>NC_140583.1:972920995-973520995 GCF_964204655.1 Triturus cristatus
TCCATCTATGGCGTATGGGCCTTGCTTGGTGTCCAGCAGATCCTGCGCATTGTGTTGGACGTATAGGTACTGGGGTAACAGGCTGATGGTGATGTCCAGGTCAGGTGTGAGGGACTTGGATGTGGCTGGCTGTGTGACTCCTCCGAATGTGGCGGGTGTTGGTTGGGAGGTACCAGGGGCCAACAGGTGTAGCACAGCCAGCAGCTTTGTGTGGGGTGGGATGTTGGCTGTGTGCTGTGTTAGTGCCGTCGGCCTGTTGGGTGTAGTTGGTCAGGATGCATACGATGGTTGTCCTTTTGAACCTGTAGTGGGCAATGACATTGTCAGGTGTTGGGTCTGTGTGGCTGGTGCGTTTCCTGGGATCTGCTGTCTTTGTCTGTGCTGCCTCTGTGGTGGTCCGGGGGGGGGGGGGGTGTTCCGGGTGGGGGTTGGGGTCCTGGGGTGGTGGGTGTTGTGGCCATCTTGGGTATCCGGCCCGCATGACCGGTGGCTCCATGGCATCTGTTGCCCTTCCGATGTGGCTGTGGGCTGTGCTCCCTTTTTGTGCTGCAGGCTGTGGTCCGACTTTGCACCAGGTCAGAGAAGGTGTTAGTTTCCGGCTGCTAACGCGCTTTATCGCCTGTTTTGTGTTCTTATCGCAGTTCTGGCTGGTCGTTGTGGAGTGGTGTTGTTGCGGCTTTGGGCACGGAAAAGCCTACTCTGCATCTCATTAGCGATAGTTGTAGGGGTCTTCTGTGGCGATGTTTTTTGCAGCTGCTATTGCGGGTAAACTGGTGTCGTGGGCTGTTAACACCAGCTTGTGAATGGGGTGATTGATTTATTGCAACTTTGGCTGTGACAAAGTGCTGTTAACTCGGCGATAGCTCCTTGTGAATATCTCCCTAAAGGTTTTACTTTAGGATTCCGTGTGTGTTACTCTACCTTACATGATTATCCTGGATGCCTGACTTAAATCCAGACTTCCAGGATTTATGCTCTACTCCCCTGCACTTTGTATAAATCTATGTAGATATGTATAGGGCATTTCATTCGTGAGCACCCAGCCAAAAGGCATTGGGGGGCTGTACAAGTTTAAAGGCAAATTTAATGTCGGCAAGAAATATTAGATGAGGACCTCTAATGCATTGTGATGCATAGGTGTGGCCGGTACAGGGAAGAGCGGTGAGGTGGAGCTAGGGATGGGGGGGAGGGAGTGGTGAGTCGGTGATGCAACGAGCGCAAGGTAAGTGGTTTAATTTATGTATTTATTATATTTTCCCTATCCTGTCATTTGTCTACTTCCCTCTTCACCCTGCCCCGCCCCACTGTTCTTACCCGTACCGGCTTTGCCTGGTGATGTAGTTTGCTTTGAAAAGAAGTCTGCAACACTTTCCTAAATTGTAGCAGAGATGGGGCAGTTCTGATGGAGACGGGATGTTATTTAAGATCCTGGATGCATAGATGGGAAAGACTTGTTGTGTTGTTGTTTCTTTTTTACACTTCTTAGTCTGCACCCTGATGGTTTCCTGGCTGCGTGTGCCAAGAACAAACAGAAATGGTGAGCATCTCTGGCTGTGGTGGCTTTGTAAATGTTGTAATGATGATGCGGGCTAGCGAGGGGAACCAATGGAGTTTCATCAGGGTGGGGATGATCATATTTCTTCAGACCCTACATTGAACGTGCTGTGGTATGTAGGATCCCCCTAAAGTGGGCCTGTGGGGAGTCTGGGAGGCCATCCAGATGAAAGAGTAAATCTTCAGCGGCTCTAAAGTCGCTTTTGCAAAGAAACTGTTTACTTTTGTGTAGAAGAGTGAGCTGATACCAGTCCGTCATTGTTTTTTTGGACAATTTGTTACTTGAGGGGCATGATGGTGTCTGGGGTGAATCCAAGTGATTGGCATTCAATGAGAGTTCGGGTTCGAAGCTGTCAAGGTTCATGTCATTGAGCCAGGTTTGTACTGAATCTTATTTGTTGTTCTTAACAAATTATAGGAATTTAGTCTTGGTTGGGTTGAGCTTGAGGTAGGCGCTGGACATTCAAGTCTGGTTGATGTGGAAGTAGTCTTTGAGGCATTGGATGTCTGAAGCAGAGAAGACGCTCAAGCAGAGTTTTGTATCATCAGCTTTTTGATAAACCTTGATGCTGTTATCTATGAGTAGAGCACTAAGTGGCTCTATGTAGTGGTTGAAGGTGACAGAAGACAGTACGGACTCCTGGGGGACTCCATATACAAAAATAATATTTTTTTATGAGGAAGCGCTGATGTGAATAAACTGGTGTTGTCTGGAACGGCAGGAGGAGATCGGTGAAGGATTTGGCCGGTAAATACCATTTGTGGCTCAAAGGTGCATATAAGGGCGGGATAGTTGACTTTGTCAAAGGCAGCTGAGAGGTTTAGTAATGTCAGGAGGCAGGGGTCATCTTTATCTGTGGTCAAGAGGGCATTGTTTATGATGTGAAAGATTGCAGTCTCCATGCTGCATCATTATCAGAAGCCAGGTTGGTAGTCATGCAGGCGATGGTTAAGATTGGTATGATCTTGGAGTAGAATATAGACTGCTTTTACAAAGATTTTGCCAATAAATTGTAGGTGAGTGACGGGCCTGAAATTCCTGAGGTGTTTTAAGTAATGGGCAAAGTGGACAGAGGCTTTGGTCCCCACTTTCTAAAGGGTCCCCTTATAAAGTGATTGGGACAGTAAGAAGGCTCTCTTTACCCTTTCTCTATCTCAGCCTCTCTCCCTCTCTCTGACTACATCTGCCTCTGGCCCTGTTTTTCTCTACCAATCACTACTTCACCACCGTGCTTTTCTTACTAGACTTTCACTAAGCCACCTATCTCTTGCTCTTTCATTTCTCACTCATCTTACCTTGCTTACACCTCTTTACCTTTGTCTATTTCTGCCAACCTCTAATTTACTCTATGCTCCCTCTATCTACTTTGCCCCTCTTTCTACCTCTCCTGTCTTAACTTAGAGACTGATTCACCCTCTTGCATTCTGTCAATTCAAGAACACCGGGCACCTGCTAAGCACAGGCCCTTTGTTGCTGATTGATGGTGCATTAAAGTTACTTCCTATTTGGTGCTCGGTGATGCAGGGAGGATATGCATGACAGTGAGTAATATACACTGTAAGTTAGGGTGTTGTCACCAAATAACACTTGGGGAGAAGAACCCTTTCAGGACCATGTGCAAGTGAACACCTGCTTTAGCACCTTTAACTACTGGGTTTCTGAAAGGTTAACCCTTTAAGTGTGGGTTCCAGCCAATGGTCGACACCTGCACTACCTTCCTAGTTTCAAACGAAAGCTGCTCGGGAAGAGCTTCTTTGGCAACCTGAGTCTTTTTTTGCCTAGAGTAATGATGATCTGCACGCAGGGCATCATCACACAAAAGTGAAAGTAAAATGAGTCGATGGGCTTGTTTGACTTTCACTACATCAGTACTTGGGGGCATATCTCAGCCCTCTGAGCACTTATTAGGGTGGGAGGGATATTGTTGGAACAGGGGAAATCTCCACATTCCAATGATATCTCTGTTGAGTGGATCCCTGCTTGGGGATTGCCATACAAGAGCGATCCCCAAGTCGAGATCCACCCACTAGACACCAGGGATTTTTGGAAGAGCTGCCCCTTAGGCAAGGGCTTGTGCACCCTCCAGCTTCATAGCATTTCAGTCTTTCAGCCACCCCTGGGGGCAGATGAGGTGATTACCCTCAATCTGCCCCCTGGACGGCAGAAAGTCCACTAGACACCAGGGACATGTAAAAACATATACGGGTAAGGGCTGCCCATGTTGTCACCCCTCTAAAATAATGTTAGCAGTTTTTATGCTCTCCCTGGAGAGCAGATGGGGTTGGTTACCCCTAATATATCCCCAGGGGGCAGAAAACCTACTTGAAACCAGGCTAATTGAAAAAAGTATAGTGGTGATGGCTGCCCAAGGCCATCATGGCCATGGCTATGCTCCCACCCTCAACAAAATATGCTGGCAGTCTTTTTACCCCACTGAGATGCTGATGGGGGTGACTACCCCCAATCTGCCCACCGGGGGGCTGAAACCCCACTAGACCCCAGGGCTATAGCAAAATAAATATAGGGGTAGCAATGTTTCCACCCCCCAAAAAATATGCTGGAATTCTCACTGTTCACCCAGAGGGAAGATGGGGGTGATTACCCCCAATATGCCCACTGAGGGCAGGAAGCCCACTAGACACCAAGGACACATTAAGAAAATATAAGAGCAGGGCTGCCTACCATGGGCATGGGCATGGGCACTGCTATGTTCCGACCCTACTCACAAAATATGCTGACTGTCTTTTTGCCCCCCCCCCCGAGCAAAAAGGTCACTGTACGGTAGGATTTTTTTTTTTTAAAGAAAATATTGACGCAGGTCTAGCCCATTCTAACATCAGGCCCAAGCTCACCCCTAAAGCATCAGTCTTCCTGCTCCCCTGTGGGCTAAATAATTCCATCCCAATGACAAGCAAGGGGACATCTGATTCTTTTGGGTGTTTTTTTTTCATATTGGCCAGGAGAGTGTGGCTAACTTCCAATATCATCCCAGTTGCACTGCTGAATGGCTATGCTTTTTGGGCTTTGGTAGGCTGCTACCTGTGAAAACATAAAAGACCCAAACTAGATGCCTGGGGGAGTCCAGGATGGTGTGCTTCCCGTGGATCCCACAACACTTTCTTACCCACAATTCCCTGCAAACCTCAAACTTCTGGAATCTGCAGGGAGCCACACATTTCCTACCACCCACATGTCTACTGATGAGAACAGTTCCCCCTACTTGTGTGGGTAGGCCAAGAAACCACAACAGAAAAGGCCCTAAAACGCTAAATAGAGAGATAAGTGATAGGGGTAGCTGCATGATTTGGGGCCTTTATTAACCGCCATTCATGGAAACCTACCAACCGCAGACATTTTTGAAAATTAGACAGCCAGAGGAATCAAAGGGGGTTTGTCTTGCATGGATCCCACTTGTCTTTTTTTACCCACACTGCCCTTCTAACCTCAACTTTTACCTGAAATCGCTTATTTTCCTTACATTTCTGTGATAGAAATGTCTGGAATCTTTAAGAATCCCCAACGTTCCTGCCACTCACTGTTAGCCCACTTGTGCTGATAACGTTGTGCCACTTGTGTGGCTAGGCCTAGTGCCCGCGACAGGAACAGATGAAACAGAGGTCAATAGGAGTTCTCTCGAAAGGGCTCCTATTGACTTTAGTGTGATCCGTTCCTGTTGTAGGCATTAGTCCCAGCTAAACGCTCAGCTGCTTTTGCCTGCTTTGATGGCTGAGATGGCAAATGAGCCACAACCATCGATAGGGACTTGGAGATGCAATCTTCTTTTCAAATACTAGGTGCAGAGAGTATGGATTTGGATGCTACCAATATTGGCCAAACTCTGCCTGTGATTTATAGTAATGGAGTTCTATATCTGAGATAGCAAGCTAATAGCAAGCATTTTCAGCACCCTGTATTCCTTGCATTAGGACCACTCCATTGATTCTTATGGGGGTTTGCCCATAGACCCTGGACCAGGAAAGGAAGGGTCAATATGTCCCATGACATTTTTTGTTGTCTTACACCATAGATTAGCATCATTAGCTGGATCTCACACTCCCAAAGAATCGCTGTGGTAACAGAATAGGTATTGTATGAAAACGCCTCTTTTTGCATGGTCACCCCCACGTTTTTGGACTGTTGCTACTGGTTTTATGCCACTGAATATGCACTGAGTCTTGCCAATCAGGCCTCAGTGCCAATCATCTGGCCTTTAAAAAGGTATATGTCTACTTGGCTCACCCAAAATTGTCATTCGTTAACTACTTATAAGTCCTAGTATCTGGTACCAGGGTTACCCCGGGCTTTAAGTTAAGGTGTCCCTTTTGGACTGCAGCACTTATAGTGCCACCACAAGTGTGAAAAAGCACACCACTGAAGGTTGGCATTGCAGTTTTTTAACTGCTAACTCAACTTTACCGTTTAAAGTAATGGCAGAGCACAAACCTTCATTTTTAATATTTATGTTACCCCTAAGGCAGGTCTATTAAGCCCTAAAAGCAGGGTGCTTTATATAAAAAGATGGTCATGTGTTTTAGTAACTTTACATATCCTGACAGTAAACCCGAACCATTGCAATTTTTACTGTGAAAAGACTAGTTGTCCCATTGGCAAGTACAGAGTTACACACTGACAACTCAGCAGTGCTAACTTCTAATTAGGACCACTAAGTATGGTACTTCAAGGTATCAAAATAATTGTTGGATTAAACCCAACTTGATGCTCAAGTCAAAGTTAATGTCACTTTTGCACAAATGACAACTTTAGAAAGTTTCCACTTTGTTGCTCAGAATTTCCAGTGATTGTTTACGGTCACACTCAAGGTGTTTTCAGGAAGAAACACAAAGAGCCAGCCGAGGGAAGAGGTGTGACCTCCTCCTGGCAGGATGGCCAAAAATGATGTGAGCCCAAAATGTGAGCTTCAAAGGTGAAGCCTCCTTGAAGGCCAAATGGTAGTCACACAAAAGAGGGGCTGATCTTTTGTTTTAGCAGACAGTCTGGCACCTCATACAGAGAAGGAGGAGCCATTGCCAAACCATTTTTTCCGTGGGCGAGTAGCCCTTAGGCAGCCACACCTCTGAGAGCTCCATACACCATAGACTGTTGGAAGTGGGCAGAATAAAGCTTCTGGGCTAGCTAGTTGTCATCAGATGGCAGGGGAACTGTTACCCTATTGGCTAGTTAGTCGTCACATCCCTCTGGGCAAGAAATGAGTATAAAAGTGGCACCCCTTGCACCCTGATCTCTGATCATGTCTGGACTGGTGTGAGGGCAGAAAAAGTAATGCCCTACTGTTCCTTAGACCCAACAAAGAGGCTGCACCATAGATTAGAAAGGACTGTGCCTGAGGTGTAGCCCTTGAGGTAAAGTTGTCCTTGAGCCCCAGACAGAGAAGGTTACTCCAAGCTCCAAGGTGACAGAGTTGGCTGACACCCTGTTACCGACACAGGGCCATAAAAGCTGAGAAGCCTGCTCCTTTGAGAGCCCAGAGCCAAGAAACCTGACTATCTGTAGACATTGAGATGCAGCATGGGAGACCGAGTTCCGACCCTCAAAAGTTGCACCCGAGTCTGCTGGACCTGGGAGAGTCGTAGGAAAACAGTTTGGTCACCCAGCACCAAAGTTACTGCATGTTAAAGGGAACCACTGGTCTTGCAGTAACCGAAGACCAGTAGACCAGTAGACCAGTGACAACTGTTTTTGTGCTGGATTTCATCTGGACTTCACAGGAGGTTGAACCTTCAGGTCAAAGCTGCCTCTCCTTGTATGTGGACCAAGAGGTGGTCAGAAGAAGATCCCTGACACTGGTTCAGCATCCTCAGTATCTTTGAGCATCTTCTGCATCCTGCATGCGTTGTGTCAGGACCACTCCATTAATTTCCATGCTGGTTCTGGAACTGGGCTTGAGGCTGCTTTTCTTGTGGGGTGTTAAAATTGACCTTTTTGGTCTCAATGACTGGCTCCCTGCCAAAGGCAAACTCCACAAGACTGTCCTTTTAGCCATTTTCAGGTTACTTTTGGCTTACCCAAAGCCGTGAGATTACAATGATTTACTAGGGTAAGTGAAAAACTGCAATTTATTTTTCTTTCAAAAATTCATATCTCCGGAACCCTCAAGTAGATGTTTGTCATTGTGGCGTATATTTAAAGATAACAATATAAACTGTTTATTTACATTGGAGTCAGATTTTTATTGTGTTGCATTTTTCTTTTTATTCAACGGTTTTTGTACTTCTTAATGCTTTACACTTGTTACTTTGAATATCCAGACTGGTCTGAGGCGCAGCTACCCAGGAGTGAGCTAAGGGTTTACAAACAAATCTTACTGGACCTGATACAGAATTTTGATTTTATTACACAGTGATGTTGCACAACAACACATATTAAACCATTTTATTCACAGTTATGTTAAGAAATAAGTATAACAGCTTTGAGGGATTATCATTTTTGATCAGCGCTATATGCCCAACCATTGACAGAGGCAGCTTTATTAATCTTTCTATAGCTTCTTAGAGCTTTTCCTACTGTTCTGTCACAATTATCTTTGATCATGGTATCACCTGCCCTGTATACCAAAAACCCCAGATCTGGAACTGACACCTCTCTTCACTGGAGTGGAAACTTGAGCTGTGGGCACCATACCTGCTGTGTCAGCGGGAGTCATTTTGATTTGCATATGATCTCTCTGACAAAGGGTTACAGATTTAGAGCCAGGTCATACAGAAGGTTGTTATCTGTATGTAGTGATACCAGCACCCGATGAAAAAAAAGTCTAGTTCTTCACCGGGTACTGGTAAAGTATAAAATTCAGTCCCCTCTCAAAATACATGTCAGTGGATCCATTGCAATCGCAAACAGCAGTGGCGACAGGGCCCTCACCGTCTGGTACATCTAGTCATCATGAGCTTCCCTGATGAGTCATAATTGACCCAAACTCTCATTGTTGGTTTCTGATATAGCAGTGGTATCCACTGTAAAATATGTCTTCTCAATCTAAGCTGCTTCAGCACCTCAAACTAATACTGCCATTGCAAGTATTCACATGTTTTTTCATTGTCAAGAAGCACTGCCCTGATGACAATTTAGACAACATATGATACATAACCAGAAATAGTAGCCGCAGGTTATATGCAGTAGCTCATCCACGAATAGATCCTGTCTGACCAGGCACTACCGACCTGCTCATTTATGTATGGCATCATGCATCTTGCTAATATCTTTGCCAGTCTCATAGCATCAAAGCTCTTCAAGGATAGTGGTCTCTATATGGGACACTACCCGGTGACTCTCTTAGCTTAAACACAGCAACTCTAAGTGATGCGCGTACTTTATATGGGGCTTCCCTTTTCCATATTATTCCTCATGTATTTGTAAGAGGTGCACAGCTAGTACATTACTTCTCGTCGGTTTATCCTCATGCTCAAGTATTTCCTTGTTTGTCTATATTATTTCCTTGTCCCCTTTGTGATTGTAATAATGGTTTGAGGGCACTGTTTGATCTTATGAATCTAGCTAGCATCTTCCCAGGTAGCTCCACTTCTCTGTTTTCTCACCTGTAATAAACGTTTAAAGTCTAGCAATGTTTATAGATGGTATTTCTGTATTGTCTTCTCTCTATTCTCAGCAAATTTGCTTTCTTGTTCCCTTATAGAAGCCTCAGTTTTCTGTAAAGGAGTAGATTTTAGCATACTGTAATGCTTAGCCTTTCAGCCCCACTTATGTATGCTTCTCATGTGGTGCTAAGGCTCAACACTAATTCAGCATTCATAGTGACACATTCTGTTATAGCTAATTACAGTACTGTTGTAAATACCAAATCAAGCATGCCTGCGGTGGGAAAATGCCATATCTTGTCTCTGGCTTCGGTCAAGGTAAAGCCATCTCTAATACCACTCGCCAATCGTCTGAAAGTGTTCTAGAAAGCATGTCCATAATTACCATCCATGTGCTGGCAGAATCCAATAATCCAGTCTTGAACAGGCCTTGTATACTGCTGAATGGTATGTTTATTTCATTATTCCTTGGTTTCTCTACTTCCAAACATCTATCAATCAATAGGTTCCATGACAGATTATCGTGAAAGAATATCGTGGAAAACAATATCGACACACAATAATTAATCAGAAAACATAGATAGGAAAACTATTGCCATCCTAAATTTAGTAAAAACAAAACACGAATATTGATAATAAAAATATCAGTCAAAAATATCTAAATTAACAATATCGAACACACAAAAAACGAAACACAAAGCATTGTCTAATATTTGAATATATAAGTAATATCAAAAATATCAAAACACACAATATCAACTACAATAATATTGCTAAAAAAAAAGGAACAAAAATATATTTTGAATCATAATCTCTTTTTTAAATATAAGTCTAAAAAAACAAATAAACTACATTAAAAATAATATTACAACATATTACAAAATATAAACATAAAAGTATAATAAAATAACAATTATAAAATTATTCACATATATAACCTTATCTTTTCACAATATTTTTACCATTGAAAAACACATTAACAAAAAATAAACATTATTACAAGAAAATAAATATTGCAACACATTAAAAATAAAATGAATGTAACATTGCAAATAGATTATTACTACTACAATCTAACAAATGCACACATTTAAAATTAAAACAAAAAAACTAAATAGAGTCCACCAAAGAAAGGGATAACTGAAAAAAATCTCAATCTACACACAAAGTATACATTTACTGTAAAACAAGCCAAACAATAAAGATATGAACATACTTATGTGAACAGTATAAAAAGAGCACAAAGCCTCTTTCATCAGAAAAACTTAACTACAAGAAAACACACTCTGCTGGACTACATAATTGTAAAAATGGGCAAAAGCACTTTCAAAGTAAGTAAAATAAAAACAATTATAAAAATAAAACAACCACTATGGTGCCGATTCCGATCCGGTAAAATAAATTTGCGTACAACTCGTATCCGTATATTTTCACGAACGAATCGTACAAGTACCGTACAAACGTCGAAGTATGATTCTTACGTGAAAAACACATGCGAATTGCGTCGGGAAAAGGGTACGAGAGGGAGCCGGACATTTTCACGTCCGAATAGCGTCGGGAAAAGTGTACGAGAGGGAGCCGGACATTTTTACGTGCAAATCGTAAAACAGAAGTCCGAGCGCGCAAGTACGATCCTGAGTCTGGTACAGGACAGACATGGGTCACAATGTATCATTCAATGCAGACATGGAGCACAATACTCACCTGTGATGGCCTCAAGCTGCTGACGGGGGGCTTGCAATACTGTGCGACAGACCGATTTGGAAGAGTATCATTAAGGCGTAGAGGTCATGCCTCATTCGGAGGTTCCCGGGGAGTGAGTCCCAGGTATGTGTTCTCAGGTGGGAGAACTATGTCCTGCATGCTGGAGTACAGTGGATGTGAAGGTCAAGGTTGGATGCACGGAGATGGCACAACGGGGTCTCGGATGACAGTGGTACAAGGTTGGTTTTGGGTCAGGGTTGTGGCCTGCCTCCTGAGTGTGGTTGGGGAGTCTGAAGGTCATCCTGCAGCACACAGTGATCCATTGCAGCTATCTCTGCTGGACGGTGTTGTGGCTGGGGCGCGGGATGTTGAAGCTGAGGTGTGCAGATGCACCCTGGATGTGGACAAGTTTCCCGGGAGTTTGGATGTGGCTGCTCCGTAGAGGGCAGGGCAGTATTTGACACGGATGTTGTCGTGGACCTGGGGGATGGTCCGTCTTTCCTTGGAGTGGATCTATCTGGAGATCATGTGCATAATGCAGCGGGTGTTGCAGTCTGAGGCACAGATGCTGGTGATTACCATGGCAAATGTGAGCAAGCAATCCATGATGCACACCATCTTGTGTGCGTGGACACTGGGTGCTTGTGCAGGGCTCTTGCGGGTGGGACACAATCAGTTGACCCAGCTGTAAGGGGACAATCCTCAGATGTTGACCTCAGTCCTGTACAAGTCCAGCCTCAGGTGACTGATGTTCAGCCATTCATCAATGGATGTCATGCATTCTTGAATATTAGAACTGGCAATGTCTGCGTCCTTGGTGAGGGTGAGGAGCACCTGGCTGTCAATGGCATACGAGCTGATGATGAGGTGCTGTGCGCATGTGATGGTGGAGAGGGGGGTTCTGGACACATTGTAGATTGACATGCTGAGAGATGATACCTGTGCCATGTGCCTGACGACGACACCATACTACATGCAGAAGCCTTGAGTCCCACTCCCATGGCCTTGCTGGGGTACAGAGCCGGTGGGAAGTAGGAGGGACATGACCTGGTTGGTGTGACAGGGCCTGGAAGGCATGGCAGCACTGTGTAGGCAGTTGGAGTTGCACACTCATCATGCAAAGGTGTTGTGTGTGCGCTTAGTGTATGCCTGAGAGCAGGCGGTAGATTTGTGGATGGACATCGCTTGGAGGGTGTCTGCAACATCAGACTGTAGTGTGATGTGGGTCATGCAAGGACCTGAGGGTCGTGCAATGTGCACGTTGCATGTGCAGACGGTCCAGCCTTTGGCACCGCGTGGCCGCAACTGTGGCACAGACAGGCTAATGACAGCCAAATGAATGGGTTGAGGGAGGAAGGGAGGAGCATCTTTGAGGTGTGTGTGTTGCCAAATCCGGAAACTTCGTGTGCCCTTGCTGCAGGGGCTGCAACAGCAGGCGGCATGTCCTGGAAACTATGCCACAAGTTCCACACAAAGACTAGGATGTCAGAAAGTACAACTACAACAGGTGTATGTAAAGGAAGGAGTGTCCGGTTTTCCATGGCACACCCAGAGACAAAGGATGCACAATCACCAAAGATGACTGACACCGGATCATGAAACTGAAGGCCGAGCTGCGCACAGGAAACACACCCTCAGCAGGTGTTGACGGCCCGTTGTGGGGACCAACATGCCAAAACACATACACAGCCATGGACTTCATGCACAATAGAGAATCAAATACATGAAGAACAGCATGCATGTTGTTAATCTACACATAGACTCATATGCACAATCTTTGACAACTATGCCAGAGATGCCACATGCACAGTGGCAAGAGACCTGCATTGACAGAGATGAGGCACCTTGGAGGGTGAGGAACACCTTTATTACTCAGGCTCACACCTATGGAAATGCATCAATATGAACAGACTCACAGGTATTTTGGATGAACATGTGGGACCTACACTGGACACCCCCTTCGCACCACAGATGCTGTAAATCCATTGGACTGGGACACAAGTGAAGGGGGTGAGCCAAACACTCCCTGCTGCACACGGAGAGGCTGCAATTCCCCATTGAGCCTCTTATGGGGATGTCCCACACTATGTCCACCCGTAGCATCCCGTATGTTTCAGAGGGAGGTTTTACACACATTGATGCCTTCATCACAATTAGGGCTCCCGGTTTTATGGTATTTATTTTTTTGACATTTCCGTCTGTATTTATCCATATTTATTTTTTGGTCATTTTATCTGTATTTATCCACATTTATTTTTGTCGCAAGCAAAAGAAGACGCTGCAGCCAGTATTTTTCCACATTTATTTAAATAGGCACTGCACACTTGCACTCAGTTGTAATAGGTTTAGATATATGTATATATACATCAAATTAAGTAAACACAATATAGTCATCTGAAAACTTTGCCAAAATATTTTAAAGAGAACATAGGCCTAAACATACCTTGTGTAAATTGCATGAGGAAACCTTTACTGCGGGCTGTGCAACCTAGGGACCTTTAAATCCTGCTCTTCTCTTGTCACATTTGATGTGCCTTCAAAGACAGAGGTCCAATGTCAAGCTGTGTCTTTGAGGGAGCAACCCTTTCTTTTTTTTCATTGCAGAACAATTTCCCTGGGATTATTTAGGCCTACATAGGAATTATTTTGACAGATTTTTCTTCTATTTTTTTTAAACGGAGGAGATAATTTTCCAGCGTACACTATGATAACTATCTATGTATAACTAGCTAAAACGCAAGGTGACTGTTCATATTTTTGAGGGGAGGAGGGTGCAAAATGCTTTGTGTCTGCATCGGAAACAGTCTTTCCCCGGAAGAAGGCGCACAACACCCATTGGGCTCAACTGGCTTCAGCCCCCCCGCTCCCCCCCACATCACTGTCTTTTCCTCACCCTGGACACCAGTGCCAGATATTCACACTGCCCACCCCAGTTCTTCACATTACCCAACAGTGCCACATTCTAACACTGTTCACCAGTGTAACTTTACTATTCTGAACCCCACAGCCTCTTTCTCACAGTCTTCATTGTGGCAGCTTCTTAAACTGCCCATCACTTGCAACTACACATTTTGCCCCCACTACCCGTTCTTCATACTGCCCACTTGGGGAGATCCTCACATGCCCCAATTGCAGGTCCCTCATGCTGTCTATCAGTGACAGCATCTCACACTGCCCGACAGGGTCAGTTCGTCACATTGTTTACGTATGCCAATAGCTGACACTGCCCATCAGACTCCATGCCCATTTAGTCCTAGGACTCTTTGCTGTGACTAGAAGCTGTAAGACCATGTTTGTGCCAGCTGTGCATGAGTGAAGTCAGGGAACGCAAGGAGAAGTGGGGTGTAAGGCTGAGAGTGGATGAAAGCCTCTGGAAGTCGAGGGGGGGCCTCCAGGGGCCCAAACATGCTCCAAATGACCAAGAGACAAGCATCCCCCCATCTGTGTGCCAGGATGTCGAAAAGGCCCCTCTCCAGAGAGGCTCTTCGACCCCTAAAGCGGCCAGATAGGAGCCAAGGGGGCGCCACATCACCGAGTACCTAATGTGCCATTGACACGAGTCCTCGGTCCCTCACCCCTCCCCGCGGCTCCGAGTCCACAGCATGTACTGGCCTATCAAAGGTAACATACAGTACTGAGCAGGGTACAGCTGAGGGACTGTAGCGTGCGGGCGGGCTCTGGATTCTGTTGGCTGTGCCCTCTTCACTGCCTCTGCTGGAACCAGCGCCTCCCATTTACTCTCTACCCTTCCCATTACACCATCTCTCATCTCTTCCCGGTACTCTCACCCCGTGTCTTTACCCTCGGCCGTTACCCACCCTCACTTCTCTTTCCGTACCCTTTAACTTGGTCTCCTTCACTGCAGTCACCAGGTCTCTGGGCCTTATCATTTTTCTTTACTCTCCAATCTTATCTCTCCTATGCAGGCGTGCATAACCCCCCCCCAACCCCTGTCGTGTGTGTCTGCTGTCTGCTCGGGCTGAGACGCTTCCTGGGCACACACAGCCGCACCCGGGTACTTCACAGGTCTTTGAAAGACCATTACTTCACTTGTTAGCGAGGCTTTGTTGTTTTTTTCACTCCGAAGAATTAGCCCCCCGTCCACCCCTCCCCCCGCCCCCCCCGCCTCCCCCCCCGTAATTTGTATCGTGCCTCTGCCCAGAAGTGAGAGCATCCTGGATGGGGATGATTATCGTAGGCTCCCCGCAGGGGTTCTGACCTGTGAAGGGAGAGTGCCAAATGCTGCGCTAAGAGTCCGCCCTCTAAGTAGGGCGCGCCTTTCACGTGCAGAGAGCAGCCTGCATTCTATGCATCAGATCAGGCAACCCTGAGCTAAAGCACTTTGTCAGTATTTTTCCGTTTTTATTTATAGATACAGACGAAAGACAACAAGTTTTCCGTCTGCATCTTTAAGTAAGAATCCGTTTAAACGGAAAACCGAGAGCCTTAATCACAATCCACAATCCCATTACAGATGACTGTCACGAAGTGTGACTATCAATTCATGTGAGTCATGATACATGTCATGTGCCCCATGGTGAGTCGACATGTATGCATAGTAACAAAACCTGCACAGGAGCAGTGCCCACACATTCCAAACAACTACCACATCCAAAATGCCTTGCTGCAATCCTTACCCAAAGGAGACTTTTCACCATGTCCGTGCATGTAACGCTGATTCAGCACACGTTGCAATACTCATGAGGAATAGCAGGAGCACAACGATGCCACGAGCAGACAGCATGCGCAACTACCTGGGGATGACAGACACACAAGAAGTCATGAAAAAGATAGTCATCCGCATGCATGGTCATGTACTCTACATGAATAAGGTTGACACCATGCTAGTTGAAAATTGAGTGTGTCAGCTAAAATGTGTGGAATGACATCATCACTCGAGTGACACATCAGAACACACCTCTAAGTCACATAGCATACAGTCAGCTGGACACACACATTGCAACACATGCCACACAAGGCTCCAAGTGTGCACACTCAGATCCAGGGACTCACCATTATGAGAAGAAGTTGCGTATGAGCTGACTCCGAATGTCCTCCTCCTCCTCTTCCTCCTCCTCCTCACTTGCCTCGTGACCAAGGCCTTCATCCTCCACGGGTGGATGTTCCTGCTCATCGGGATCCAGGATGAGTGGCACAGCTTTCTCCACTGCCATGTTGTGCAGCATGCAGCACACGAGGAAGATTTTGCAGACCTTCACCGGTGCATATGGGAGGGACCCGCCTGTCTTGTGGAGGCACCGGAATCGGCTCTTCAGGAGGCCAAACATCCTCTCAATCACTCGCCTGGTCTGCCCATGGGCGTTGTTGTAACGGTGATCTGCAGCTTTTCTGGGGTTTCAGAGAGGCGTCACCAGCCATGGCATGTTGGGATAGCCAGAGTCCCCTACATGGAAACATCATGTAAAGAAGTGGGTCAGGAGATGCCTTAACATACAAAGATACCGCTAAATACAGGACAAACAGAGTATACCCACCAACAAGACATGCTCGTTCGTTGTGCAGCCGCAGCATAATTTCTGGCACCCTGCTACGCCTCATGATGTAGGCATCGTGTGCTGACCCTGGAAAACGTGCACAGATATGGGAAATCAGCATGTTAGGTAGACACACCACAAGGGCATTAATGGAGTGATAATGTTTTCGGTTTCGATAGGCTACCTCCTGTGCCTGTGGTGGTACCAAAGCCACATGTGTCCCATCAATGGACCCAATTACATGGGGTATCCCTCCCAGGGCATAGAACTCACCCTTGATACCTGTCAACTGCTCACGAGTTGGAAAATGGATGAATTCATCCAGGTGCTCCAAAATGGCTTCTAAAACATCATGCAGGACACGGCTGAACATGGTCTGGGACATGCCACCCACATCAGCTATGGTGAATTTAAACGTACCGGTGGCAAAAAAATGTAGGGCTGCCATCACCTTCATCTTAGGGGTCAGCGCAGTAGGATAACTGTGTCGCGGTTGTTAGGTGTGGTGCCAGCCTGTTTGTCAGGTCCTCAATTAACTGTTGGGTGAATCTGTAATGGCGTATGCAGTCACGTTCCCTCATGGCACCCAAGTCTGGCATTGGTCGCGGGAGAGGCGGTGCCCTGCAGAAATTTGGAAGGAATAACAAAGATTGAGTACATTACAACACCAATGTCAATGAACTGAGCTCATGTTCAACAGCTAATACACATCTGCTAAATACAGAGTCTGGTCTGTGCAATACATCCAGGACACGTATGCCAGCCAGGTGATACTCCTACTAAGAGCCAGCTACAAACGTTGATTGTCAAGGTCTACATGACATGCCATGAAACTAGCTGTGGCACAGTGTACGTGAACAGCCAGACACATTACAGGAGTGACATACATCCACATATCTGCATTAGAAGGATGTTATCTCATTCAGACAGCTTGCGGCAAGCTAGACGCACAGGTCACATGTCATTTAATAAGTACAGATCACACACATTGCCATGAAGGGGTACATGTCAAAACTGATAACACAGACATTGAGACAACACAGATATGTTCTCAGGTCGAAACACCATGTTCGATGCATACAGACACACGTTACGTGGGATTCCACATGTGGCATGGTGTGCGTAATTGTGTGCCATGCCCATCTACACACAGACACATATTGGATGCAGCAACAGCAGATGCAGTGGACGGAACACCAACAGCAAGCTCATGGGAACACATGACACACACATGACATAGTCACATCGTGGCACGATGGTAGTTAGATGTCAGGTGTAATTATCCGTGTACCTGGCATCAGGGGACAGTTGCGGGTGTTGGGGACTGTGCCATACCAGTGATGCAGTGCTTGACACGTTTGTACTACATGCAGACATGTGCAAAGTGTGAAGGGGAAGTGTGCAACATAGTGCCCCATCACACATGACATGTGTACACAGGTCACCACACATCTATTGTGCTAAAACATGAGGAGACATGTGCCACATCACTGCCTGACACACCTAGGCCCTGCACATGAAGGACTGCACTGACAATGACTTGATGTACAGCCTTGTGCGAGTCTGACACCTCCATTCCTTTCGTGTGCGCCTCCTATCACCAGTGTAAGCTGTGAAACGCACCGTACACACGCTCTGAGGGCGTGTGTACGGTCGTATCACTATATTGGGTTTGGGTAGGAGTACGCGTGTGTGTACGGACCGTACACACGTACGTGTACGACCAGTGTGTACACATATGTGTACTACGGTAGTACACGTATGTGTACGACCAGTGTGTACACCTAGGTGTACACACTGGTCATACATGTACGTGTACACACTGGTCCTATTACCATAGCAGTGTTGCCGTAGGTGTACGCCATAGTGATACGGGCCGTACACACGTGTGTATGGGTCGTATCACTATGGCGTACACCTACGCCAACACTACTATAGGGATACGACCCCTACACGCGCGTGTACGGGTCGTATCACTATGGCGTACACCTACGCCAACACTACTATAGGGATACGACCCCTACACGCGCGTGTACGGGTCGTATCACTATGGCGTACACCTACGGCAACACTACTATAGGGATATGACCCCTACACGCGCGTGTACGGGTCGTATCACTATGGCGTACACCTACGGCAACACTACTATAAGGATACGACCCCTACACGCGAGTGTACGGGTCGTATCACTATGGCGTACACCTACGGCAACACTACTATAGGGATACGACCACTACACGCGCTTGTACAGGACGTATCACTATGGCGTACACCTACGCCAACACTACTATAGGGATACGACCCCCACACACGCGTGTACAGGCCATATAACTATAGTAGTGGTGCCCTATGGGTAGGTGTGAAACGCACCGTACCTGTGTGGGGATTTGAAAATTACAATGGGGACACATAAGGGACAAGTATTAGGGCCTAAATGCATGCTGGTTGTCATGGATACCGAGTTTCAAGATCAAAATTTTCCATCATGTGGGCTGGAAAAAGCAGTTGGCCACATTATACATTGTTGCAAAGTGGTTGTTGACTTGACATGCTGCTGCAAATTTGAAAGATGCTAATGCTGTCACTGGTGCATGTTTAAAGGGATTGGAGGAAACGTAGGATGCAAATGAGTCTGACCAATCACTCTGTACTCCTGTAAATGAAATAGGCCAGCAAGGCAGATATAGGTCAGGCAGATCCCATGAGAGGGCACTTGCCTGCACAACATGTCAGTCGACTCCACTGCTGCTGTCTTGTCTTCCTCTGGCACCATGTCAAGGTCTGTGGAGAGGGTCCAGCCATTCACACAGGAAGAGAATGATGCGTTGCTGGACGTCATCCTCCCACAGTACCCCAGCCTGTATGGTAGACCAGGGGAGCAGGTGAGTGCTGACTCCACTACCTTTGACTGTGCCCCTTTTTGTGTGACTGTCACTTCTGGCATTGTGTCCAGGTGTGACAGACATGCAATGTTGTTTAGAGTGGGTCCCAGCGAGGGGGGAATGGCTTATGTCTCTCATGCAGAGCATGATGTAGTTCATGTGTGCACTCCTCACTTGCATTGTGCTTACTGTGACATTCACTGCATGGTGCATGGCACATTCAGCGTGGCTAATCCTCTTGGGCATTCTTCTGCTATAGTCCTGAGGTGAATCAGTGGTCCCCCGGTGTGACACGTGACTGTACCCACAGATGTGTGTGAGTTGAGTGAAGCTGTGGTGAGAGTGTCCAGATGATGTGTACGCCCCCTGGACATTGATGTCTGTGAAGGTTCCTTGTCATGTGAGTTAGTGTCTATGTGGAGTGTTGCACCACAGCTGCATGGAGGAGTCAACTGCTCTACCCATCTGATGTGAGAAGTAAGCCGTGCTGTGTGTCTGACTTGCTGGGCTAGCCCCACGCCTGTGACACCCCCCAGGGAAGTGGCACATGTGCAGAGTGAGGTTTGTATCCGCTGTTGCCAATGGCAGGTGAACGATCTGTGCCTGTGTGTGTCTGTGTACTCTGCTGAGGTTGCGTCAGTGGCCTGGGGCATGTGACTGCTTGGAGGTGCTGTCCATCAGCCTTGTGTTGCTTGTGATGCACAGTGTGTGCCATGATCAGGGAGTGTGTCGAACACCTCATGCCACCTGTGTACTTTCAATGCCATGTAGTGCATTGGCGCTTACACAGAGGCGAATGTCCCTATGACAAAGGTGCTATTAGTTGGCAGCATACTATGCCCTGTTCAACAAATCAAAGATGTTAAAATGTGTGTCTCTGTGACATGGAGCAGGTGTAGTGATGTAGTCTCACTTTGTCATCCTCACAGGCAACCGCCTACCAGAAGGGGAGAATTTGGAAGAGGGCCATCAGGGCCGTCAATACGGTGGAGGGTCGCAGTCGGCGCCTGCCCCAAGTGAGGAAACGCTGGCAGGACATCCGGTGCTGGACCAGGAGGATCGCCCGGGTCCTGCAGGAGGACTCACCACCACGCCCCCACAGCGGGCGCCGGCGCCTGACCCACCAAATGAAGCATGTCCTGGCGGTGGTCTTCCCTGAGATGGATAGGCGGTTACAGGAGAGACAGCAGCAGGAAGGGGGTAGGTACATGTGTGTTTGTTGTGTGTCACCAGCTTTTGGAAGTGCTCAGTCGCCTGGATACACTGCCGGGGTTTATATGTGCAGTGCATATCCTGTTCCCCCAAGTCAACCGGTGCTGTTCTTCCTCCCTTACCCTCCTTGACATGTGTTCCCTGGTCTGTGTGTAATCACTATTGCACATGGTCATCTAGGCTGCAAGTTAATCAAGGTGCACACTGCTTTCAGCATCATGGGTGGGGGTGGTCTGTGACATGTGTTGGTACCTTGCCTGTGCCCTGTCCTGGTCACTCATTTGGGGGTCCATAATTGTTGGCACTGTCCTGAGTCTCAACATAGGATTGTGAGGTTTCAAATAAACAGACTTGCAGCATGCATGACCAATGTAGTGGCCTCAGACATGATGTGCATGAGTGGGAGATATGCATAGTGCCGGGACGTTTGCTCCTGTTACAGTCAGATCATTCCAGGACCATGGAGCAGTGTGCCCACTACAGTCCCCTGAGACACCTTTTCCTAGGAATCATGTGTGGCATCAAACACTGTGCCCATTCACTGTGTGTTCAGCATAGGTTGGCCTCTGTGGCATTGTTCCATGGCCTCATTTGTATTTACCTAAAGTGTGCTACATGTCTCCACTGTCCATGGTGACCCCATTAGGCTTGTGCATCCTCACACTGGGCAGTGCCTGTGTGTCTATGTACAACTATCTGTTGATGGTTGTTTGTCACAAATATGTGTGGTCAGCCTCACGAGGTGATGTTGAGTACATTTAGGAGTTCTTGATGCACATTTTGTTAATCCCAGATTAAGAGGTGTAACTACTTGCTCTGTCTCAATCACATTGTCTCAGGTAGGGGGGTTTTGTGCAGGCAAGGCCTACATGTCCAAACCTCATGTCTCCTTGCCAGGTCTGACCTGTGTGTGATAATTGTCTGGACAGACACTCAACGTGCAGTGACCCAGGCATGTTGTGCAGGGGGTAATGTTTGTGCTTTGCAGCATGTGTCAAAAGTTAAAAGACATGTTTCCTGCTCATCCATTTTTGGCACCGGTGTGTGCTCCAGATGCTACGTAGTTTGGTCTGTGTGTGCTGACATCTGTGTGGACATTCTTGGTTCCCATGAGGGTGTCTCCTCAGTGCAGTTGCTCCTTATTCCGACACAATTGCAGGGCCATTAGCTAATGCATTGTCCTGTGTCTGGACATGTGTGCCACTCCGCATGGCAGGTAGTGGGTCAGATTTGTTGCCAACTGTGTCATCATGGTACGGATGGCCATGTGACAGGTGGCATGATTCAAGTTGTTAGTCAAGATGTCTTGTACCTTGGCACTGACTACACTTGTCAACATGTCCCAATAGATTATATGCTTGACTTTGATTTTTTGTTGTGAAGGACAATAATGTGCCTGCATGACAGATGTCTCCCAAGGAAGTGCACAAGAAACCAACTTTACACTTTTAGGGGACACGCTGGCACATTTAAAACAAAGGCACAGTTCTGTAATAAAATTGATTAGAGATTATACATATACATGTTCCCACAGTGTGGTTGCATTTGGGTCAGTTCTCGGTTATTGCTGATACCAACTTACGGGTGTCAAGTCATCCAGACCACCGTGGTGCCATGTATATGTACTTCATGATACCACATTTCTTCTTAACAGTGGCTTATTTGCATTAGGCTGGCAGCTCATACAATGACTGTGTAAAAGTAGCTTTGTGTGCACCTCCTTGAGTGACTTCTGTTATCCAGGCACATGTGTGTTCTGTTCCAAAAGTGGCACATTCACACATTCCAAACATGTCGATTGTGTAAAGTGTTGTGATTCCCAAGGGATCACAATGTATTTATTTAGGGTTTACAAAGTACTAACAGGTCTCTGAGTGTGGGGACACCTTCAGCATTGGCGTCTGTTATTTGGCCTTGGGTGCACCAATACTGTTTCTTTCACAGTGAACAAGAGGTGGCATGCCTTCATAGTCTGGCTGTGCTCCACTGTTCACAGACACTAGCTTCTCAGTATAATTGGATATCGAGTTCTTTGCTGTTGTGTCCTGATGTTCCTTTTTTCAGGTGGCATGGTGGGTGAACCAACTGGGGAGTGCATGGCTTACATATGTGCGGAGTATTCTAGATGTTACTCATGATGCATTTCCTGATATGCACTGTGACCTATTTTGTTTGGACTCATGTGTCAGATGTACACAGGTGACTGATTATTTCATGTCTCTTCACCTTGCACACAGCATCATCGGGGGACACCGAGGGAGACACCTGCACGGACCAGGAGGAGGGATCGAGCACCGGTGCCACCACTGCTGGGGAGTCGGCGGAATCAAGTGGCACGGAGGGCGAGGGGAGTCAGGCGGAGGACCTGTCTCGTACCAACACCGACTACGACGCAGACGGGTCCGAGGCTGAGCTCCCTGAGGGGGCGGAGGCTGCTCCAACAGCTGGCAGCAGCACTACAACTGTCACCGCCCCCTCCATTCCCATCACCGCCCTCCCACTTGCTCGGGACCCTTCTGTCCGTGTAAGGCAACAACGTGTCTCCTTCGTGCCAGGCACCGCACCCCCTGCCCCTGTCTCCCCTGCTGCCCTCACTGCCAAGTCTGTGGACATTCAGCGGCAGTTGCAGGTTGGACAGACATCGATCCTGACTGTCCTCCATGGCCACACCAGACTGCTGACACAGATGGTGTCATACATGGAGGGCATGTCATCAGCGATGTCTGACCAACGGATGTTGACAATGTGTCATCCTGTGACCCAAGTCCAACAACATGAGCCACATGGACGTAAGAGGAATTCACGTAACCCACATTCATCCATGCTACCACACTATCGTTAAAGACGATTTTAAATTGCAATTCTTTAGGAACCAAACATAACATTTCTACCTGTTCTCAAACAAAAGGTATCACTTATTACATATAAGTAAGGTATCCCAGTGTTATCCAGTGGGAGAGGTAGTCCTCACAGTAGTGAAAAACAAATTTAGGGGTTTTCACTGCCAGTACTGCTAGTACATGTAAAGCTGAAAGGCAGATGTCCAATTTATTTAATACAATGCACCCTACCTCAGGACTGTTTAGAGTTTACCAAATGGATTATTTTACCAGGTTGAATTGACAATGTAAATCTGCACTAGCGGCTGCGGTGCCAGGCCTGAGACATGTTTTAAAAGGCTTCCTAAGTGGGTGGCCCAATAAGTGAGGTGGCCCACTAGTAGTATTGAACTTACATGCAGTGGGTATATGCTATGCCACTTTACAAGGGACCTACAAGTAAATTAAACATCCCATTTGGGTGTAAGTCAATTTGACCATGTTTAAAGGAGAGAGCACAAGAACTTTAGCACTGAGTCATAAGCTAGAAAAGTCTAAATTCCAAAAACAGGAGCTGTGAAGGCATAAGGTTTGGGGGTGGTCCTGCAGAGAGGACCAAGTCCACCTAACCCCAAAAAGAGGAGTACACTAACCCTGGGCGTAGTTTGCAAAGTAGCGCTACGCGTAGCTACGCGAAGTGCCCTTCGCACTACGTGAGCTACGCGTAGCTTCGCAAACTGCGTAGTGCACTGTGCAAGATGCTGTTCGCACTGATTGCACAGTGCCGGATGCTTGTCCGCACTGTGCAATCAGTGCAAACTGCATCTTGCACAGTGCAAGCGGTCGTTTTCTGCCGCTCAAGTAGATTTCTACTCGAGGGGCAGCTTTCTCAACGCGGCCTGGTAGTTTCTCAATGCGAGCGGTCGCGAGCATACGCGACCACTCGCAATGAGAAACCTGACCTCCCCGCGTTGAGAAGCTCGCAAAAAGTGACCGCTGCACTACGCTACATGTGTTTGCACTGTGCTATGTGCAATTCGCGTAGTGTGAAGTAGCGCAAATTTCGCAAACTACGCGAGCGTAGCGTAGTGCTTTGCCCAGGCTTAGAGTACACACATACTCTTCTTTCCGAAGCCCCTGATTAAAAAAACAAAAACTGCCAGGATGCTAGAGAAGGACATGTATGAAAGTTCACAGTCCCTGCAGAGCTGCGTCTTGAGAACCACCTATAGTAAAATTCTACCAGGGGAACACAGGGCCATCCAGTCCCACCATGGAGTCCTGGGAGAATTCTTAACCGGAGGGATGTGTCCTACCCTAGGGCAGACCCAGGCCTGAAGTCCATGGGATTGACCACTGTCATGAAGGAGGGTAACCTCAATCCATGTCCAAAGTACAGGGAGCCAGGGAAGGGAAGTCTGGACACTGTAGCCTCACACCAGGCCCAGCATGGATGCACGGGTACACCCAGCAATGGCACATGCCCAGAGAGGCCCTATAAAGCAGCAAAAAGCAGCGATGCAACATGAAATGAGATCAACTGGCCAGTAGATAGGAGAAATTGAGGAGGAGAAATTCCCCAAAAAGAGCCAAACAGTTACACTGGAAGTCATCCAGATTCAACACACAGGGTGTCTGCACCCAATGGACAGAAGTGGACCTTTCTATGTTCACCTGGAGGGGGAAATGTTTACACTTTTTTTCTTTCAGGAAGGCAGTAGACTGTGTACAAGTTGTTCCTATTTCTTGCAATGTGAGGACCGGGAGAAGGAAGTGATAAAGGGGTAATCAGTATTCCATAAACCCTCAACCTGTGAAAGGCAGGTGCTATGGCAAGAGAATTCAGTCTAGTTTCAACAGAAACGCCAGATTATCACACAAAAGCTGATGGGAGGATGCTTGCATTAAATCTAACCGCTGGCAATCCCACGATGTTGCGTTCCAACCCATCGCTGTGAATAATTCAAGTATTCCTTCCATCACCTTGTTGTTTTTGCAGATTTCCACAAGAAGCATTAAATATGGCTACATTGCATCAAAACTGACTTTTTCCTAAAGTGCCAGAAAACTTTGCCTTTTTCCTGTGCATGGGCACGGAAGCAGGCAGACATGGTAACTAGCTAATATGTCTAAAGCTGCAAAGTCTCGGGTTTACAGCTAAAACATCAAAACTGTGGGATTCTACAGTACAAAAGCAAGTTATTATTACTTACGGAATTACGTGAAATATCAGTACTGTGAATAGACCTTCCCATTCCTGACTGGAATGTAAAGGGCTTCGTTTTGCATTGAGACTACCAAGAAGAGTATTACCTGCTGTTCCTCAATTAAAGGAGAAAGTTGGTAAATCAACAAGAGAGCTGGATTAGACTACATGCACAATGTATGCGAAGTGGGTAATCCTTTTGTTGGATATTAATGCCCTCACACACCCATTCAGGTGTCATGCTTCATCATCTGGGCTGCTCCTCGTCGGGCCGGCGGTGCAATGCCTAACGGGCTCCCTAAAAAGGGGCACTTTATCGGAGTTCTTTAATCCAACAGCCGTTTGGTGAAGTGCGGGTATGGGGGGCTGGTTAATGTAGATATGGAAAAGTGATTTTAAAACAGGGTTGATAGTACCAGTATGGGAATTCAATTTTATTCTAACGGTCTCCTTCCCTGATTAAAATAGTGTAAGTGGCACTCAGTAGAGTATAATGTCTCTAATTAGAGTGCTTAAAATTAGTGTTAATGGTCAACATGTTTCTCTCTCAGAGCTCGTGCACTCGCGATTCTTCAGGACCTATGATGACTATCTACAAAAAAGGGGGAAGACTATACAGTATTTTAAGTCTCTCAATCACAACAAGTTTGAATGTGAAATAGTATCATTTAACTAAAATACCTGTCATGGTCTGGTGCTACCCTATTTAGTAGGACTGCGGACCACAACAGTACTTGGTGGACTAAGCATGAGCCAAGGATCCTCTAAAAGTAGGTGTCTGCCCCGCTCACGCAGCACTTCTGGACCTACCCGCGCCACCAAGTCTGCATTAACATCTTGGGATCCTTTCGGAGTGAATGATTGAAACGGGTATTGGATGAAGTTAGACATGTATGAGGGATTTTGAGTGACATTTCTATAAACACGTGGCTGTGGAGTCGTTGTGCATAAGCATGAAGTGTTAGGCAGCTGAATGTTGCCTTTTAAGAGTTCTGGTCGCATCTGACAGTTGAAAAGCAGAGAGCAGAGCTGACAGGAGATGGATGACTGGCAGACAGCAGTTGGGACAGAGGCCCCAATATGCACTTGCCCTGGCGCCATCGTTAATGCAGCTGGTATCTGAGGGGTCGGGGTTGATGCGAAGGGTGCTTGTAAGCACTGGGCAACTGCCCTTGCCTGCCTCCCTGGCTGTATTAAAAGTCAATAAATATTAAAGTGCACCGGCTGAAATAAAATAAAAATACATTTAGGTCACGTAAAAACGAAAGGCGAGAATACAAGTTAATTGTGGACAGTGATGATGACGTTGTGAGTGTTTCTGCCTTCATCGAAAAACCCCGGAGGGACTTCAAAGTCCTGGAGCTGAACCTCAAGCTGTGAAGAAATGGCATAAGGGGCAGAGCTGGCGACCTTGAAGCTGGGGAAGGTTCGAGCCTCGCTGTCGGTTCAGCATCCTGTGATTCTGGGCAAATCACTTAATCTCCCCGTGCCTAACAAAAATTAATGTGTCCTTGTGTAACGTAACTGGTGCTCATGTAAAGCCCTCCAATACCACCTATTCGAGTTCGCGCTATATAATTCCGCAAAACAAAAAAAAATGGATCACACAGGAGATTGGTATGCTCACTCCTGAGATGTCATTGATCCCATCACTGATTGTATTGTGACAGTATAGCTTCTGGGGCACTGACGCGATAACCCACATGGATGGCAGGCTGTGGTGTGGTTGCAGGATGCAGCTCTTGTTTTGAGCCTTTGTAGGAAGTGATGACCGCTGAGCTGCAGTTATTGTGTTATGTGGCTCAGCACTTGGCAGTACAACGGATGAAGTCATGCAAGAGATGAGATAGATGCCCGTTTTATAATTGTATGGAATGCTGGTTGCTCTGGTTACCTCTGAAGGTCCATTTATTATGTTTGTATTTTTTGTGTTCTTAATCCAATGTTCTTGACTGGTGGTAGCTGGAGGTCGTCTGCTCTGAGATCTTATCGATCTGGAGGAGGCAACAGGTGTGCACAAGGAGTGAGATCAGACATCTCCATGGAAGGCCCGCCTAATATTCTTCTTTATTCGATTGCCAATAAGTCAGATAGCGCAGTTTGCCAAGATGCACTGAATTATGTTTATTGTTTAGATCGCTGGCGACGTCATCAGATGTCAGTTCTCAGTGTATGTGAGTATTTGGGCTGGGCCCTGAAGGGGGGCTATGTCAGAGTCCTTCAGTGACCAGCAGTGTAGCATAGCTTTTACGTCATAGCAAACCTGCTCAACTGGTATTGCATTCTTCCTGTGGTCAGATGTAGGAAGTAGGCAAGCATTATTTGCAAAGGTATTGATCTGTGGACAGGGACTATGGTCTAAAGTCCCCCATCTCATGAATCAGGAAATGAATTTCATGAGATGAGTGTTAGTAGGTACTTCTGACATTGGGTGGTAAGGTAAACCTTGCAGACGGTATGCCTTCAGTTCTTAATTTGTAAAATATTAAGTGCAGGTGCTCAAATATTTTTAGGATGCCACTCGAATTTCCCCCAGCTCCACCCACTTCCTCCACTTGCCCCACCCACTTACTATATTGGCTCCACCTACATCCTCAACTGGTACTGCTGAAAGCCAGATTTAGTACCCTATCTGACTTTCAGCAAGGGAGCCTTCCTCGAATAAAGTTTTGATAGGAGGTTCTCACCTCCCCCAAGAAAATTTTGAAACAAATAGAAAACAAAAAGTGCATTTAAAGCACAATTTTGGAATACATTTGCTAAAATAACTAATGCATGTAAAGGGGACACATGAAATATTCCAGTATCAAATATCCTCAGCATCCTAGGGGACTTCATCCCCCAACCAGAAACACACTGCAAGGTGCGTTTGCTGAGTGGTGGGGAAAAGGGGTGGGGACTCTAACAAGCTCTCAGCAATCCCATAATGTGGGACTTACTGGTGGTAACAGGAGGAGTTCTTGGCCCCCAAGGACTCTGAGCAGCCAAGGGGACATCATCCAGCAACCAGTAGTTCTCCCTGAGGCGCCTATGCAAACCAACCTACCTAGCAGATCTCCTGGTCATATCAGGAGGTGTAAGACAATCCAGAAGTAGGAATTCTCAAATACTGTAAAAACTGATACTTGGATCTTCCCAAGTCCTGAAACAATCCTTTTCTGGTTCAACCTCTAGCACCTGGAACTCACTACCTCCCCAACATCTTATAGTTCAGAAAAGGTTTAAAAACTTCAAAACATATTTCTGTGAGCCTGGTTGTTCGACAGTTCCATCATAATGGGTTCAGGAATGACCCTATCTTCACTACAGTTTCAGAACTGACTTGGATCACCCCATTGAAGCCATGAACAAATCATCTTCTCCTCCCTCTCCCACCTGCTACATCTTGTTCTAGCTTGATATTTTCGAGAATAGTGATCTTTTTACTATGTAAAGCACTGGCTTGAATACCTCATGGTGACATTACACTGTTTAAAATTGTGAAAGAAAATAAATAAATAGGGGCTTGGGTGTGCAACAAGGCACTCAATCATTTTGAAGAGTCCCATAGTGTTGGATCCTGTGCAGAGGAGACTACATGGTACTTCCCTTGAATATAGCTCAGAATAGCTCGATTTGGGTGGTTAATAGCAGGATCGCACAGTGGCCTATAGGGTAATCAGATAGTGCCAGACAGGTGAGCCTGTTTTATGGTCTGCTTGGCTGGTTTTTACTGTTGATTTCCCTGATAATCAAACGAAACTTTCTTGCAGCAAACCTTTAACCATGCCTCGCAGTGCTAAACCAAACAACTGCTTCTATGCAGAGTGTATGCATCTATCATTCTGGGCACATGTAAGAGAGAGCCTGGCCACATCTCTCCCAAACATGTCACTTTTTACAGTTCTCTCCTGACACCACCCAGTAGGGCCAGAGTGCAGGGAGTGGGCTTCAGCGCTCTTCTTACCATAGGACTTAGGTACTTTAATGTTGCAATTCATTCGTTTCAGTGGAGGCGTATTTCACTCATCCTATTTTGGCTTAAGCACCCTGTTTCAGCAGTAAACAGGAAGTGATAGGAGTGTTTTTTATAACCACCAGCTAGTTGGTATTTTTCTCCTTAATATGAATCCCTAACCAGTTCAATCTTGAAACACTCCAAATAAATGTGTAGGCTTTGTCTCTAACACAACACACACAAATGCATATTCTTACAGCTGCGACATGACCCGCACAGGGGGACAGACACACACATCCAATTGCAAATATTCTTACACACCATGCAAGGAATGTAAATGGAATAAATCATTCTTCAATATAAATGATACATGTTTCTCTTTCACATACGCAGAGTGAAAACTGTAAACACATCCCAGAGCAGATAAAGAGGTGGTATTGGGCATAGGGAAGGCACAAAGAAAATATTCACTAGCAGTTAGAAGAGTCACACTATTTGGGGACGGTGCTATAAGGAGGAGAGAACCACCAACTACTCCTAATCTGCAGCCAAGGCTGCAAGCAGAAACAATACAAACAATCCTTAGCACACGTCAATAATATATAAAGTCCAGTTCAATCAGTAGAGTACACAGGATAGAGTACAAGTCAATAATCAACAATAGACAGCAGGTTTTTCTTGGTATTCTTCACTCTTTAATCCATGTGATGATTCATTATTTTTGGTAACTACTTCACGTAGCTGGTCCAAAATTCCAACGTACAAAGCCCAAAGCCAACACGTGTTTCGTCGCTTTTACTTTTTTGCACATGCGACTTTTTCAAGGCTGAAAAGGTAATAAGTCATGAAGTTTGCAAGTGTAATACGTTCCAAAATGAACTCTACTGATTGAACTGGACTTTATATATTATTGACGTGTGCTAAGGATTGTTTGTAACATATCCCAGAGCATTCAAAAGAGTGATAGCTGGAAGTACGAGCACATATAAACACAAATACATGCAATCACAAACATCCCCACAAAGGCATGCGCCTACAGAAACCTACACAACTAAGAACTTTCACATCAGTGCATGCACCATAAGTAACACACAAACAAGTGTGACGCAGGAAGTCACAAACAAAATGCACACAATTTCCCTGTCAAAAAGCAAACTCAAGTCAAAACGTAAGACGAAAACAAACACATAACCAATCATAGGTATCGACACACAATGTACCCCACACGGAATCAAACACACAGAACTGCAGACATCTGCATAAGTAAACTTTGGCATTGCATGATTTTAAACAACAATGGTGCAACACAACACATCATAATCCATGGAGAAGAAATAAAAGAGCATTAAATTCCCCAAGACTCCTAAGAAAGAGTTATGAGTATTTTTGATACTATCATTCGCCACATTCAAACCAGATCACGACCCGACCCGTGCACATCAGGCTCTCACAGTGGGCCCAGGCCGCTTGCACAAGCATGCAAAAGACAAGTCAAAATTAATCATTTCTGACCTGCTTGTGCTTTGGCTAGATTCAGTTCTGTGCGTGCATCATGTGACCTGTTATAATAGTAAGCAGCTACATGCTGTTTAATTCCTCCTAGGATGTCTTGTTAAGTTTGTTGTCTGGCTGAGACATGATCTTTCCAGGACGTGTCACCCAGCCTGCCTCAGTGCCTCGCCCCAGCTCACAATCAGCCCTCCCTCCACTGTAATAAGTAACAAATTTCAACGACATGCTACATGAATGGCAGGCGTGAACTACTGACATCACTAACGTGATGCAGTCATCATGCCTCGAGCTGGGTGGGCTATCCTCTGAAGACATTCGAGGCAGACTTCATCCGAGCAGAAGGAGGAGGAGAGGAGAGGTAGGTATTTTTATTTTTAATAATTACTTGGCCCATCACAGGGATATAAATTCAATAGCCCCGGCCCTGTTAAATAAGTGCCGGTGCTTAGCACCGGAAAGCACCGGCACAAATTAGGCACTGCATGCCTTAGTTTTTCCATCCCCTTAGGATAATTGCTGACTATAGGAAATCTGCCTTTTCTGCATGGTCATCCCAGATTGTTCTCTTCTTGCTGGACCCTATATGTATTTTCTGGTTTTAGAACTCTGTGCAGTTTACCCCTGCTAACCACTAGTTAAGTGATTGTGTTCTCCCATTAAATATGGTAAAATTGGCCTAGTCCTAATTGGCACATGTAAATCTCTAGTATATGGGTGAAAGGTCCTAGAAGTTAAATCCCACTAGTGGACTACAGCATCTATTGTGTCATCCACTACATTCATAATGCAAATGTGGCTTCAGACCTATCCTGTGCAGCCTGACAGTAGCAGTGTAAAAATTGCAATGAACCCTTTTGACAGGTTGAAACCTCCCTTTTAAATATTAATAGGTCACCCCTGTGTAGGCCTTATTATCCACGAGGCAGGGTGCATGGTATTTTAAAGTAGGACATGTAGAAATGTAATGTTACCATGCTCTTACAGTGACTTGCCCCCGAAAGCTAATTTTCACTGTGGCATGCCTAGCTGTCTTATGTAGAGAACCAGAGTTCAGATTAAAATTTGAATACTCTACTCACGAATGGGACCAGCTAGAAGAAAATGTAAACAATTATTTTAAGTTATTAAAAATCCAAGTCAATGGCGGAGTCCAATGTTTATTAAAAATTATGGGAAAGTCACTTTTAGAAAGAAATCTTTTCCCTGCCTGAAGTTCCTGTAGGCTAAATTTGCATTTGCTTACCAACTTCTTCTTGCCAGTAATTAGCTTTTGAATTGACATTACTATGTCAAATACTGCATGTTATGTTTACATTTAACACTTTTGTCACACTTGAAAGGCAGAGAACAGGAATCTTGTGCATCCAATGTCTGGTTGCTGAATCACTCTGCTTTCTCCTAACAGACGCTTGTCTCCTGTTTTTACAAATAAAACTCTGGGCTCAATTGAAAAGATGGGAAGAGGATGGCAAGACAATTCATGTGTATCCACTATCTGATGAACCCTGTTTTGTTCTACCAGACACCCGTCTCTGGGATTATTGAGGGATACAGTGGTTGATTCAAACTGTATTTTGGTTTTTGATGTGGACGGACACTAGGATTACCATAGTCTATTCCCCACACAAACTCCCAGCTCTCTGAGCTCAAGTGTGGCTGAAGATTTTCACCATCTTGAAAATGCCCAAAGTGGGTTGGGTGGCCCCGGGAACTTTTACACCATTGGTTAGGGTGTTCCCAGGAGTCATTCCCACCCACCTGCTTGTGCAGGCATAAATGTGGCATCTCCACTTCAGAACAATCCAGGAAATGAGGAAGAACAGAATAGGACTGGACCTGCTGTCTGTGACCTGAGAGAGCCCTGAAGGACTGGCTCTGCTCCCTCTTGTACCCGGGACAAAGAAATGGACTTCAAGGTTAATAAGGTTGTCCTTCTTTTAACACTAAAGGAACACAACACACTCCAAGAGGCCTTTCTTGTAACAGCCTAGCTGACCAGTGGCACCCAGACCTGGACTGGACTCTGCTGCTAGCTTCTGCCTAGCGCCCTGTGTGTATCTAAGAGCCTCATCTGAGGTCCTGTGTGCTTTAGAAGTGTATTCCTGTGGTAGAGTGGGACATACAGGATTTAAGTCAGAAGGTAAAATCTTTTCCCAGGATGAACCAGGTTGGTGTATCAAACTGGCACTCCATTGCTTTCAGCATCAAATTGCACCTAGGTCCTGGTGTACCACGACTATACACTATTATTGGCATTTTGTGCTTGTTAGCACAGTTCCTACTTACAGCTTTAAAAAATCATATCTTCGGTTACCCTTATTGTATTCTTCATCATTTTGATGTCATTTTGTTTATAAAACTGTATTCCACTATTTAATTCAGTATGAGAGTTGTATTGCTTTGCACTTTGACTTTTTTGGTACTGCACAAATACTTTACACATCAGTCTTTGTTAAGCCACAAAGGGTTTGAGCTCTGATTAATTTAGTGGCTTTAAGGGTTCACCCCGACAAAGGTTATAAATATTCCTGAAGATGGGTAATCACCCACTCTAAATAATAATCAAATGTCTTACACTAATCATGATGTATAGACAGTTACATTCATCTTCATAGGGGCCCTGGTATCTCTCTTTTTGGTGTGGTCTGTTGACTGGAGATTGTGACGTAGCCATGGGAAACACTTCTACTGATATGTGGGCTGTTGTTCTATGTTTTGTCCCAGGTCAGCAGCTGACATAGTTATCCCAGGAACAACCAGCTTTTTACATCTCTCCTGAACTTTTCATATTCTTGAATGCATCAAATCTTAAATGGAAAGACAGTTTCAGAGCTTATCAGCTTGGACTGAGAATGCAGATATTCCTGCGACTTTCTTACTGCAAGGTGGTCCAATGTTCGAAGGTGCTAGTCCTATTTTGACTGTATTGCATACATTTTATTTGTAGGTATATTGGTCTTTGTTCTTAGGAGGCACTGTGGGAGATGTAAAGTGCCTTGAAAATTGATCATCTAGCTACTGGTAACCAGTCCAGTTCTTGCAAAATTGATGTAATTTGTTCTCATGAGTAGAAGCAGATAAACAAATAAGCCAACCATTAACTTACAGAGTCAAGAAAAGTCAAAGACTATTGTTTGTATTCACTGTAGGACATAGCCTGATTTCACTAGAACACATGACAAATTCAGAAAAGCCTGGCACAAAACATATTATGTTAAATAAAGCAGATTAAAAAATCTTGACACTTGGCCTTGCACGGTCATAATGATTCAGATGCCCTATTTACATCCCTTCGTTAGCACGGGCTTGGATAGTCAACACAAAATATTCTTATAAAAAAAGAATGCTTACTCAAAATGTTAATAAGCTCAAGCAAACATCATGGCAAAATATATACTTCATAATTACAACAAAGCAGGCAGCTGCATACCGCACTGTCTGTGCTTAGGACCTGCAACGACTGCAGCCCTTGAATCAAATCAACTCTGTGGTCAAGGCTGAGGTAAGGCTAGAAGGTCTGGACCACCTACAGGTTAGTTCCGAGCCAGCCAGCACAATGCCCACCTCAAACTCCCATGAAAAGAGTGGGGGATCAGAAAAAAATACTCTGGTTTAACAAGGTGAAATTCTGTCATTTGATCAGAAAATGGTGCCATAGTAGATGGTCTGGGTGGATGGATGTCTTGCTGCCTTTACTCTGCCACCATTTTGAACCACCCTTTGCAGAAATCATTTTGAACCCTCTAATAAAAACTAAAAAGGAGAGCAAATAAATGAAATAATTAAGAATTCTAGTGAAAAGAAACTTTGTATTTTTTTGGGAGACAGGAAGAGACGAAAAGGATCAAACAAAAAATCTGATTATAAATTAATCTTCAGAGACCTCCGACCAACAACTGGCATATATTCTTCCGAAAATTAAGAAAAAACAAATCTGCACCATTTTTTCTCAAAATATTTGTGGGTTGTGAGATAAATTTCTTCAGGCAAAGTCTGAAAGCTACGGAAAAGGATGTGAAATGCACATTTAAATTGCTGCTCTATTAAAAAACTAAAAAAGAAGACTCAGTCTGTATTGAACTGCAATCGTGTTTATTTGGTTTGTGGATTGCAAGATACTTAGAAAGAGAATTCACTGAAGCATTTTAATGGTCTCTTCTCTTCACCCACATGCTGATCCCTTCAGCTATCCTGGATCTAAAATCGAAGTGCCAGTGTGTGATATACCTTGGGTAGGCAATACAAGCATATGCCCCATTCTGGATTTGGTCACCCTATGGTCACCCTATGGAAAAGTCCCCAAAAACAAATTTGGAGGGGGGGGGGTGGGGGCGGTGGTAACAGGTTCAAGACAATACCAACAAGACCATTGAAAACATCCTAGAGCACCGAGGCAGACAGTAGCAATAAGGAGTTGGAGAAGTATCAGTGTCCAGGAAATTGAAAATCAGCATGGCAATCAAGGACAGAAACTCCCCACATGAGGCAAAATGTCTGAGAAGGGGAAGTTCAGTGGGGCAAGGCAGTCAGCTGTGTCTGAGGAGGAGGTGTCATTGTCAGGCAGTTGCAGAGAAGATTTCTATGTTCGGACTTACTCACTTTTTTGGAGTCCTCCACTGGGATGAAGCTGCAGGATCTAATGGTGAGGACTTTATGAGGCTGAATACCTCTTTTACAAGGAGCAGCGGAACAGGAATTTGCTGCTGCATAGAAAAACGTAGCGGGAGCTACCGCAAAGTCGGGCTGACCAGTGATGCATCTTGGGCAGCTCAGCAAGCAGGAAGGCCCAGGTCTTCTATTGGTTCTCAGGGCACATTTTGGCTGAAAGATTTCTATGTGGCTCATTATGATGGCGGGTGGACTTGGTCCGCCCGCCACCATAGCGGTGTTTGGGACCACCCAACAGACATGCGGCGGTCACACCACTGCTATTAGGATGCACACGCCATACTGGCAGACGCATCCTGGGCCTTTAACATTACGGGCGGTGCTGCTGGCAGCAGCACCGTCCGCAATGATAAAGATGCTTTCACCGCATTTCCCTGCACCACATGCCAGGCACCACGTGATGCCTGCCACTTGGTGCATGGAAATGCAGGGTGGGTACCATGGGTACCCCCAGTGCAGCGATACCCCCCACAAGGCGGGCCCACAACGGGCCCCCAAACCCCACATCCTAATATGGCAGACGGTGCCTGCTAGGCACCGCCACCATATTAGTGGCCCTGCTCCGTCCACCAGGCAATGGGTGCGATTGACTCCGGTGCAAAAGTGGCAGATGCGGTTCCCACCGCCATCCTAATTTGGCAGTGGGTAAATCACCATGTAATGGCAGAAGGACCAGTGGTGGCGGTCCTTCCGCCATCATAATGAGCCCCTAAGTTCCACGTTTTTGTTTTTGGCTATTTAGACACCAGTAGAACCAGTTCCACAGGTTCAGGACTGGATGGGCATCACTTGGAGAGTCAGACTCACTTCAGGCAGGGTCCAGGAGCAGGGTTTAAATTGTTGGAGCTTTTTATGTCTCTGTAGCATAGAACAGAAGGCCAGCCAACTAGCCCTTGCAGTCAATCTGGTAGTTCGAGGTTCAGGCAGAAAGGCAATATTCCAGCAGCAGGGAAGCCCTCTGAGGATTCAAGGCAGGTTTCAAACGACAGGGCAGTCCTCTGAAGTACAAAGAAGGCCTCAAACTGTAGGGCAGTCTTCTGATGTGCAGGACAGGCCTTCTGAGTGTTCGCCGCAGATCCAGGAGTGACCTTAAAAGAACATCTGAGAATCCTATGTTCATACTTGGTGCCAGCTTTTAAGTTGAAGAAATGTCTAAAGCCCCCGCCCCTCCACACACAGATGGTTGTGAAGTTTTAGTCTTCCCTGTCCATGCTCCAAAGGGTCTGGGTGGACAAAAGACTAGTGTGAAGTTCTTTATGAGTGTGCTGAGGTACCTCCTTTGAACTATAAGTGGGGTAGGGATTAGCTTCATCCGGTAAACAACGTTTACCCCAAAACTTTTTTAACGCAGGGAATCACAACGCGGACGTTACAACGACCGCGTTGTGATTCCGCATACCATTACTCCGCAAGTCGGAACAACGACTTGCGGAGGGTGGGAGAGGTGTTGGATTTAAAATCCAACACCTTCCCTAGTGTCCCCACAGACTGGAGTTGGAATAGTAAATTATACTATTCCAACATCCAGCGCCCCCCCCCTCCGCAAGTTGTTGTTCCGACTTGCGAAGTAATGGTATGTGGAATCACAACGCGGTCGTTGTAACAACCGTTTTGTGATTTCCTGCGGGATTAAAGGCTGCGGAATAACGTCATACATTCGCTTCACCCCTCCCACCCTGGCAGGATGGCCCATTCTACCAGCACCTAGTCTCCCCCTGCCTCACTGTCTGGGAGGAATACTTAAAGGGAAACTGCCACTCTAATCACAGTCATGTGACCTAGGACAAAGGAGGCCAGCACCAAATGGTAAGGACATGAAAATGCCAACTTTCGGCCATTTTCAGAATTCTGACTTAAAATCTGACTATCATTAAATAGGATTTTAAATTACAATTCTTCAGAGACAAAACATGACATTTCTACCTGTTCTCAAACAAAATATACAACTTTTTAAATATAATTAATCCCCCCAGTGTTACCCCATGGGGGATGTAGACCTCACAGTAGTCAAAACAAATGTTGGAGTTTTTCAATACCATTTATGTAAAACTCAAAATTAGCTGTCCATGTTTTTTAAATACAATGCACTTTGCCATCCGAGCTGTTTAGGGTCTACTTTATGGTTGATGTATTCAAAAGGAAATTGTTGGCTTGACAAAAGGGTTAGTTTTCCTGGTTATGGCAGTTTGATACTGTACTACAAGCTGCAGTGCCAAGCCAGAGACATGTTCTAAAAGGCTACTTTGATGGGTGGGACAATCGGTGCTGCAGGTCCACTAGTAGCATTAAATTTACAGGCCCTGGGTGCATGCTATCCCACTTTACTAGGGACCTATAAGTAAATTATATGACCTATTTGGGTGTAAGTCAATTATACCATGTTTAAAGGAGCGAGCACAAGCACTTTAGCATTGAGTCATAAGCCCAAACAAATGATAGTCAGAAAACAGGATCTATGAAGGCAAAAGGTTTGGGGGTGATCCTGCAGAGAGAGCCAAGTCAAACTGACCAAAAAAAGATGTTATACACATGCTTCACCTTCTGAAGCCTCTGACAAAAAAACACTTCCAGGACTAGCGAAGTATTTAGCAATCAACACTGTCTTAACAGGTATTATTTTAAGGACAATTTCACTTTCAAGGAAGCATGCATGTAAGAGTTGCAAGGGAAGGGGAACAGGGAGACAAAAACACTTATGACCAATAAATGTAATATTTGGCGTATGTTGGACTGATTTAACACAAGAAAAAAGAAATAACAGCACTCAGTTACATTAAATGTACATGTAACCTGTACAGACTTGTGCACAACAGGGCTCATGATAAAATGAAGTGAACGGCGCAGGTGACAAGTGAAAGGTTGTAAACAGCGACAAAACGGTGCAGAAGAAACAGCAATGTATACATTGGACACTTAGTGGTTCCCATATATTAATACATTTGTACGGGTTCCAGTTAGTTTTTCGAGGGAACCATGAAGGTAGCGCCAAGGATTGTGCTGAAGGGCCGACGGTGTTTCGAACTGTTCAAATTTCAGGTCATCTTCAGGACCAGGTTACAGATTTTATATAGGAGTGCTGTATGGGGGAAGGGGAGAGAAATCAAGCCCCAATCATAAATGGATCAAGACCCACAGTTGTGGGCAGCAAGAAGTTGTGAATTTTTAAAGGCAGGATAACAAGGGTAGAAAGAAAAGAACAGGGGGCTGTATAGGGGGAAGGAGAGTAATCAAACCCCAATCATAATTGGATCAAGACACATAGTTGTTGGCAACAAGGGGTTGTGAATGCTAAAAACAGAAGCGCAAGGGTGATAAGAATAGAAAGTAAGCAAAATTACAGCAGGAAGAGAGGCAATAGTATAATTACAGTGAAAACAAGTCTAGGAACAAGGAAAACGAACCGGTGAGGGTATGTTAACTGGATTACGTCAGAGTGGTGTGGAATCTGTTAAAAGAATGAGAAGTGAGTGCTATTTTGGATAGCAAACTGCGCTTCTAAATCAGGGGCAGTTCAAGGTGAAGCGTGTGACTCACTGGGGGCGGCACGATGAATCTTGTCAATGGGGAGGTTGATGCGCGAATGTCAGGAAAAAAGATCATCCATCGTTGTGGGGTCTCGCAATGTAGATACCTTAGACATTGAATAATCATTGGGCGTGGGCTCAGGAAGCAGACAAAATTTCAGACTTACTTGGAAGCGCAGAGTGCGCGCGGTAGACAGCGACCGGGGATCAGGCAATTAATTATAGATCCACCAGGCCTGGGAAGCTGTAGAAAGAGCTACACAATCGCTGGCGTGAGTCCGGAAATGTGGAAGTGGGTAGGCAGCTTCCAGAAGCAAGGGGCGTGTCAGGTATGTGACATCATTACGGGGCATAAGTGTGATGATGTAAGTACATTGAAAAATGAGGAAATACTTAAGAGAAAGGAGCCAAAAGAATGGCATAGGGGTAATATTAGAGAGAAAGAGAGATATAATCAGGGGGCAGTGGCCCAATATCAAGGTATAGCTAAACAATTAGGACATACCTTGGGGCACATGTACAAGGAGTTAACGTCGCCTTAGTGGCACTTTTCTGATGGTTTTAAGGTGAAATGTTGATCGCCTTATGTACAAGCTGCCGCTAACACCTGTTAGCAGCAGTTTTCCGGTGGAATCAACCATAATAAAGATCGCCACTTCTGTTAGCAATAATGACATGCAAGTAAGCCATTCCTGTGCAAAAACAGGCGTGAACCCCACTTTGCGATATTTACAAGGGGATTCCTGAACTTCGGAGGACCAAAAAAACGACCGCTAACTGCAGTTAGAGACTGTTTTTTTAAGACCAGAAATAGCTGGTCTTAAAAATGGAGATAACGCTTGAGGCCTGTTTTCAGCAGTTTTTGGTGCTGAACAGCGCTGTAATCAATGTTGCTGCGCTGCCCTGCGACAAAACTACAGGGCAGGACTGCACACCATAAATTTTGCACATTCCTGGGCCTCACTCATGAAAAGTGTTGCAGCAATGCGACAAGACAGCATTGCAACACTCTTCACTACCCCCTTCTTGCGACACCACGGATGCGATGTATTCACTGGACCGTGCTCCATTACGCAAGTAATGACAGATATTTCTGGAGTCCTGACGTAGCTGCCTGCTCTATAGTGACGCATTGCTGCAGTCGTGTCACCACCATGACGCAACTCCAGCAATGCATGGGGCCAGCCTATCCTTGTGGCACTGCATCACCCTTACGCCTGCCATCAGGCAGGCATAAGGTACTAATGCAGTGCCCTTCTTGAGGGGTGCCCAGGTGTCGGTGCAGTTGAAGATCCATTGGTGGCGGTTGCGCGCTGCGGTGTCATCGTCTGTAACCATTGGCGGAGTGGTGGTGCTAAGGGAGTTGAGACATTCTTCGGTGGCCATGATCCAGCTGCGTGGAGGGCCGATGATGGCGGTGGTGTACGGTGGGCATGGTGAAGACGTGATGTATACAGTGATGGTCGGTCAAGGAGAGTCCAGTCGTGTGGCTGCAGTTGAAGTTCCCGCTGGCAGAGGAGACGTGACATGCTTGACTGTGTGTCCTGCTATGTGGCTTGCTGCGGTGACTAGCTGCTCGAGTCTGATGTTGGGGAGCTTCGCCAGGAGGGGGTGGTGTTCTGGTCACTGGGGTTGTCCAGGTGCAACTTGAGTTCACCAAGAAGGATGTCGTCGGTGGATGGGAGAGCCTGGTGTGCAATGAGGTCTACAATGGTATCGGAGAGTAGGACTCCATGGCACAGGGGGCCTGCAGATGAGGGTGACGTAGAGGATGGGCTTGGGGTTGGTCTGGATCTGGAAGTTGAGGTGTTCCATGGTCACCGTTGGGTCATTAGAGTGCATGGTCAGTCAGAGTGTGCTCCTGTAGGTGATGGCAATGCATCCTCCTGGATGGTCGGGTGGTCCTTGCGGGTGATTCAGTAGCCGTCAGTGTTGGCAATGGTGATGTTCGGTACGGAGCAGAGGTTGGTCCTGACAGGCAATGTGGTGTCTAGGGTTGATGGCAAGGAAGGTGCTGGCATCGTAGCGGTGGAGTTTCTGAGAGGTAGGGTCCTTGGTGCTGAGCGCAGTCCAGGGGCAGACGGACGCAGAAGGGCTTGCCTATGGATTGCTTTTGGCACAGGAGACGTCCATTACAACGCATGCTTTACATCGTAATGCCTTCACAATGCAGCTCCAACAACGCAGGTGCATTTACATTGTATTCATTTACAATGCATTGTGAGGTCAGTAATGGGGTATTTTTAAGTTTTATGCTGGTTATGGGTTTTGTGTGTCGTAGATGAAATTTGGGCTGTATTATGCGGTAAAATTAGAAATTTGGGCTGTGTTTTGGGGTCACTTATGAAAATTGGGGTGTGCATTTGGTCAATTATGAAAATTGGGTGTACATTTGGGTCTAATATGATTTTTAGACTGTGTTTTGGGGGCTCAAAGATGAATTTTAGGGTCCAGGGTTTGCTTTGGGATGCAAGGGCTAGTTTTAGGGTTGCACTCACTGAAGTGGGAATAGTAATTTTTACATTTCCGCTATCGAACACCTTCCCTACTGCTGCAATACGCCTAGTATTAGTATGCATTGTAATGGAATGCGATGTAATGGTATGCGTCTTAACTTCATATATACCTTTGGCACACTAGTGGTACGCCCGCTGTGCATGGCCGCACATCGGCCACCATTGAGAAGTGCTGCGGGGGGGACTGGAGAGCTGGGAGGTGGGAAACACCGGAAAGAACATGGATGAGGCATGGACGCGGGGTGTGTGTGTGAGCGGGTGTTATCAATATTTAAATGAGAGAAATCTTACCTCGAGGCCGGGTCCCATGTCTTAGTTGCTCCTGCTCTCCTGAGTCTGCTTCCAGAAACAGGAAGTAGGCAGCCAGGCTCCCTCCCCTAAACCAATCACAACGCTGCAATGCGGCATTTGGATTGGTCATTGGCACCGGTACAAGGCTTTCGGCCAGGGGCTGGAGGGGTGGGCATGTTCTCCATGCAGGCTGTAATGTTGCCTGCTTTGCGAACAAGACAGTGCGCAAGACTGCTTTGGGCAGCCTTAGCGGGCCGACCAAACAGTCACTGCACACTTGAATGGGCATGCCACTCTGCCCCTGCCCTGCTCCGTGAGTTTAGCAGCCCCAAAGCAAAGGACACATGGCACAATTACATCAGGAAGGTATCATCATGTGATGATTTTTCCTCTTCTTGCACTGCTTGATTGCAGTGGTGCGATGCTCTTCCACCATAGCGGATGAGCCGCCACTGGGGGTGCGTAATCTACAGGTGCTAGGCCTTGGAGACTCGACCCCCGGTCCTCCTCCACTACGTGTCCCACCTTCTCCTCACCTGTACAGTGACACCGTGGCGCAATTCGCTGCACCCTCTCCAAATCTGTGACTCAGCCAGCAGGAGCATCTGCCAGGCAGGATTTCTCAAGCCTGGGTAAAGCAGTCGCTGCCAAGTCAACTGGTGAACCTCCTGTTGCAGGTGATGCAACAGGGCCCCCTTGTGCGTGAAGTTGTAACGCTCCCGCCAAACAAGTTCAGCGCAGCTCAGGGGCCTCACCCTCCACAGCGTCCGGCCAGCGCAACATCATCCGGCATGTGAAGCTGAGAGGCGTGCCCACCGTTGGTAATCCCCTCCGTGCACCCCGGTATAGTGGTGAATCGTAGCATGCGATGCAGACCTCCCTGCGTTGGTGCGCAGGGGAGCCTCTACCATTCACAGCTCCAAGGGGCTCAAGGCAGTCTTCTCACACAGGTCAGAAACATGTCTGCATGTGACCTGCCAGACTTCCCCATCAGGTACTGGTGATCCCTGCACCTCAATGTCTACCGCCACTGCTCATTGACTCCACAGCACCTCCGCATCCCACTCCAGGCTCCAGACGCAGGTCCAGCGAGGCATCCATGCTCCAGACACAGGTCCAGTGAGGCATCCAGGCTCCAGACGCAGGTCCAGCGAGGCATCCAGGCTCCAGATGCAGGTCCAGCTAAGCATCCAGGCTCTCATCCTGGTCATCCTGGATGTTTGGATGTTGGGTGGCTTGAGGGGGTTGTTGATGTGCACTTGGCCCTGGCTGCTCCATTCAGCAGTTCATTGTTTATTTTGCTTATTTTCTATTGGAGTTTGACTAATAGACTATTTTTTCCATTAGAGGCAAAAAAAACTCACGTTGGGCTGACTAACTTGTGTTTTTTTGCCGCTAATGGTCCTTTCGTTGGTTTACACCCGCTAACGCTGGAATTCCTATCGCCATCACGTTAATTTTAGCGGCAGCTTTCACTGCCGATCTCTGAAGCTCTTTAGCCAGGTCTAAACTGGGGTGGCATAGTGAGCAAAAGAATGATGGATTTAACCCAGATCTCTTGACTTAGCCAGGTCTAAACTGGGGTGGCATGGTGAGCAAAAGAATGATGGATTTAACCTAGATCTCTTGACTGAAACCGATCCTAGGATGCTTGTTTCCGGTCCATGGAGGACCTGGCTTGGCAGTTCGGGCTGGACTGTTCCCATGAGACACAGGGTCAAGACTGATTTGCATATAGCCAAGTCTAAACTGGGGTGGCATGGTGAGCAAAAGAGTGATGGATTTAACCCAGATCTCTTGACTGGGGGTGAATGTTTTAATTTGTTCTGCATTCCGTCCATCAATTGTGTGTATTTTGCTTTCTCTGAAGCTATCGCCATATAGCGACGGCTTGTACATACGTCGCTAACATGGCGATAGTTTTCAGCAGTATGCGGTGGTAAGAAAACTGCCACTACCTGACGTTAATGATAGTTTTCGCCAGTCCTTGTACATATGGCCCCTTGTGTCTTAATGTACAGTTCATTTGTAGACAACAATAAAATCGAAATTAGGTTGGATGGACTCATGAGACCATTACATATATGACGCCACATTACAAAGATTAGTGGAGTCCAACAAGTCTAGACAAAGCATGCATATACAGCATAGATGATGTTGTATTATCGATGTTCGTGAATTAAACACAAAGGATGGATCAATTGTTAAACCGATTTATAGAAAACAAATTATATATCAAAAGATATGATATGGAGAATGTAGGGTGGACACCATAAGGCCGTACACATTTGTAAAAGTTGTAAAATATGTAACAAACAGACGCAAATCTGTGATGTAAATCATGTGTTGGTAGAGGATTTTTAGAAAACGAGGTCAAATTATTAAGTGACAATCCTAGGTATAAAATTACAAATTATAAAGAATGAATGGACAATGCATGAGAATTAGTATGTGGAATGGAAAATTTAAGTGGCATACCATAAGGCCATAAACATTTAAGAACATGTCAAGAAGGAAATCCAATCATATTGGACATTGTGGTGGTTACGGTGATGGAAAACAAAGTCAACATATAAAGAGAGACATTCCTAGGTATACAATTATAGATTAAAGAACGATTTGTGAAAAATACAGGGTAGCCTACTTGAATGTGTGGTATTGGTATCAGAACCCACGGGTGCATGTTTATACAGAGTGTAATGCACGCAAGGGAATGTCTTGGAACACCTGGAGGAGGTTAGTATGCTTTTAGATATTTATGGTGCTATTCCATTCATCCAGGGTGTTAAGTTCTTCTTCCATTGAGTTGCAACGAGCTATCTTTCTGCATTTGCATCTATTTAGAAGTTGGTGCAGGTTTCCACCCCTTAGAGGTAGTGTCGGTTGGTCAATGACTTGCCATGTAAAGTCTGTCTCGCTATGGCCTTTCTCAAGGAAATGTGTCACCTATAGGGCATTCTGTACTTTGCATCTGATCCGACTTCTTTGTTGATCATTCGATCCTTAACCATCTGTGTTCTCTGTCCTATTACAAGGGCATCATATTGCATGGATGACATTGCAGGAGCAACAGTTTGTGAAGTTCTTGAGTGGATATGAATGTTCACTCGCTTTAAAGTCTTTAGTGTTAAACGTCAAAGGAAAAACCACACATCTTTGGCATTTGTAATGTCCCAGAACAGGTGGTAGACCCCAAGCAGTAGTAATTGGATTGACATTGTTATTTTTCTTTTGGCCATGTAATGGCGGGGACCAGATGATCAGCCAGGTTATGACATCTCCTGTAAGAGAACAATGGTGGTTCTTGGAAGATTTCAAGAGTTTTTAAAGTATTCCAATTCCCTTTTATAATTGTGCACACCTTGTTGCTGGAAGGGCTGAAGGTGGAAACAAATGGGATTCTTGTGTTCACTTGCTTCTCCTTGAATGTAAGTAAAGTTTCTCTATGGTTATACCAAGCATGCTTACCTGCACTGGTAACCAACCGTCTGGGATATGAGACCCCACTCTCAGCCTTCCATACAAATGAAGAGTCGGTCAGACAGTAGAGAATACAAACCAAAGTTGTTTATTAGTAATACACTCGAGCGGAGTCCAATCTGACCAGCCTCCTTAGAATGCTGTAGAGGAACTGACCCCCGTCCACACGGTAGCACAAGATATACATTTCTAACACCCCTAAAGACCCGCCAAAACTGGAATTTTCCAGCCAAAGGCACTGATGGACAAAGAAGGTACAGAAAGACAAGCTACCATCTTGAGAATGGGTACATGCTATCTTAGTTTCAAGGTTACTCTGCCCGTGCCCGTTTCTCTGAGAGTGGGAGCAGGACTACTTAAAGGGAAAGGCATGCAAAGACAGAACGATCTATTCATTAGTGCAGTGAAGCTCAACCTTGAATAAGATGAAGAGAAACAATCGAGGCTGTTTTCTGCTGAGGCAAACAGTATGGGACCAAAGCTTACTTTAGATCATAGTACAAAATGGCGGCCAAATACAGAATGGCGCCGCAAATGCTAACTTTTAGCATTTGCTAACAATTTTGTCTAGTGCTAAGAAGTCAATAACTACATGCATATGAAGAAAGTCATTGTTATATGTTAATACACACACTATCAATATTCAAAAATACCATAGTCGATAGACATAAAGTCGTGGACAGCCTGCATTATCATGGTCGAAGACTTAGCATCATGTATTGGGGCTTGTGATGCGGATGTCAGCTTTCCAACACAGTAAGCACAGCAAGCAGGAAGACAATGGACACATAGGCAACATGTGAAGATGACGTATACTATTATAATCAGGAAGATAAGAATTTTCCACCCCCAGAATGTTAGTAAAGCCCAGAACCAACCAGAGAGAGTCCAGGTAACATTCTCTTGGTGGATGTCAGATGCGAGCCTGTGCAACTTCTGGATAGCATTGTATGCATTAGGGGCGCAGTCTGGAATATAAAAACAACAAATGATACCCATAATGTGACAGGCTCCTCCCCGATCAGCAAGGATGACGTCTAACACCATCCTGTTCAGAAGAGCAACAAGCCTTGTAGCCTGAAGCTCAGCTGTAATATTTGTTAAAGTCCCTGCCGTGGTATTACTGACCCCTTCCACAACTCTGGTGAGCCGACGAATGTTAAGGCTGTTGGACAAAGGGCCCCAAAAGGGTAAAATACCATTGATTCATCTGTGAACTGCTGCAGGGTGGTGTATGTCTGGTCTATGTCTTCTGGGTTAATAACCCTTTTTATTCGGAACAAATGGGCACTCCTATGTTTCAACCGATGGTCCCTATGATAGTTGGACGGGGCTATATACACTAGGGGAAGGAGGAAGGAGAGATAGCAGACACCTGACCATCCTATAGGAAGCCACACATAAGCTTGAGATCCACAAACAAAGTAAATATTATGCGGTGGGAGCAGAGGCAGGCTATTGCTCATGATCAATGTGTAAGTATAGTTGCAATTACTCTCATCCACTTTTACAGGGCCAAACCCACAAACACAAAACCCAGCTGTTGTGTTGACTACCGGCCCTGGTATTGCCTCTTCATGAGTAATATTGCGCATCTGAAATGAACAGAAGCATTCTGTGACATTAAATCCCTGAAAACCCAACATTTAATTCTGAAGCCATGCTACATTTTTCTCCCTTTCATATACATTCATGCAGGCAGTTGGGGATAATGTATCAGGGGTCCCTTGTGCTCCCGGGGTAAATCCTTGGTGAACACCTATATAGTCTAACAGTATGAAATAATCGTCCGATTACATATTCATAGTACAAGAATTATAACGGATATATACCATAGACCACAACTCAAACCAGCCTTCGCAGCTGCCCAAATAAGACATAGGCAACGACAAGAGGCTGTCACTCTTATGTGTAAGATAAGGGAGCAGGCCACAGCTCCAACAGTTTGTGACATTCGATGTGTCATGTGCTTGGTGGAGTGTTTGAAAAAATACATTATCTACATGTGTTTTCTGGTGTTCACCTTTATGGGGGCCAAGGTAACAAACATATGTTCGGGGAGAACAGGCGTTGTACCAACCAAAGAGTGCACAGGATATTTCTCTTCAAGAAAGCATACTGTCCCAAGGACTGTTATCAGGGATATCAGGGCAATTACCACAAACACTATTTTACTCTTTGTAGACCAACTGGACCAACCAGACTCACTATACCCAACATGTGGGGCTGCAAACAGTTGCTCCCCCTCCATAATGGGGCGACCAAATGGATACATTGTGACCAGAGGAAAGGACATGCAATGGAGCCAATGACAAGAAAACAGATGAAGGGGCAAACGTCCCTAGTGTCCGTCAGAACCTCACTGGCAGGCTCCTATTGTTCAGTTGGCGCTGTTCCCACATCGCTCAGGATGAGGCGGCCCCCCATCCCTAGGGGAGCACACTCTATTAATCCTGTCCAATGTCCGAAAAATGCACCAAGCTTGTCTCTCCCTATGTTACTGTGCCTGACTTGTCGAGTTCATCCCTACTAACCTAACTTTCCTTTTGGTGCACTGTTCCCCCGTCGAGGCTGCAAATTGTACCTAGCTACTCCAGGGACAGAGGGATCTGCATACAGGGGCTCAGACTCAGAGGGGCCAATGTACTGGGGCTCAAGCACAGATGGGCCAGCAGATTGAGGCTCCTGGATGGCCCTGATCTCATTCAACATTGCATCATTTTCTTTTTCCGTTTGTGCCCATGTCAGCCGAGCATCCGAGAAAGGAACAAAATGAGGCCCCTTCTCTGTTTCGGAGTCACCCACTCTATCAATCACCCACTGATCGTAGGGTAACAGAAGGGGCACCTTGCTGCAGTGGTTAGAGTATATCCAATTCTTACGGCTGACCACCTTCACAGCCATGCAGGTGGCGAGGAAGACTTCTGTTGGCCCTTTCCAGCGCAGCTCCAGACTGCCTTTTCTCTGAAAATGCTTGTCAGGACGTAATCCCCAGGCCGGATATCGTGGCCTGGCCCCTCGAGAGCTGGTGGTAGGGCTTTGTGGATCTGTTGGTGAATAGAATGCAAGCTTTTAGTCAACTCATACAAGTAATCCACAAGTAAGGGGTATTCTATTTCTGAAAACCGCCGAGGTAGCGGGACGCTCCAGACATTCGCTGGGTGTCCGAACACGACCTCATACAGCGACAATCCTGTCCTAGAATGAGCCGTAGCTCTTGTAGACAAAAGAGCTAATGGTAAAGTATCTGGCCACTGCAATCCTGTGCTCTCTTTAATCTTTGCCAATTTCAGTTTGAGAGTACTGTTGTACTTCTCAACTAGACCTGCTGACTGGGGGGGGGGGGGTTCTGCATGGAATTTCTGCTTGATGTGCAATCGCACACCAGCTGGATAACCTTTGAATTAAAGTGACTTCCGTTGTCACTCCAAATCAAACGGGGCAAACCAAAATGCGGGAGGAAAAACTCCTTTAGGAGTGCCTTCGCCGTTGCCATGGCTGTGTTCTTTTTAGTGGGGTAAGCCTCAACCCATTTACTGAATGCACAAACAGCTACTAACACATATTTCAGATTGTTGACTTGTTCCATTTCCATGAAATCCATCTGGAGAACCTCGAAAGGGAAGGAAGGCGGTGCAAAGTTACCAGGGGGTGTAGGGGTGCCTTTTCCAGGATTATACATCATGCATACCATACAGTACTTTACTAAGTGAGCAGCAGCCTTGGGAATGTTGTCATTCTGCCAAACAGGATCTATCAGTTTACAGATGTCTTTCACACTAATGTGGGCTGGCCTGTGCGCCATAGTGACCACAGGGAGGACATATGCATCTGGTAACATCCATCTCTGTTTTGCTGACTTATCCGTCCAACACCCATCGTCGTCTAGGCATGCTGTGCTCTCCTGCCATACTGCTAAGTCCTCAATCGTTGCCTCACTCTGGATTTCTTTCACATTGTCTAGAGTATCCTCAAACATAGTGGCCTCGGGCACCCACCTGGCAGGACCCACTACAAACATATTTTTCATTTTTGTTTGAGCTGTGTCCTTAGCTGTCTGGTCTGCAAATGCATTCCCCCTTCCCACATCATCAGTAATCGCCTTGTGGGCACTGCACTTTACTATAGCCAATTTCTTAGGCAATGTCAAGGCAGACAGAAGCCTATTTATAGGAGGGCCATGCTCAATGCGCGTCCCATGTGAAGTAAGGAACCCTCTCTTTGCCCAGAGCCACCCAAAATTATGGGCGACTCCGAAGGCGTACTGGCTGTAAGTATAAATATTGACAGCCAACCCCTCACTCAATTCACAAGATCTAATAAGGGCGACCAGTGCAGCTGCTTGAGCGGACCGTATGCAGTGTAGTAAGCACATATGCTACAGTGGTGGTGCCATCTGGTAACTTGAAACAAGAGCCATCGACATATAGTTCCCCTTGGGGGTCAGATAAGGGATCATCAGTCAGGTCTACCCACCCCTTCGTCTCTTCCTCTGTCCAAAAAAGACAATCATGTATGTCCTTTTCCTCACTCTCAGAAGGTAGGGGCAGTAACGTGGCTGGGTTCAGAGTGGCACATCTTTTTATTGTGATATGATGGGCAAAAAGTGTTAGCTCATAACCGGTCAGACGTGCACTGGTAAGGTGCTGTGTCTTGGTCTTATTCAAGAGGGTGTCCACAGCATGAGGCACCATGACTGTGAGGTCAGTATCAAGTACGAGCTCAGCCCACAGCCGTACCTGCTCTTAGACAGCTCGGGAGGGCTCTGGCGACTGGATCAAGCAAAGCAGAACAATCAGCTCACAGCAGTTGCTTACCTCCAAAGTCCTGTGTTAACATAGAGAGAGCACAACCAGCCATCTTGTGTACATACAGCACGAACGACTTCCCATAATCTGGCGTGCCAAGCACAGGAGCAAATCAAAGCGCGACCCTTAATTGCTCAAAAGACTGCTGACATTCAGGCGTACAAGGCAGAGGCTCATGTACATCTTTAGCGGTTAATGCAAGCAAACACTTTATTAGTAGTGAGCAATTAGGGATCCAATGGCGACAGTAGGAAGTGCTGCCAATAAAAGCATGCACATCCCTCTGAGTTTTAGGGATAGGCATTTTAACAATGGCGCTAATGCACTCAGGGGTCAATCTCCTATCCTCCTTCAACAGTAGATGACCTAAATAGGTGACCTCCTGTCGACAATATTGAAATTTAGAAAGGGACACTTTATGTCCATGGTGAGCCAAATGGAGCAACAACTTAACTGTACTATCTGTGCATCCCTGTTCAGTGTCAGACACTATCAGTATGTCATCCACATACTGGAGCAATACATTACCTGAGGAAAGTATGAGAGAGTCCAATTGGGCTTTTAAGGCTTGGCTATATAAAATAGGGCTCTCAGTATAGCCCTGAGGAGCACAACAGAATCTAAAGCTTCTGCCAGCTTGGGTAAAACCAAACAAATGGTGGCTATCAGGGTGAATTGGGTTACTGAAGAACGCATTTTTCAAATCATGACAGTGAAGAATTTGGTAGAGGAAGGAATAATTGTTAGAAGGGAAGTAATGTCAGGGACCACCGGGAACTGAGGGACCACTATTTTATTAACTGCGTGCAAATCAATCACAAAACGATAAACATCTGGGTGGTCATCGGGGGAGTCTGGAGAAGCCTTTTTTAGAAAAGGAAGAATAGGACTGTTACACATATTCGCTGCTGTCTCCTCAACTACCCCCGACTCAATCAGATCTTGTATAATGCGTAGCAAAGCTCGCACCCCCGCTTGAGGAATTTTGTACAGGGAAAAATGGCGCTGTCCTTTACTTTAATGGAAATTGGGGGAATTTGTAATAGTCCCACATCCGTGTCACCTGCTGCCCACAAAGTGGTCAGCACAGCCTTAAACTCAGCAGGAAGGGGCCCACCTTTGGACAGGCACTGCTTAGAGCTTATTACATTCGCTCCCATCGTCATGTAGACACCTTCTGGAGAGCAAGAAATTGTCGCATGCAACTTTTAAAATAAATCTAGGCCCATTACATTTTCTCCACAGTTGGATGTCAATAGAAATTGTGAATCCACAGTAAAAGGAACGATAGTCAAGGCAAGAGGTTTGGAAATGGGGCTTCCAACCGGTACACCTGAAAATTCTACCGAAACATTATTTTGGCTAGACAGAGCTGCCCCGGGGACCAGCGAACGAGAAACAAAGCTATTCATTGAACCTGTATCCACCAAGAATTTCTTAACGGAAGCTTGCCAATCCGTGGTGACATAGGGACCGTGCTGATCTACAGGTATCAGGACTGGTCCCTTACCATGCCCCTGGCTGTCCTAGCTGTGGGACACCCCTGTTACAGCATCCAGATCATAGTCTCCCTTAAGGGTCATCAAAATAATTCTGATCTGTGCGACCCTGTGGTGTCCTATCCTCCTGAACCCTCTCTTGGTCACTTTCTTCACGACCCTTTACACGAGAACCTCGTCCGTTGGGTCTGTAACTTTCTGTAATAAAACTGGACACTCGCTACGCGAGTGCCCCTCCTCTTTGCAGTACGCACACTGATTCAGCCCTACCGGCGCAGCACTCCTCCTAGTACGAGGAAGCTGCCGGGCCGGACCAGCATCACGTCCCCTTCCATTCCCCCTAGATACCTGCTGCAACAACACCTTCATTTTCAACTCATAGTGCTTCTTCTCGACCTTTTCCTTCTCCTCATTCTCCCTGTGTGCATAATACTGTGCCATACTCAATATAACAAAGGGGGAGGATGCCGTGCAAGTGCTCTCTGAAGCCTGCAAACAAGCTTCTAGCTCAGGAAGCAAATTTGTCACAAATCCATTAACAAACATTCAAACACCCCCTTCCATTGACAAGTCCTGCCCACTAAAATCCAAAAAGACACCCTCAAACCAGGTGAAGTCTGACACACTATCATCTTTCTTCTGACTACATGCCGTTAACTTATGCAAATCTACCCTTCGCTGTGGAATGAGAGAGTGCATAAATCTCCTGAGATTCAGAAAATCTCTCAAAACCCTACTCTTTCCCTGAGCTATTTTCTCTTTTCTCTCCCGACTCTGCCCCCTGTGAGTAAGAGGTTCAGCGCTGGGATACCTTTTGGGTGACTACGCGCTTTAGAAAAACCTAAAATAAAATAAATAATAAATAAATAATTTGGCCAGGCAAAGCTAGTATCTCGGCCTTAGGCTTTTTCCCAGGTTTCCTGTCCTTATCCCATTCTTTAATCTGCTACCAGGTACCACCCAATTCCAGGACGGGTCCTGCGTGTGCACCTGCCTCCAAATGTCGAAGGGCACCAACAGACCAAAGAACATTTTAATGTCCGCAAGCGTCATTACAGTCGACAAAGCTGCCTCAGTCAATTCCTTATAATATGCAGTTGGATTGTTCCTGGGGTCAGGTAACTGGGTCTTCATGGACAAAACCTCCCTACTTTTCCACAGAGTGTAGACCCATTGCTTTTGGAAATGGGTCTCTACTCTCTGTCTAATAACAGTATTCTGCTGATCTCGTAGCTCCGGTAGTTCAGGGTGATATATGAGGTGAACTTCCCTCATCGTAAACTGGAACACTGTCTTCGGGCTCTTCTCAAACAGCCTACCTCGATAAGCTACCTGAGATGTTACAGCATTGAAGCACTGTTCCCACAATCCAATCACTGTAGCCGACAATTGCTTAAGGGCATGCTGCTGCACGAACGGCTCATAATCTGTCATCACACTCCACACATCATCCTTGCTATAGATGGGGTGACGAGCCCACTGAGCTGCCTGATTGGCTACCACCTTTTTAAGTCTCGCCTAGCGAATGCAGCGCTTGGCGAGACTCTATTGTTGTGGCTTTTCCTAGCGAAGGGAGACAAACCATGTGTGCGCACGGACATCTGATGTGCATGCGCATGGTGTCTCCTCTGCTTCACATGCTCCCACTGGCGCGCCCGCATGGCGTCTCATCTCTGGCTCCCACCGCGCGCTCACAAGCGTATCGCATGCTTTCACTTTCCATCCCCCGTCGGCTCCACGGCGACAGCATTTTTTTCACTGACGGGATGCCAACTCGGCAATGGTGGCCGCTTTAGATATTTCATGGCGGCTGCCATTTCACCATCAAAGTTCCCCAATATCCCAATGTAATTCCTTAAACTCACTGGGGCACTGTTTAGGTGGAGATGTAAATGGAATAAAAGAAAGAATGAGATTTGCGGCTGATGCAAAGTGGTGAAATAAATGTAATATTTGCAGATGGAGATGAGGTTTAATGAATTCATCACTTGGCTTTCTTGAATTAACTGCGCACACGAGAAGTACAGAGGAGTCATTAAGGCACCATGAGATAGATGTTCTGTAGCCGCATAAAACGCATTTTCATTATTTTGCTCGTAAGACTTAACAATGTGTTGTTAAAAAACACTCAATTTACCTGAAAGAAATCCCTGGTGGAGGGAGCGTAAGGTTCTGCAGTGCAGTAATGTCACACATCACTCGTGAGTTTCCAATTCGCATCATTGATGACATCACTATGAATCCATACGTCTTTATCTGCCCGTGTGATAGGATGTACAGAAGTTGTGTTGTTTGCTTTTCTCCATTGTTGTCAGGGATCACTTCACCCTCAGTGAGTACCCCCGGTGGGCACAGGGTCCATTGCTGGGACCAGAACAGGATCTCAAACCTGTGTCACTTCCTCCAGTTCAGGGTGAAAGGCAGAGCTGGCATTTTAACTCCATTCAATACAGCAGTGACATCAGTTGATGTGGGTTGGAGCCACGACTCAGCAGAAGCAAAATGTGGACTGGCGATGTGCTAGTGATAAACAATTTATTAAACTCTGGCCATCTGCATGTATGACACACTGTTCTTTCACTCGCACTAGTTACAAACACGCAGCTTGAAGCCGAAGCAGAGGAAACTCTTGCTATTTCAGGCCTGGTGTGAAGCCGCGCAGGTCACTGAGAGGTTTATTTGACAATACTGTGCTAAAAATGTGTGCTATGCACTGTAGTAATACATGTCTGAATCTATGTGCATTACAAGGCTAGCCCCCATGCACTGGTTGTATTGGGACAGAAGTGCACTTGTAAATATGCGTAACTATAGATGTATGTAAGAACGGAATTAAATGTATGTATATAAAGTGTAAAACCCTCAACATCAACTAAAATCAGTGGTCGAAGTGGGCAGGAACGGAAGGGCACGGCGTGCCCCAACTTATTTAATGTAACAAAGTCCGTTCCCCTACTTCTTCATTTAAAAAATCCGTCCCAGGACGACAGGAATGCTCTGAGTTAAAAAAAAAAAAACTACAGGATCATCCAGGCCGGTGTGCTGCATAGCAAAGAAGGCCTCTGCAGTTGCCCGGACCCCCTCCCCCTTCCCCACTGTATTTGTGGGCAGGGACCTTCCCAGCAACACTGTAGGAGCCGTGGTGCATTGGAGGAGCAAACAATCGGCACAAAAACGCGGCTACCTCTGATGGGCCCGGCTGTGCAGTGATTTACACCTCATTTAGTGAGGAGGCCACCCACCTGCCCCCACTGTGACCAATACAATGGACACATTAGGACGCATTGGCGGCCCCTCCCTTGACCTCATCTGCCCTTTATTTTCCAGCTCACCCAGACTGACAATACCACACGGAAAGGAAGAGGACTTCATGTGGAATTCGTGGCAGACTGTGCTCAAACCTTGGCGCTTTTTAAAAATAAATGTGGGAAATGTTTAATGTCTTATCTGCTGTTTTCCGTATTATATTTTAGAAAATGTGTACTACTTCTCTATGTTCAGGGATGTGGTCTTTTTGAAAATACTGTTTACCCTTTTCTAAGGATATAACATAAAAGCAGCCCGAGGTGTCCATTTCTGTGACACCCGAGCACCAGAGCCCCTTGTGAACCCCATCCATGGTCTGACTGTGAAAACAAATAAGCTCTGGCTCCAAGGCCGGGCTGGGTTGGTGTACTGGGCATCGGAAGGGAGGCTGGTTTTATTACTGGAGGCTGCAAAACCGACCCCCAGTAACAAAACCCGCAGGGCTGTCCAGCACAATGACTCACTTCTCACTCTCAAAAACGCAAAAATCACTGCAGGATTCCTTGTAAGCCCAGCAGATTTCAGGCAACAATAAAAGAGTCAAGATTTGTATCTCTGGTGGTTGATCTTCCTGTTGGAGAGGGATTGGAGTATTGTCTATTGCCAGTTTTGACCCATCCATTGTAGCGCAGAGGGTAAAAATGCCTGCTGCAAAGAACCTGCACCATACAAATCACAGAACTGTATTTAATGGGCAAAGCTCAGTGGGTTACTGCTTTTGTCACAGAGAGCTGCATGCAAATTGCATGGTGAGGGTTTGGAAGTTATGTTTTTTCCCCAGTCATTCATTATCCTAATACTGCTAAAATTGGTTTGTTTGGGTAGAAATACAATCTTATTAGAAAATCCAACTACTGTGTTACATTTTGAACCCTCGGGTTGTGTTCCAGATCTTAAAAAAATGCCCACCAGAATTGATGGCATGTGAATCCTAACACCTTGTAGCCCCTTTTGTCTTGTAAACATTTTCTACACATTGAATTACACATGTAGGATTAATTGTCTCTGTATGTGTGCATGATGTAAAGTGCTCCAAGTTCCTCACTGGTATGAGAGGCACTATAAAACAATTTAAATACATGTGAGAGAGGGGCAGTGGAGAGATCAGGGGCGCTGTTGGAGGGTGATAGTGAGGGAATCCTTGAAGGGCCCCAAGATTGTCGTATCCTGGTGCACCGTAAGGTCATCATTTACTGTTCTCTAAAAGCTAATACAATGGAATACATAATACAATGTGTTGTAGAATGCACCATTTATGTAATTTTTTCCAAAATTTTCTAGGGGAGAGAACACCCTCTCCCCGTATCCCTTTTGCAGTCATCAGGCTTGCTTGCTGCGTTCTCATGCATCACACTGTGCAGGGGATGGACACAAATTTGCCAGGGCTGCTTTGGGTTCCCAGTTTGGCCCTGTCTGGCACCAAATTAAAAGTGCCCCATTTAGCAAATGAGATATCTAAACAAGTATTGGCAAAGGCAATAGGTCTTGCCTTTGGGACATCTTAGGTTTGTGATTTTGTTTTAGCAATGCATTACAGCATAACTAATGTACGATTGTGTCACCACAAAAAATAAAGTTGGATGTATCCTTCACTTCCCGAATGAAAATATAATTTTGCCTTTTACCCTCAAGAGCTCTTTCAAGTTTTTTGTGGGTAGGAGAGTTAGCAAGCCAGACAGTTCAAAAGGTATAGTTAGCAGGACACTTGAATACATAATGTCGATGTTTGAGCAGCTAGCTGGCTTACATGAATGTGGAGGAGCCCTGTGGGTTTCTGTGAGTCAGATCAGATTTTCCTCAAGAATCCCTTAATCTTCTGAGCCCTGCTTATGCCCTTCCTTGCTGTCCACGAGTACATCAAAGGCACACCTGTGTACACTAAGAGCACAGTTTTCATGTCCTCAACGTTTGTGGCAAAAAACACTAATTGATTTCTAAACAAGGAGATTAAAAACTAAAGTAGCCATGTCGTTCCTGCTTATATTTCGCACGCTTTACATAATCTTCCTGTGCCTATGAGTATTTGCTTTGTCCAGGATGTTGTTACTTTTTTCAGGCAGTGCGTAATTAGAATTGAGTCACAGCCAGGTGTTTATAATGGGGCAGAATTGGGTTGTAGCTGAAGGCAGTGCAAGTGTCTCTCAGTGGGACTGAAGGGTGCTCAGGGAGGATAGGATGTGGCACTACGGCCAGAGCTACAAAATATGGAACTGGGGAATCGGGCTTCATGACCAGTCCACCAGACCACTCTCCTGAGGGAGCACATTCCCCTACTAGACCTTAAAAGGCCATACTAGACCATAGAAGCCCTGGTCTCTAAGCACCAGCAAGTGGACCCTACCGGTGGCCAGTATGGGTTAACCTTGAAGGCCTGTCCATCACAATCCATACTGAAGTTCACCTACAGTCTTGCGGGTAGGCCTACGAAGCACCACACCCTAGAACAGCAGTGACTTTGTATGGCTTTGAATGGTTTCATAAATATGGAGTAATGCAACACAGCGCAAATTGCTGCTTTGACTTACTCTGCACAAGGGAGGCGTTGCAGTGGGTGTTCCCACTCAACTCTCACGTTTTTTATGCATTCCCAGATTTACAAGGACTTGTAAACCTGGAACTGATTCAAAATCTTATGCCTCCCCAAGGGAGGTACAACAAGGAGAAAAATCTTTATTTATCCCTGTTTTCCTCTTTCTATATGTACAGCACTCATACAAAGAGGAAAAAGCCTCTCAGGTTTGCTTATGTGCACAAAAACAATGCTGCATGCAACGGAGGTACCCTCGCACCATGGTGCAAGGGTGCCTGCGTTGGCGCTAGGCTGACGAAACGGCAGCAGCATGCTTGGAAAGGGCAGGAATGCACCGTATTGGATAAAGACGGTGCATTTCTGCCCTTTCTCTGTGACGCAGGGCAGCACAGCAAAGTAACTTGATGCGTTGCACCACCATTCCCGTAAATATGTCCCTAAGTTCTCAAACTTCACGGTGTCTCTTTGCTTCAAGCAGCAAGCACTTTTAACATGTGCTGCCTGCTTTTGGGCCGCTGCAATTACGCAGTAATGGAGGGCAAAATTATGTTGCAGTGTTGACTAAATTATGCAGCAAAGGACTGCAGCTTAATGTGGTACATTTTCTGATACTTTGTTATTTTGACATTTTTACACATACGAACAGTCTCTGCAAAGCTTTCGCCTCATTAATAGCAGCCCTGAGAACGTGACCAATCAACCTTTGTAAAGGGCCCTCCACTTCACAGCAACACAAATCACGTTGTTTTGATCCATTTGAGATACAAACACATTTTTAGGTAAAACCATGAGCTTATGAAGCAGATGGTGCTTTATGTGGCAAACACGGCAGAGTTATAATAATGTGGAAAACATTTGCAAACTAGGATATTTTGCTATTCATGTTTGAACTTCTCTCATGCAGTCTCTGGTGGGTGGTATTCCTAGACACCTACAGTGCTCATGGAGAGACAAAGGAGGAAGGTGCCTAATAATGATTACAGAGGATAGTAGCCTGTAGGGGAGAAAATAACTGATTGAAATAATCTGAGGACCACTACCTATTTTTGACTCTACCAATGTTTGAGTCTCATAATTTCAGAATTGATGCATTTGCAATTCTGATTGCTATCTAACTTGAGTGGTAATTACACAAACTACTCATAAAATAGTTGTATCTCATTCATCTGATACTGCTAAAAGCAACTGCAAAACCAACAGGTCTGGGTTGTTTTAGAGTGCTAGGTCTAGATACAATAACAGGAAACTAAGAGGCATCTAATGCTGGCTTCATGACATGTTGCGTGAAGCATGTAAAAACACATGAATACAATTTTGCATTGACCGTGGGGCACAGAATGATGTCATCAACAGTGCTCCCCAACACGTGGGGCTTCCTGTCATCGAATCTAAAGCCAAATGTTATGTTCAGAAATGGTTAGAAAAACGGAGGAGAAGTGCTAATGAAAGAAACTGCATGGCTCGGACAGAAATGGCTTATGATTCCACCTATATGCGTATTTGGGACATTCTGTGATTGAATACGTATCCCACATTGTAAATGTATTTTAATGTCGATAACTCATCTATTAAACCTCAAATAAACGTGTATCTATTGGTTGCATTAAATAACATTATAAGCTGTAACGTGTCAGTGAAATGCCAAACATACTAAAAATTGGGATGTTTTGCTCTTTCTAGCCACACCTCTGACTCCGCCCACTGACCCAATCCTCGGAATATTCCCGCCCCCTGATGCTCCGCCCACAGTTCCCCTACTTTTTTTTCCCCACTTCGACCACTGACTAAAATATACATATTTGCTACACAGCTGCCAGCAGCACTCATCGCACAGCACTGAGAAGCCCCCACACTTACAGGAGGCGCTTGAAAGAAGCAGTGAAACTACCCAAGGACAATACACTTCCCACGCAATTAAATACAAAATAAACTCCCGGGATGAAACACAGATGACAACGGGACAGTTATGTTACATTTTAGTCTCTTATTACCTGAGGGAGGGACCTCGAGTCACATACATCTGTGATGCACAGAAGTGATTGTGACCTGACACATAGACACATCTCTCATACCTTGCACATATTACTGCAGCTCAGACAAGGACACTGAAAAGCACATTTGGAACTAAAACACCTCAAGTAAACCGCATCTTATTTACTTCTCACCAAGCAGTGGCATTAATTGAGTTACACGAAGGACCAGAGAAGTGCGCTGTGCAGACAGCAGTTTTGCCTGTCCTCACGTATTGAGCAGTAGGTGACATGAAGGGAGAGTGCCAACAGTGTAAAAAAGCATCCATTAATCGAGTCATGAACAAGAGGACTAGACTGACCACTTGCGAGATTGTGTGTTGGAAACCAACCGGGGGACTGGCTGTGAAAGCAAACACGCCACCATGCGTAGGTCAGCTTTTTCTTAAGGTCTTTATGAATTGTGTAAGACTGACATATTGAAAGCTGATCTTTCAGGCAACAAAACTGCTACCTAAACACTTATTTGCTTGGATGTAATCTTGAAAACAAGCATTTGCAATGCAACAGCTCTCGCAATTGCAAGATTATGACCTATTGGCATTGTAAATGACAATGCCATTTAATTATGTGTTTAAAAACACCTGCAAAAATAAAATGCATTGCCATTTACAATACCAATAGGTCAAAGTTTCTAAAATGCGAGACCTATTGCATTGCAAATGCTTGTTCTCTTTATCTCCCACATCCGATCGTATCAATATCCGCCCAGTTGCTCCCTAGCAGTTACCCAGTCCCTGTTCCCCGCTCCCCGTACAGGTGTCCCGCTACCCAGTACTATTTGGGAATGAAGGACAAGGGAAGGGGTAGTGACAGAAGGAACAGGCACTAAAATCGTCAATGGCTGTGTTGTGGGGGTAAGGGTTGGGGAGATGAGTGATGCTGACACAATAGGCGTGGCACGGAAACCAACAGTTATCGCAGAAGGCGAAGCCACAGAAATGGCAGGAAGCGCGACGGCAAAAGCAGCTGTGTCAGTAACAGAAGAAACAGAAGCAATAGGGGAAGAAGAGACAGACGACTGGGGTTGTGGTACAGCAGGGTATATTATCTACGGGGCGTAGGGATGCAGAGGGTGGGTGTCTGACAACTCCTCCACAAATGTATCATTTTCTTCTCTTACTATATAAGACTTTTCACATTGCAATCAAAACCTCCTATCGGCACGCTCATTACCGTTCTCAGTCTTCTCTTTATCATATGCAACAGCTTTCTGAGTCACTGTCTGCATCCTTCCCTTTCGGGCCTCCTTTTCTACTTTCAGTCATCTCTGTTTAGCTTCCCTTTGCCACGTTCTAAGGGAATCAAACATCGACTGCCTACTTCTCTAAGCAAACAATGTATCCAGCAGGAAATTATGCTTTTGCTCATCAAAAGTGCCTGTCAGTGGCCACTGCAACTCGGCATTGCCCCTCGTATCATTGTGCCATAATGTACTAAACATAATAGGGCCAAGGCCGTGTTTCACAGGCGCAGGATGACTTCTTCTAATCGAGCATCAGCAAACCAACAACGACAACTCACACAGCAGAATTTATTCAAGCAAGGCATTTTTCCAAACAAAACGTTCACTATTTATACTGAGCAGATATTTGCAAATATCTTACCAAAGTTGGTCCTCAGACCTCACCGAATCCCAATCAAAGTGGTACCATGTTCATACAGTACCCAAACAAATTCAAGCAATTGTCCAAAAACGATCCTCAGACCGTACCAAACACAAACCAAAATGGTGCCATAGCAACAAACAAACCAAAGCAAATTTACCTGGTGCACACAGGCCAAACGAAATTATCCTCCACTGCCTACTCTTTGGACCAAACGGTCAGATCCAAGGATTTCGCCATTCAGGACCCCAGGCGGGATAACCACTGGGTGAGGCACCGCCCGGTCAGACAGACTACGCAGCTGCGAGTACTAGACTCTTCCGTGCAGGGATCCCTGGTCCGCCCATCCGATGCAGCCCGTCCTCCTCACCCGTCTGCGGGCAAGGATGGGTCACCCAATGGAGTCTCTGTTCGGGCACCAACTGAAGGAAGTGACCCGATTAGGGCAACCCGGGTCACTCGAGACCACTTCTCAGCCTTCTATACAAATGAAGAGTCGGTTAGACAGTAGAGAATACAAACCAAAGTTGTTTATTAGTGATACATTCGAGCAGAGTCCAATCTGACCAGCCTCCTTAGAATGCTGTTAAGGGACTGACACCCGTCCATGCGGTAGCACAAGATATACATTTCCAACACCCCTAAAGACCCACCCAAACTGGAATTTTCCATCCTGGGCACTGATGAACAAAGGAGATACAGTAAGACGAGCTAACATCTTGAGAACGGGTACATGCTATCTTAGTTTCAAGGTTACTCTGTCCGTGCCCGTTTCTCTGAGAGTGGGATCAGGGCTTCCTAAAGGGAAAGGCATGCAAAATCAGAATGATCTATTAATTATTGTAGTGAAGCTCAACCTTGAATAAGATGAACAGAAACAATCAAGGCTGTTTTCTGCTGAGGCAAACAGTATGGCACAGAAGCTTACTTTCGATCATAGTACAAAATGGCAGCCGAATACAAAATGGTGCTGCAAATGCTAACTTAACTCACACAATGCTAGAAGAAGTCGGTCGGACACATTCTCAGTCCAACACCATGTAGAATCAGTTTCTCTGTGAGTACATCACCTTCCTCCGTTTGCAATTTCTTTGAATGCCTTGGAATTGACTGAATGGTAAACCATTGCGTAGTCCGCTTGGGTGGTAGCTGGAATACAGTAGTCGGTTTCCAAAAAAAGGGATGTACACCTGAAGTGTGAGATCCAGAAAGGGTAGATTGTTCTCTTTGGGATATGCTGTGAACTTAAGGTGTAGTTGGCAGTTGTAGAGCCATTCCAAGAAGGATTTTAAGCAATCCGAGTTACTTTGTGTGAGAAAGTGCCATCTTTCTTGCATGGTATGCCCCCAATTTTTTGCTGAATTGCTGAATGTACTTTGACTGAGTGTGCCCTGGACTCCTGCCAATCAGGTGCCCAGGGCCTATGTTCCTTCCCTAAAACCTAAAACCCAAATTGGCAAACCCTGGCCACATGTCAGCCCCTGGTAAATGGTACCCTAGGTACCCAGGGCCTTGTGACCAGGCAAGGCCTCTAAGGGCTGCAGCACTTATTGTGCCACCCTTAGAGGCCCTGTACCCTAGCACAAACACACTGCCCTTGCAGGCTGAGTGTATGGGTACAAGACAAAACAAAGAGTCGACATGGCACACATCTCTGTGTGCCATGCCCACAACCTACACTGCCCTGGCATCCATCAGCCACCCCTCTAGCTGGGTGCCCTATGCCAGTGGTGTGGGCACAGGAGCATGAGCCCTGTGCCCCTACAGTACCTAGGTCCATTCCTGGGCACTGTAAGTGCAGTGCTGCCATTTACGAGTATATGGTGCTGAGAGCTTGTCAAACACGAACTCCACAGCACCATAATGGCAACACTGAAGACTGAGAAGTTTGGTATCAAACTTCTCAGCACATTAAACCCGCACTGATGCCAGTGTGGGATTTAATGTACAGAGCACTACAGAGGGCTTCTTAGAGATGCCCCTGAAACCAAACCTACAATCCACGTCTGGTCTGAGAGGCTGCCTAGGCTACCACTCAGAAGACATGTTGCTGGACCTCTGGGTGGAGAGCCCCTGCTCTCCTGGGCCTGCAACAATGCACATCCTGGGCGAGGTGCTAGGTCTCCTTCCCAGGATGGACGGGGGAAGCTTCAAAGGCATGCCACCTTTGTGAGCTTCTCCAGGCCACTTGCTGTACTCAGCAACTGGCCTCCACCGGTTCTGACCCCCATTCTGGCGGCTAGACTGGCCGGAAACCCCAAGTAAGGACAGGGGATGTGCCAGCCTCTGCCAACCCCACCACTCAGGTGGGGGAGGCGAGGTGAAGCACATCTCCGGGCTCTCACCATCTTGAAGATGAGAAGCCCTGCCCAATCAGGACTAGGCTACTGCCCTCTCCCACAGGAGAGTGGCAGGATAGGGGGTGTACCCACCTCAGGGCAGGGACCCATTGGTACCTGCCCTTTACCTACCTGTAACACCCCTAAATCTAGTATTTAGGGGCACCCTGAACCTTCCTTCCTTAGATTTCAGATTCCGAAAAAGCAAAGAAGAGCAAGAAGAAAGAAGACCTGCCGTGCAGCTGCTAAGAAGAGGAAGACACCAACTGCTTTGGCCCCAGCCCTACCGGCCTGTCGACCCTCGAACCTGCTCCTGCTCAATCCCGGCACCTCTTGTGGCCAGCAACCTCACAAACCCCGGAGGACCTGGATACCTTGTGACTCTGAGCATCTGGGACTCCCATGAGCAGTGGCTCTGCTCAAAGCAAGCTTCCAACCCCTGGCATCAGCCCGGAACGTGAACCCTGCACACTCTGCACCCGCCAAGCCTGGCCTGTGCCGAAGTGGACAAAGACCCCGAGGATGTCCCCCCGGTGACAGTGACCCCGAATCTGGCACCCAAGGACTCACCTTGACGCTCCTGATGATGCCTGCAGCCTCAGAACCCGGGAACCCCCCAGAACCAGGCACCCCCCCAGTGTGATCAACAGAGGGTAAGATTTACCAACACCAAAAGGCACCCCTACACCTGGCGCCCTGCGGCCCCCTGTGCCCGACTCCTGGGTACCTACCTATCCTCCAACAACCCAACTTACCTCTCAAAGTGGTGGTGTCACCTGAAGAATCTTCGTCCCCAAGCTTGCAGCCTTTGTTCGTCCTGGAACTTTCCCATTGAAAGCCATTGAGCACACAAAGGCTCAAAAGCACCCTGCACCCAGCCGCCTGAGTGGCCCTGGCAATGTAACTTCTACTCCTACCTACTTCCCCATTTGCCCTGAGCAAGTGACAAGGAGCCAAGCTCCCACTGGCGCGGGGCCTGCTAGTCAGCAGCCACCAACCAAGGCCCCCCTGCCTCCCATAGGATAACATTGGGCCTAACTCACTCTGCACCCGGCCGCCCCAGTGCCGCTGAGGGTGTATCAACTGTACCAACCTGACCCTGGGAGACCCCTGAGTCTGTGCCCAGAACCTTAACTCTGCCAGTCGAGTACTTACCCAAAAGCCGATAACCCAATTTTCTTCCATAGGGTAACATTGACTGGTTTCATCTGAAATTTCTTCTAAGTGTGGAGTTTCTAAAACTTAAAATATTCACCTAAAATCAACCGAGTAACGAAAACAGAAATACTCACCTGCTATTAGGAGAGATCCCAGTGCTGGATCTTGGTGCCCAGCACTGACCCTGAAAAGTACTCACAACCGTACTTACCATTAACCCAATTTTCTTCCATAGGAAATCATTGCTTGTTTTTCTGTGAAATTTCTTGTGTCGGTTTTTGCAAACTACAAATATTCTTTAAAAACCGTACCAACTGTGAAAACGTAATTACTTACCTGTTTTAGATAGAGGTCCCAGTACTGAGCCTAGGAGCCCAGCACTGGATTACAAAAGTAACGAGAACATACTATACCCGTAACTTGAATTTTCTCCCATAGGGAATCATTGACTGTTTTTCTATGAAATTTCTTAAGTGTCAACTTTTAAAATAGCAAAATATTGCCTAAAAATCACAACAGTAACTAAGATGACTTTACTCACTTGTTTCCAAGAACTGTCCCAGGACTGAATCTAGGATCCAGTCCTGGAGTTAGAAAAGTAATCCTGAAAGTAATCTAATGCAAATAACTTAAAACTTCGATTGAGCTCAATGTATTGTTGTGTTTGAAATTGTGTTGCCTATTGCAACAACCTGTAACAATTACCTACAAAAGTCAATTGCATATTGCAAAAGTATTTAACTAAAGCATCTCATTCTGAGAAAGTATATTTTAATACCTATTGTTGGTTCTAAAATAAAACAACCATATATTTTCTATATAAATCATTGGCCTAGAGTTCAGGTCTTGAGTGTGTGAGACCATTTGCTGACTGAGTGTGTACAACAAATGCTTTACACTGTCCTCTGATACTGCCTTACTGCTCGACCAAGCTACCACTTTAGAGAGTAAGGTTATATCTAACTTTAATCTCTGCCAAACCTCTGGGGACTGTGGACTCTGTACACACTGTACCTATTTGGGAACAGTATATACAGAGCCACTTTCTCACACCTTGCCACAATAAGAGAATGTCGTCAATATAACAACGCCGGTATGTAATCTTTTCAAAGAAAGGGTTAGTTGGTGTCAAGATATTATTTTTTTCAAGGTTGTGCACATAAAGGATAGCAAAATTGGGAGCACAGCATGTGGTGTCATCTATGTAATGGTCTCACGAGTCCATCCACCCTAATTTTGATTTTATTGTCTAAAAATGAATTGTACATTAAGACACAAGGGGGCATATTTACAAGCTGGTGATAAAAAATTATCGCCGTTTTTGCGGCCGTTTTCGGCCAAAAAGCGGTTATAATTTTATCGCCTAATTAGCAAGGCCACGCTAACGCGTGAAACCTTGCTTTAGCGTGGGGATTCCTAACGCCCAGCTTTGCATCTGTAATGATACAAAGTGGGCGTTCCTGACCTAACATGACAGGAGAAATGTCGCTCAGCGACATTTCTCCTATCATCAAGCCCCACTCTATGAAGCATAGCAGCAGGAAAAGTAGCGATAACCCCTGTTATCGCTACTTTCCTTACGCCTGCTTCAGGACTGACTTAGCCATGATATCCTATGGAAGGTGGATATCATGGCTAAGTTTGTGAGTCCCTATCAGCAAGCTAACGCCAATTTCCAGCGATAATCTCACGTTAGGCAGTTAGCGGGAGGATTTTTATCGCTGAGGAAATAAGCGTTGCTAATAGCACGCTATCTCAGTGTTAAAAATCCACGTTACCTGGCGATAATTATCCTAGCGCTAATAGCGCTGAGCGATAATAATCGCCGGGTGTTGCTGATATGCCCCAAGGTATGTCCTAATTGTTTAGCTATACCTTGATATTGGGCCGCTACCCCCTGCTTGTACCTCTCTTTCTCTCTAAAAGCCCCCCTATGCCATTCTTTTGGCTCCTATCTCTTAAGTCTTACCTCCATTTTCATTGTAACGCCATCACCACGCTCACGCTACGTTATGACGTTACGGACCTGACACAGCCCTTACTTCTGGAAGCCGCTTACCCGCTTCCACATTTCCGTACTCACGCTGGCGATCATGCAGCTCTTTAAACAGCTTCCCAGTCCTTTGTTGAACCACAGGAGGATCTTTAATTAACTCCCCGATCTCCGGTCGCTGTCTACCGCGCGCACTCTGTGCTTCCAAATAAGTCTGACATTCTGTCTGCTTACTGAGACCGCACCCAATGATCAGACTATACCGGGACCTTACCCACTACATGATGCTTCCTTGTCTCTCCCCTTTCTATAGTCTTGGGCACTTATTCAGTGTCTACGGTATCTCCCCTGCGAGACCCTGTAACGATGGATGATCTTTCTTCCTGACATTCGCCCATCAACCTCCCCATTGACACGATTCATTGTGCCGCCCCCAGTGAGTCACACGCTTTGCCTTGTACTGCCCCTGATTCAGAAGAGCAGATTGTTATCCAACATAGCGCTCATTTCTCATTCTTTCAACAGATACCACACCACTCTGATGTACTCCTGATTACGTACCCTCACCGGTTTGCACCCCTTGTTCCAAGACTTGTTTCCACAGAAATTATACTATTCCCTCTCTTAATGCTGTAATTTTACTTACTATCTTTTCTTTCCACCCTTGTTCTTCGGTTTTTACCATTCACAACCCCTTGTTGCCAACAACTATGTGTCTTGATCTAATTAGGATTGGGCTTTGATTACTCTCCTTCCCCCTATACAGCGCCCCTGTTCTTTTCTTTCTACCCTTGTTCTTCTGCCTTTACCATTCACAACTTCTTGCTGCCCAAAACTGTGGGTCTTGATCCATTTATGATTGGTGTTTGATTTCTCTCCCATTCCCCCTGTGAGAAGGTGGGTTGGTATATGATGTCCACTAATTAAGTGGGCACCTTGTATCAGGCCACACAACCCTTATGATGTATGAGGGCAACCTTATTGAAAGCAATCTTAGTGGTAGCTATGGAGAGCAGCCTCCAGGCTTAATCTTGAAGGAATGTAAAGCAGCTTGTTTTACCAGAATATCACCACCTAAATGACTAAATGAAAGGAGAACCACACAGTGTTTATATAAAAATATGTATTTATTAATATAACATTCTCTACTAGTCTCTGTACGAGACTAAGGCACAAAGCACACAATACTGAATCAATAGAACATTTGTAAATAGCAAAATAAACAGCGAGCTCCAGGGAGAGACCGAACCATATGCTAATAAAATGGTATAACAGCGACTTCACTAGACACAGTGCCTAGAGCACGTAGAATCGCTGGGATCCCAAGGAACCACCCAGAGGAGTGACTCAGAGAGCCCACGGAGGACAGGTGCAGTGAAGGAACACAGAAGCGTGCTCCATAAAACTCTATGGGAAAGTCGCGGTTGGAAATTTACAAGTTAAGGACACTTCTAAGGGGACTTTGAGCAAACCCTTTGGAACCTAGGAGGCTCTAAGGCCAACCCACCAGTGAGTACCAAAGTACCCGTGTCACCTATCCCAGAGGAACCGGGTGCATAGGGGCCAAGTGGTGTCAGAAACCTTTGTCTTTTTCAATGGAGAGCTGCAAAGAAGCCCTGCTGCCAGGAGGGCGAAGAATGTCCGGTGGAATCCAAGCCTGGATTCGAGGTGAGAAGAACCTGAAAGCAGAGGGGACAGAGTCTGGGTCACTTCATGTGACCAGGGGCTCGGTAGTCAAATGCCCACAGATGTCGAGTGCTTCATGCGTGAAGAAGGGTTGCTTGACTCTGCAGCTTCGGGGACCAGGAGACATCGAGGATGACCAGAGTCTGGAGGTGAGCTGTCCCACAAAGGATGTCGAGAGCTGAGGGGTCAATGTCTGGCTGGAGTCCCAACAAGCCTTGGCAAATGCAACCCACATGGTCAGAGGAAACAGGTTACAGTGAGGACCAGCAAGGTCCAGGGGACTCTCCAAGCAATGGAGAGTCAGGGCAAGTCTGGCGCAACCAGGTAAGCCCCAAAAAAAACAAGGTGACCCTTGCCAGGACCCACAGGCTAACGGACCAGGAATTGTGAGGAGACCTCAAGCAAGTTTGAAAAGTACCAGCCCACAGGACACTCGAGGAGTGGAGGCTGGAAATCTTCAGTGCAAATATTGCTCGGGATCAGGACTACATGAAGTCCAATGCACAAGCTCGGGAATTGTCACTAAGCATATGTAACTGCAAATGTACGCGGTGCACAGGGGTTCAGGTTCACGGTCCCCACGAAGGATAGTGGTCTCAGAATCGCTGAGAGGGCAGAGCAACCTCAGAGATCTTCTCTGGAACCCACCTCCTGTGTTGCTGAAATCTTCAGAGTCCTCAGGAGCTCAGGAGAACCAAACTGGTCACTTTGGTTTAGGTGCCTGCTTTTGCAGGGGAGTAACTCCTTTACTCCAAGGGAGATTCTTCAGTCATCCTGCATCGTGCAGGCAGTCAAAGTACTTGGTTTCTTCTTAGCAGAATCTTTTCCAGGTAAAATATAAAGTCCTGTAGTCAGGTAACCCACTTTATACCCATGGGAAGGGGTTGGAAAGATTCTGTGGACCCTCCTGGGGAGGGGCAGGACAGTGGGGTGGCTACACCCATGTCCTTTGTCCAGTTTCACACCAGAGCAGGAGCAAATGGCTCCTAGAACTGGTTTGAGCTGGACTATGCACAGGGACACCAAATGTGCCCCCAGTGCAGACTTTCTGGCACTCTCAGAGTGCACCCACCCAGCCTCAATACACTAAACGCTGTCTGGGAGGTGGTCACACCTCCCTGTGACAGGATGCCTATTGTCATGCCTTCCTCTGCTCGAGCTTGGCTCAGTAGCAGGAGAGCACAATCGTGTCTGTGGCTGGCTGCATCCATTTTGTGCTGCCCAGGTCGAGAAAGCTGGTACCGGGTAGACCGGTGACCCACATATGTCCCTTTGTAAGGGTGGAATCATACCTCCCACACCAGTTGCTGGTGTGAAGGTATGATTCCAAGGTATTTGACACCAAACCGAACATGTTTCTAAGCAGCCGTTTTAATCTTAGCATTTACCATGAGGTTATAATTAGGGCTCCCGGTTTTATGGTATTTATTTTTTTAACATTTACGTCTGTATTTATCCATATTTAATTTTTGGCCATTTTATCTGTATTTATCCATATTTATTTTGTGTATTGCGTATAAGTGTAGTTGTAAAACTTTACATTTCCATATTTATTTAAATGATAGACGCGCACTCATACTTTGATGCCTGTCGTGTTTTAGCTATTTAAGTTGCCAAATATTACATAACAGTACATCCACTGGCAAATATTTACCTTATACCACAAACGTATGTTGACAAATACAGTTATTTAAAGAAATTTCATCCCGTTTTTTAATTTCCCATGCTGTCCATCTGCTCAGCTGTTGGCCTAAATTCACGAAAACAGCACGGAGAGTCACTGAAAAGAAACACATTTTCTGTATTTATCCATTTTTAAAAATAAATGCAGACAGAAAACACATTGTTTTCTGTCTGTATTTATCTGTAAAAATACGTAAAAACGGAAAACAGGGAGCCCTAGTTATAATGCACTTAAACATGTATGTCTGGCTGCGTCACAGACAACCCCGGAGAATTGTCTCCGAAGGCTGCAGAGGGGCTCTGCTCATGCAGGGGCACCCTCTCACGTAAAATCCAGCACCCTGCCTTCAGGATTGTTAAGGTCTGCCATAGGGGTGACTGATAGGTATTTAAGTGTAGTGATTTAAATAGATATAGTGAACCTATATCTTAAGTAAGTGGTGCAAGCACCAGCTTCCACAGTCAGGCTTGTCGTGTCAATTTGGATGGCCTCTTAGGGGTGGCATAATACATGCTTCAGCCCATGGGAGGCCTCAGGGGTACCTATGCCCTGGGTTCATGGGGTACCATATACTAGGGACTAAAAAGGGTATCCCAGTATCCAATCTAGCAGGATCCCAGTCAGACTAGGCCAAAAACAGTGTGACATCAGCAGAAAGTGGGGGTAACCATAAGAAGCAGATACTACTTTCCTACACCCCCTATACAGCATTCCAATATAAAATACGTAACTTGGTCCTGAAGATGACCTGAAATTTGAACAGGCCGAAACGCCATTGACCCTTCAGCGCAATCATTGGTGCTACCTTCATGGTTCCCTTGAAAAACTAACTGTAATGCTTCAAAATGTATTAATATATGGGAACCCCTAAGAGTCCAATGTATATATTGCTGTTTCTTCTGCACCATTTTTTCGCTGTTTACAACATTTCACTTGTCACCTGCGCCGTTCACTTAATTTTTTCATGAGCACTTTTGTGCACAACAGTAATGTGTTAATGTATCTGAGTGCTGTTATTTCTTTTTTCTTGTGTTAAATTAGTCCAACATACGCCAAATATTACATTCATTGGTCAAGTGTTTTTAGTCTCCCGGTACCCCTTCCTGTGCCACTCTTATGTGCATGCTTCCTTGAAAGTGAAATTGTCCTTAAAATAATACCTGTTGAGACATTGTTGTTTGCTAATTATTATCTACCCAGGTCTCAACTGGGTTTACGGGTATCCTCCTGAGGTTTGTTTCCATAGGACTATAGCGAAGGGTATGTATGACAGTTCAGCACTCCCAGCAGAGATGGCTCTACGGAACGACCCATAGTAAAATTTTACCAGGGCAACGCAGGGCCAGCCGCTCCCACCAAGGAGTCCTGGGAGAATCCTTAACAGGACAGAAATGTCCTACCCTAGGGGCAGGTCCAGGTCTGATGCACATGGGATTGACCACTATCATGAACAAGAGTAAACTAAATCTGAGACCTAAGCATAGGGAGATAGGGATGAGCAGTCTGGATACTGTATCATCATACAGCCATAAACCAGGTTCAGCTTGGATGCATGGGAACACCCAGCAGTGCCACAAGCCCAGAGAGGCCCTGTAAACCAGCAAAAAGCAGCAATGCAACATGAAGTGGGGTCAACTGGCCAGTAGAAAGGAGCAATTGAGAAAGAGGAATCGATCAAAAAGGGCCACAAATTTACACAGGAACTCATCCAGAGACAAAACACAGGGTATCTGCTACAAACAGAGAGAAGTGGCTCTTTCTATGTACATTTGGATGGGGAGAAGTTTAAACTTTTTCATTTAAGGAAGGCAATAGACTGTATACAATTTGCAGGGCCGGACTGGGAACCCAGTGCAGCCCTGGCAATTTTCTCGGTCCAGCACCTGGGAAAGCACTTCCTGCCTCCAGGAAGCTGGAAATGCGTGCTTGCTGCCTTTGTTACTTCAGGCCAATATTGCAGCACTGTTGCAAAACCAGCCCCCAGTAACAAAACCACCCCCCACTGGTGCAAAACCAGCCCCTACCCATCCAGCTTCCTGGGGAAATGCTCAATGCCTGGTACGGCCAGTTCGGCCCTGGTTGTAAAGACTGGGAAAAGGATTTGCTGATGAGATAATCAGTGTTGCATAAACCCTCAACCTGTGGAGTGCTGGTGCTGTGGCAAGAGAATTTGGTCTAGTTTCAACAAACATTGGTTCCAGATTATCACACAAAAGCTGATGGGAGGATGATCACATTAAGTCTACTCACTGGCAGTCACTTGGGGTTGCACTCCAAACCATCACTGTGATTAATTCAAGTATTCCTTCCATCACCTTGTTGTTTTTTTTAAATTGAAGTCTTTCCAAAATATAACATAGATACAACATTGTACCTTCAGATACCGCAAGTTAAAAGCATATTACATTCTTAATATCTTAGCAGTATGGTTAATACTGTGAGCGACACTCCCTCATCCTCCTGCAGCATTTCCCAGTTGTGCTAAGCTTTAGGGCATGTCTGGAGAAATCAGTAGATACCTCGTGAGATGGCTCCAAATGGCTCCCATGACAATGGTGCAGTTCTTCAGAGTATATTTCCAGTTGTTCTTTGCAATGATTCATGTCAAGCAGCCATTGTTTAGGTTTAGGCGCTGTTCATTTACCCCAATACATAGCCACTCTTCGTTTTGCCAGTAATAATGCTACTGCCACAAACATGCGGTGTGTGGGTTGCAAATGCATGACAACGCCAAGTAAGCACAACTGGGGGGAGCAGCTCACATGCTCCCCCACCATGGCAGATAAATCAGCTACTACTTGCTCCCTGAATCCCCCAATCAGACTACACAGCCACAGCAGATGCAGAAAGTCCTCCTCTCGTATCCTTCAGCGAGAGCAATTGGCGTTCTCCTGCAACCCATACCTGAGCAGTCGGACAGGGATATAGTACGTTTGTTGTAGGTATTTAAAGTGGATTATACATAAATTGCAGTCAGGCGTGAGCATGTTCATTAGTGCACAGCAGAATCCCCATTCCTCCCCTGGCAGGGGTGCGTGAAGAGCATCATTCCATCTGTCTAAGGTTACAGTTCGTATGGGTAGTCTGTCCTTTTGGGCAGCGTCATATAGTCTGGTGATGAGATTTCGGCATGTAAGGCTAGTCAGTAAGATTTGGAGTTCACTGAGTGTTGGAGGTTCTAGCAGGAAAGTGGGAAACAACTATCTCAGAGCAGCGCTGAGGCAATAATATGTGAATGTCAATAGCAGTGTCAGGCGTTGTGTGTGCAAGAAATATGCTATAGTGATAAACTGCCCTACTGGAAACACATCCCTTATGGACTTGATTTTGGCCTTATCAAACATGGCGAGTGCCCCAGCTTTGTGATTGACTGATATTTCTGGATAGTATCACAGGGGGAATGCGGGGGCATGCAAGGGAAGTCTTCCAGTGCACGCCCAGTTTCCTCCAAGCTGTCATGGTGCAATGTACGGTTCTGTGGTTTCCACCCTATGGTGGGAACTGTACGTTTGTGGACAGCTTAATCGTTGGGAAGTGCCAGACTGATTCCATGCATTCCCTCAGGATATATCGCTCTATAGGCCAGCTAGCTCATAGTGCCACCATAAGCTCCCCTAACCCCAGGCATGTAACAAATGGTTCTGGCAACCACTGAACATGACGACCCTGATCCCCTGGGAATTGTAACAGATCTAGAACCCTGTTGCTCACTCACTTGTGCTCTCTTTCTCTCAGAGAAACATACAAGGAATACACAGTGGGATGTTTACAATTTTTATTGAACCAATGTGATTCTTGTATAAAATATATATGCTGCAAAAATCAATAGACAGAAGCAAATGAAAGTGGTCAGAAGTATCAAGATACTGAGCAGAGTAAACAGTTCCATCATTGTGCTAAAACAATGTATATATGCAAGCATATAAAACAATATGGAAATGTAGTGTACTCCTACTATGCGTCCCCTAACCTAAGTGTTTAGGGCGAATGTATGTGTTCTGCCAAGAATCCCCGTACTGAATGATCCAACCCCCGTTACCTGAAGGGAAAGAATGTAGGTCCCTGTCGTAGTCACGAGCTGGACACCCCTCGTAGAGGTACCAGTAGGCTGCTGGACTGAAGCATCAGCATGTAGAGACCTCGCTAATGACAGCAAAGCACTCCTCTCCCAATTCCAATAAACAAATGTTTATTTATCACAGAAGGCATCTTTGCCTTGGCCAAGATCTTTATCGGGCTGCCATTGTTTGTGTGTTATAGATAGCTATGTCCCCATATGTACAAAAACAACAAGCACGTTAGCATCACATATGAAGAAACCTTGTACATGATGTCAAGGTGGCATGATAGCGTTCTTGCAAAGTTGATTCTGTAAGCAAGTAAAGTTTCCAAGGAACTAGTCAAGACTGTCATGGATGCAAAAGTGTGTCAGAAGTCATCATTTAAAAGTAAAGGCAACTTTAGGAAAGACCTGTGTACATGTAAAATGGCAGTGTTTCCTTCCAGGCCTAACTGGGATACATGACAATATAGTGCTGATCACACCTCTTGGTTTGTCCATGCATCTGTTTGGCAATATGGCGCTGAGCTTTATAGAGTGTGCATCATCAGCTTCCACAGATAAGTGTGGTACCTATACGTGCGGGGTATACCAATAATGTGCAAATTGCACCTGGGCATATAGGTAGTATAGATATATGTCGGGAGCATCAAAACTCCCTTGCGCATATGGCAGTGTCATTGTGTCCCAGCTGACCCTGGGTTGTTTCCCCGCACAGGCCAGTGTGATCATTTGTGAACTAACAGTTTTGAAGAATTGCAGAGGTAGCACTATGGGGATGCTAACGAAGAGTTAGAGGAACCAGGGGAGCACTATCATTTTCATTACTGCCTCTCTATCTGATAGCGGCATTCTGGACCATCTGGTCATTTTCTCCTCCAGCTCTGAAACCGCCCTCCCATAGTTTTCCCAAATCACCAGGTCTGGGTCTCTGTGGATCCAGACCCCCAAGTATATAACAGAGTCTGTGCTCCATTCTAGGGGAAATTCCACAGAGTGGGGCTGTGTGTTCGAAGTCAGTGGAAATATGATTGACTTTGCCTAGTTTATACTGAGACCGCAGTACCATTTGAAACGGGTGTATTCTCTGAATATGGACGTTGCGTGAGGTGCAATCTAGGGTCATGAATGAACAGCACCATATTGTCTGCATAAAGGGAGACATTAATGGGTCACAGACTAAATCACAGTATGGAGTTTACATATCTTTGCCGAAACACACATGCCAGTGGCTCAAGGGCGCGTGTGAATAAAATCAAGGGCAGCCCTGACTCGTGCATCTGCACACAGGCAACGTCTCTGATATGTGGCCATTGACACATGCTCTCGCCTTTGGATCGGTGTAGAGTAGTCGCACCCATTGGAGAATGGTCTCAGGCATGCTCATATGTCCTAGTACAGTAAAAATATATATCCACTCGATAGAGTTGAAGGCTTTGGCTGCGTCTAGTAATACTGCCGCCATTGAAGGATCCAGTAAGTGACAATGGTCTATAAGACTCACAATTTTCAGGTTGGTTGCCAGGTTTTAACAGGGTTACTATTACGACTTCATTGAGGATGGGGGAAGTATTTGCAAATTGTATGCTTCTACGTACACTGCATGCAGATGTAGTGCCAGGAGATCCGCATATGCCTTATAAAATGCTCCTGTCAGACCATCCTCGCCTGATACTTTGCCATTGGGGAACGAGCTTATGGCTTCCTTCACTTCCTCTTCTGTTATCGGCTGAACTAGATATTTCTACTGGTCCTGTGGGAGCCACACCAGAGCTACATAATCCAAATATGTGTCAATCTCTGCCTTTGTGGCTGCATAATATAACTAAGTGTAGAAATCTGAGAAGGCATACAAGATAGCCGGTGTGCTATATCTATATATCCTGCCAGGGTCAGTAATCTTGAGGATGTGGCTGTGTACCTATGCAGATCTCAACTGATCCCCCAGGTTGCAAACTCCCCATACACTCTTGCTGCCCAACGTCGGGAGAGATGATGCACTTCGGTCTCTGCTGTTGCATTGCAGTTTTTCATTTGTGTGCTGGGCCTCGGTGCAGTTTCATAATCCCGCTCTAATGTAAGCATTATGTGTTCCATCTTATATTGTGACCTTTAAGGCCTCCCAGACGGTATCTGCTCCCTCCACCGAGCCCTTGCTTTTAAAAAAAAATCCACTATGGCCGATCGCAAGCCCTCTTGGAAAACCTGGTCTAGTAGGGCATTTGTCTGAAATCTCCTTGCGAATTGTGTTGGAGTGAGCATGGGGATTGACACCGTCAGTTTGACCGGCGTGTGATCCGATAAGGTTTTAGCTAGGAGATGGTTGTCCACAGTTTAGGTGTTAACCTCCAGGGTCGCCAGCCAATAGTCTAGACAGGACCACAAGCCATGCACCGAGGAGGCCAATGTGCCCTCCTGTTTATCAAGGTTCCTTAACCTCCATATGTCTTCAAGTCTAAAGTCTTTCATGCCATCATACAGAACCCTGGTAGAGTGTCTGCCATGCCATTTGGTACGTGCAGATCGGTCGCGGATTGTGTCTAAGTATGTATTAAGGTCTCCACCCCAGAGTATAGCAGGTGGGGTGAGGGAGTGTACTCTATATCAAAGTTAGGTGTAAAATGTGGGGTCGTCAATTTTGGGACTGTAGGTGTTTACTAGAGTCACCAAAGTGCCACATATGTTGCCTTGCATTATGGCATATCTGCCTTTACCATCCGTTTCAGTTTGAGTGACAGTAAGGGCACTCATTGCTTGACTAATAATCTGCCCCCCCTTGTCTACGGGGAGTATGACGAGGCCAGCCGTGTCGCTGCCCATTCGGCACCCAGTCTATGCTCCGAGTGGTGCATCAGGTGTGTTTCCTAGAGAAAGGCTATTTGTATGTGGTGTCTGTCCAGGTAAGCTAGTACCTGGCACATTTAGGGGGTTAATAAAGCACTGTACGTTACAAGTTTGTAGGGAGATAGGACAGCTCGGGTGGTTGGGCCATGACATTGTAAGGTATGTGTGATAAGTGCAATTTGGCAGTGTGGTCACTGTGTGACAGAATGGATAGCTGAGGATGAGGGTGGTGTATCTTTGGTACCAAAACACAAATACAATAACATCTCCTCCCTCCCACTTCAGCATTCCAATCATGCCAAAGGTGTCCCTTAGCCCTGGAAATAGAAAACAGGTATGCAAAAACAGGTGATAATATTCACCAGCAGATGCTGGTGTAATACAGTTAACAAACATATGGGATGTACCCTCATGGGGGCAGCCAGTGTCCCAGTAACCCTCCTGGTGGAGGGGGGTGGGCGGGAGTCACAGTAGTTACCGGCTGCTTGAGCCACTTTTTGTTAGAGTGTTGAGCCGCTCAGTGAGAACAGTGGTTGTAGATATCTGCGCCAAGGTCCAAGAGGTGTGCTACTGGGTCAGGAGTAATGTACCATAAGTGCTATGGCATGTGGATGTGGCCTGAGGAACTTCGATATCTGATCATGATCGAATCGACCCGCCATTTTGTGCTCCGCCGCCATTTTGTGTTGCCATCACTCAGGCAGCACGGCGAACAAAGTCTATTCTGCTTTTTCTGTAACCTGGTGTCGAAATACGCTTTCTGCCTCTGTTTGCAAAGCTGGTGTTAGGACTAGCCAAGTACACTAATCCCTGTCTGGCTTTTCTAATCCCCGTCTCAACTCTCTGTTGGTTCACACTATTCTTTCCTGACCTTATCTTATCGCCTGGCCTTCACTGTCTTCTGCTAGCATTCTCTCGTTTCACAACTGTCCTCCAACACACACAAACGTATCTCGCCACCTGCAAGTTGGTTATGAATCTGTTAATGAATTAGCTTGAGGGAGGGGTGACAAACATAGTTGGAGGAGAGGTCTTTTCGAGTCATCTGATACTTTGTTTTCCAAACTCTCCTATTGGTTCTGTCCTGTTTTCCAACTTTCCTTATTGGCTCTTTTCTTGTATACTCTGGGAGTGTATTTTGTTAATGTATATGTTTCTATGTGGTATATAAGACTGTGCGCCACAGAGTGAAGTGGCAGTCTCCTGAGAACCTACTTATGTACTTCTGGGATAACTGTACTAGCTGCAGCTAATAAATCTGATCTTCTAACGCCGACAGAGTGTCCCGTGTCTCTGTGTAGCTGAGCAGGAGAACTCCGGAGATTAGGGCGTACCCTGCGCCGCCAGGTCCAAAATGTTCTGGTCAACTGGCGCCCAACGTTGGGCGGCTTCAGTGGTACCGGTTCTGCCCGAAGGTTGTGAGGAACCCCGCAAGAAAATTCCAGAGGGTTCGCGAGCCACATTAAGCGACCTCTGTATGTCGAAAGTGGTCCGAAGGTCTTTTGCAGCGCGGTTACTCCTTCCTGACGGCTACTGACAACCGCTGCCCTGACTGCCGCCCTGCTTTGGCCCTTCCTTTGATGATGTATGGTAAGGCGAGACGATAGACGGGCCTCTGTTGGTGGGAGAAGACGTCCTTAGTTAAGTATTTTCGTGGGTCGCGCCCACAATTTTGGTTCTTTGTTTTTCTTCGGTCCTTAGATTTGTCTATTGCAATAAACAAAGCCAAGGGTAAGTGCATTTGTGCTGCGTAAACTGAGATTTACTCCCTTGAAGTTTGTGAACAGCCTGGTGACATCACGAGATGCCTGGTCTGACTAAGTTTAGTAGAATTTGTTGCTTTGGTTGTAATAGGGATTCCCGACTTGAGGACTCTTGTCCGATTCCTTCGGTTGGAACTCCCACATATGAGCTCTATTCAAAACATGGTATTGGCCCCATTGCCTTTAACGAGACATGGACCCGATACACAAAGAAAGATGGTGTTCTAAAATGACCAGAAAACGGTAGTTTTGATCCTGATGTGCTAGACAATTTAGAAGCAGTTTTATTTAAAAGAAAAGCCCGGCCGGCAATGTTTGACTCTTTCCGCCTTTGGCGTAAGGAAGCCAAACAGAAAGAAATTAAACAAGCAAAACGAGATAGGAAAGCACAGGGTATGACAATTATACAGGCTGCCCAACAGTTTAAAGACGATGAAATTGATAATGCGACTGAAATTTCTGAAAGACAGCATCGGATGGCGAAAGATAAATGCTATCCGGTGTTGCCTGTTTCTCCTTCCGATAATAAGAAAGATCTAGAAGACAATCCCCTAATGTCCCATTTATTAAGGTTGCCTCCGCCCTATGCACAAAGTGCCAATGCACCTCAGCCGTTACAGCCTGTCCAGCCGCCAGCGGTACCTCCGCCTGTTCCGGCTCTTCCGCATTTGCCTCCTCCAGTATTACCGCCCTTGCCGGTTTTACCGTTAACCTCGACTTCTTTGCCCTCATCACCTGATCTTAGATCCCCTTTGCCTTCTGCTCCCCTGCAATTATCGGTTCTTCTCCTGTCAGTTCTCCTAATACTTTGTCTCCAATTCTTATATCTAATTCTCCGTCTGTGCGTAAGCGTCTTACAGACACAGTCACTTGTATTCTATCTCCTTTCTTTGGAGCTTTAAATGTGTCTCCGGCTTTTGCTCGAAGACAGTCTCGTAGTCAGTCCCCAGATTTTGAAGAACGAGAAAGGTTGGACTCTCTTGCACGAAGATGGATCAAAAAGGGTCCACAATACAGTGTGCTTGTTATTATGCCTACCTTTTTGCAATGGAACGCGCCTACGCAAAGATATGTTTTTAATGAAATGTGCGATACTCTCATTAAAGAATGGGAAGATGTGAGTTCGAGTCCGATCCCACAAGATCTACTAGATGTTCAGACAGATTTTGATAAAGGACTTGTTGTGGGTTCTAAAGTTGAGAAAGCTGTAAGGACACTTATTTCTTATAGATCCATATTGTCCTCTCAGGCTTTCCCTGATTCTGATCTGTCGGTTAGACTGACGTTGAAAAATTATCCTATGAGAGAGGTTCCTCCAGTATGGAAGGAAGAGGTTCCAGCAGCAGGCAACGTACCACTTATTCCTGCTCATTTTCAGCGTATATGGGTACATGTCCCTTGGAAGAGATCTGAAGTTTTGGCCCTTAAGCAGACTCTACCGGATCCTCGTAAAAACCCTGCAGGCTATTATAAAGGATTATCACAGACAGTTGATGCTTGCATTATGAACCTAGCAGATATTGACATGTTGATGGGAAATGTAGTCCCACAGACAATATGGGCTAAGATCCGTAGAGAGGATCACGCGCAGGAATTAGGTGCTACTTGGGATGTTATAACTACCACAGATAGGGATCAAGTGGGTGGTGCAAAACCTGATGCTCTGATCTCGGAACTCCCTGGTAGAATCATTACATTAATGAAAACTATGATGCCTGCATTGAGAGTAAATTGGGATAAACTAGCAGCAGGCAAACAAAAGAAAGATGAAAGTGTCTCTGATTTCTTTACTCGTTTTGAAGAGACCTTTATTGATCACAGTGGTCAAGACATGGCTACAGAAGGTGGACAGCGATTATTTGTGGACAAATTCGTATTTAATTTGCTTCCCGAGCTGTCACACAAATTAAAAGATTCAGAAAGTTCATGGGCTGTTTCTTCTTCTGCTCCGATATTGGCTACTGCACAATATTATGAAAACAGGGATAAAGAAGAAAAAGAAAAGCAAGAGAAAAAGACGAAAGAATTAAAAACGAAGGTTCTCTTGCAACAAGCCTATCCTCCGCGTTATGTTCAGCCTCAATTTCAACAGCCTCCGCAGCTTCAGAGGTTGTATCAAAAACCTGAGCCATATATTCCGCGACCTTTATTAGGACCTAATCAATGTGCCTATTGTAGAGAGGAAGGTCATTTTAAGAATAGTTGTCCAGTTTTATTGCAACGCAACGGAGCATTATCTGCTCCACGAGGTCGTGCTGGCCTTCAGTCAGCAAACAGAGCTAGAGGTCGGGGTGTGTTGACTCAAGAACAGCGTGCCCTTCCTTCTCCCAATTCCGTGAACTACTTTGACCAGCAAAATGTGAGGTCTGCACAGTATTACAATGAAGACCATTACATTGAAGGCGAGAATGAAAGTCTTCATGCTAACTAGGACTACCATGGACAAAGTAAGGGAGTTGTGTCGATCCCAGTAGATCAGAATGGACCTTATGTTAACGTCACTACAATGGGTGTTTCAGAGCCATTTCTTCTAGATACTGGGGCAATGAGAAGTTCTATCATTCATTCCACACTCCCTGGGGCACCTTTGTCTGGCTTAACAAATGTTTCTGTAGGATTTTCTGGCGCCCCTGTTCGTAATCCAGTTTCTTGCCCTTTGCCTATTTCAGTTGGTCCTTATGATTTGGAAGCTCCACTTCTGTTGACGAATGGTTGCGGTGAAAATCTGTTGGGTCTAGACCTATTGAAAAGAATGCATGCTACAATATATTGTTCTCCTTCTGGTGTACATCTTACTTTAGGACAGAAATTGATCTCCCCAATGTATTTGTCCAAAGATCAGTTTCCACCTGAATTGCTTTCTCTTCCAGCAGCGCTTTGGGCCACGGGTCCGAATGACGTGGGTTGTCTTGAGATTCCACCTTATGTTGTCACTCTCAAGCCCAATGTTGAATTACCGCGTATCCCGCAGTATAGAATCTCTACTGAGGGTGAAAAAGCGCTTTTGGAAATCATTCATGACTTGATCCAGAAAGGTGTGGTTGAAGAAACAAGAGGTAACGCATGTAATAGTCCAATTCTTCCTGTTCTCAAACGCACTGACCCTTCTCAACCACCTGTATATCGTTTTGTAATTGATCTGCGGGAGGTAAACAAAATTGTTGTCCCACAATTTCCTGTTGTTCCAGATATCACTGCTCTGTTGACAATGATACCTTCCACAGCGACTTGGTTCTCTGTTATCGATCTAAAGAATGCCTTCTTTAGTATTCTTATTGCAGAAGAGAGTAGGGACATTTTTGGCTTCTCTCTTGGAGGCCGAAGCTTCCGGTTTAAGCGTGCACCTCAGGGCTATTGTGAAAGTCCCTCCATTTACAGCCAAGCTTTAAAATGTCATCTTGATTCTTTTCATTTGCCGTTTGGTGTTGCTCTTATACAGTAAATGGATGATTTGTTAGTCGCCGCTGATTCAGAAGATATCTGCAAAGATGTCACTGTTGCATTTATTACGCCATTTGTTTAATCTGAATCACAAGGTATCACCTTCCAAACTACAATATGTTTGTCGAGAGGTTACCCACTTGGGTCATCTCCTATCAAAGGAGGGACGACGATTAACACCAGAACGAATTCAGGCGATTACGCAAATGTCCGTGCCATCCACACAAAGGGAGGTACGTGCCTTTCTGGGTATTACTTCTTACTGTAGACAGTGGATCCCTAACTTCTCTTTGTTGGCCAAACCTTTATTGGCACTCACTTCCTTGGACTGATGAGTGCCAAAAGAGCTTTTCTGACTTACGTACTGCTCTGTGTTCTGCTCCTGACTCTATGGGTAGACGGTTCTTGCTTTAAAATGCCTAATGGAGATACAGTTTCAGCCTATGCTGTAACTACTCTACATACAGTTGTGGAAACTGCACGCATTAGACACAATTCAGCTCAAGCAGCAGAATTGATAGCATTAACGAGAGCTTGTGCATTGTCAAAAGAAAAGAGAGTGAACGTATACACCGACAGCCAATATGCTTTTGGTGTAGCGTTCAACTTTGGGCGTCTCTGGAAGGAAAGGGGTTTTCTCACTTCACATGGCACCAAAATACAACATGGTCAGTTAGTGACTGATCTTCTCGAATCACTTGCCTTACCCACCCAAATAGCAATCGTGAAGTGTAGTGCACACAAAAAGATTACAGATGATATTGGTGGAGGAAATGCATTTGCAGATGGAATAGCGAAAAAGACAGCAAGAGATGCAACAAGTAGAATGTATGTGGCGAGTACTGCGAATTGGGTTAGAGAGAGAGGAATGTATGAGGATACAGTGGAAAGTGTAAAAGCGATTCAGAAAGAGGCTTCAGAGAGGGAGTTAAACAAATGGAAAGAAAGTACCGGAATGTTAGATGAGATGGGTTGTTGGATAGAACTATCTGAACATCAACTTTGGCTGTTGCCAGATGCTTATGTACTCCCAGTGGTCACTATGGCACATGGTCCAGCCCACTTAAGTGCTAAAGGTATATGCAAACTTCTGGCTCCAGTGTGGAGAAACGAACAAATCCCAAAATGCGCAGACAATGTAGTGAAGCGTTGTATTATTTGTTTAATGTACAGCCCAGAAAAGGGAACCCCAACTCCAACAGGTCATTTTGCTCCCCCAACATATCCATTTGAGGTGTTGCAAATCGATTATATTCATATGGAACGATGCAACAACCTCAAATATGTTCTGGTGGTAGTATGCGCCTTTTCAAGATGGATAGAAGCATACCCTTTAAAAGATAACACAGCCTTATCCACAGCTAAAATTCCACTGAAAGAATTCTTCCCCAGGTTTGGTTTGCCGCGCATTGTCTGGAGTGACAATTGGAGTGTACTTGTTGGCCAAGTCATGCAGAAAGTTTGTGCCGGTCTTGGTATCAAGCAAAAGTTCCATGCGGCAAATCATCCACAGTCAGCGGGTTTAGTAGAATGCTACAACGGAACCTTGAAATTAAAGCTAGCAAAGGTTCAAGCAAGTACAGGACTCAATTGGCTCGATGCTTTGCCATTAGCCTTGTTATCCACCAGAACTGCAGTACACTCTCGTTTGGGACTTAGCCCATACAAAGTGGTTTTTGGACGCCCGGCTAACGTCTGGGGAGTCCCTCGCCCTAAGAAATACTCAGACGTGCCGTTTCCAATGTTGATTGACTACTTGCATGATGTTACGACTAAATTGCGTGTTCTCCATCAACAGGTTCAGAGTGCTCTGCCGGAGGCCTCTACAGACCCAGGTCATTCCATCCGACCAGGAGACTGGGTCTGTATTAAAAATTTCCAGAGGACGAGAAATTTGGAACCGAGGTGGAAAGAGCCCCGGATGGTTTTACTCACTACGAGAACAGCAGTTAAAGTCGAAGGAAAGAAGAATTGGATTCACGGTGTGCATTGTAAGAAAGTGCCTTTGCCTTTGCCCTACGATCAATGGGTACGCAGGGGTATTGGTGACTTTAAAAGTGAAAAGGTTCCACGATTCGTACCCTTTAGTGATGCACACCTGAATGGGACACTGTCTGAGAAAGAGGACGACGACATTCTGCAGGAAGCAATACCATCACATTGTCGCTTGGATACGACTAATCCTCGAACATTGTTTCAAGATCCAAATATTCCTGGGAAAGAAAGATACGATTTGAGACCCAGACCAAAGAACTCTTAAAATTTCTCTCTGGTGTAGTATTCTGTCCCGGTTGCAGGGTCATGGTAGGAGTCTGAATTGCGACCTGAGTAGTGGCAATAGGCCTGCAGGACTTGCAGTGTCATATGACGGCAGACAATCGTAATTGAGCGATTGAGGAAGATTGCTGTGAGCATCCATTAGAAAGTTGGAAACTACACTAGACAAAAGAGAGAGAAAAGATGAAATGAAGAAAAGATCCTGTAAAATAATGTATAGTCGTTTCAGTATAACCTTATATATTATTATATTATTGTGTATTGTTTTGGTGTCTATAGGTTGGATTATTTATGCTCTGCAGCAAAAAGTTGTCTCTCCTTCTTCCTCTTCGTTCTCTTCTACTGTCTCTCCACATCTCTTTCATACTCTTCCTCCACATGAACTCATTAGAAGAACTGAATATTATAACAATTCCTTTGTCCAGCTATTACATCAGCACCAATTAGTGGTCAATACAACTGACTGTTGGGTGTGTGGACTTGTGCCACATACCATAGAGAAAGGAATGCCATATTTAGTTCTCCCGTTCTCTTATGAAGGTTCTGCCTGGGCTTATTTCGTCATCTTCTCCAATGCTTATCAAAGCAAATTCAGACGATCCATTAGTTCACATGTTAGCGATCCGGATTTTAGTCATAGTTCTTTGATTAAGGGAATGGTAGCCATGGCTAAAATCATGGAAAATAGTAAAATCTCTATTGATGAAAGAAAAGCGTACGCTAACTGGAACGTCACCCAATATATGTCTAGTCTTAGTGATAAAGTTAAGAAAGGAAAGTCTTTACCCATTTGGACTATACCACATCAGGGCAACTTCTGCTTACAGATAAATGATCGCTCTTCTCACAATATACAAAGGGATAACTGCTCCTACACGGACGTTTATACCTCTCAGAACTCGCCTCCTCTAGTGCCGTCTCAAGGCACCTATTTCATTTGCTATAATAGGGCTTACACATGGTTACCAACGGGTTTCTCTGGTACTTGTTATATAGCCTTTCTTCTTCCCCCTACCTACACCGCTTCCGCAAACCATCATCGAAACAGATACGGCAGAGGGATTATTGATTCAAAGGACACAGCAGGACAAGAGGGAGGAGATTTCCTTAAAGGATTTCTTCCTTTTTGGGGTCCGATGGCCAACAGCAGAAATATAAGGCAACTGGTCCGTGTCGTAGAGACTACAATAGACATCACTGTAGGAGCCTTAAGTAACATCATGGCAGAACTACAGGCGGACCGTTTTATGACATTACAAAATCGAGTTGCCTTAGATTTTGTTCTTGCCGATCGTGGTGGAGTGTGCAAACTGATCGGGTCAAGTTGCTGTATTACCTAATGACGCTCCGACAGTATACCAAGCTATCTCCAAGTTGCACATAATCTCTGAGTCTATTCACCAGGACGAAGGAGATTGGTCATTTACGGAATGGTTTTGGGGACTACTGTCCAAATGGGGTTGGAAAGCATTGACGTTTCTAGGAATAATTCTGACCATTATTTTCTCCTGCTGCCTTTGTATGCACTGTGGTCCAGCTATCTGTGACCTCTGTGCTACTATGTGCATCCCAAAACCCAAACCACAAGTAACAGAAAGCATAAGGATGATGTTACAGCAACAGCTCGGTGACCTCATGGCTATCGATATTGACTCAGATTAGCATGAGTCCATCTTGCCTGAGTTCTGGCAAAAGGAGGGTCTGAGGAACTTCGATTTCTGATCGCGATTGAATCGACCCACCATTTTGTGCTCCGCCGCCATTTTGTGTTGCCATCACTCAGGCAGCACGGCGAACAAAGTCTATTCTGCTTTTTCTGTAACCTGGTGTCGAAATACGCTTTCTGCCTCTGTTTGCAAAGCTGGTGTTAGGACTAGCCGAGTACACTAATCCCTGTCTGGCTTTTCTAATCCCCGTCTCAACTATCTGTTGGTTCACACTATTCTTTCCTGACCTTATCTTATCGTCTGGCCTTCACTGTCTTCTGCTAGCATTCTCTCGTTTCACAACTGTCCTCCAACACACACAAACGTATCTCGCCACCTGCAAGTTAGTGATGAATCTGTTAATTAATTAGCTTGAGGGAGGGGTGACAAACATAGTTGGAGGAGAGGTCTTTTCGAGTCATCCGATACTTTGTTTTCCAAACTCTCCTATTGGTTCTGTCCTGTTTTCCAACTTTCCTTATTGGCTCTTTTCTTGTATAGTCTGAGAGTGTATTTTGTTAATGTATATGTTTCTATGTGGTATATAAGACTGTGCACCACAGAGTGAAGTGGCAGTCCTCTGAGAACCTACTTATGTACTTCTGGGATAACTGTACTAGCTGCAGCTAATAAATCTGATCTTCTAACACCGACAGAGTGTCCCGTGTCTCTGTGTAGCTGAGCAGGAGAACTCCGGAGACTAGGGCGTACCCTGCGCCGCCAGGTCCAAAAGGTTCTGGTTCTTCAGGCCTAACGGCTAGGAGTCAAACTCGAAGCTGGGGAACCGGGTTCGAGTCTCGGTAGGGATGCTCAATATCCTGTAATTCTGGTACAAATCATGTAATCTCCCCATGACTGACAAAAATGAATGTGTTCATCTGTAACGCAACTAGTGCTCATATAAAGCACTCTGATACACTTGGGTCTAGTTTGTGTTTATAAAACTCCCAAAAACATACATTTATATGGAGCGCCACAGACCACTACCCCCTCGACTCCCAGTTTACCTGACAATTCCTGACATAACCATTTCACACGGTGCAGAGTCCACCCGAAACGGCCACAAGCTCACCATGTGGGATACGATACATGTTCATCAGTGGGCATCTATGATGCCCATGATCACAACTGGTCAATTGTCCATCACTGCTTTAGGCATAGAGAAGATTTTTAGGGTCCCGAAGACGAGCTGGGTAAAGGATAGTGAAGGGAATTTCCTCTTTTTTAAGTTTCCTTTTAATAGGTAGGAATTCTTTGTGGGTTGCTTGCACTGATGCTTTGAATTCTGGATAGAAAGCCACACAGTTCCCCTAGTAGGTAATGTATTTTATCTCACGTGACAGCCTAAGCCCAGTGTCGCGGTCCTGATAGCTGAGCAACTTGAGGTTGAAGGGACATGGAAGAACCCCATGGCACCAGGGATCGGTGTTTTCTCTCCACCACCAGCAAGCGCGATAGGTTGTCGGAGCCAAAAATGTATTTTACCATGGTTTTCACAGACAGTCCCATCTTGCCAATATTAGTCGACTCCAGGATGCCTGTAATGGGAAAGTTGTTGTGGCGGGAACGCACCTCTGAATCGTCATTCTTGGCCTGTATGACCGCCAACACTTTTTCCATGTTCAGGCATTTTGTGTTCATCGAGGTCATGTTGTCTTCTGTTGCTGAGATGCGCTGCTCAGCTGCCATTATTTGTGCTGTTTGTTTGTCCAGTTTGGTGGTTAGGCTGTCCATGTGCAAATTTAGAGTATTCGTTTCCCATCGAATGATTGCCGACTCTGCTGCTTTGCCAGTAGTGTGGCTTCAAAGGCTGTGGTGTGCTGACTTGACACAGGCATTTTAGAGTCCGCTGGCCCTCCCTGTGGGGTTCTGGTGGTCCTGCATGCTTCAAACGTGAGCCACAGTTAGGTTCTGTGTTTTTTACCATCTAGGGGGCTGCCAGGGTTATGCAGTATCTACCAGGGGGGTCCCTGGACAATTTCCCCACCTCCAAGGCGTGTCCACGTTGTCAGGCATCTTCCTCACCATCAGTCCCCCCTTGGTACCATCGCACAGCGTGAGTGTTAACTCAGTGATGGCCTGACCTCGCACTCAGTGCCTGTACAGCTCCAACCAGTAGAAGCAACCTGTAGCTTGCTATTGTGAATCAACAGAGTCTAGGAAGCCAGTAGCATTGTCTCTGCACACTTAGTATAGGTTCCCCTGTATGGCAGATGCGGGGCAACAACATAATTAGTTCAGTGTCAGCCAACTCCAAAGCAGATATGGGGCTGCCTCTGTGAGCGAGCGGATCAGCCGCTTGGCAGCGAAGCACAATGGCCAAAGCCCCCAGCAGTCATCCACAGCCAGGCAACCCTCAACAACAGTATATGTGTGCTATTTATGCCATGTGATTGTAGCATCAACCTCCTCCACAAAAGACAGCAGGATAAGCCATGTGGGCGCCCCCCGTTCTCCCCTAAATTATCTTTATTTGCCTGCACAATCACGTTTTCTGCTGTTTTTCATATCCCGGGTATTTATTGCAGCAGGGGGCTTAGTGTGTCACAGCAACCGCGGGGCCAAGGTCCACCCCAGTCCCCAGTTCTCTCGCTGGGAACAGACTGCAGGAGCGATCGGGCCTACTGCTGGCTGAGCAGGCCGAGCGGGGACCCCAACGTCACGATCTAGCGGACCCCGACACACAGTCACAGTGCACACAGTCTCCTGTCACCTGGCCATCTGCAGGCCTCCGGGTGCCGCCAACGCTGCAACACGCCTTATGATGGGGTCAGCTCATCTACAGTAGACTCACCAGGAGCCGGGCTGTCTTTGAATGGCACATATTTCGTTGCAATGCCATAAACGAGTACCAGCGGCACCGCAGTCCACAGCCAGCACTTTCCTCTCGCCCACCTTTATCAGCAGTGCCCCAGAATCAGGCTGCAATAGTTCCCCACGGGGTCATAGGTGCACGATCGCCAGGGAGTCCCTTTGTTCCTTACGTGGCCGCCATTTTGAGTGTGAGGCTGCTCACATGGCTAGACTGGCTCTGGCAGTTTAGTAGTCCACTCACAGGCACGGAAACAAATGAGTAACCCATGATGTGCACAATTCTTTGCTGTTCCAAGGGTTATATTTGTGGACAGTATATAGCCCCATAGTGCAGGAAAATTGCCAGATTATGATTCACGGCCGGCGGAGCTGCACTAGTGTGTGGCCATCTTGCCATGGGCTCTCTAGCATCCCCATCACCTTGTTGTTTTTACAGGTTACCACAGGAAGCATTACATATGGCTACAATGCAAGGGGGAGGGGCCATCAAAACTGCCTTTTTCCTAAAGTAGCAGAAAACGTTGCCACTTTCCTGTGCAAAGGCACCTAAGGAGGGAAATGAGGGTAAATAGCTAATATTTCCAAGGTTGCAAAGTACCTAAGAACAGCAAAACGGTGGTATTTCTCCATACAAATACACGTTATTGTTATTGACGATATAACGCTAAATAACAATACTGTGAAAATACCTTCTTATCCCTGACTGGAATGTAAAGCGCTTCGTTTTGCATTAAACCAGTGGTTCCCAAACTGTGTGCCTTGGCTCCCTGGGGAGCCATCAAACCTAATATTTCACTGTATCCCCACGTTCCAACACTCCCAAAGTAAGCGGAAGATGTCTGATTTATCTTGTTAGACTTGTTAATAGTTTTGTTTTTTTCTAAAGGCATAAAAACATCAATGCAAGTTATCAGGAAAGTACAGTTGTCCTTTCTATTAAACACACTAAGTATTATTAAGTATTGACGTTTGTACTTGAATCATAGGTACTTCCAGTACACATTTCTATCAGTACACACACATTTCCAGACAGGCCTGCTCTCTCCTTGAGCACAGGGAAGTAAAACACCATATAAGGCATATACCAACATTTGGAAGCAAAAACAGAAGGACGCTTTAAAAAAATTAGAGGAATTTTATTTTACATGCATTGATTTGGAGGCAATTTTAGAGAGGAGACATCAAACATAAAGCTGTGTGTGGTTTAAAAAATCATGAGACATCCTGTTGAGACCTGTGTGTTGGCACGTATGACATGGGTAGAAATGGAAGTGCATGCAAATATTCAAGCGCAGAAACACTTTGGTAATAGGGCCTACATGCATAGGGGTGCTATCTAGCACTGTTAAGTGGGAAAGGAAAGTTTTAGAAGGTACTCTAAAAAAGGCATGGGCAAAGAAGTGTAACTAGGAATATTTTATTAGAGGCGCCGCCTTTGTAATACAAAACACCCTGCATATAAGATTATAATGCCTTCATCAGCTTCATCTCAATTATTTTCAGGGAGAAAAATGCAAGTACTCCCGAGGCTGGGCTCACATCCACCCCACCCTCCAAAGAAAGTAACAGTGGAGAGACATGGGCCATGGCCAATGGGTCAAGGAAGCCGCTGGTCGAAAGATTTTGGGAACCACTGCATTAAGCCCTTGGGATTCTTTCAGAGTGAATGATTGAAACAGGCGGTGGATGAAGTTTGACATGTATGAGAGATTTTGAGTGACATATCTATAAACATGGATCTGTGGAGTTGCTGTGCATAAACATGAAGTGTTAGGCAGCTTAAGTTTGCCTTTTAGGAGGTCAGGGCGCATCCGACAGATGAAAAGCAGAGAGCAGAGCTGACAGGAGATGCAAGACTGGCAGACAGCAGTGGGGACAGAGGCCCTGGCGTTAATAAGAGCCGGTGCCTGGGGGGTCGGGGTTGGTGCGAAGGGTGTTAGGCTGTGAGCACTGGGCACCTGCCCTTGCCTGCCTCCCTGGCTGCATTAAAACTCAACGTATCTTAAAGTGCACCGGCTGAATAATAAAACAAAATAAAAGCACGGTCACGTAAAAACGAAAGGCCATTTGTGAAGACAGTGATGATGATATTGTCAACTTTTTACCTTCATCGAAAGACCCCGGAGGGACTTCAAAGTCCTGGAGCTGAACCTCAAGCTGTGGGAAAGTAACAATCGGATTGCACGGAGCAATAGTATGCTCTCTCCTGAGATGTCCTTGTTCACATCACCGATTGTATTGTGACATTTGTATAGCGCTTATGGGGCGCTGCAGCGCTAACCCACATGGATGGCAGGCTACGGTGTGGCTGAAGGATGCAGCTCTTGTTTTGAGCCTTTGTGGGAAGTGTCGTGCGAGATGACCGCCGAGCTCCAGTTGCGCCAGTATATGACTCAGCTCTTGGCAGTAGAAGGGATGAGGTCATGCAAGAGACGAGATAGATGCCCGTTTTACCATTTTCTGCAATGCTGGTTGCTCTGGTTTCATCTGAAGGTCCATTTGCATTTTTTATGTTCTTAATCCAATGTTCTTTACTGGCGGTGGCAGGAGGTCGTCTGCTCTGAGATCTTATCGATCTGGAGGAGGCAACAGCGGTGCAGAAGGAGTGAGATGAGTCAGACATGTCCCTGGAAGACCCGCCTAATATTCGTCTTTATTCGATTTGCCAATGTGGGCATAAAAAAGCATTGTTTGCCAGGATGCGCTGAATTATGTTTATCCTTTAGATCACTGATGTTATCACTGCTCAGTGTATGTGACTATTAGTGCCCTTAAGGGGGGCTATGTCAGAGTCCTTCGGAGTGGCGTAAAGATAATTGAGGGGGCACCCCTGCAAGGTTCGTGGAGGGGCCCCTCCGGACTCTATCAGAAGCTCCCCGGCCGAAGTGCAGTGCTGAGGGGGCCCCCTGGAGCTTGGGCCCCGCACTGCGGGTGTTGCTGGGGCCTGTGTTACGCCCCTGGTCCTTCGGTGACCACTGACCAGCAGTGTAGCAGAGCTTTTCAGTCATAGCAAACCTGTTCAGCTGGTATTGAGCTATTAATTCTCTAAGTGTCCTCCAACTGCCAGCATACTTCAACAAGTATATGCATCTCCTTTTAATTAAAGGGATCAAGTAGCTAGTTTATATGTAATATTATATGATGACATGGAGATTATATCAGATTGAGACAGCACAGACCACTTGAGTGAGTTACTACATTCTTTGTGTTGTTGGATGTAGGAACTGGGCAAGCATTATTTGCAATGGTATTGATCTGTGGACAGAGACTATGGTTTAAAGTCCTCTATCTCATGAATCAGGAAATGAATTTCATGAGATGAGTGTTAGCGGGTACTTCTAATACTGGGCGGTAAGACATAACTTGCAGATGGCATGCCTTAGTTTTTCTATTACCTTATGATAATTGCTGACTATAGGTAATCTGCCTTTTCTGTGTGGTCACCCTGGGATTTTCACCTTTTGCTGCACCCTATATTTTTACTGGTTTTAGAACTCTGTGTACTTTACCGCTGCTTACCATTAGTAAAGTGACTGCGCTCTCCCTTCAAACATGGTCGAATTGGCCTAGTTCTAGTTGGTATATTTAAGTCCCTAGTATATGGTACAAGGGCCTGGAAGGTAAATCCCACTAGTGAACTACAGCACCTATTGTTTCATCAACTAAAGTCGCAGTACAAACATGACTTCAGGCCTGTCCTGTGTAGCCTGACTGTAGCAGTGTAAAAACTGCAATTTAACCCTTTTGACAGGTTGAAACCTCCTTTTTAAATATTAGTAAGTCACCCCCGTGTAGGCTTTATAGTCCACAAGGCAGGGTGCATTGTATTAAGTCGGACATGTAGAAATTTAATATTTAGGTGCCCTTACACTGACTTGCCCTCAAAAGCTATTTTTAATGTGGCAGGCCTAGCTGTTCCATGTAGAAAGCCAGTGTTCAGATTCAAATCCTAATACTGCATCTCAGGAATGGGACCAGCTAGAAAAATATTTCAACAACTATTTTAATATTTATTAAAAGTCCAAGTCAATGGTGGAGTCCAAATTTTATTACATATTATGGCAAAGTCTCTTTTATAATGAAACTTTTTCTCTGGCTGAAGTTCCTAAAGGCTAAATTTGCATTTGCTTTTCAACTTCTTCCTGCCAGTAATTAGCTTTTGAATAGATGTGAAAAAGATCTGAAATGCCTCACGGTAGCAAACAGTTGGCTGGCCTGAATTGGAAGAGATGACTCCTCTGAACCTCATAGAATATGCAGGGTGGGATCTGTGAGCATCTTTTGTGATATTACGGTGTCAAATACTGCATGACAGGTCTGCTGGGTTTGCATTTCACAATGCTGGCACACTTGAAAGGCAGAGAACATGATTCTAAGAGAATTTTTATGTATTCACTGTCTGGTTGCTGAAGCACTCTGTTTTCTCCTAACAGGCGTCTGTCTCTGGGTTTTACATATAACACTGTCGGCTCAGATGAAAAGATGGGAACAGGATGGCAAGGCAATTCATGTGTATCCACTATCTGGTTGCTAATTAACCCTGTTTTGTTCTGCCAGACGTCTGTCTCTGGGGTTATTGGGGGATATAGTGGTTGATTCAAATTGTATATTGGTGTTAGATGTGGGAGGACACTAGTATTAATTGTCTTCTCCCCACATAATCTTCCAGCCCTCAGAGCAAGGAACATTTACTCACATTGTTTAGGGTGTTGTCAGAAGTCATTCCCACCCACTAGTTTGTGCAGGCATAAATGTGACATCTCCACTTCAGAACACTCCAGGAAACGAGGAAGAACTGAATAGGACTGGGCCTGCTGTCTGTGACCTGAGAGAACCCTGAAGGTCTGGACCTGCCCTCTCTTGTACCAGGACAAAGAAATGGACTACGAGGTTCATAAGGCTGACCTCTTGTTCAAGCTAAAGTGATACAAAATGCTCCAAGAGGCCTTTCCTGCAACTGCCCAGCTGACTAATGGCAACTGGACCCTGACTGAACCCTGCTGCTGGCCTCTGCCTGACAGTCTGAGAGTCTCTAAGTGCCTCGCCTGAGGTCCTAGAGGCTTTAGAAGTGTACTCCTACTGTTGATTGGGACTTAAAAGACTATAGTCAGAAGGTAAAATCTTTGTCTAGGATTAACCTGTTTGGTGTATCCAACTAGCGCTTTATTGCTGCCAGCATTAAATTGTGCCTCGGTCCTGGTGTACCGCAACCATAGACTATCATTGGCACTTTGTCCTTCTTAGTGCTATTATTACTTAAAGCTTTAAAATCATATCTTCGGCTCCCCTTATTGGATTATTGTTTCTTTGATGTCAGTTTGTTTATTAAATGCCCTCAAGATGTGAGAGCAAGTGCACTTGATCGGAATGAAAGCACATGTGATGTGAGTACATCCATACGTGATGTGAGAGCACGCATAAAATGGATGCAAGCACACATGAGAAGATGCACAAATAATGTGAGATCAAGAGCACAGGAGGCACGAGGAAGCACGTGATGCGAAAGCAAGCACACATAATGTGAGAACAAGCATATATTATGTTAGCGTTTTTCCATCTGATGTTTCAGGGACCATATAGTGCTATTGGATCGATCGAGTTTCACATCTGGGCCTGATGAGCAAGTCAATACATCCAATAAATGTGAAGCACATTAAGCTCCACATGAAAGACAGCAAATGTTTTAGATTCAAAGCAGGAAGGTTTAGAAAAGGTTAATGGTACATAAATAATATGCTATTCAAATTATATTAAAGTCATATTAATCTGAGAACAAACCTGCATAAGGTTGCCTTGAGGGGGAAGACAAGGAAAATCAGTCCTCTCTCTGAGAGAGTACACAAAAGTCTTCTGCTCTGCTTTATTCTAAGTCTCTGTCTCTTAATTGAATGCAAAGTGCTTTTAAAAAACACAACATTTTACACACCTACACACAGTTCTCAGAAGACTGTCCAATAAGGTAAAGCAAGGTGATATAATTACATACTCATGAGGTTTCTCAATGTTTTCTCACTAACAAACATCTCACTGCGTCCTTTGAACGTACTCAATTTGCAACTAGATGAAATAGTTTACACACTGCAGGTGTTTTCTTGAATCCATTGTTTATTAAAACATTCCGAAATAATCACAAACAAAAGGAAGCATTTCTTCACCTGGGAAAGAAGGAAAAAGAAAATCACGTTTGACAATTAGAACTTCAGTTTGTCTAGAAATCAAATGTTCAAGTGTCACAAAGGAAGATGGCAGACAACATTAGCCATTTTAAAATTCAGTCTTACGTTAGCTATGGTCAATCTAAAATGCCTTTTATTCACCGGATCTGAGCAGGCACACTTCAAAGCTCCAAGTTATAACTGATGATGCAAGATGTAAGATTTTACAATACACAACATACTTACTAATTTAGACACACAAATCTGAATGTGCACCTTGCACACGTTAGATAGAATGACACAAGAAACCGAGACAAGTGAAAAAGCAGCACCGTAAACGCATGCTTGAAATGTCTAAGAAAAATGAAACTATATGCAAAGTGATTCTAATGCTTATTAAAAGGTTGCAATAACAAGATGACTTATGAAAATATTGTTTTACTAGCTCTTTACTGATGAAATAATGCAATATTAAAAATGTGGCTTAGCATTTCCATTGTCTTTCATTGAAGTGCATCATAAAAGAATATGGTGCAAAACTACAAACATTTTAATTATGAAGTTGAAACTTATAATGATGATAGGCCGGCCCTGCCCATTGAAAATGGCAGCGCACTAATGCTGCTCTGAAGGCCGGAGCGGCGATTTGCAAAATATCGGCATAAATATCGAACACCGCAGCAACCAAGCAGCAAATTCGGACATCGGAATGGTAGCGGAGCAGATTGACACCACTATATCCACGTAATTCGATCTCTACGCTTAGGAAATCTATGCAGATATCGTACTGTGGGCGAGGAAGAGAAAATGGCGGCGCTCACCGAATCGGACTGAAGAAACAACACGCCAGCAGCACACACCACCTAACTAGTATGTACTGACGATCCCTGATCGGTGCACTGATAAGTGCCAATCCTGCTGTGCGTCTATATGAAACATGAAGACAGCGCTGTGTGTTTAATTGAAGTGAACTGGCACATCCCCCTTGGCGGCTAAGATGGCAGCGTGAAGTGGAAATGCTGGATAATATGCGCGGATGAAACGGGCTGCGAATCTTCGTTGCTGAAGAACGAGGGAGGGAGCCCTGGCCAGGGGCGCTGCTGGGTCACTGAAGGCAGTCTGCCCCTGAGAGAGGCTGCCTCTGAGTGTGGTCAGTCACTGAGGGCGCCACTGCCAGGCATGCCCTGGCAGTGGCGAGTACCCGATGCCTACGGATCTAATGACTGATGGCGCGAAAATCAGGATAAGAAGTGAGGAGGCTGCAGAGGTGAATATGCCGCAAGATGGCGGCTCGGCGATCGCACTGATATCGCCATTGAGGAGTGGAGCTCGGAGCCGGTGGTGCTTTTGAATTTGCCTCGGCTGCCTGCCACAAGGATTGAGGACGTGTCCAATCAGGTGCGGCCCACGGAAAGAACTCTTCACCTGAGGTGAGGGAGCTGAGGCGGAGTGCTTGCTCTCCCTCAGAGCCTGACGGCAAAGCGCCGGCTCGGGAGAGGTCAGAACAAACGGGAAGCTGTCCCGGGGCCCTACAGTCAGGCGGCGTCCTAATATTGCGGCTGTGCTCGATCTCGGCCTAATTTGTACCTGCACGGGCGGGGTAGGCCCCCGCGACGGCCCAGTAATGCAGCCCTGTGGTGAGATCACCGGTGCATGGACCATAGGAAATCCATGGCAGCACCCGTGAGAGGGAGCTGCGACTGAAGAAGTGGTGAGCCGTCCAGGGAGGCAGAGACAGTGATCACAGTACAGACCCGAGGTATGTGAGACTGGGTGAGAGCCCCTGTGCCAGTCCCTGGGTCACCGATCCCCTTACAATGGGAACCGTCTTCTACCCTGCCGGACATCAGACACTGCGTTCCTGCTGGGTTTTCCCTCCCTCTCCCCCACCTCTTCTCTCCTTCATACTTCAGAGTGGGCCCGTGACCAAAGCACTCCTCTCCCCTTGTTGGGGAGGGATCCTGCATTCTTATGCCATGGAGTCTCACCGCTGAGAGAGTCCACCGTGAATTTGGGCATCACACAAAACTGAGGACTGAAAAATTATCCCTGCCCCACTCTACCGGACGTTCAAAGTTACTCGGACAGTTACTCTCCTTGTTCACCACGCTGTTTCCCCTACCCCCTCCACCTCCGCTTCCCTCCTTCATCCCTTGGCTACCTCTCCTTTCCCTTCCTCTCTCTCCAGAATTCCTCTCCACCGGCTTGCTTTGTCTATCCTTTTGCCTATGCTCCGTTAAATTCTCCCTCCCCTCACCCTTTTACTTTACCCCTTACCCCTCTACGTGCCATTTTTCTAAAAAATTTAACTAGTAACTGTTGTGCCTGATGTAACAATGTAGAATTTGTAAGATACGCAACTCTCCTCATGTAAAGCGCTCATAATTCATAGTACTCTTTCTTTCTTTGTCTACTTCCTTTGCTCCTATCCCCTCTCCCCATAATCTCTCCCCTTGCCTGCTACACTGCCTAGCCCCCTGTCCTTTGTGCCCTTTTACTAAGCACTCCTTCTCCCCTTGTTGGGGAAAGATCCAATATTTATACTCTGGAGTCTCAGCGAACCGGCTGAGAGAGTCCACAGCGCCAGGGGAGCCACTCACAGTTGAGGTATGGTATGGCCCCCCTTGCCAAAGCACTCCCTCTCCCCTTTTTGGGGAAGGATCCAGTGTGTACGCCTTGGAGTCTCAGAGACCCCTCTGAGAGAGTCCACTGTGTAAAGGGAACCTCTCGCTACATAGATGGGGAAATGAACCACATCCCCTGAGATCACAGCTTACTGGACTTTGGACGCAGCTATGACTCGTCTACCGGTTTGTGTCCCTGTCACCCCCCTCCTCTTTCCATGCTGTGTCTCTCACCCTCCCCTCCTCTTTCCCTCATTCGTCTCTGTCTACTTCCCCTGCTCCTACCCCCCCACTGAATCTCTCCCCTTGCCTGCTTTTTCCCTTATGTATATGTCCTTATTGTTTGTTTCGACCTTACATATAACTATGTTGCCATGCTCTAATAACTGTGTAACCTTTATAACGATGTAACCTGCAACTGTGGTTTGATACTCATGTAAAGGGCTCTGATACCTCCGGGTCTAGCCAGCGCTATATAAAACCTTTAAAATAAATAAATAAATAAATAAATGAAGATTATAAAAATCATGAAACGATTTTAGTTAAATGAATTGCAAGAATAATTTACATATATGAATGCTGAAACATTTGTGGCAGTAGGTCATTTTTAACGTTAGTCATTTTCATGTACTAACACATTGGTGAGGTTTTACTATTATCTTTTATTGTGAAATATTGACTATTGCATTATATTTTATTCTAATTTTTAGCCATTTTGTTGAAAGTTGACATTGCATTTTAAGGCCTTATAGACATGCTCTTTCCTAAGCTGCATTTTCCTTTGTCAAACACAATAGACCTTTCACTTGCTTTCAATTGCTGCCTTATTTGTTTTGTACATGTAACATTTTGCATTCCAAAGAGACTTTTTCTTAACGTTTACTGTGAAATGTTCTTGTGGGAACCTGAACTCCAGCTCAATACTATAGACTGTTACATTGTTTTTTCTTACAGTTGACAGACCGGTGGAGACTGGAAAGCCAGTTATTTCTCATGACTAGCATGAGAAAGTATGAAGAAGTAGCTAAGATATATCTAATAATTTCATGCGCGAAACCAATCACATGATGACATGACCACAATGGAGTGATAGTACATCACCAGGAGTGCCATTAAGACTTTAACTGAAGAAACCCCCAAGGAGGGGCAACGGAATTACTCCTGTGATCAACTCAATGATTGAGCAAGAGATCCTGAAGCAGATAATGGGAAGTCCATGTAACTCTCCCATTATGGTCTTACAGAAGCCAAATGGAAAGCATTGTATTGTGCAGGATATGCATAGGATTAATTTGATTGTTGTTCCATGTTGTTCTGGGGTACTGAATCCAGCTGTGATATTGTTCCAAATTCCATGTGAAGCTGAATGGTTTTCAGTTATCGATTTGTGTCAAGACTTCTTCTCTATTAATTTGCATGAGGATGTCCAGTACCTTTTTGCTCTCCGTTTCCGCTACTGAGTTTTGGCATGGTGCCGAGTCCCACAGAACCTCTCAATCATTAACCAGATACTTAAAAAGAATCTCGAGGGGGGCGTGGCTTTGGAGCGTCAAGATGGCGGTCACACTCTAAGAGTGCTCTGGACGCCTGCGTCATCCGCTCACATCCCAATTACCCTACAGGAGCAGAATTGTCATTGGTAACTCTTGAGCTGTAGGAGAACCCACCCAGCAGAAAGCTATGTCTGGGAACCACTCCGACATATAGCAAAGAAATCTTCTGCTACGGACCTTGGCAGTGAGGAAACAAGATGGCGGTGGTGTAGCCAGAAGTAGAATTGGAGGAGAGTAGCCAACAAGGAAGAGTCTTTTTGAAGTGTCATGCAGGTTTGGAAAAAGGCATGTAAGGTTGATAGATTTAGAATGTGGGGAAAAAGAAAATATGAAAATTGCTATCGATAAATCAGAGATTAGTAAGCATTGGGGTAACTGGAGTCTAGAAAATAGTCAGACAGGCCCACCCCAGTGGAATCAGGTGGAAGATGATTGCCTAAGTGAAATTGATTAGGATAATGGGTCATCGCATAGCCTTAAAATTACATAATGGAACATAAATGGGCTTGGAAGATTGGTAAATCTAGAAAGCTTAAAAGAGTTAGCCCAGAGCATAGGGATTATATGTTTACAAGAAATTTGGCTGTGCGACAAAACCCCAGTAATTGAAGGATTCGTCAAACTTCATAGGCCAGCGAAGAAAAAGGTGTTTGGGCGCCCAGCGGGGGGGTGGGTATATTATGACATTAATATCAACCAGGACTGCGAAAAATGTGATGCCCATAAATGTAAAATGCAAATGGTTGTTTGATTGCAGGGTATCCTTGTTGGTCTCAGATAGGATGTATGAACATTTGGTAATTATGAATGTCTACATGCATAATTTTGGCTATATTAGATTCGGGCCAAATCCCCAATAATTGCAGGGGAGCTAAATTTAGACCGGTACACAAGAAAGGGGATATGAAATCCCCAAAAAATTACAGACTGATCAATCTTCTGGATGTTGGAGAGAAAGTATTTGCCAAAATAATTCTGGCAAGACTGAAGGATTGGGTGGAGCAATAGTTGATTGTACCTGTGGAACAGGTTGGCTTTAAGGAAGGCCACTCCAAGATTGACCACTGTTTTGACCAATGGGCAGTTGCGCGGAAGCCTATTGAGCAAAGAGGGAAGTTGTACTGTTGTTTTATAGACTTCCGTGCAGCGTATGACCTGGTAGATCGGAAGTGCCTATGGGAAACCCTGAAAAAATATGATATCCCAGAGGGACTATTGATCGTAATACAGGAGTTACATAGATTGAATTGGGCTCAGATTATTAAGGATACGGAGGGGGCATTGACCCCGAAAATAGCAATTAATAATGGTCTAAGACAGGGCTGTGTGCTGGCCCCTCAAAATCTTTGCCATATTCTTAGCAGATCTGCCATCTGTGATGGAGGTAGGTAGAAGTGCAAGCCTGAAAACGAACGGAAAACAATTATCGTGTCTAATGCATGCAGATAATTTTGTAATCCTAGAACAGACAGAGTTGGGCCTACAAAGGAAGCTAAATGCATTTAGAGAATATTCTGTGGAAAAGCATTTAACTGTAAATATGGATAAAACCAAATCTTTATGCTTTGGAAAAAGAGATCCCAAGTGTAAATGGTATTTGGGCCCCAATAAAACTGGAAATAGTGAATAAATACAAATATCTTGGAGTCTGGTTTGACAGGTCCCTAAAGTGGCGTACGCACTTTGAAGCCCATATATCAGTGTGTGGATTAAACATTTTTAATCGTGCTTATGGAGAAATGTCCCATAGACTGCTGATAAAGGCCTACAGTGCCATGATACCCCCTCGATTGCAATATGGGGCAGAATTACTCTGCATAAGTGGTAAAAGTGGATGGGATATTTAGGAAGGTAAGTGTACAAAATCCCTAATGTCGTTACCAGGCTCATCTATGATCCAGGCAATCAGAATAGAGCTGGGGATGACATCATGGAATGTAGAGGCTCAAGTGGCTCTATTAAGATTTTAGAAAAGACTGGGTCCGGGAGAGGACCAGAAAGTTTCGCAATGGTGTAAACATGAGATCCAGTACAGCGATTTAAAATGGACCAAAGGGGTTAGATAGAAATTGTATTCAGTATGTGGGAACTTGAAGGTGAGAATATGTCAACAGACACTACAAGTAGAAGCTACTAAGAGAAGCAACTGTCTAGGAAGGAACACTTTATGTTAAATAGATGGCAGAAGGAAGCCTGGTTCCCTTACCTGGATACATTACCAAATTGTTGGCTTCGATGTGAAGTATTAGAACTAAGAATTGGTATTAACCCCTGGATGATAAATGAGAAAATAGGGGGGCGTGACTTGGTGCCGAATGAGCATGGCGCGGCTTCCGTGAAGCTCCCGGTCCAGCGCGGGGGAAGTGCGCTTTTCTTTCATCTAGCGGGAATTGTCCGGACTGCGCGGCCCCATGAACTATTCCTCAAACGGATGGGAGGCATTTCGCAACCTCCCGCAACGATAATCTCCAGTTTCACCTGAAGGTAATGCCACTTTCAGTTCTGTGTAGCGGCTGCTGCCGTTTTATCTTCCCGGAGTTTACCGCGGATGATGCCTACCACTGCAGTTCTCTGCAGCATTGACTTTGGTCCTGTGTACACGTCTTTCCTGCCATTTATTCTTTAAAATGCTCGCTTCTGGATGCCTCGTGGTTCATTGAAGGACAATTGCCTCAGTGCCTTGAATGCCTGCTTGTTTTGAGGGAATGCTTTCCTGCCCGCCATCTTGAGATCACTTTGACATCCTGTGTGCTGCGGTCTGGTAGCTCTGTTGTGGTGCAGCTGCTGTATACTCCACTTGACAACCATTTGAGGGACTTTGTTCCTTTCCAGCAGCTTTTCCTCTTGTTGTGACCACCGCATAAGTGAAGCAGAAATATAACGATTGCCCTCTCACTATTTTACCTGTACTTTCACTACTTTCAAAGCAGCGTTATCGCATCTGTATCTCCATTGAAAGTCTATATTTTTGTACTTATTTGATTTTCGGTATCACAACCGCATCCCTTTATCTTTTTATAAATACTATATGGCGGTGTGATAGCCCAGTCTCATCTTCCCTATGATGTGGTTGCCGTTGCCTTTCTGCCCTCCATATTGAGTCTCTTGGTGCCATTATCTCAGCACGAACAAATGACGCACTAAATTAATTACAATACTTTGAGAGGATCTGTTGGAATTGCTCTTCCTTAGTGGGACACTCTTCCATTCCACGGATTTGTTTTGTTTTAAAACGTTTCACAGTGCTCCTTTCAGCATTTTTACGGCTTATTTTGTGGTGGTGACTGAACAGACTCTTACTTTATACAAATACTTGTTGCCCTTTGGTCTACTTCCCTCAATGTATGTTTTGAGGTGGTGTTTTGTCTCATTGCATACTTCCTCAGCTATATTTCTCCTTGTTAGCCTATTTTATTTTTGGAGTCTGTGAACGCCTTTTGGACTTTTTTCTAATATAGTTTCATGGGAAGAACAAAAGGTACCCTCTCTGCTACTTCAAAACCCAAACACGTCTTCATCAAAAACTCAAAAGTATTTTCTAAATTGGATAGTTTGGGACTCCTTGCATCAGACCAGTGTAACGCAGATATGGGAACCTACACAGATACCAGCAGGGAAATCGAATGTGAAGCGCCGCCCAAATCAACATCTCCAGTCTCAATGGAATTATTGTTACAGGAAATAAGGGCCCTCAGGCCCTTTGTGGAGGAAACAAATACCAAATTAAAAATTCTCTCTGATAATTGGACGCAGCTGGATGCCAGACTTACAAGTGTAGAACAGAGCGTTCCATCCTTTCAGGAAACCACCAAGTGTGTTACCTCCTTGCATTCTCAAGTCTCAAACCTACAAAAACAAGTTGAAGACCTTGAAAATCAAAATAGAAGGAACAACATGCGTATTTACAACCTGGCAGAGGGGGTTGAAGGTACAGATCCTATTGCCTTCTTTAAGTCTTTCCTCCCTAAGATTCTTCACTTACCAGACGACACCATACTGAACATACAACGTGCTCACAGGCTAGGCTGTTTTAATAGCACTACGTCATCTCCACAGAGACTGAGAGGAGTCATCTTATATTTCTTGGAGTATACAGACCTGTTAAAAACTCTAAATGCTGCCAAAGCTCTTCAGAAGGTCTCTTGGTCTGGTGCTACATTATTCTTTGCACAGGATTACTCTAGAGCTACTGCGTCAAGATGTAAAGCCTTCCTTGACATGAGACCAGCTCCGATCCATGGGTGCCAGATATGGTTTATTTCATCCATGTTTGTTTAAAGTCACCTATAATAACAAAACTACTTTATATGATGATCCTGTGCGTTTGCAAAGCTTCATCAATGCTCACACGACAGCCCTCATGGATTCTTCACGACTGTCTTCTTCACATGGAACTTGATTTATTTGCATTCCTTAATTAAGTTGTTATCTTCTTAATGACTATATCATCCATGCTATAACACGTTTTTATTGTTTCTTCATGTTAGTTATATCCTAGGCGTTGCTATTTAACATTACAAATGCTTGTTTCTCCTTTGTTTGCGTTCAGTATATAAGCCAGAATTGACTTTGTCCTTTCACTTCTTCTTCCCTTCACAGTTACATTTATGTGCAGGCGTGTTCCCTCCATAGTCCGGTCCGGTCCTCATTGGATGTTTCGTCTGCTCCACGTGGTTCCACCTCCCTTCACCATCGTCTTCCCTTAATGTAGGTATGTTTTTCGTTTTTTCATTCGTTTTTTGTTTTGTCTTACAATTGTTCTCCTTTCTTGTTTTAGGTGTCTTCTATAATCTCTTTCAGTCTTTTTCTCTCTTTTATATAATATTACTCCTTACTCTACTACTCACTACCTCTTGTTCTTTATCTCCTCATCATCTCAAGATCACTCCTATTCTTCACTCTTTTGCTAATTTCGTTTTGTATACATGGCCTACGTTTTTCGTATTTTATATTTATCTTTTCTCTATCCTTGTATCTTTACTCCAATTTTCTGTACTCCTTCTTATTACTCTACTAAGTTATCATTACGAATTAGATTTTTGCATCAAAGTTATGATCTATTCTGTTTTTGATTATTCATGTCATTGAAATTCATTTCCTGGAACATTAGGGGTCTAAATTCACCTATCAAAAGACAGAGAGTCCTCACTCATCTAGCTAAACTTAATGCTAACTTGGTGTTTTTGCAAGAAACTCATCTAACCGATACTGAATCATCAAAATTGAAAAGAGGGTGGGTGGGGGATGTTTTCTTATCTCCAGGTGATGGGAAACGCAACGGAGTAATGATACTTTGTCGTAAGTCACTTTCATTTTCATTTTTGTCGCAAGAATCTGATAATTATGGTAGATGGCTGCTTGTCAAATTGTTGTTAAAAAATGTTCCTGTTTCCCTTCTTAATGTTTATGCCCCCACATGTGGTGAACCCTCTTTTCGGTCTACATTGGCCAAGCAAATTACGCATTCAATGGAGGATAATTTTATATTAGCTGGCGATTGTAACCAGGTTCTTGATTGTTTTGTTGAAAGAAATTCTAGAATTCCCTTTGCCCCTACTAAGCCACATAGATCCTTTGTACATACCATTTCTCAACACAAACTCCTGGATGCTTGATGTTTGTGTAATCCAACTACCAGAGAATATACTTTTTACTCCCCCACTCACCATACCCAATCTAAAATAGATTATATTTTTTTCTCCCACAACATTTCTCAAACGCTAACGCATGCAGAGATTGGACCCATTTTGATCTCAGATCATGCCCCTGTTTCGATTGGCATTGATATTTTACCCAAATCTGCCATTCCCACGAGGTGGCGTTTTAATAACGCTCTTCTTTTAAATCCAGAATTCACTGTTTCTTTCACTAATTTTTTTAATGAGTATTTTGATTTAAATTCCACTGAACATATGCCGTTTTCAAACATATGGGATGCTTATAAAGCCTTGGCTAGAGACTTTATTATTAGTTTTGTTGCCAAACAGCGTAGAATTGCTCGCCACCACACTAAAACTCTCCTCCAAGATATCAAGAGGTTAGAGCATTCTTACTACACTTCCCACTCAAAGGATTGCCGAACAGCTCTTATAAATGCTAAATTGCAGTTTAACAAAAAGTCGACTGATGACGCTTCATTGCACTTGTTAAAATCTAGTGCAAAGTTTTATGGAGGTAAAAACAAAGCTGGCAAAATACTGTCTAACTACTTAAAGATCAGACACAATAAGTTAAATATAGAATCGATATATGATACTGACTTGAACTTAAAATTTAAGGATACTGACATTTTAAGTGAATTTTCCCTTTTTTACAAATATCTTTACTCGTCTGAAACACAACCCACTGAACATTCCTTATCACAGTTTTTTTCTACTATACCAAAACCCCACCTTCCGTTTCTGGACTTGTCTTCCTTGGAGTCAGACATTACACAACAAGAACTGTTATCTGCACTTCAACATCTCAAAAAAGATAAAGCTCCAGGTCCGGACGGTTTTACCGTTGAATTTTACTTACATTTTTCTAAGCTTCTTCTACCTAAACTGCCCTCTTTAACAATTTTTTTCAGTTCTTTAAATAAATCTTCCTGCTCCTTTTCCGAGGCCCATATCTGCCTTATTCCTAGGCAAAGATTCCAGGTTTTGTAAGTACTATAGACCCATCTCCTTGGTTAATATTGATTACAAAATCTTCTCCAAAGCATTGGCTATTAGATTGGATTCCTACCTACCACAATTATTGGGAAAGGAACAGTCCAGTTTTGTTAAGGGACGTTTTTTTACAGATAATACCCGGCTTCTTTTTAACATCTTGTCCAAATCTTCCCGTCTAAAACACTCCCTGGCAGCGGTCGCAGTGGACGCAGAAAAAGCGTTTGACAGGGTTGAGCGGACTTACCTGTTTTACACTCTCAATGGTTTGGCTTTGGCCCTAAATTTATTTCTCTAGTTTCTCTTCTCTATTCTAATCCCCGAGCTGTAGTATCTGCCAATGGCTTGGTTTCCTCCTTTTTTGACTTAGGTAGAGGAGTTCGGCAGGGTTGTCCTTTATCTCCCTTTTTGTTTAATCTAGCTCTGGAACCTTTCCTATCTAAATTACGCCATAATCCGAATATATGTGGCTTCCAAGTGACTGATTATCATATTAAACTTGCAGCTTATGCTGATGATATCTTGCTTTTTATATCCAACCCAAGCGAATCAATTTCTGCTTTTCTAGATGAAGTCTATTCATATTCCCTCATCTCTGGTTATAAGCTAAACAATGATAAGTGCGAAATTTTGCCCTTGACTAAATATACTTTTAAACCAGATTTTAGTACCTCGAATTTTACATGGAGTCCTAATCACATTAAATATCTAGGTCTTTTAATTACGCCTCACATTTCAGATACAGTAGCATTATGTATGAATAAATGCATTCAAAAGCTTAAAGATCTAACCACAAAATGGCATCCCCTCTACTTATCATGGTGGGGACGTCTGGACACCATTAAGATGATGCTGTCACCCATTGTCTTTTACACTATACCTAATATACCTCTGTCAAATGTGGAAATATGGATTTTTCTGGTCAGTTATGTCCCCTATCTTGGACCCCAACGGTTTCATGTATAAATCACAAGTACATGTATGTTTCCTCCAGTTCCAGTTATGAAGACGCAAACACATGTGTGTCCACCGCCAACATGTCCTCTTTCAGATCCGCCATGAATGGGCCGGATATTCTATTCCTAAGTATGAAAGGCCACCGCCTTTATATGGTTCACTTATCCCATTTTACAGTTCAGACGAGTAGGCCCTGATTCTGCCATCAAGTCTTTTCTGCCTTCTGCCTCTGAAAGCTCCAGTCCGAGCTCGCATCTGTACCCATGAACTTTGTCCTACTCCCTGCGCGGCTAACGGTGCCTGACATCAGCCTGTTGCCTGCCAAAAACTGTATTTCACCTTCAAGATTATCTGCTTTGCTCCGCTCCCTATCCAATGCATTCCTGTCTAGTAGTTTAAAGTAAACATTCTTTCAGCTACCGAGCAAAAGGCCCGGTTTCTCTGTCTTTATGCAAGTAATTCATAGCCCTGTTACTATGGAAGATTCCTGCCCTCGCATCTAGTGTAGACACTTAGACGCTTGTACACGCATTAACAGTCAGTATAGTCAGTATAGAATAAGATTCTACTCTAAGAGACCTCTCTTTTGGATAACATAGTTCTTTAAACATAGGATGTTAGATATGATTTGGGATTAGGTTGACTTGACCCTCCAGACTTCTGTCGCCACATGTAGAGCTAAATGTCAAGTCCCCTTCACCCCCTAGTTACACCAATCACACGTCATGCTGCTGTGCGCGCATTTCTGCCAAGTATTTCTGCTGACATTGCGAAATTCTTTCATGGAACCACCCATTTATGACGTCATATCCAATGACGTTCTTTAAGCTACGCCCAGTTACACCTACTTTAGTGACGCATGTATGTTCTTATCTTTACTATCAACTGTTACGCCTCCCGCATTTGTTTCACTGTAATGCCTATTGTATAAAAATGATTACCTGTCAATAAAGTAGGGTCTTCACTTCCTGAACCTTCGTGGTGATGGAATCTGGAGCTCATCAATTTAAATTGATTATGGAATAAAGCCCGTTCCGAACCTCTAATACCACGGATTCTGCCTCTTATTTTACTGAGCTATTGTTATAGATTTTCCGCATCAAATTAAGTCCCGGTAATTAAATTATTTACCACACAATCCCTATGACATTTTTTAATAAGGTCAATTCAATCCTTTCTTCCTTTTTATAGAACAACAAAAAACCCAGAATGTCTTTGAAGAGATTAATTTGTTCCAAGGATGCAGGTGGAGTAAATGTCCCAGACTTTCGGACGTATCACAAAGCATTTCTTCTCCGTCAGGCATCTTTTTGGTTACTTGAGTCTACGGATGATTGCCCTTTGTGGACCTTAATTGAACGTCTCATTTTATCCCCCTTTTCCTTTCAGGAGTATCTTTCCTTTTCAAACAAACCACAGACTCTTTCCACCCCCATAATCAAATTGACCTCTAAACTTCTCCAACCGTCATCTCCCCCTCAACAACACACTATGAATTCCTTTCTTGGTTCAACAATTTGGCACAATAAAAGCTTGCTCATTCATAATAAAACCTTTTATTGGAAGACTTGGAGACAGAGAGGATTAATTTGGGTTCATCAATTATTCTCCCAATCACTCTTTCTATCCTTTTCCTCCCTTAGTCACTTGTTCAACCTACCTTCTTCATTTCTCCCTAAATATAATATCTTGAAGGAAGCAGTGATGACTACTTACACCCAATTATCCAGCACGCCCAATATTCCTAATGATGTTGACTCTCCTTCACAATTACATACCATGTTAAAGACCACACCTAAAGCTTCCATTATTTATGGTTTTATACAAGGTACTGATACTATTAGGCAGAAATCTACAACAGAGATAGCATGGGAACACGATTTTAAGACCTCCTGGCCACTCTCTTTATGGAAGCGTTTATGGATTAAATTACGCAAATCCTCCAGGGCTGAAAACACAACACAAACACTGTTTTTCGTATATAATAGACTTTTATTATCACCACATGTTTTAAACAAGAGCTTTTCAAGTGTATCAGATGTTTGCTGGACATGTTTATCTCCTAATGTCGATTTATTCCACATGTTGTTCTACTGTGAATCTTTATGTAGCTTCTGGAAACAAGTATGGACTCAAGTCAACTTAATTTTTGACACTAAGCTTCCATTTTCCTTCACCAATGTATTCCTCGGAAGCCTCTCACCTGTTTGAGAAAACATGACGTTTAATGTCAAAATTCTCGACCTGTTATTAGCTGTTGCTTTTCAACAAATCACTATCAACTGGAAAGATTTCACAAAAATTTATTTTAGAGCCTGGTGGTATGCTGTCTGCCACAACCATAGGTTAGATACTGCTTTTGTTTACCCTATCAATTAGGCAACGAAGCTTTTGGATTTATGGTCATCAATTACAGTATTTCTCGATGCAAGTGCTAAAAAGTTTTCTCGGCCACAACCATCACAACAGGAAGTTCTTAAACCTCCCTGATCCCCTAACTGTTCCTACTTTTTTCTATATTTTATTGATAATTGGATTTCATGTGTTTTATTTGCATCTCATATATTGTCATGTATAAGACTGATTCGTATATTCGCAAATCTGTTTACTTTGGATATTTTGTTATGAGGCCACTATTCTGTACTCTTTGTTGACACCTTTATATTCATTAATAAAACTTTCTTAACCTAATAAATGAGAAAATAGAAATAGAAATGATGCAACCTGATGGCAAATGTACATGTGTGATAGGCACAAAATGTGATATCTTGCATATATTAGTGGATTGCTCAAAAGTATTAGCTCTGCGGAAACTGTTTTTACTTCCCATCTTTTTAAAATATGGTATTGTATCCCATGCATAAGCTGTAGAACTTCTTGTAGATATGCCAAACATTGACATTGCAATAGCTATTTGGACATATATGAATGCTGTAGAAAGGTATTTTATGGAGAAATAAATCTGAAGATGGAAAGCCATGAAGGAATTGGGATTTATAGCTTTATCTGATAAAAGTTTTTAGAAAGGATAATTTTTATCAAGAATTCTTATAATTATTTTTTAAAGTATTTATCTATTTTATACACAGGTATGAATATGATCTATATATAGTGTAATTGTGTAAATAAGTGTATGGAAATCAGTTCTGTTTTTTTCTTCCTCTTAAAGGATATTTATTTTAATGTCAGCTGTTGATAACATTTGTCATGATATTAGAATATATATAAAAAGTTATATTTTTATGCTGTTTAAAGACCTGTGGTCTAAATAAACATTACTCTGACTGACTGACTGGTGTAGCTGAGACCTGAAAAGATCACTGGCTGTGAACGGCTGGATGAGGAAGACACGGGCAGTGTCTCTGGTGACTTTCCCCCGGGAACCGAACGACTCAAGGCTGGTGTGATCGCGATCTGAAGGGGCTGCGAGGGCGAAGAGAACAGGCATGCAGCCAATCTGCAAGCCCCTTGGACTGCAGCCTCTGTCAGAATGAGGGTGAACACCCCCCTGGGATTCCCCCTACTGCTCACATTTGCCGGGAGAAGTGACGCGGCACTCGGTGGGCTCCGCAGACATTTTCCCAGCAGAGAGGCTCATCGCAAAGAGGCCGCCCAGCAAGTGGATGGCCTGGTGGCAGCGGAGGGCGTCAGATGCCACTCAGCGCAGTGATCGAGTCTCTCCTGTCCCATCATCCCCCTCCCGCACACTAGGGTGCAGAAGACGTTGTCGGCTAGCAGCCAGGCAGGCCCTAAGTGGAGGTGGTGTTGGCTGCCCTGGGAGTCTCCCGCGCGGCTCTTGCCTGAGTGAGGCTCTACGACACGGCCAGGCAGCATCCTGCCCTAGGGGAGCCCCAACTGAGTGAGGACTGGCGGTGGAGTCTGTCAGTTTGGCCATGAAAAGATACTGCCGCAGTCCCACGGTGGGCCTCGCCAAAGTGGATCCAAATGGCGCTGACGACAGGATAGGTGCGCCTTAAAAGAAGCCCGCTGAGCCAAACTGCGTGTCCTGTGGAACAAACGAAGAAAGGTTAGTGGTGCCACGGCCCCGGGGATGCAACACTTGAGAGAGAGCACGCACTCGGCCTGTGCATCAGCAGAATTGCGAGGACAGTGAGAGACATGGGGTCCTATCCCATGAAGACACTGCTGAACCCAAGGAGAGGCACAGTGCCTAGTGGGCCCGACTGGTGGTGTCCTGGGGAAGAGTGGTGATGGCTAGAGTCCACCGGGTGACTGTATGAGCCCACACCTGACATAAAGACTGGGGCCCTTCCCGTTCTCCCTCCAGCGCACTGAGAAGGGTGCTTTCAACCTGCGGTTCGGCAGGGTGCAGGAGGGGGCAACGATGAACTGCTTTTCAGAGGCCTCCACACGGTCCACATCGGAGAGATAGAGCTATGCAACACCTGCCCCTAATGACGGCCTGACAAGCAGAAGATGGCCGGCTGGACAAGCGGGCGAACTCGGGACATGGAGGAGCCCACGGACACATGCTCCCAGGGCAACTATATAGTGTTCCTCCCACTAACTGTACTGAAGAGGGCACCTAACTCAGAAAAGACAGAGGAGAGACCTGGGACTCTAGGACCTCAGACGTATCTTAATACTACCTGTGGCCCCCGAGGGCCCCTTCTGATCCGGCAAGACGGCTCGGGTGCCCTGGAGACGGAATTGAAGTACAGGGCCTGGTGACATCAAGCAGGCATGTGTGGGCCAGCAGAGCCTTTGCCTGCGATCGTGCTGGCCCCGACCGTGAGGATACAGAACCCGCACCGCAGGCTGGTGGAGAGCTGATGCCACAAATCTCCCTAGAGGGACTATCACTTACCACGAGAAAAGGGAAGGAGCCAACCGGAAGTACTGTTTCCCTGGGCACCTCGTACAGCTGGCTGAAAGGGTCCTCGAGGCCTTGCTCCAACGGTGTGGCTCCTGGGTCCTACCTGTGGAGTCTGGAGATCCAAACGAGGGAACGGGGAGGCAGCGGGAGGAAGTGGGTGTCGGCAGGGCAGTCCAATTGGAACAGTACAGAAGTCTGGGGCAACTTGATCCTCTGACAACAACCGGGCAGTGCGGCCCGCGCTGCTTCCGCTACGACCCTCCCAATATGTGGAAGGACAAAGGGGTGAAGTGGCTTCAATCCCAAACCTGCATGGAACAATACATTACAAGCTGGACTAGCCTCAGGGATACTGTGTCGACCAAGGCCCGCTCCCGGGGGGGTGGACCTTGCCACGATCCTTCAGTCCATAAAATCCTCGCAAGACTAAGTGGAAACTAAAATCGGGGAAGTGCGTGTAGACATGGCCCTCATAAGACAAGATCTCCTTAACGCCACTACCTGTTTCAATGAGGCGGAGTTCCGGCTCTCCACAGTGGAGGATGAAGTAGTGCTTCTGAAGGAGCAGGTCATGAAACTGTTGTCACACACAAATGTTCTCCATAGGCATGCGGAGGACACCGAATACCGCTCACGTTGAAACAGCCTTTGTCTGGTGGGCATCCCTGAAGGGATGGAGCCAGCGCAGGTAGCCACCTTCATTGAGAACTGGATCAAATTCTGGATGCCGGCGGATGCACTCTCAGCATAGTTCATCATGGAACACGCCCACCGTGTGCTTACACCCAGACCACCACCTGGTGCCCCACACAGGCAGATTACAGCCGAAATACTCAACTTCAAAGACAGGGATGCCATCCTGCAGGAAGCCCGCGTCCATCCCACCCTGTCCTGTCAAGGCAATAAAGTGAAGACTTTCCCGGACTACACCAAAGAAGTGCAGGCACAAAGGAAATCATATTACGCTGTTAAGCAGAAACTGCGGGCCCTCAACCTCCAATATAGGCTCCTGTTTCCGGCTCACCTTAGAGTGATCTTCCAGAACAAGACTCATTTCTTTGAATCCCCTGAGGCAGCATGGACCTGGGTGACCAAGGAGCACCCGCTTCACCCACAAGCGGCTGACCCTCTCTCTGCTCCTCTACCATGACAAATTTAGGCTGCAGGCACTGGATCATGCCGACGGCGCACCCGCTCCCTCGGAGGCTGTGCCGCTAGTACAGTGGTCTCCACTTCACCCTTCGGCGTGCCTCAGAGGTCAAGTGGCTCGCCAGCCTCACACTCTAACTTATCTGTAATGACAACAACGCTCTGCTCCTGAAACATGCACATCCTGTCATGTGGAGGGGTCTACCACGCTGCTTCCACATTAAGATTTGCAGTTTAATCTTGTGTTGAACTTTTGTTACTGGGGCGACAGATGCTTCCTCAAAAGAAGTATAGGGTGGGTTGGGACCGTTGTCCTTATTTCTGTTTTAGGTTTTCTTCTCAGTTGCAACATTCGGCATGATACTCCTGCTCCATACGAGCACCCCAAATATTTCCATGCCCCAGGCACTCAAGCCCAATAGATAACCCCTGCAGCCAGCCACTAGCAGCTACACTTAAGAGACATGACTGCACCCCATTACGAGGGGGAACCCCTACAGGTTATATCCTGGAACATCAATGGGCTCCTCGACAAGGTGAAGTGCACAAGCAGTATTAAAGTATTTGCAGAGATTTACCCCGGACATTGTCTTACTGCAGGAGACGCACCTCATAGGGAAATCACTGCTCCTTTCTAGGACGTCATGGATTTGACACATTTTACCTCAGGATTCATGTGGGGCTTCCGGAGGGTGGCGGTTCTCCTGCGGTGCTCCCTTCTCTTCCTTCCTGCCTGTGAAATCAGAGATCCTCAAGGCTGCTTCATGTCCCTCCCCAGGACCCTGGGGGCGCTGCCATCAACTTGGTGTTGCTCCACGTGCCTCCAGAGACCCTCGCGCCCACTCTTTGTGTCACTGTGGATGTCTTATCCTCCCTTCCCTTGTGTCTGACGGTGATTGGGGGATTTCAATGGAGTCTTAGAGCCTACCAAAGATGCTACTGGGGCACCTTTCCTACACATGTAACAACATGCAAAGCAACTGACAGACTGGACATCCAGACTGGCCTATGCGAAGTGTGGAGGACATGGAATCCCAGAACACTTCAAAACACCCACACCACTGCCTCCCACCACACCCACTCCGGCATTGACAGACTGTTAATGCTGGCCCCGGAGTGCTGTGCGGTAACTGATACTTGAATCCGGCATATCCGATCACTCTCCCCTTCTTCTCCACGTGGGAGGCCTCACTAGGGCCTCACAGCATGTCTGGAGACTTACCGGCTGGTTCCTCCAGGACAACAATTACAGGCGGGCTCTTGGACAACATTTCCAAATAAACAAGGGCACAGTCCACTCCCAGGGTACACTGTTTGCGGCAGGCAAAGCCATGATCAGAGGCTACGCCAAGGGGTATCTCAAATGTAAATGCTTGACACAGGAAAGTCGTCTCCCCCAGTTGCTGTGAGCAAAATACAGCCACAATGAATGGGGAGGCAGCTGGACTATACAGGAAGAAATACTCCACATATTGCTTGAGTCGGCCAAACTTATATGGTGGTCCTCCATGGCCCACTTCTATGGTTGGGGTGACAAAAATGTCAAATTACTCCACTGGTTGGCCTTGCGGCCCCTAGCGAGCTGGATAGTTCAGGAGATCCTGGACAACCATGGATGCACCCATCATACACCTGCCGCAGACCCACAGACCTTTATTGAGTACTATACTATGCTCTACTCCGCAGATCAGTCTAGGACGCTAGCCTCCACCTCCTATTTCCTAGATAACACCCCACTCCCTTGATTGTCAGATCCAGAGATGAACCACCTGGACCTACCCATCACAAGAGAGGAGATAAAGGAGGCAATCTCTTTGGTCGCATCCAGGAAGACTCCGAGCCCAGACAGATTCCCGGTGGAGTACTATGCAGCATTTAGGGAAATCTCCATGCTCTATACCAGGAGGTGGCAGAGAAAGGCGCCTTCCCCCCAGAAATCGACATAGCAACTGTAGCAACATAGCAACTGTAGTGGTCATACCCAAAACACAGCCCCATCAGCCTCCTGCTCAGACTACCGCCCGATCTCTCTCATTAATACAGAAGTCAAAGACTTTCCTCGGCACGCGCCTTAAATCGGTCCTTAATAGCCTCATCGATCCTGACCAATGCAGCTTCATGCCGCTCCACAGCACAAATGCAAAAACAACAATTGATGGACAGAATGCAGAACAATGTCATACATTCACCCCAGTACAGAGATCTGGGCCTAAATCCATCGTTTTTTTGCTCACCATGCCATTCCAGTTTGAACCCAGCCATATGCAAATCAGTCTTGACCCTGTGCCCCATGGGAACAGTCCAGCCCGAACTGCCAAGCCAGGTCCTCCCTGGACTGGAAACAAGCATCCTAGGACCGGTTTCGGGCTTTCAGCCCTCATCAGCCAGGATAGCTTGATTCCAGTGGCATGGAGAGCAAGGGACTCACGTCTGAGCATACCCTTCCCACTCGGGGTGACAAATGCAAAAACAACAATTGATGGACAGAATGCAGAACAATGTCATACATTCACCCCAGTACAGAGATCTGGGCCTAAATCCATCGTTTTTTTGCTCACCATGCCATTCCAGTTTGAACCCAGCCATATGCAAATCAGTCTTGACCATGTGCCCCATGGGAACAGTCCAGCCCGAACTGCCAAGCCAGGTCCTCCCTGGACTGGAAACAAGCATCCTAGGACCGGTTTCGGGCTTTCAGCCCTCATCAGCCAGGATAGCTTGATTCCAGTGGCATGGAGAGCAAGGGACTCACGTCTAAGCATACCCTTCCCACTCGGGGTGACAAATGCAAAAACAACAATTGATGGACAGAATGCAGAACAATGTCATACATTCACCCCAGTACAGAGATCTGGGCCTAAATCCATCGTTTTTTTGCTCACCATGCCATTCCAGTTTGAACCCAGCCATATGCAAATCAGTCTTGACCCTGTGCCCCATGGGAACAGTCCAGCCCGAACTGCCAAGCCAGGTCCTCCCTGGACTGGAAACAAGCATCCTAGGACCGGTTTCGGGCTTTCAGCCCTCATCAGCCAGGATAGCTTGATTCCAGTGGCATGGAGAGCAAGGGACTCACGTCTGAGCATACCCTTCCCACTCGGGGTGACAAATGCAAAAACAACAATTGATGGACAGAATGCAGAACAATGTCATACATTCACCCCAGTACAGAGATCTGGGCCTAAATCCATCGTTTTTTTGCTCACCATGCCATTCCAGTTTGAACCCAGCCATATGCAAATCAGTCTTGACCCTGTGCCCCATGGGAACAGTCCAGCCCGAACTGCCAAGCCAGGTCCTCCCTGGACTGGAAACAAGCATCCTAGGACCGGTTTCGGGCTTTCAGCCCTCATCAGCCAGGATAGCTTGATTCCAGTGGCATGGAGAGCAAGGGACTCACGTCTGAGCATACCCTTCCCACTCGGGGTGACAAATGCAAAAACAACAATTGATGGACAGAATGCAGAACAATGTCATACATTCACCCCAGTACAGAGATCTGGGCCTAAATCCATCGTTTTTTTGCTCACCATGCCATTCCAGTTTGAACCCAGCCATATGCAAATCAGTCTTGACCCTGTGCCCCATGGGAACAGTCCAGCCCGAACTGCCAAGCCAGGTCCTCCCTGGACTGGAAACAAGCATCCTAGGACCGGTTTCGGGCTTTCAGCCCTCATCAGCCAGGATAGCTTGATTCCAGTGGCATGGAGAGCAAGGGACTCACGTCTGAGCATACCCTTCCCACTCGGGGTGACAAATGCAAAAACAACAATTGATGGACAGAATGCAGAACAATGTCATACATTCACCCCAGTACAGAGATCTGGGCCTAAATCCATCGTTTTTTTGCTCACCATGCCATTCCAGTTTGAACCCAGCCATATGCAAATCAGTCTTGACCCTGTGCCCCATGGGAACAGTCCAGCCCGAACTGCCAAGCCAGGTCCTCCCTGGACTGGAAACAAGCATCCTAGGACCGGTTTCGGGCTTTCAGCCCTCATCAGCCAGGATAGCTTGATTCCAGTGGCATGGAGAGCAAGGGACTCACGTCTGAGCATACCCTTCCCACTCGGGGTGACAAATGCAAAAACAACAATTGATGGACAGAATGCAGAACAATGTCATACATTCACCCCAGTACAGAGATCTGGGCCTAAATCCATCGTTTTTTTGCTCACCATGCCATTCCAGTTTGAACCCAGCCATATGTAAATCAGTCTTGACCCTGTGCCCCATGGGAACAGTCCAGCCCGAACTGCCAAGCCAGGTCCTCCCTGGACTGGAAACAAGCATCCTAGGACCGGTTTCGGGCTTTCAGCCCTCATCAGCCAGGATAGCTTGATTCCAGTGGCATGGAGAGCAAGGGACTCACGTCTGAGCATACCCTTCCCACTCGGGGTGACAAATGCAAAAACAACAATTGATGGACAGAATGCAGAACAATGTCATACATTCACCCCAGTACAGAGATCTGGGCCTAAATCCATCGTTTTTTTGCTCACCATGCCATTCCAGTTTGAACCCAGCCATATGCAAATCAGTCTTGACCCTGTGCCCCATGGGAACAGTCCAGCCCGAACTGCCAAGCCAGGTCCTCCCTGGACTGGAAACAAGCATCCTAGGACCGGTTTCGGGCTTTCAGCCATCATCAGCCAGGATAGCTTGATTCCAGTGGCATGGAGAGCAAGGGACTCACGTCTGAGCATACCCTTCCCACTCGGGGTGACAAATGCAAAAACAACAATTGATGGACAGAATGCAGAACAATGTCATACATTCACCCCAGTACAGAGATCTGGGCCTAAATCCATCGTTTTTTTGCTCACCATGCCATTCCAGTTTGAACCCAGCCATATGCAAATCAGTCTTGACCCTGTGCCCCATGGGAACAGTCCAGCCCGAACTGCCAAGCCAGGTCCTCCCTGGACTGGAAACAAGCATCCTAGGACCGGTTTCGGGCTTTCAGCCCTCATCAGCCAGGATAGCTTGATTCCAGTGGCATGGAGAGCAAGGGACTCACGTCTGAGCATACCCTTCCCACTCGGGGTGACAAATGCAAAAACAACAATTGATGGACAGAATGCAGAACAATGTCATACATTCACCCCAGTACAGAGATCTGGGCCTAAATCCATCGTTTTTTTGCTCACCATGCCATTCCAGTTTGAACCCAGCCATATGCAAATCAGTCTTGACCCTGTGCCCCATGGGAACAGTCCAGCCCGAACTGCCAAGCCAGGTCCTCCCTGGACTGGAAACAAGCATCCTAGGACCGGTTTCGGGCTTTCAGCCCTCATCAGCCAGGATAGCTTGATTCCAGTGGCATGGAGAGCAAGGGACTCACGTCTGAGCATACCCTTCCCACTCGGGGTGACAAATGCAAAAACAACAATTGATGGACAGAATGCAGAACAATGTCATACATTCACCCCAGTACAGAGATCTGGGCCTAAATCCATCGTTTTTTTGCTCACCATGCCATTCCAGTTTGAACCCAGCCATATGCAAATCAGTCTTGACCCTGTGCCCCATGGGAACAGTCCAGCCCGAACTGCCAAGCCAGGTCCTCCCTGGACTGGAAACAAGCATCCTAGGACCGGTTTCGGGCTTTCAGCCCTCATCAGCCAGGATAGCTTGATTCCAGTGGCATGGAGAGCAAGGGACTCACGTCTGAGCATACCCTTCCCACTCGGGGTGACAAATGCAAAAACAACAATTGATGGACAGAATGCAGAACAATGTCATACATTCACCCCAGTACAGAGATCTGGGCCTAAATCCATCGTTTTTTTGCTCACCATGCCATTCCAGTTTGAACCCAGCCATATGCAAATCAGTCTTGACCATGTGCCCCATGGGAACAGTCCAGCCCGAACTGCCAAGCCAGGTCCTCCCTGGACTGGAAACAAGCATCCTAGGACCGGTTTCGGGCTTTCAGCCCTCATCAGCCAGGATAGCTTGATTCCAGTGGCATGGAGAGCAAGGGACTCACGTCTGAGCATACCCTTCCCACTCGGGGTGACAAATGCAAAAACAACAATTGATGGACAGAATGCAGAACAATGTCATACATTCACCCCAGTACAGAGATCTGGGCCTAAATCCATCGTTTTTTTGCTCACCATGCCATTCCAGTTTGAACCCAGCCATATGCAAATCAGTCTTGACCCTGTGCCCCATGGGAACAGTCCAGCCCGAACTGCCAAGCCAGGTCCTCCCTGGACTGGAAACAAGCATCCTAGGACCGGTTTCGGGCTTTCAGCCCTCATCAGCCAGGATAGCTTGATTCCAGTGGCATGGAGAGCAAGGGACTCACGTCTGAGCATACCCTTCCCACTCGGGGTGACAAATGCAAAAACAACAATTGATGGACAGAATGCAGAACAATGTCATACATTCACCCCAGTACAGAGATCTGGGCCTAAATCCATCGTTTTTTTGCTCACCATGCCATTCCAGTTTGAACCCAGCCATATGCAAATCAGTCTTGACCCTGTGCCCCATGGGAACAGTCCAGCCCGAACTGCCAAGCCAGGTCCTCCCTGGACTGGAAACAAGCATCCTAGGACCGGTTTCGGGCTTTCAGCCCTCATCAGCCAGGATAGCTTGATTCCAGTGGCATGGAGAGCAAGGGACTCACGTCTGAGCATACCCTTCCCACTCGGGGTGACAAATGCAAAAACAACAATTGATGGACAGAATGCAGAACAATGTCATACATTCACCCCAGTACAGAGATCTGGGCCTAAATCCATCGTTTTTTTGCTCACCATGCCATTCCAGTTTGAACCCAGCCATATGCAAATCAGTCTTGACCCTGTGCCCCATGGGAACAGTCCAGCCCGAACTGCCAAGCCAGGTCCTCCCTGGACTGGAAACAAGCATCCTAGGACCGGTTTCGGGCTTTCAGCCCTCATCAGCCAGGATAGCTTGATTCCAGTGGCATGGAGAGCAAGGGACTCACGTCTGAGCATACCCTTCCCACTCGGGGTGACAAATGCAAAAACAACAATTGATGGACAGAATGCAGAACAATGTCATACATTCACCCCAGTACAGAGATCTGGGCCTAAATCCATCGTTTTTTTGCTCACCATGCCATTCCAGTTTGAACCCAGCCATATGCAAATCAGTCTTGACCCTGTGCCCCATGGGAACAGTCCAGCCCGAACTGCCAAGCCAGGTCCTCCCTGGACTGGAAACAAGCATCCTAGGACCGGTTTCGGGCTTTCAGCCCTCATCAGCCAGGATAGCTTGATTCCAGTGGCATGGAGAGCAAGGGACTCACGTCTGAGCATACCCTTCCCACTCGGGGTGACAAATGCAAAAACAACAATTGATGGACAGAATGCAGAACAATGTCATACATTCACCCCAGTACAGAGATCTGGGCCTAAATCCATCGTTTTTTTGCTCACCATGCCATTCCAGTTTGAACCCAGCCATATGCAAATCAGTCTTGACCCTGTGCCCCATGGGAACAGTCCAGCCCGAACTGCCAAGCCAGGTCCTCCCTGGACTGGAAACAAGCATCCTAGGACCGGTTTCGGGCTTTCAGCCCTCATCAGCCAGGATAGCTTGATTCCAGTGGCATGGAGAGCAAGGGACTCACGTCTGAGCATACCCTTCCCACTCGGGGTGACAAATGCAAAAACAACAATTGATGGACAGAATGCAGAACAATGTCATACATTCACCCCAGTACAGAGATCTGGGCCTAAATCCATCGTTTTTTTGCTCACCATGCCATTCCAGTTTGAACCCAGCCATATGCAAATCAGTCTTGACCCTGTGCCCCATGGGAACAGTCCAGCCCGAACTGCCAAGCCAGGTCCTCCCTGGACTGGAAACAAGCATCCTAGGACCGGTTTCGGGCTTTCAGCCCTCATCAGCCAGGATAGCTTGATTCCAGTGGCATGGAGAGCAAGGGACTCACGTCTGAGCATACCCTTCCCACTCGGGGTGACAAATGCAAAAACAACAATTGATGGACAGAATGCAGAACAATGTCATACATTCACCCCAGTACAGAGATCTGGGCCTAAATCCATCGTTTTTTTGCTCACCATGCCATTCCAGTTTGAACCCAGCCATATGCAAATCAGTCTTGACCCTGTGCCCCATGGGAACAGTCCAGCCCGAACTGCCAAGCCAGGTCCTCCCTGGACTGGAAACAAGCATCCTAGGACCGGTTTCGGGCTTTCAGCCCTCATCAGCCAGGATAGCTTGATTCCAGTGGCATGGAGAGCAAGGGACTCACGTCTGAGCATACCCTTCCCACTCGGGGTGACAAATGCAAAAACAACAATTGATGGACAGAATGCAGAACAATGTCATACATTCACCCCAGTACAGAGATCTGGGCCTAAATCCATCGTTTTTTTGCTCACCATGCCATTCCAGTTTGAACCCAGCCATATGCAAATCAGTCTTGACCCTGTGCCCCATGGGAACAGTCCAGCCCGAACTGCCAAGCCAGGTCCTCCCTGGACTGGAAACAAGCATCCTAGGACCGGTTTCGGGCTTTCAGCCCTCATCAGCCAGGATAGCTTGATTCCAGTGGCATGGAGAGCAAGGGACTCACGTCTGAGCATACCCTTCCCACTCGGGGTGACAAATGCAAAAACAACAATTGATGGACAGAATGCAGAACAATGTCATACATTCACCCCAGTACAGAGATCTGGGCCTAAATCCATCGTTTTTTTGCTCACCATGCCATTCCAGTTTGAACCCAGCCATATGCAAATCAGTCTTGACCCTGTGCCCCATGGGAACAGTCCAGCCCGAACTGCCAAGCCAGGTCCTCCCTGGACTGGAAACAAGCATCCTAGGACCGGTTTCGGGCTTTCAGCCCTCATCAGCCAGGATAGCTTGATTCCAGTGGCATGGAGAGCAAGGGACTCACGTCTGAGCATACCCTTCCCACTCGGGGTGACAAATGCAAAAACAACAATTGATGGACAGAATGCAGAACAATGTCATACATTCACCCCAGTACAGAGATCTGGGCCTAAATCCATCGTTTTTTTGCTCACCATGCCATTCCAGTTTGAACCCAGCCATATGCAAATCAGTCTTGACCCTGTGCCCCATGGGAACAGTCCAGCCCGAACTGCCAAGCCAGGTCCTCCCTGGACTGGAAACAAGCATCCTAGGACCGGTTTCGGGCTTTCAGCCCTCATCAGCCAGGATAGCTTGATTCCAGTGGCATGGAGAGCAAGGGACTCACGTCTGAGCATACCCTTCCCACTCGGGGTGACAAATGCAAAAACAACAATTGATGGACAGAATGCAGAACAATGTCATACATTCACCCCAGTACAGAGATCTGGGCCTAAATCCATCGTTTTTTTGCTCACCATGCCATTCCAGTTTGAACCCAGCCATATGCAAATCAGTCTTGACCCTGTGCCCCATGGGAACAGTCCAGCCCGAACTGCCAAGCCAGGTCCTCCCTGGACTGGAAACAAGCATCCTAGGACCGGTTTCGGGCTTTCAGCCCTCATCAGCCAGGATAGCTTGATTCCAGTGGCATGGAGAGCAAGGGACTCACGTCTGAGCATACCCTTCCCACTCGGGGTGACAAATGCAAAAACAACAATTGATGGACAGAATGCAGAACAATGTCATACATTCACCCCAGTACAGAGATCTGGGCCTAAATCCATCGTTTTTTTGCTCACCATGCCATTCCAGTTTGAACCCAGCCATATGCAAATCAGTCTTGACCCTGTGCCCCATGGGAACAGTCCAGCCCGAACTGCCAAGCCAGGTCCTCCCTGGACTGGAAACAAGCATCCTAGGACCGGTTTCGGGCTTTCAGCCCTCATCAGCCAGGATAGCTTGATTCCAGTGGCATGGAGAGCAAGGGACTCACGTCTGAGCATACCCTTCCCACTCGGGGTGACAAATGCAAAAACAACAATTGATGGACAGAATGCAGAACAATGTCATACATTCACCCCAGTACAGAGATCTGGGCCTAAATCCATCGTTTTTTTGCTCACCATGCCATTCCAGTTTGAACCCAGCCATATGCAAATCAGTCTTGACCCTGTGCCCCATGGGAACAGTCCAGCCCGAACTGCCAAGCCAGGTCCTCCCTGGACTGGAAACAAGCATCCTAGGACCGGTTTCGGGCTTTCAGCCCTCATCAGCCAGGATAGCTTGATTCCAGTGGCATGGAGAGCAAGGGACTCACGTCTGAGCATACCCTTCCCACTCGGGGTGACAAATGCAAAAACAACAATTGATGGACAGAATGCAGAACAATGTCATACATTCACCCCAGTACAGAGATCTGGGCCTAAATCCATCGTTTTTTTGCTCACCATGCCATTCCAGTTTGAACCCAGCCATATGCAAATCAGTCTTGACCCTGTGCCCCATGGGAACAGTCCAGCCCGAACTGCCAAGCCAGGTCCTCCCTGGACTGGAAACAAGCATCCTAGGACCGGTTTCGGGCTTTCAGCCCTCATCAGCCAGGATAGCTTGATTCCAGTGGCATGGAGAGCAAGGGACTCACGTCTGAGCATACCCTTCCCACTCGGGGTGACAAATGCAAAAACAACAATTGATGGACAGAATGCAGAACAATGTCATACATTCACCCCAGTACAGAGATCTGGGCCTAAATCCATCGTTTTTTTGCTCACCATGCCATTCCAGTTTGAACCCAGCCATATGCAAATCAGTCTTGACCCTGTGCCCCATGGGAACAGTCCAGCCCGAACTGCCAAGCCAGGTCCTCCCTGGACTGGAAACAAGCATCCTAGGACCGGTTTCGGGCTTTCAGCCCTCATCAGCCAGGATAGCTTGATTCCAGTGGCATGGAGAGCAAGGGACTCACGTCTGAGCATACCCTTCCCACTCGGGGTGACAAATGCAAAAACAACAATTGATGGACAGAATGCAGAACAATGTCATACATTCACCCCAGTACAGAGATCTGGGCCTAAATCCATCGTTTTTTTGCTCACCATGCCATTCCAGTTTGAACCCAGCCATATGCAAATCAGTCTTGACCCTGTGCCCCATGGGAACAGTCCAGCCCGAACTGCCAAGCCAGGTCCTCCCTGGACTGGAAACAAGCATCCTAGGACCGGTTTCGGGCTTTCAGCCCTCATCAGCCAGGATAGCTTGATTCCAGTGGCATGGAGAGCAAGGGACTCACGTCTGAGCATACCCTTCCCACTCGGGGTGACAAATGCAAAAACAACAATTGATGGACAGAATGCAGAACAATGTCATACATTCACCCCAGTACAGAGATCTGGGCCTAAATCCATCGTTTTTTTGCTCACCATGCCATTCCAGTTTGAACCCAGCCATATGCAAATCAGTCTTGACCCTGTGCCCCATGGGAACAGTCCAGCCCGAACTGCCAAGCCAGGTCCTCCCTGGACTGGAAACAAGCATCCTAGGACCGGTTTCGGGCTTTCAGCCCTCATCAGCCAGGATAGCTTGATTCCAGTGGCATGGAGAGCAAGGGACTCACGTCTGAGCATACCCTTCCCACTCGGGGTGACAAATGCAAAAACAACAATTGATGGACAGAATGCAGAACAATGTCATACATTCACCCCATCCATCACCACCCCCTTTTGTACCGCTTTGTTTGCCATAAGTTGGCAGGGTATGCTCAGACGTGAGTCCCTTGCTCACTTTGCCACTGGATTCAAGCAAGCCTGGCTGAAGACGGCTGAAATGCCAGAAACCGGTCCTAGGAAGCTTGTTTTTGGTCCAGGGAAGGCATGGCTTGGCAGTTCGGGCTGGACTGTTCCCATGAGGCACAGGGTCAGACTGATTTGCATATGGCCATGTCTGAACTGGGGTGGCAGAGTGGGCTAAAGAACGGTGATGGATCAAACCCAGATCTGTTGACTGGGTGTGAGTGTTTGATTGGTTCTGATGCTCCATCCATCACCACCCCCTTTTGTACCGCTTTGTTTGCCATAAGTTGGCAGGGTATGCTCAGACGTGAGTCCCTTGCTCACTTTGCCACTGGATTCAAGCAAGCCTGGCTGAAGACGGCTGAAATGCCAGAAACCGGTCCTAGGAAGCTTGTTTTTGGTCCAGGGAAGGCATGGCTTGGCAGTTCGGGCTGGACTGTTCCCATGAGGCACAGGGTCAGACTGATTTGCATATGGCCATGTCTGAACTGGGGTGGCAGAGTGGGCTAAAGAACGGTGATGGATCAAACCCAGATCTGTTGACTGGGTGTGAGTGTTTGATTGGTTCTGATGCTCCATCCATCACCACCCCCTTTTGTACCGCTTTGTTTGCCATAAGTTGGCAGGGTATGCTCAGACGTGAGTCCCTTGCTCACTTTGCCACTGGATTCAAGCAAGCCTGGCTGAAGACGGCTGAAATGCCAGAAACCGGTCCTAGGAAGCTTGTTTTTGGTCCAGGGAAGGCATGGCTTGGCAGTTCGGGCTGGACTGTTCCCATGAGGCACAGGGTCAGACTGATTTGCATATGGCCATGTCTGAACTGGGGTGGCAGAGTGGGCTAAAGAACGGTGATGGATCAAACCCAGATCTGTTGACTGGGTGTGAGTGTTTGATTGGTTCTGATGCTCCATCCATCACCACCCCCTTTTGTACCGCTTTGTTTGCCATAAGTTGGCAGGGTATGCTCAGACGTGAGTCCCTTGCTCACTTTGCCACTGGATTCAAGCAAGCCTGGCTGAAGACGGCTGAAATGCCAGAAACCGGTCCTAGGAAGCTTGTTTTTGGTCCAGGGAAGGCATGGCTTGGCAGTTCGGGCTGGACTGTTCCCATGAGGCACAGGGTCAGACTGATTTGCATATGGCCATGTCTGAACTGGGGTGGCAGAGTGGGCTAAAGAACGGTGATGGATCAAACCCAGATCTGTTGACTGGGTGTGAGTGTTTGATTGGTTCTGATGCTCCATCCATCACCACCCCCTTTTGTACCGCTTTGTTTGCCATAAGTTGTGTGGAAATGTGGATTTTCCTGATCAGTTATGTCCCCTATCTTGGACCCCAACGGTTCTATATGCATGTTACAAGTACATGTATGTTCCCTCCAGTTCCAGTTTCTAAGACGCAAACATATGTGTGTCTACCGTCAACATGTTCTCTGTCAGATCCGCCATCACAGGGCTGGATATTCGATTCCTAAGAAGGAAAGGCCACCGACTTTATATGACTAAGTTACTCCATTTTTACAGTTCAGGCGAGTAGGCCCGATTCTGCCCTCAAAGCCTTTCCCTGCTCTCTGTCTCTGACAGCTTCAGCTTGAGCTCGCATCTGTATCCATGAACTTTGTCCTACTCCCTGTGCAGCTAACGGTGCCTGCCTCGGCCAGTTTTCGCCTGTCTGCCAAGAAGTTGTATTTCACCTTCGAATTATCTATTTTGCTCTTCAGCCGATGCATTCCTGTCCAGTGATTTAGGTAAACATTTCCTTTAGCTCACAAGCAGAGGACTCAGCCTTTCCGTCCTCCTGCAAGTGATTCATAGCCCTGTTGCCATGGAAAGTTTTCTGCCCCTCGCATCTCATATAGACACTTAGACGCTTGTACACGTACACAGTCAGTATAGAATAGATTCTGTCCGAGAGTCTCTTCCTTGTGGATAACATAGTTCTTTAAACATAGGATGTTAGATATGATTTGGGATTAGGTTGACTTGACCCCAGACTTCTCGTCTCCACATGTAGAGCTAAATGTCAAGTCCCCTTCACCCCCTAGTTGCACGTCAATTACACGTCATGCTGCCGCGCGCGCATCTATGCCAAGTATTATCTTATAGATCCACCTATGTCTGATAATTCTAACCAATCATGTTTCTTTTATTCCTTATTACGCCTAGTTTCGATTATGTCACTGTCACGTCATTTTTCTTATCAAATGTTACGCCTTCTACATTCGTTTCATTGTAATGTACTTATTATAAAAATACATGTCTGTTAATAAATTATTGTACTTCACTTCCTGAACCTTCGTGGTGACGGAACCTGAGGGCCGCGACTCGAGTCGGCCATTTTGAATGGAATAAAGCCCATTAGAAAACCTCTTATACCACGGATTCTGCCTCTTGTTATTTTGAGCTATTTTACTTTATTTTAAGATTCCGCATGAAATTCAGTCCGGTAATATTTATTTTATTTACCACATAATGGCGCCCGAACAGGGACACTTTCTCATCTCACGCGCCGGCGGTGCGTTGCAGGCCCGGTCTCCTGCCACAGCTGGACGGACCATAAACGCGTACCAGCAGGATTTCCTGTAAGCTCCCTCCGGTCAAGCGGGGGCGACTGAGGCTGCAATCAACCCAGACGAGGCGGTGAGAAGTGCGAAGTATCCCGACCAGAGCCTAGCTGAGAGAGCAAGATCCGAGGTATACAGAGGCCCACCAGGTTTTCCGAAATCCCGACGTGCAGAGGGTCCGATGTCCGCAGTTATCGAGTCCTGTCCATTCTCTGAGGCCTTCCGTTTCAAGGAGCTACTCGGTGAGTACCATCGCCGGGGAGGCGTGTTGACGCGCACATAGGTTGTGCCGGTCAAGACGGATTTGGGTACACAAATCCGGTCTGCACTGTTTAGCAGTGTATATGTACTGTTTAGCAGTATATCAAGTATTCCGAAGTATTCAGTTATTGTCAAGAATTCAGCGTGGTGATTAGTTAAGCAGACTGTCATCATTGTCGATCATTGTTATAATGTTTAATGTTTAATGTTTAAAGTATTCAGAAATGTCTTGCATATTGTGGTATGAATGACTGTTCATTGTTCACTGTTCATTATTGTGTTTCTCGTATTAAGTAAGTTCAAGAGTAAGTATCAGATCAGTTGTCAATATGCCGCTCTTCTCGAAGTTAAGACAGATTACTACCAGAAAAGGGGTGCTTGAAGAAGCAGTTCCTATTCCTCCTAGAGACACTCCAGGACATTTCATGTACCATAAACATGGCTTAGACGCCATATTGTTTCTTGATCTATGGGTAGATTATACCAAAGGATTACCGGAAAGTCAAAGGTGGCCCATAGCGGGAACCTGGGATGCAGAGTGCATCATGAAAGTGGAGGAAGAGTTATGGAAAAGAAAGGTCAGACAGTCACAGAAAGACGCTGTTGAGTTATGGCGTAAAGAATCTCATAGACGAACAGAAAAAGCACGTAGACAAGAAGAGAGGAGTAAAGAAAGTTCAAATAAAGTTCAAGAAAATCTATTAATTGAGGAAGGTATCCGAGTGAAATCAGAACAAGTGAATAGACAAAGAAATGCTCTTATGAATGGTATGTATCCCCTTCTAGCCGAAGGACTACCTAAGGCTGTTACGGAGGTGCCAAAAGACTTGCCACCCCCATTATTTCCAATTAAGGTACATCCAAAGGGGCATCCCAGAACCGCAGAAGATGTTTTTCTTTCCTCATATCTAGATGACGCAGCTCCCGAGTATGCTAACGCCTCACCACATAGACCGTCTGGCGGAGGGGTTCAACGTCAGGATCAGGTATCTGTCCCCGTGCAACAGCAAGTCCCGATACAAGCTTCGGCAAGCACATCTGTTTCCGCATCTGTCTCCGCAGTCGACTCTACAGGGGTATCGACACCCATAGTTGCTGTGTCACGTTCAACGAATCCATTCACACCCGACGCCCCAGATGGGGCCACGGGAGGTGCTAGCAGTACCTTCACACCACCTAGAATAAATAAACTTGTTTTTCAAGAGTCAGCACATTCACGTACACCTAAGTTCGTAAATGAACGTACGCTTAAGGAACTCCTTGTAAATTGTAGATATGACCCAGTGGTTGGTAAAGAGGACGAAATGGTCCTGGCATCATTACGTATCAGGCGAGCCGCAGAGTATTTAGCAAGGTTACCAGGGATGACTACGCATCTAGATAACATATATCATTTTGTTCAAACAGGACGAGATCCAGGATGTATTAACAGAGCTATGGAATTCCAGAAAGTAGAAATACAAGGGGAACTGTTACGTTTCCTCATAAACTGTGTGATCAGAAATCAAGATCGTCCGGGGGTAGACCCGAATGCAATGCTTATTCTTACAAGATGGAGTCAGAATATATCAGAAGGGAGACACGATAAGCAAAATTGTATAATAGCCATGTGCCGAAAAATACGTAAAGAAATAGAGCGTATTCATGAAGAGAGATTGGGAACAGACGAGTTTGAGCAAGATGAAGTGTCCGAATCAGGGAACTCTGCAAGACAGTCAGAGACCATAGCCTATGTAGGCAAAGGAAGATACTGTGAAAATACTAGATGTTTTTCTGATCCCATACACTCTGTATGTCCAAATAATAGCAGAACGTATCCGACGCCTGTAATAAATCTGAAATCTCCTGAACATTTGTTTCAAGCCGCAGATAAAATACTACGAGAACGAAGAGGTTACCACCTCCTCGATTCCATGGATGAGCAAGAATTAGCCAGATCAGCCGTTCACTGGATTGACAGTCCTGAAAAATACGGTGATGAGACCGTAGCACACACGTTTTTTAACCTCAGTACAGATGAACAACGTTTAGCTGGAATCTATATGATTCAGCAACTCCTCATATTATATAAGAGCCAACATGCTGACCCTGGTCCTTTACCTGATATATTAACGGAACTACTCACGAACAGATGGAGAGGTTCTAGTAACAAGCTAATTAAAGAGATATTAGTGTCACGTAAGCAGTATGTCCTTTTTGTAAGTCCGGATTCTCTCTCCTTGCCCCCCAGAGAAAGAGCACCGTACTACATGGATAGACAAAATCCTTTACGGGAAGTGCACCCAATAAAAGGCGAAGACAATGAGTTTCACCGTGTATTTGTTTACACACCCATATCAAAAATGGAATTATTAGAAATGAAAAAAGTAGTACCTAGTCATGACAAAGACCCAGCGGGTTTCCACCGAGAAATTAAAGACATGTTACTGATGGGAGAGTACACCTTTCCTGATATTATGACGATATTAAAGGTGCTTTTGCCTGCTGGCATTTATGAAAAACTGAAAGAAAAAGAGTGGGAAGTGGGAGACCAAAAGATAGACTGGACAGCATTAGCAGAGGAAGAAAGAGGCCGAGCTGCAGGTTCAGGGCTCGGGGATAAAGTTAAACTATTACCAGGTTTACTAGTACAGGTACTGCCACGTTTATTAACTACAAAAAAGGAAGATTGGGGTGCAATCACAGCCTGTAAACAAAAGCAAGATGAAGACACAAGCGATTATTATGCTCGATTTGAAAAATGTTTTGGTATAAATAGTGGTATAAAAGCAAGTAGTGACTCATATCCACATCTATTTGTGACAAAATTAGTGGAAAATGCATTGCCTCCAGTGAAGAATAGAATATTGAAATTCGAGAGTACCTGGCAAAGTAACACTCCGTCGCAAATGCTACAAATGTTACAGTATCATCACAATAGAATTAGGGATGAACAAGAACACGAGCATAGACGCATGAAGGATACAAAAATGAAAATGCTAGTTTCTCAGACAGTACCAGCAGATGGTCACAAAAAGGGTGTGACACATTCTGGTGATTCTGCAGTTCCTGTAAAAGGAACCTGCAATTACTGTAAACAACTAGGCCATTATGTACATGATTGTCAAGTCCTGAAACGAAATATAGCTACAGGTATTGCAAAAGAGAGACCACGATTAGTTAGACAAGATCAGAATGAAAAAGGAGCTATGCAGCATGGACAGTCCATGCCAGTTCAGCAACAGCCTATGCCAGCCTCACAGCAACCCATACAGTTTGTGCCAGCTGCACCACCGTTGCCTGCTACTGCCACACAAACCACAACACAACAAATGTATCAGACTGCACAGTATGAATACCCTGAGTATCAGCGTTACGCATGAACCAGCCTAGAGAGGGAAGTTGACTTACCGCTTATCGAGATTCCGGTAGATCAAGAAGGACCTTATGTACATAGTGAATTATTAGGTCAAGATAGAAAATTCTTACTCGATACAGGGGCAAGTCGAACAACCATAAAACGTAGTGAAGTTCCAGGGGCACCCCTCTCAGGCTCTCAAAATGTTTCCCTTGGTTTTTCAGGAAAACCTATTGTTAATGAAGTATCACAGCCTCTACCACTTACGATAGGACCTTTGACACGAACTACAGATTTATTGCTTACTAAATCATGCCCAGAAAATTTGTTAGGAATTAAAACTCTGAAAGCACTAGGAGCCATAATATGTTGTTCTCCGGAAGGAGTAAGGTTGTTTTTGCGTGATTTTAAAGGTCACTATGTGTCTAGAGACATGGATCCCCGACTACAGATTTTACCAGTACATCTATGGGCACAAGGCCCTACGGATGTTGGCTGCATGAACATTACACCCTATCGAGTTACATTGAAAGCAGGAGTGGTACTACCACGAATGCGACAATACAAGTTACCGCATGATGCTGTAGTGGCTTTGTTGAAAATCATTGATGAGCTAATTGCCCAGGGAGTAGTTGTAGAAACAGACTCCAATGTATGTAATTCACCGATAATTCCGATTCTTAAACGAACTGATCCTACTGCCCCACCAGTGTACCGATTGGTTATTGATTTGCGTGAACTAAACAAGTGTATTGTACCACAATTCCCTGTGGTCCCTGATATATCATCATTGTTGACAGCAATTGATTCCGAAGCAACATTTTTTACTGTAATTGATCTCAAGAATGCCTTTTTCAGCGTCCCAATAGATCCGGAAAGCCAATACTTGTTCGGATTCAGTTTAAATGGGCGCAGCTTTAAATTCTCACGCGCTCCCCAAGGATTTACAGAAAGCCCCAGCATCTACAGCCAAGCACTGAAACGAGAACTTGACAGTATACACATGCCAGTCAATACTGCACTGCTTCAATATGTCGATGATCTGCTGATCACCGCGAGAAGCGAGCCAGAATGTGAAAAAGCTTCTCTGACAGTTTTACATTTCCTAGCCGACAAGGGGCACAAGGTGTCCCCTTCTAAGCTGCAATTCTGTGTTCAGCGAGTTATTTATCTTGGTCACTCGCTGTCCAAGGAGGGAAGGCAGCTTACACCCGATCGCATCCAGTTAATTGCTAATATGTCAATACCCCAGACACAAAAGGAGGTGCGGGCTTTCATAGGCCTCACTTCATATTGTAGGCAGTGGATCCCTCAGTACGCATTTCTAGCAAAACCACTCATTCAGTTAACCACACAGGAGGCAGCCACATCGACTGTTCTCCCTTGGACTCAGGAACATACACAAGCTTTTGAAAGTCTAAAGGAAGCTTTATGTCAAGCACCTGTTTTAGCAACACCATGTTATAGCAAACCTTTTACACTCTTTGTTACAGAACGCGAAGGTACTGCCTTGTCAGTACTCACTCAGGATCAAGCAGGATCACGCAAGCCATGTGCTTATTTTTCCAGTACATTAGATCCCGTAGCTCAGGCTTTGCCTGCATGTCTGAAATCAGTGGCAGCGACAGCTTTAGCAATCAGACAAAGCGATGCCATAGTATTAGGACACCCATTGACAGTTCAAGTACCACATGCAGTAGAGGTTCTTGTGAACCGAACACAAACGCAACACTTGACCATAGCAAGACTTACCGGTTATGAACTGACATTGTTTCAACCACACATAGAGATCCGACGGTGTAATACATTGAATCCTGCTACACTATTACCTGTAATTGGAACAGACCCACTAGCTCATGATTGTGTTGAAATCATTGAAATAAAGACGAAACCTAGACAAGACTTGACAGACGTTCCATTGTTAGATCCAGACCTGACGTTGTATGTAGACGGATCATGCATGAGAACAAGTAAAGGAGATTTAGTGGCCGCGTATGCAGTCACAACAGACACTGAAGTTATTGAGACACATTGTATAGATACTCTGTCAGCCCAAGCAGCAGAACTTATTGCTCTAACGCAAGCCTGTATTCAAGCCACAAATAAGAAAGTTAATATATACACTGACTCACGTTATGCATTCGGAGTTGTACACGACTTCGGCGTGCTATGGCGAGAGAGAGGTTATTTAACGTCCCATGGTGCCCACATTCAGCACGGGCCCCTCATTCATGCCTTGTTAGACGCAATACATCTACCCACTGCTATATCGATTATGAAATGTAAAGCACACACGAAGGTTACTGATACCATTTCTCAAGGCAATGATTTAGCTGACAGAACAGCTAAACAGACTGCTCAGAATCGCACATTAGACATGACAAAGCCAATAGTTCAGACACCAACACAGTGTATGACGATTAAGGATCCCACACTTGACGTAATTGACATACAGACACATGCCACAGCAGAAGAAATAAAGAAGTGGACTGAACTAGGAGGGATCCAGACAGATCAAGGATGGATGACGAAGGAGAAATCTGTATGGTTTCTCCCTGATTCCATGGTTCAAGCCATTATAGCTACAGTTCACAGTCCAGCACATTTAGGAGAGAAGGCTATGCTAGACAGCATTCAGCACATTTGGTTCAACAAACATTTACGAGCAGCAGCTAAACAAAAAGTTCGTACCTGTATGATATGTTGTCAGTTTAATCCAGGAAAGAGTGTTTCCGTAGAGCAGGGTGGATTTCAGCCTCCTGACCATCCTTTTGAAGTCCTCCAGATGGATTATATTCAGATGGAACGTTGTCGAGGATTCAAATATGTCCTCGTAGTTGTCTGCGCTCTCTCCCGTTGGACAGAGGCGTATCCCGTATCAGATTACACTGCCTCGACTACTGCCAAGCAGCTAGTTCGAGAATTCTTCCCACGGTACGGTTTACCACGTGTTGTATATTCAGATAACGGTCAGCCTTTTTCATCCGAATTAATGAAACATGTCTCACTCCTGTTGGGATATCAGTGGAAATTCCACTGTGTCCGACACCCCGAGGCAGCAGGTCTCGTAGAAAGACATAACCAGACACTGAAAATCAGATTGTCCAAAATATGTAGAGAGAAAGGTGTCGACTGGATAGTAGCATTACCAGTTGCACTCTTTTACATGAGAATGGTAGCACACTCTAGAACAGGGCTATCCCCGTATGAGGTGATCTTTGGTAGACCACCGAATATGTGGGGGACGCCTATACCACGTAAAATAACTGATGTTGACTGTAATATGCTGACAGATTACCTGGCTTCCTTGATGTCTGCACTACAATCTTCTCGTTCACAGGTAGCTGCAGCCTTTCCCGACAACACTGAGGCGAAACCCCATGACGTTGTTCCGGGTAATCTTGTCTTTGTGAGAAACTTCGACAGGAAAAGTCAATTGGAGCCCAGGTGGAAAGCACCCAAGTTGGTCCTGTTGACCACAAGAACAGCCGTGAAGATCGAGGGACGAAAAGGGTGGATTCATTCGAGTCACGTCAAAAAATTTCATGGACTTCCTCCTGACACAGACAGTACTGCCCGTGTGTCTTCCCCCATAGACTCAAAGCTACCTTTGGCTGAGGCCAGTAGCACCGAACTCTATAAACAGAAACTCAGGTCCAGATCTAAACTGTCGGACGATTTGATTGTTTAAGTCCTCTCCAAGGTGAAGCGGTTGAATCTGTCCCGACATGTACCCCTTAGGTCTGAATCACGTAGAGTCCAGAATCATAATGAAACGACATGCTTATTGTAAATTACTGCGTAACCACTGTATTGTGACTTTATTAATTTTGTCTTCCTTGAGTTTTTTAATAGTTACTGCAAGTATATTGTTGCATATGTATTATCCTGTTTCTAAACGTGTTTTCAATATAACTGATGAACATTCTTTTAGTGACCTACCGCCACATGAATTATCTTATAGACTTGCGCTGCGCAATAACACATTCATTAGTATGTTACATCATTCCCATCAGACTAGTAATGCGACCAATTGTTGGGTGTGTGGCCGACTTCCTCCCTATCAGAATAACAAAGGAGTTCTGCCTTTCTTTCCACATCCGTTCACACACAATGGCTCCTGTGGAGCATGGTTTAGTTTATTAAATTCCATAGACCCAGACACAGCAGTTTATCAACAACATTGGATATGGGGAAATCTGAATCTAGTTTTATTCAAAGTCTGTCACCCTAATAAGGAGGGTCACCTCAGTAGAACAGGAACTGATTTAGAAAATGAAGTGTATAAATTAGGTAATTTTACGCCTAATCTTATGATTTTGAATGTCAAATCCGAAGTTGAACTAATTTTGCCCACTATGTCAGTATTTCCAGTTAAGGGTGAATTATGTGTAAGAAAAGTTGGTTCCATACATATGGGCCATAGCCAATGCGTTACTACAGTAGAATATAGTGATCAAGGTAAATCTTCATTTAGAGCTTCTCGCCATTCTTACTTCATATGTGGTCAGACGGCATATATGCGTCTGCCTCTAGATTGGGATGGTACCTGTTACATCGCATTCCTTTTGCCACCTGTTTTCCTAGCTCCCCCTGATTATTATCGAGATGTTCATTTAGTACACAATAGAGAGCAAAGAGATCTCCCAGTTGTCGATTATACTGAGACAGCATGGGACAAGTATGTAGATTTCAATAAAGGTATCTTTCCCTATATAGGTACTATATCAAATAGTAAGCTGATACGCAGACTCACCAAGACTCTTGAAGCTGTAGTAAACGAGACTATAGCCGCCCTAGGCAATCTGACAGAGGAACAATCAGTGATGAGAATTGTTGTTCTCCAGAATCGTCTTGTCCTTGACGTCATCCTGGCCGATAGGGGCGGAGCTTGCAGGGTCATCGGATCCAGCTGCTGTATATTCATACCAGAAAATTCGCCATCCGTATATAAAGCTATAACACGCCTTCATAAGATTGTAAGCCAGATACACGAGAATCCAGGCACTTGGACGTGGTCCGGGTGGTTTTGGAGTGTGATATCAGCCTGGGGATGGAGAGTTCTATCCTTCCTAGGTATTGGCCTTCTTATGCTCTTCAGTTGTTGTCTATGCCTGCAATGTGGACCAGCGATTTGTGGTCTGTGTGCCACATCATGCATTCCATATCACAATTCTCGTTCAAAATGCCGGAAGGAAGAAGAAATGATGCTCCATGAGCAAATCAAAGGAATGATGAAGATTGATGTCTCGTGAAGGGCAAGAAGGGGACAAGGAGGGAATGTGGAAATGTGGATTTTCCTGATCAGTTATGTCCCCTATCTTGGACCCCAACGGTTCTATATGCATGTTACAAGTACATGTATGTTCCCTCCAGTTCCAGTTTCTAAGACGCAAACATATGTGTGTCTACCGTCAACATGTTCTCTGTCAGATCCGCCATCACAGGGCTGGATATTCGATTCCTAAGAAGGAAAGGCCACCGACTTTATATGACTAAGTTACTCCATTTTTACAGTTCAGGCGAGTAGGCCCGATTCTGCCCTCAAAGCCTTTCCCTGCTCTCTGTCTCTGACAGCTTCAGCTTGAGCTCGCATCTGTATCCATGAACTTTGTCCTACTCCCTGTGCAGCTAACGGTGCCTGCCTCGGCCAGTTTTCGCCTGTCTGCCAAGAAGTTGTATTTCACCTTCGAATTATCTATTTTGCTCTTCAGCCGATGCATTCCTGTCCAGTGATTTAGGTAAACATTTCCTTTAGCTCACAAGCAGAGGACTCAGCCTTTCCGTCCTCCTGCAAGTGATTCATAGCCCTGTTGCCATGGAAAGTTTTCTGCCCCTCGCATCTCATATAGACACTTAGACGCTTGTACACGTACACAGTCAGTATAGAATAGATTCTGTCCGAGAGTCTCTTCCTTGTGGATAACATAGTTCTTTAAACATAGGATGTTAGATATGATTTGGGATTAGGTTGACTTGACCCCAGACTTCTCGTCTCCACATGTAGAGCTAAATGTCAAGTCCCCTTCACCCCCTAGTTGCACGTCAATTACACGTCATGCTGCCGCGCGCGCATCTATGCCAAGTATTATCTTATAGATCCACCTATGTCTGATAATTCTAACCAATCATGTTTCTTTTATTCCTTATTACGCCTAGTTTCGATTATGTCACTGTCACGTCATTTTTCTTATCAAATGTTACGCCTTCTACATTCGTTTCATTGTAATGTACTTATTATAAAAATACATGTCTGTTAATAAATTATTGTACTTCACTTCCTGAACCTTCGTGGTGACGGAACCTGAGGGCCGCGACTCGAGTCGGCCATTTTGAATGGAATAAAGCCCATTAGAAAACCTCTTATACCACGGATTCTGCCTCTTGTTATTTTGAGCTATTTTACTTTATTTTAAGATTCCGCATGAAATTCAGTCCGGTAATATTTATTTTATTTACCACAGTTGGCAGGGTATGCTCAGACGTGAGTCCCTTGCTCACTTTGCCACTGGATTCAAGCAAGCCTGGCTGAAGACGGCTGAAATGCCAGAAACCGGTCCTAGGAAGCTTGTTTTTGGTCCAGGGAAGGCATGGCTTGGCAGTTCGGGCTGGACTGTTCCCATGAGGCACAGGGTCAGACTGATTTGCATATGGCCATGTCTGAACTGGGGTGGCAGAGTGGGCTAAAGAACGGTGATGGATCAAACCCAGATCTGTTGACTGGGTGTGAGTGTTTGATTGGTTCTGATGCTCCATCCATCACCACCCCCTTTTGTACCGCTTTGTTTGCCATAAGTTGGCAGGGTATGCTCAGACGTGAGTCCCTTGCTCACTTTGCCACTGGATTCAAGCAAGCCTGGCTGAAGACGGCTGAAATGCCAGAAACCGGTCCTAGGAAGCTTGTTTTTGGTCCAGGGAAGGCATGGCTTGGCAGTTCGGGCTGGACTGTTCCCATGAGGCACAGGGTCAGACTGATTTGCATATGGCCATGTCTGAACTGGGGTGGCAGAGTGGGCTAAAGAACGGTGATGGATCAAACCCAGATCTGTTGACTGGGTGTGAGTGTTTGATTGGTTCTGATGCTCCATCCATCACCACCCCCTTTTGTACCGCTTTGTTTGCCATAAGTTGGCAGGGTATGCTCAGACGTGAGTCCCTTGCTCACTTTGCCACTGGATTCAAGCAAGCCTGGCTGAAGACGGCTGAAATGCCAGAAACCGGTCCTAGGAAGCTTGTTTTTGGTCCAGGGAAGGCATGGCTTGGCAGTTCGGGCTGGACTGTTCCCATGAGGCACAGGGTCAGACTGATTTGCATATGGCCATGTCTGAACTGGGGTGGCAGAGTGGGCTAAAGAACGGTGATGGATCAAACCCAGATCTGTTGACTGGGTGTGAGTGTTTGATTGGTTCTGATGCTCCATCCATCACCACCCCCTTTTGTACCGCTTTGTTTGCCATAAGTTGGCAGGGTATGCTCAGACGTGAGTCCCTTGCTCACTTTGCCACTGGATTCAAGCAAGCCTGGCTGAAGACGGCTGAAATGCCAGAAACCGGTCCTAGGAAGCTTGTTTTTGGTCCAGGGAAGGCATGGCTTGGCAGTTCGGGCTGGACTGTTCCCATGAGGCACAGGGTCAGACTGATTTGCATATGGCCATGTCTGAACTGGGGTGGCAGAGTGGGCTAAAGAACGGTGATGGATCAAACCCAGATCTGTTGACTGGGTGTGAGTGTTTGATTGGTTCTGATGCTCCATCCATCACCACCCCCTTTTGTACCGCTTTGTTTGCCATAAGTTGGCAGGGTATGCTCAGACGTGAGTCCCTTGCTCACTTTGCCACTGGATTCAAGCAAGCCTGGCTGAAGACGGCTGAAATGCCAGAAACCGGTCCTAGGAAGCTTGTTTTTGGTCCAGGGAAGGCATGGCTTGGCAGTTCGGGCTGGACTGTTCCCATGAGGCACAGGGTCAGACTGATTTGCATATGGCCATGTCTGAACTGGGGTGGCAGAGTGGGCTAAAGAACGGTGATGGATCAAACCCAGATCTGTTGACTGGGTGTGAGTGTTTGATTGGTTCTGATGCTCCATCCATCACCACCCCCTTTTGTACCGCTTTGTTTGCCATAAGTTGGCAGGGTATGCTCAGACGTGAGTCCCTTGCTCACTTTGCCACTGGATTCAAGCAAGCCTGGCTGAAGACGGCTGAAATGCCAGAAACCGGTCCTAGGAAGCTTGTTTTTGGTCCAGGGAAGGCATGGCTTGGCAGTTCGGGCTGGACTGTTCCCATGAGGCACAGGGTCAGACTGATTTGCATATGGCCATGTCTGAACTGGGGTGGCAGAGTGGGCTAAAGAACGGTGATGGATCAAACCCAGATCTGTTGACTGGGTGTGAGTGTTTGATTGGTTCTGATGCTCCATCCATCACCACCCCCTTTTGTACCGCTTTGTTTGCCATAAGTTGGCAGGGTATGCTCAGACGTGAGTCCCTTGCTCACTTTGCCACTGGATTCAAGCAAGCCTGGCTGAAGACGGCTGAAATGCCAGAAACCGGTCCTAGGAAGCTTGTTTTTGGTCCAGGGAAGGCATGGCTTGGCAGTTCGGGCTGGACTGTTCCCATGAGGCACAGGGTCAGACTGATTTGCATATGGCCATGTCTGAACTGGGGTGGCAGAGTGGGCTAAAGAACGGTGATGGATCAAACCCAGATCTGTTGACTGGGTGTGAGTGTTTGATTGGTTCTGATGCTCCATCCATCACCACCCCCTTTTGTACCGCTTTGTTTGCCATAAGTTGGCAGGGTATGCTCAGACGTGAGTCCCTTGCTCACTTTGCCACTGGATTCAAGCAAGCCTGGCTGAAGACGGCTGAAATGCCAGAAACCGGTCCTAGGAAGCTTGTTTTTGGTCCAGGGAAGGCATGGCTTGGCAGTTCGGGCTGGACTGTTCCCATGAGGCACAGGGTCAGACTGATTTGCATATGGCCATGTCTGAACTGGGGTGGCAGAGTGGGCTAAAGAACGGTGATGGATCAAACCCAGATCTGTTGACTGGGTGTGAGTGTTTGATTGGTTCTGATGCTCCATCCATCACCACCCCCTTTTGTACCGCTTTGTTTGCCATAAGTTGGCAGGGTATGCTCAGACGTGAGTCCCTTGCTCACTTTGCCACTGGATTCAAGCAAGCCTGGCTGAAGACGGCTGAAATGCCAGAAACCGGTCCTAGGAAGCTTGTTTTTGGTCCAGGGAAGGCATGGCTTGGCAGTTCGGGCTGGACTGTTCCCATGAGGCACAGGGTCAGACTGATTTGCATATGGCCATGTCTGAACTGGGGTGGCAGAGTGGGCTAAAGAACGGTGATGGATCAAACCCAGATCTGTTGACTGGGTGTGAGTGTTTGATTGGTTCTGATGCTCCATCCATCACCACCCCCTTTTGTACCGCTTTGTTTGCCATAAGTTGGCAGGGTATGCTCAGACGTGAGTCCCTTGCTCACTTTGCCACTGGATTCAAGCAAGCCTGGCTGAAGACGGCTGAAATGCCAGAAACCGGTCCTAGGAAGCTTGTTTTTGGTCCAGGGAAGGCATGGCTTGGCAGTTCGGGCTGGACTGTTCCCATGAGGCACAGGGTCAGACTGATTTGCATATGGCCATGTCTGAACTGGGGTGGCAGAGTGGGCTAAAGAACGGTGATGGATCAAACCCAGATCTGTTGACTGGGTGTGAGTGTTTGATTGGTTCTGATGCTCCATCCATCACCACCCCCTTTTGTACCGCTTTGTTTGCCATAAGTTGGCAGGGTATGCTCAGACGTGAGTCCCTTGCTCACTTTGCCACTGGATTCAAGCAAGCCTGGCTGAAGACGGCTGAAATGCCAGAAACCGGTCCTAGGAAGCTTGTTTTTGGTCCAGGGAAGGCATGGCTTGGCAGTTCGGGCTGGACTGTTCCCATGAGGCACAGGGTCAGACTGATTTGCATATGGCCATGTCTGAACTGGGGTGGCAGAGTGGGCTAAAGAACGGTGATGGATCAAACCCAGATCTGTTGACTGGGTGTGAGTGTTTGATTGGTTCTGATGCTCCATCCATCACCACCCCCTTTTGTACCGCTTTGTTTGCCATAAGTTGGCAGGGTATGCTCAGACGTGAGTCCCTTGCTCACTTTGCCACTGGATTCAAGCAAGCCTGGCTGAAGACGGCTGAAATGCCAGAAACCGGTCCTAGGAAGCTTGTTTTTGGTCCAGGGAAGGCATGGCTTGGCAGTTCGGGCTGGACTGTTCCCATGAGGCACAGGGTCAGACTGATTTGCATATGGCCATGTCTGAACTGGGGTGGCAGAGTGGGCTAAAGAACGGTGATGGATCAAACCCAGATCTGTTGACTGGGTGTGAGTGTTTGATTGGTTCTGATGCTCCATCCATCACCACCCCCTTTTGTACCGCTTTGTTTGCCATAAGTTGGCAGGGTATGCTCAGACGTGAGTCCCTTGCTCACTTTGCCACTGGATTCAAGCAAGCCTGGCTGAAGACGGCTGAAATGCCAGAAACCGGTCCTAGGAAGCTTGTTTTTGGTCCAGGGAAGGCATGGCTTGGCAGTTCGGGCTGGACTGTTCCCATGAGGCACAGGGTCAGACTGATTTGCATATGGCCATGTCTGAACTGGGGTGGCAGAGTGGGCTAAAGAACGGTGATGGATCAAACCCAGATCTGTTGACTGGGTGTGAGTGTTTGATTGGTTCTGATGCTCCATCCATCACCACCCCCTTTTGTACCGCTTTGTTTGCCATAAGTTGGCAGGGTATGCTCAGACGTGAGTCCCTTGCTCACTTTGCCACTGGATTCAAGCAAGCCTGGCTGAAGACGGCTGAAATGCCAGAAACCGGTCCTAGGAAGCTTGTTTTTGGTCCAGGGAAGGCATGGCTTGGCAGTTCGGGCTGGACTGTTCCCATGAGGCACAGGGTCAGACTGATTTGCATATGGCCATGTCTGAACTGGGGTGGCAGAGTGGGCTAAAGAACGGTGATGGATCAAACCCAGATCTGTTGACTGGGTGTGAGTGTTTGATTGGTTCTGATGCTCCATCCATCACCACCCCCTTTTGTACCGCTTTGTTTGCCATAAGTTGGCAGGGTATGCTCAGACGTGAGTCCCTTGCTCACTTTGCCACTGGATTCAAGCAAGCCTGGCTGAAGACGGCTGAAATGCCAGAAACCGGTCCTAGGAAGCTTGTTTTTGGTCCAGGGAAGGCATGGCTTGGCAGTTCGGGCTGGACTGTTCCCATGAGGCACAGGGTCAGACTGATTTGCATATGGCCATGTCTGAACTGGGGTGGCAGAGTGGGCTAAAGAACGGTGATGGATCAAACCCAGATCTGTTGACTGGGTGTGAGTGTTTGATTGGTTCTGATGCTCCATCCATCACCACCCCCTTTTGTACCGCTTTGTTTGCCATAAGTTGGCAGGGTATGCTCAGACGTGAGTCCCTTGCTCACTTTGCCACTGGATTCAAGCAAGCCTGGCTGAAGACGGCTGAAATGCCAGAAACCGGTCCTAGGAAGCTTGTTTTTGGTCCAGGGAAGGCATGGCTTGGCAGTTCGGGCTGGACTGTTCCCATGAGGCACAGGGTCAGACTGATTTGCATATGGCCATGTCTGAACTGGGGTGGCAGAGTGGGCTAAAGAACGGTGATGGATCAAACCCAGATCTGTTGACTGGGTGTGAGTGTTTGATTGGTTCTGATGCTCCATCCATCACCACCCCCTTTTGTACCGCTTTGTTTGCCATAAGTTGGCAGGGTATGCTCAGACGTGAGTCCCTTGCTCACTTTGCCACTGGATTCAAGCAAGCCTGGCTGAAGACGGCTGAAATGCCAGAAACCGGTCCTAGGAAGCTTGTTTTTGGTCCAGGGAAGGCATGGCTTGGCAGTTCGGGCTGGACTGTTCCCATGAGGCACAGGGTCAGACTGATTTGCATATGGCCATGTCTGAACTGGGGTGGCAGAGTGGGCTAAAGAACGGTGATGGATCAAACCCAGATCTGTTGACTGGGTGTGAGTGTTTGATTGGTTCTGATGCTCCATCCATCACCACCCCCTTTTGTACCGCTTTGTTTGCCATAAGTTGGCAGGGTATGCTCAGACGTGAGTCCCTTGCTCACTTTGCCACTGGATTCAAGCAAGCCTGGCTGAAGACGGCTGAAATGCCAGAAACCGGTCCTAGGAAGCTTGTTTTTGGTCCAGGGAAGGCATGGCTTGGCAGTTCGGGCTGGACTGTTCCCATGAGGCACAGGGTCAGACTGATTTGCATATGGCCATGTCTGAACTGGGGTGGCAGAGTGGGCTAAAGAACGGTGATGGATCAAACCCAGATCTGTTGACTGGGTGTGAGTGTTTGATTGGTTCTGATGCTCCATCCATCACCACCCCCTTTTGTACCGCTCCACAGCACAAGGCAATGCCTGCATCTAGCACTGGCTCACTGCCACCTCCTTACCCCATACCTACCTCTCCAGCTGCTCGACTTCAAAAAGGCATTCGACTTGGAGGATGTGCTAATGGTCGTGAGAATTTGTCTGCCTTTCTGAAAATTGGTGTGCGTGTTATACTCCAACCCCTGTGCTAGGGTCCTTATAAATGGGGCTCTCTCGAACGTCTTCCCTATCAGAAGAGGAACAAGACAGGGTTGCCCTCTGTGTCCCCTCCTCTTAGCTCTAGCAATAGAGCCACTCGCGCGGGCGCATGGATTTAGGGGTGGCAATGGCAGGGAAGCCATGAAGACCACATAGCCTATACACCAATGACGTTTTACTCTTCCTTGCAGACCTGGCTTGCTCGGGACCACGATGCCTTCATATCCTTTGCCCATTTGCGCCTGAACCAAACCAAATCAAATCTGGTGCCTCTTCATGAGTCGCGGGAATGGGTAGATTGGCAAACAAATATCCCCATACGACGCCTCACCTTTAAATATCTTGGCATATGGGTTGCACTACTCCTGGAGCTTACCTGGTCACTCAATATTAATCCCCTCACTAAAATAACAAAGGAAGACCTCCAAAGATGGCCCTCCCTTCCTCTCAACCCCCTGGGTAGGATCGCCTTGTTCAATATGATGGTGCTCTCCTGGTTCCTTTACATAATCCAGAACCTACCACTCCATCTCACCCGTAGATGGTTCCGGGAACTGGATAGTATGACCACGACATTTCTCTGGGGTAACTCAAGGCCACGCATGGCCCTCGACCACTGTTCAACGGGCCCCATTTGACGGGGGCATCGGGATGACTAATCTTTTACTATATTTTTTTGCTACCCACCTCCTATTGATACATGACTGGTTCAGTGGGGATGGTCGAACCCAGCATACCTGCCCCACACACTTCCTGCAGTGACCCGGGCGGCCTTACTTGCCTGGCGCTCCCCGCTTCGATACACTCAATGGGAGGCTAAACTTACACTGCAGACTTCCGTGTGGCATGGCGCATGGCTCGGGAAGTGGGGACACTGGAGGGCTTTTGGAGGTGGGACTTGATCGGGATCACGCACCTGGGGGATGTGTAGAAAGGGTAACACCTATGTGCCTTCCAAGACCTAGAGAACGCTTACACACTACATTCTACCCATTTTTGTAAATACCTACAGCTCCGACATGCCTTAACTCCTACGCGCCTGCAGGCCTTACATTCGCAGAATTCAGCCCACTAGAGGCCAAAATCCTTATGGGGACCCTAGGGATGGGAGGAATATCTCAGATCTATAGTTCACTAGTTAACAACATCCCCAACCACCGTAGACGCCCTCAGGCGCCAGTAGGAGCTATGGCTCGGCCTCCTCGAAGAAGGAGACTGGAGGGATGCCCTGATGGCCCCACGGTGAATTACCATCTCCGCCAGGCTCTGGCTAGTCCAGATGTATTTTCTCCATTGCGCGTACCTCACCCCATTCGCCTGCATCAAGCAGGCTTACTTCCTGCCCCCGCTTGCCCGAGATGCGCAACAGAGCCCGCTGACTTCTACCATATGGTCTGGTCCTGCACCGCACTATTCCAATACTGGTGAGCAGTAGGGTCCGAATTGAGCACCACACCAGCTTGGAGGTCCCACTCAGCCCCCTAACCCTACTCCTGGGAGTGATGGAGGGATTAGATGGCTCCTGAGTGGACAAAATCTTTTTAGGGACGGCCATTATGGTGGTCAAGAGAGACATTGCAGCCGCCTGGAAAGACCCTGCCCCCAGGACCATCTCTAAATGGTGCAAGGGAGTGGACTGGTGTGCCGCGCAGGAAAAAACAGTATATGAGGCAACAGGTTGTCCTGCCAAACATGGTTGCATATGGGGCAAGCGGCTGGGACTGGTACTGTAAAGCATATTAGTCAAGTGAGACTAAGCCTCAGGGCTAGAGTTGACGGTAACCAATTAAGTTAACATGGAGCAAGACTAAAGGGAAACTGTGAATGTATTATATGTTGATATGTAAGGAACTATCATGCTGTTGTTTTCTAAAAAACAATAAAATGTGATTATCAAAAAAAAAAGAAGAAGAGTCTCGAGTCTCTAGTAATGGCAAATTATTCAGTGCTTGTGCAATACATTGACCACCTACTGTGGAGTCAAACATGAAGGAGGCTTGCAAAGTTGACAACATTGCTGTTTTGAACCATCTTGCAGAGGATGGACATAAAGTATCCCCGACTAAGATACAATTTTGCAAAACTCCTGGACACCACATTGAGAAAGGAGCAAGGAAAGTGTTGCAGGAAAGAATCTCACCGATTCTTAGCATGAATCCTTAGGCAACCTAAAAAGAAGTCTGCATGTTCTTAGGAATGGTGGGCTATTGTCGGTAATGGATTCTACATTTTTATTTGACAGCAAAACCTCTTCAGATGTTGGCACACAAAGAGGTGTCTGATCCAGTACCCTGGGATGACAGTTGCATGACAGTCTTCACTGAGTTACGAGAATGCCTTTGCAGGGCACCAGCTCTGGGAATGCCAGATTAGAAAAAATGCTTTGTGTTTTGCAGTGAAAGAGAAGGCTGCGCTCTTGCAGTGCTGACAGAGATGCATGGAAGTAGTCGCAGACCTGTTGCCTACATTTCCGCAACCCTTGACCATGTTGCACCCACCATGCCTGGATGTTTGAAAGCGGTTGCAACTGCATGTGTGAGTCTTGAGCAGTGTGAAAGTATAGTCATGGGACACCCACTGACTGTATTTGTGCCCCATTTAGTGGAGATACAGTTGACACATATTCATACACAGTATTTGACTAACAGTTGTTTGATGAAGTATGAACAAATCTTATTGGGTGCAGAGAATGTGACCCTTGGATGCCATTGCCTGGAAACAAGAATGTGACTGATGAAGTTCAACATTATTCTTTGGATGTGACTGAATTGTGTAGGAAACCATGCCCTGACATTTTGGATGAACCATTACCTGAATCTGATCATGTGTAGGTCGTTGACGGTTCCTGTTTGAGAGACAATGAAGGAAATTTGAATATTGCATATGCTGTTCGTACAGTTGGAGGTTTAGTGGAAGTGTCATGATTGCAAGGAATGCATTCGGCACAGGTTGCAGAGCTTGTAGCGCTGCCACAGACATGCAGCATTTTCAGAACAATTCAGAGTCACAATTTATACAGATAGTAAGTACGGCTTTGGAGTCGTACTTGACTTTGGGCAATTGTGGTCACAGCGTGAGTTCATGATGTCCTCTGGTTCTTCCATAAGAAATGGAGAGTGAGTGAGGAACCTTTTGCAGTCCCTACAATTGCCTGACCAAATTGCTGTTGTGAAATGCTTTGCTCATAGGCAAGGTACTGACTATGTCACAGTTGGAAACCATTATCTCAATGAGATGGCAGAGCATTGTTCTTTAAATGTGTCAACATTCAATGAGGAAAAACTAAAGCAAACATCAGATGTGACAGATTGTAACCTGTTGTTGTCACCATTAAACACCTGGGATGAGGTGCGAAAGTTACGGGAGTAAGTGACAGAAGCTGAACAGTAAGGATGGGTGCGAGCAGGTTGTACTAAAAGAGAAGATGATGTCTGGATTTACTCTGATTGCAGACCTGTATTACCTGATAGCTTATTGTCACCTATGGCTAGACATTATCATGGTCCTGCACATGTAGGAAGAGATGCAATGATGTGCCTCTTTCAATTTGTGTGATTTATGCCTAGATCCAGAGTGACAGCAGAGACACTCTTTCACTGATGCGTAGTATACCAGCGACAGAATCCTGGCAGAAAAACACAAGTTGTCATGAGTCACATTGGTAAATCCGCAGGTCCTATCAACCGTATGCAAATTGACTTAATTGAGGTGCCCCTATGCAATAGTTTGAGATATGTTTTTGTCATTGTGTGCATTTTCTCAAAATGGGTTGAAGCTTATGCTACACGTAGGTACGATAGCCTGACTATGGCAAAGTTACTGTTAAGGGAGTTGATTCCACATTTTGAATTTCCGAATTCTCTTGAGTCAGGTCAAAGAACTTATTTTAATAATGAAGTCCTGAAAATGTTATGCGCAGCACTACTGGGTGAGCAAAAGCTCCATTGCAGGTACCGTTCAAAGGCTTCTGGATTGGTGGAGCAGGTGAACGGTACATTAAAATCCAGATTGGCAGACGTGTGCGCTTCAATGTCTTTGAAGTGGCCTGATGCTCTTGTGTTGATGAGTTTCAGAAGTACACCAGACAGGAGGACAGGACTGTAGCCCCACAATGTTACCATGGGCCATTTGAAGAGCTTGCCAGCTGTTCCTGCTAATGCTTAAGTAAACATAACAGACAACTGTAGATTGGACTACTGCAAAGGCCTGGCCGACATGGTACCTTCTGTTTCTCACCAGTTTGGAGAAGTTGCTTTGCTGTCCAACAGGAGCAGTGTCATGACCTAAGTCCAGAAGACTGGGTAATAGTGAAATAACAAGTGCGCAAAACATGTTTGGAAGCGCACTAGAGAGGACCACTCCAAGTGATCCTAGTCACTAAAACCACTGTGAAATGTTAAGGTATCCCAAACTGATTAAGGTCTCCCAAACTGATTGCACACTTCTCACACTCGCAGAGTCACAAGTCCATTAATGAGCACCTGTTTCTAATGTCCCAGTGTTTACAGTGAGACAGAGGGATCAGGTTAGTCAAGCTGTTTGACACCAGCAAGCTACTGGGCAGCACTCGTTTGGCCTGAGGGGGTCAGAGAGAGTCAACTGTTGGTACTGAAGGGTCTGAGCAAACAGACTTGACAACAAGAGGTACAGACTCTAGTGAAGGGCCTAGTGCAGCCAGAAAGCAAGTTGTACCTGCAGACCGTTAGCCCAGAAGAGGTAAGATTCTGAGAAACGGCCTGACAAAAGATCAAGTTCCACCAACTGTTTCTGAAAGTTCTGAGCAGTCTGATCAAAGGGATACTGATAATGAGCAAACAGCTGTGAGGAGAGTAAAAGAACAAGAGTACCCAGACAAAGGTACTAATCTCCTGAATGGACTTACCTGGCCGCAAATTAATGGGAGCAGGAGTTCATTAAGCATTGTCTTAACAATAAGAGTCCACCTGTACCTCTTTGAAACTAACTTTGTTGTGGATCTAAATTTCAACCTTGGTTTACCAATTGAAGGACTGACAATTTTTCCTGATATACTCATTAACGAAGCTGATTTGAGTGTTTCTTTTCGTATTGAAGGAAGCCATTAATTGTGCCTTGATATTGTATGCTGAACTTTGTCAAATTGCTTAAACCACTGCTGCTATTTTTGAATTTTTCTTTTAGTGAACGGTCTGAATTTTGAAAAACTATGGTGTCCAATACTGAAATCTCTTCCAAATGTGAATGTGAATATACTGGAATCTTTTCAATTATTGCTTTGATATTAGTTGCATTGATTATTATTTTAAACTTGCCAAACTATGTTCCTGTAAAGTATTCTGCACCTACAATTCCTTCTGAAACTGCGAAAAGAAATAACACTGATTCTGTTGCTTTAAATGACAATTCTCTACATCATGATGTTTCAAAATCTGACTTCTACAAATGTTTATACTATATTGCTTAATGAGTATGCAGATACAATGGATGTTGGTGATTGCTACGTATGTATGCAAATAATCATCATCAGTTGCTGAGGGTGTGACCTATCATAGCTTGCCGTTAACATAAAGAAATTTCTTGCAGTATATTGACTAGCTTGTTTTATGGTACTGATCAATTACAGTGTTATTATTCTAATCAAGATCAGATCTTTTCTGAACTTACTGTGCTAAAATGCTTAAATCCACATCCTGAAGTTTCAACAGCTCATACTGTGGACTATCTATTTAGACCGACTTGATCGTTGTACATGACTTATGCACATGAAATAACCTAACATGTAAAATAGAGGGAGCTTAAAAGAATGTTAAATAGTAGAGAGTAGACAAGATAATACCACAATTAATACTAACGCATTGCCTAAATTAACTCCTTGGAAATTACAGCAGGAAGAAAATAAAATATTAGGAGGAATGGCTTCCTTAGCTTTAAACTGGCAACATAAGGATAAAGTTTGTATAAATAGCAAGATATCAAATATTCACAACCAGTTTGTAGGTCTTAGTGAATGTGAACATACCTTTGAAATGTATGAAAATTGTGGAAGCTATTTAGAGGGTGTTGACCATATCTTTCATGGAGTGTATTATATTCGTTGAAAGAATGCTTGTTATACATTACTGAGAGGCTGGTATGGAAGTTAGAGTTTGAGAATAGTTTTTCCAAAAAGTTATCGCTTTAAACGAAATGAAGGAGAATTAAAAGATGGGAACTGGAGAATGAAGAGAGGTGTGAGTGCAAGTGATATAGTAGGTGATATTTTTGGAGTTTTAACACATTCATTAGGAGTAGCCCTAAACTCACAGAAATTAGAAAGCTATCTATTATTGTTGATAAATTAGCCACCAGTACATCTGGGGATTTTTCTGTTGTACATGAAGAAATGATTCAATAAGATCAGTGGTCATTCAAATTTGACTTGCACTTGATATCCTCATTAGGTAGCTAACATTGAGTTTTCGACACCCTAATTTCCACCCCTCCTGTCGGTGGAGAAAAATCCATCGAAGGACCATTGCCTCTGTGGTAAAGGGAAATGCTGCGCTTTGTCTAATCGTGAAGGGCCAGTACAGTTAGAGTAATAAGAAGACTAAGCCCCTTGAAAACCACTCTCCTCCTCTTTAGTTTGCTGCTTCTGATCAGATAAGTATTAATTATTTACATCCTTAGTGTATGGTAATGTGAATTTTGCCGAGTAAGTGGGCATTTTAAGTATAAGTGATATTTTACCCAATTTTCGGTTTGCCTGTGTGAGGAAATGTGCATAACTATTTTTACCTGTATTTTAAGTAGTGTATTAGCAATGTGGGAAAGTTTTTATTTTAGGTAATTTAAAGTATAACAGATATTAACGAACTTCAGGAAGAGATTAAAGGCTTAAATAGGAAATACTGTAAGCGAGAAGGAAGTTTTTCAGTAAACGACCATTGGACAGCACGCATTTCAAGAAGCATGTGCTGTTATTCGAGTGCATGCAGGTAGAAGTAAGGGCAAGATAGGCTTAGTATCCGTAGTATGGTTTCAGCCGAGGCCATCTTTGAATTGGGGAGCGTTAGGATGCGACGTTGTCACCTATTTGCACCAATAGGATGTAGCAGGACATACGAATCTTAAGGCAAACTGTTGTAGTTGATGCTTTTATTCGGCTTTTACAACGCATGCACTTACAACGCAATTTTTACAACGCAACATCCACTACAACGCATTCCATTACATCGCATGACACTACAACACATTTTAAAAAACTACCTTTACAACGCATTCCATTACATCGCATACTACCTTTACAACGCATACCATTACAACGCATAATGTTACATTGCATTTAAGGTAAGTATTGGATAGTATAGGGGTAAAAATTACTATTCTTACTCCAGGGGGTGCAACAGTAGGGTAAGTGTTGGATAGTATAGGGGTAAAAATTACTATTCTTACTCCAGGGGGTGCAACAGTAGGGTAAGTGTTGGATAGTATAGGGGTAAAAATTAATATTCTAACTCCAATAGTATGCATTGTAATGGTATGCGTTGTAATGCCTGCGTTGTAGTGACATGCGATGTAGTGTCTGCGTTGTAATGGTATGCGTTGTAATGGTATGCGTTGTAGTGTCATGCGTTGTAAAGGATGTTCCGTTGTAATGCCTGCGTTGTAAGTGTAGTGCGATGTAATAGTTGCGTTGTAAAGGTTGTTTCCCTTTTATTATCAACTTTAAATCACAGTCAGTGATATATTTCTCCTCTCTTCTTCCTTTCCTCTTGGACTAGGACCAAGATCGCCGGGACCACCGTGAAGGAAGATGTCCTTCTATACTTCTTTACTTTAAAGTATACGGTTGGGGTGTGAAGGAAGACACCAGTTTCCTATCCCGTCACCAAGTGAGTTGCTATTATCTCAATGGGGTTCACTTTCAATTATTGGTCCCCATTAGGTCCTCGATATGGGGAGGGACATATCCAACAAATTATTCTCAATGGTATAACAATAACCTAAATACAAATTATATCTAAAATGAAAAGAAAAGAAAATCCTGTTCTTTAAATGGGGAATGTCATCAAGCACTTACTTTTCAATAACATTCTGTCACCAATCCAATCTTACTATTTAGGGCATTTAAACCAGTAAGCCCTCGCTTCTTGTAAAACCTGTGTCTTTCTTTCCAGCTTCCTCGTGGTTCCCACTCCTCACAAGTACCCGGTCACGTACCTGGGCAAGCCACGCTCCTCTAGGAACGTGGTGGGGCTCTGAATGCATCCAGTGGCCTCCTTGCTCTTCTCTGCCCTTGTCTAGTTCTCCGACCGTCTCCTGCACTTGATAGGGTCCTTGTAATCCTGGTTCTCGTGTGTCCCGAAATCTCTTCTCGAGCTCTATCTTCTGCGTCTCCACAAACGCCCAGTCCCAGCATGATTACTGGGGTCTTGAATGCTGTCTCCTCTTGTTATTGGCTCTTAGCCGTGTCTGTAGTCCCCATCCAGAGGTCATGGTGTTCATCTTCCAACTGGGCTGAATGTTCCTTAAAGGGCAACTCGTTGTAAGGAGCCTGTGAAACAATGAAGAGGGCGTCTTTTGATGTTGTAGCGGTGGGGAAGGGCAAATGGCTGACGTGTCAAAACTCTCCACCCTATCACACACATCCTCACTAGGATTTTCCAGATCTGGGTTAAGAGGAAAACAGGAGAGAAAGTCAGAATTGCTCTGGTCTTTGCCCTTCCTCCGACGGATTTCAAACTGGAAGGGTTGTAATGTTAAGAACCACCTCGGAATCCTGTCATTATTCCCCTTTTTCCAATGTAGCCAAGTGAGGGGAGCGTGGCCAGTGTAAAGAACAAACGGTCTACCTTCTGAGTAGCAGCAACATTTTTCAATGGCCCAATTAAGAGCAAGGCATTTCTTTTCAGTGGTAGGGTAGACATGGTCTCTAGAAAACAAGTAATGACTAACCTAAATACGAGGTGTTTTCTGTCCTTTAGAGGAATCGATATGAGACAAGACAGCCCTGATTCCAACATCGGAAGTGTCTGTTTGAAGAATAAATGGTTTATCAAAGTCAGGTGAAAGTAATAGAGGAGCTATGGTAAGGACTGTTTTCAATTTTTGAAAAGTTTCAAGGGCCGTGGGGGCTGGGTTCTTGAATATTGAGGGAGACCCTAGTTCTTCCAATAAACCTACACAGGGAGTGGCTAATTACCAAAAATGGGTTATGAACGTTCTATAGTACCCTAAGATTCCTAGAAAAGCTCTTAATTATCTCTTTGTTTTGGGGAAGGGGGTTTCTGTTATAGCTTTTACCTTCTTACTCTGGGGTTCTTTAACGCCTTTCCCCAGGAGGTAACCCAAATATTTGACCTTCTGATTAGCAAATCTAGATTTTTTTGCGTTAATATGGAGGTGAGCTTTTTCAAGTTATGATAGGACGGAGTCATGAAGGTGTTGTAAATGCTCTGCCCAGGTCTTACTATATACAAAAATGTCGCCCAAATAGACAAATGAATTCTCTTGATGGTTGCTGAGTGGGTTATTCATGACCCTCTGGAAAGTGACAGGAGTGCCGTGTAAACCAAATGGAAGAACAGTGAAATGATATAGGCCATCAGGGGTGGCAAAGTCAGTCTTCTCATGGAACTTGCTGATAACCTGCTGTTAAATCGATGGCACTTATGTAGTGTGCCTCACCAAGTCTTTCAAGTAACTCATTAACTCTAGCTAAGGGATACCCAGTATTATGGGAGAATACTACTCCCTCCTGGAGGGATCAATATCTCCCATCTCAAGAATTTGTTTCACTTCACTTGAAGTGCGGCCCTACGGGCTTCTGGGATGCAGTAAGGTCATTGTTTAGTAACAACTCCCTCTATGTAGGTATTGCATGAATAGCTAAGCAAGATTTACCATGTAAGTCTGAAAAGATAACCAAAAAGGATGTTAGGAGATGAAGAAGTTCCTTTCTTTTCTCTTCTGTAAGGGCACTATTGATGTTTGTTTTGTCTATGGTATTGCCTGATTGTACACAAGGGATCTATGAAGGGATTCTTGAGAGGTGCTCCTAAGCATTTTTTTAAAAGGTTGATAGATAAATATGTTCTTTCTTTTAAGGAAAGCATAGTTGAAATGTAACTTTTCTTTTCTTCTTTACAACTTCATAAGAACCTTGCCATTCCTTTTTAATTTTTGTATTAGAGGAAGGTAACAGAATGAATGCCCAGTCCCCAACAGTCTATTCTCGCCATCGTTCCCCTTTGTCATAAAATATTTCTGTTTTTGTTTACTTTTTACTACGTTTTCATGAGCCAAAATTCTTAGATTACCAATCCTTGATTTTAGTTGAGAGGCATAGCTTAAAGGGAATTGGCCTCATCTTTTGCATCCCTTTCCGATGCCTCCTTTGTAATATTCAAGTGTGTACGGGGTTCACGCCCAAAAAGCAGTTCAAAAGGAGAAACGCCTAGACTACTCTGGACTTGGCCTTGTAAAACGAAAAGAACCAGAGGTAATAACTGGTCCCAGGATTTACCATCTCCAGACTTCATTTATTTGAGAGTTAGAATAAGGCTTCCGTTGTACCTTTCCATGAGTCCATCTGTTTGTGGATGGTAAACAGTTGTGGTCAGTTGTTATATATCTAATTGCTTACACACTTGTTTAATCAATTTGGATGCAAAAGGAGCGCCTTGGTCTGTGAGGATTTCTTTTGGAAATTCCATACGAAAAACTACTTCAATAAGGTGCTGTGCAATGACGTTTGTTGTAGGCACCCTTAAGGAAATGGCCTCAGGATAGCATGTAGCATAGTCAACTATGACTAACACATATTGTAACCCTTTTGTGGAACGTGGCAAAAGTCCTATTAGGTCCATCCCCACTCTCTCAAAGGTCTTCCTAATGATTGGTAATGGATGAATCCGTTCCCTCAGGAGGTTAATATGGATTTGTATGTTGACAAATGGCACATTCCTGGCAATAATCCTTAGTCTGAGCATATATGCCAGGCCAAAAGAAGTTTTGTAAAATAGATTGACTGGTCTTTTCTACCACACAATGTGTGGGTGTACAAAGAGCAATACCTGATCTCTAAAATCAAAAGGAACTAACAATTGAGGAGTATCACCTCCCTTTCTCACTCCATGTCAAAGTCCCTTTTGAATTATAAAGCGGGGATAAACAGGATTGGGGGAATCCTAAGATTTTTTGGTGTTTCGCCATACATTTTGAAGTGTTTTGTCATTCAGTTGAACTAGTCTAAAACATTTGTCTAGTGCCCAGGGTTTAGAAGTAAGAAGATTATTAAGTACAGGTATAATCTGTTTTGTTTTGGGGTAACAAATGGCCCAGCCAATGTTTCCGTCCCTGCAATGGGACTTTATCAGGGCCTATAAGAATATACATACATACAAAAATATTTTTAACTATGTTTACTATTCCCATTTTCTAGGTTTGTAATTTCGTTTGGTTTGAGGTTTGTTGGCAGTCAGACCTCAGGGAGTGTACAATATTTATCACAAATAAGGTATCGACTTGTGCAGTGCAGTAGGACCACAACTGCCGATCAATTGGTAGAACCCTGTGCCTAAAGACCAGTACCTGAAGAAAAACTTCCCCCACCCACCAGCCTCCAGTCCTAGACAGATCAATGACCCTCCACACCATCAGGACAAGTGGCTGCGTTAACTGGCACCAACAAGTACCAGTTACACCCTTGAACATATCCTCAGGCCCAATCCCCCAGGCCCTTTGGTGCCCCCAGACACCATCTGGTCCTCCTGCCAACCTCACATGAACAGTTCATCAGCAGTTTCTAGCTTCTCTTGAATGCGAGAAGAGGTTGGCAAACCACCCCAACACCTCTATACACTGTCTCTTTTGCTGAGGCGTTAACTCAGGTTCTAACAGAACACCTTCCGCAGTGACATCCTTCATGTCCCTATGCAGCATGTCAGGAAGATGCTCACTATCTTCCTCAACTTCCTCTGCCATAGCCATGATATTCACTGTGTATTCTCTCCGGAGGTGAGGCTTCAACCTATTAGCGTAGAACAACCTCTAGGGTTTCCTTGTGGCGCCATTGTCCACTAATTAGTTTACCTCAGAAACTTTATGAACCATGTTGTATGGCCCACCTCATTTGTCCTCCACATCTTTTTGAAAATTAGGCTTTAGCACCAACACCTCCTGACCTTTCTGATACTCAGTCAGTGGATCTTTCTGGTCATACCATTCTTTCATCAGCGTTTGGCTAGCCTGAAAGTTCTCCTCTGTCTAACGTATGTATTGCACATTCAATTGATCCATAGATAATGGATCATGAGAAACTAGCCTAAGTCAACAGACAGTGGGTTCACCAAATTGGTGAGCCTCAACAATTAAGAGAAGAAAAATGCTTTTCAAGAGTCCCCTCACTCACCCAGGGTTGCCCCTAGGTGACATGCTTCATCATTGGGGCCATCCCAAGCATCTACTGCTTGGGGCGTGCTACGACTTGTGAGATTTTTATTTTTTATTTTACAGAGATTTATATAGCGTGAACTTGACCCGAATCGGGTATCAGAGCACTTTACATAGCACCAGTTGCATTACATGAGGACATATTCATTTTTTTGTTAGGCACGGGGAGATTAAGTGATTTGCCCAGAATCACAGGATGCTCAGCGTCATTGGCAAGACTCGAACCCAGTTCCCCAGACTCGAGGTCAACAGCCCTAGCCGTTAGGCCAACTCCTCTTCCCAGATGGATAGGATTAGTACACCAAGGGGTAGATTTTCAAAGAAGTCACGCAACACAGCACAGCAGCAAAAAATGCTACGCTGAGTTGCGTGACTGGGAGGGGCAGGAGAGCGCCATATCTACAGAGATATGGCTCTCTCCTCCCTTCTCCCTAGTGCAGCATAGCTGCCGTGTGCCAGACTCACATCTTAGCGCCATAGCGCTAAGGTGCGTGCCTGAGTCTAACATAGGTTTTGTACAGGAAGGATACGCTTCCTTCACAAAATACTATGCCTAGACAAGTTCAAACAGTTTCCCCACTTTGTATGTGTGCTGCACAGTGGAGCCCGCATGCAAAGTAAGAAAAGAAAGTAGAAATTAAATCATTTCTCCTCTTAATGTCTCCTTTAGTGTTAAATCCTGTCTACAATTGCTTGTAGATAGGGTTTTGCATCCAAAGGCATGGGTGGTTGCATGGGAACCCCCCTGTACCGCCCATGTAACACCCCCTTGGTGTGAAAGTAGGCAAAGCAATGCTTTGCACTGATTTGCTTTGCTTGTAGGGTACTTTCCAATGCAAAACAAGTTTTGCATTGAAATGAAAAATGGTTAAAAACATTTTATGCTGGTTAGCATTACTTTTGTGACTCTAACCCAGCGCAAAATGTTTGAAAATCTACCCCCAAGTTTCCTGAAACACACATATGTCATGACAGTCAAGAAAATTCCCCCAGTCAGGGTCAGACACTTTAAATTGGTGACACGCTACATTCGATGAGAGCAGTTTCCACTTAGAGGGGTCAGCACTATTAGAGGGCAGAGCACTGTTTGATATAGAGCTACTAATATAAAGTCAATCTACAGAATTTAAGTTCACTGCAGGCCTACACGCCTTTGCCATGTCAGTAGCAGCTACCAAATTCATCTGCAGGTTCCTTGTATGTGGCTGATTATATTTCAGGTGAATCTCAGTGTTTGAGCGGGAAGATGAGCAGACAACCTAAGCAACAAAATGGTCAATAAGTTTACAAGATAAAAAATATTATTGCAGTATGATTATGATGAGAATCCGAAGAGGAATGTCTACAGTCTTTAGGATATCGGAGTGGATCACTGATCAGCAACCTCGAATTTCCTTTATCCAGTCGATTACTTTATTTGTTAAAGATGCACTATTCTCCCATAATCCAGTCAGCAGATTAGGGATATTGTACATATATGGAGTGTTTGGAAGTAGTTCTTCCATTCGAATTAAGCAAAAGACTATGTTTTCAGGCAGGTTGCTCCCCCATGCCGCACAGCACCACCTGTGTGTCCGTGCCCCTGATCCCGCTGCTGCCGCTTGCCAGAAGTTCGAGGCCCACCTCCACCCACAGGCTACCACCTGCACCTCATCCCTGGTGGCCAGTGGCAGGCCGTAAGCTCTCTGCGCTCGACCTGCCCCCTGTCTGCCTTGCTGCAATTGTGCTTCTGCTCCTGTATTGGTAGTTGTTGTATTCACCTTTTTTCCCTTTTTTTGCACTGTTGTACTGTTGTACTCCTCTTTTTGCTTTCTGTACCCTCCGCCCGCTCTACACTCCCGTTTTCCTGCCGCTGCTTCCCCTGCGGCCCCGCCCCCCTGCTCGCCCATTCATCTGCCCCGCTTCTGCTTCCCAGCTGCTCCTCTCTCACTCTTCCCTTTATATGGCGGCTGCGTACAGCGGGTGTGCCTAAGGCAAGCCCATCTGCGCCCGTCCGCACCTGGACCATGCCTAGCGCCAGACCCACTGGCCCCGCAAACGCCCCGACACCCGACACCGCTATGACGCCAGCACCCTCCACGCACTCAACACCGGACGAGCGCACACGTGCTTCCTGGCCACCCCCAAGCACACCAAAGGATCCTTCTCCTGCCGGAGCTGCAGCTTCACAAGCCTCCGAGTCACCAAACCACCCAGCGGGACAGGACGCAACCACCTCAGATGCATATTACTGAACACCCGCTCCGCACGCAAACACGCCGCCGAACTCTGGGACCTTCTCGACACATCCTCCCCGGATGTCACCTTCCTGACAGAGACCTGGATGAACGCCTCCTCTGCACCCGATATCGCCATAGCCATCCCGGACGGCTACAAGATTACTCGCAGGGACCGCACCAACGGAGTAGGAGGTGGAATCACCATCATCCAAAAGAACACCCTCAGGGTCTCGACCAGAGCCGACGACTCCCTCAGCACCACCGAACACCTACACTTCCAGATCCACACTGATCCAACACCACCCTCAGAGGAACTCTCGTCTACAGACCCCCCCGACCCCAGCCTCAGTTCAGCGACTCCATCGCCGACTTCGTCAGCACGCACGCCCTTACCTCTATAGACTACATCCTCCTCGGAGACCAGAACTTCCACCTCGAGAACAACAATGACACCAACTCCACCACCCTGATTGACAACCTCACCAACCTCGGTCTCAGACAGCTCGTCACAACACCCACCCACTCCGCCGGCCACACGCTTGACCCCATCTTCTCCGCAAGCTCCCACGTCACCTTCAGCCACACTACCGAACTCCACTGGACCGACCATCGCTGCATCCACTTCACCTTCCGAAAACCCACCATGCACCACCGTACTCAACAGATCACCCGCTGTAGCTGGAGCAAAATCACCGAAGACCAGCTAAGCACCACCCTCGCCCGAAAACCACCCGCCGACCCCACCGCCACTGCCGCCAGCAATCTCAGGCGTTGGATCGACGACTGCGCCAACACTCTCGCCCCAATCAAGGAACCCTCCAACAGATGCACTAACAAGAAAGCCAGCTGGTTCACCGCGGACCTCCAGGCCTCCAAGCAAACCTTCCGAAAACTAGAGAAGAAATGGCACCGCGAACAGACACCGGACAGCTACGCAGCCCACAAGAACACCATCCGCAGACACCATCACCTCATCAGATCCGCCAAAAGGGCCTCCTTCAAGGACCACCTTGATAACAACGCACACAACAGCAAAGAGCTCTTCAACATCGTGAAGGAACTCTCCAACCCTAGCTCCAACACCAATGACATCCCACCATCGCAAGACCTGTGCGACTCCCTTGCTACCTTCGTCCATCACAAGATTGCAGACATCCACGACAGTTTCAACAACCTGACCGCCCGACAGCCACCGACACCTCAGACCACACGGACACCACACACAACAACCCCCTGCTCACCTGGACCAACATAAACGACGACGACACCATCAAAATTATGAACACCATCCACTCCGGTTCTCCGTCAGACCCATGCCCACACCACATCTTCAATAAAGTTAGCGCCACCATCGCACCCCATCTCCGCAAGGCCATCAAAGACCGCGACCTTCCCGGAGAGCTGGAAGCACGCCGAGATCAACGCCTTACTCAAGAAACGCAAGGCGGACCCGAGGGACCTCAAGAACTTCCGGCCCATCTCCCTGCTCCCGTTCCTGGCGAAGGTCATTGAGAAAACCGTCAACAGACAGCTGACCCGCTACCTCAAGGAGAACAACATCCTGGACCCATCCCAGTCCGGGTTCCACAGCAACCACAGTACCGAAACTGCCTTCATCGCCGCCACCGATGACATCAGGGCCCTGCTGGACAACGGCAAAACCGCGGCCCTCATCCTCCTGGACCTATCAGCCGCCTTCGACACTGTCTGCCACCGCACCCTACGCACATGCCTCCACAACGCAGGGATCTGAGGCAAGGCTCTGGAATGGACCACCTCCTTCCTCTCTGGCAGAACCCAGATCGTCCGCCACCCCCCCTTCCGTTCCGAAGCCTCCGAGATCATCTACAGCATACCCCAAGGATCATCCCTCAGCCCGACGTTCTTCAACATCTACATGGCACCGCTCGCCAACGTCGCCCGACTGCGCGACCTCAACATCATCTCTTACGCCGACGACACCCAGCTGATCCTCTCCCTCACCAAGGACCCCCTCACTGCCAAAACCAACCCCCACAAAGGAATGAAAGCCGTCGCCGAATGGATGAAGAACAGCTGTCTGAAGCTGAACTTGGACAAAACGGAGGTCCTTATCCTCGGCTCCACCCCCTCAGCCTGGGATGACTCCTGGTGGCCGACCGCACTGGGAGCAGCACCAGCACCCACGACCACGCACGCAACCTGGGGTTTATCCTCGACTCAACACTCTCCATGACCAAGCAAGTCAATGCCGTCTCATCCTCCTGCTTCAACACCCTCCGCATGCTCCACCAGATCTACAGGTGGATCCCCACGAGACAAGAAAAACGGTCACCCAGGCCCTCGTCAGCAGCAGGATGGACTACGGAAACACCCTCTACGCTGGAGCCTCAGCCAAACTCCTGAAACGACTACAACGCATACAGAACGCCTCTGCATGCCTGATCCTCGACATCCCTCGCCACAGCCGCATCACACCCAACCTGAGAGACCTGTACTGGCTTCCCGTCAACAAGAGGATCACCTTCAAGCTCCTCACCCACACTCACAAACCACTCCACAACACCGGTCCGGCATACCTCAACAGACGACTCACCTTCTACAACCCAAACTGCAAGCTCAACTCCGCCGACCTCGCCCTTGCCACCGTCCGCCGCATCCGAAGAGCGACCACCAGTGGCAGATCGTTCTCCCACCTCGCTGCCAAGTCCTGGAACACCCTCCCCATCCTCCTACGGCAGACCCAGGACCTTCTAACCTTCAGGAGGCTACTCAAGATCTTGCTATTCGAGCAGTAGCAGCACCCCTCCCCCCAGCACCTTGAGACCCTCGCGGGTGAGTAGTGCGCTCTACAAATGTTCTGATTGATTGATTGCGGCCCAGCCATATAGAAAGATTGCCTTTTGGTAGTAGCAGGATTGCCCAGGGGAATCATTGATGGAGCTGGGCCACGGCCACAACCTGTACGTGAGAGGTTCTGTGTAGCCTTCCCCATATGCTTGATACTGATGTCGCTGCCACCATACACAGTTGCCACACATCTCCTTGGACATCAGGGCCCAGGATTGGACATACTTGCGTCCTTAATGGGGAACTTGTTGTCTTCCTAAGGAGAGATTGATTGTTGCTACTTAGAATTTACTATCTTTTGGATCTTCGCCTTGTCATCACAGGCATTCTTAGTGATTTTTGGTCGAGTGGCTGGTAATTTCCCAGTAAATTTTTCAACCTGGTCTCTCACAAGGGTTTTAGGGCCCACTGTTTCTGCCTTTAGGTCATTAACTACCTTCGCTACCTTGGCTTGGTTAAGTGATTGCCCAGTTTCCGGGAGTGAATATTGACTGAGCAACCCCCTGTATTCAGAAATTATTTTTCAAAAGTCAGTTCAAAGTTAGTTTTTCTTCTTTTCTTTTCATTCCTTCATCTTCAGAGGTATTCAAATATCTCAGCGAAAAAACTCATAGCTAACACGTGTTTCGTCACACGGTACATCGACCTTTGACTTAATTAGGGCTACAAAGGTAAATTGCAAACTTGTAATTCATTTAATACAATTACACTATTAACACATATTCTGGTGCTGTAAGCACCATCCAAGTGTGTGTGAGGTTTTTTTCTGAGGGCATTTGAATACATGAATACCGTTATATCGAAATCAGTCTTGACTCTGCTCCAATAAGAACAGTCAGTATGAGCTACCAGGCTAGGTCTTCCCTGAACTGGAACACAGGCAAGCTAAGACCGGTTGCAACTTGATTGGGGCATGACAGTCGAGTGTAGCTTGGTTCGAGTGGGGCAGTGGACATGGGACCCACATCTGGGCATATCCCTGGCACTTATGGAATTACATTAAACACAAAAAATACCTGCAATGAGTTTAAACACTAGCAATCGCCTGGGAAACATTCCAATCCATTGTTCTTTTGTCCATTAGGCCACAACGGTTTGGACTCAGCCAAATGCAAATCAGTTTCAACACAGGGCCAATAGGAATACTCCAGGCGGAAATACCAGGCCAGGTCCTCCTTGAAACCAAACACAAGCAATCCAAGGCCAGTTTCTCCCTGATTAGAGTTCATCAGTGGCAGGTAGCTTGGTTCTGGTGAGACAGTGAACATGGGACCCACCTCTTGGCATGACCTTACCACTTACGACATTACATCAAACACACAATAGGTGACGGGAGGAATGCTTGCAATATGTCTAACCACTGGCAATCACTCAGGGTAGCATTTCACCCTATTGTTCTTTTGCCTACGAAGCCACTTCAGTTTGGAAGCAGCCATATCCAAATCAGTCTTGACCCTGCTCCAATAGGAACAGTGCAGCCTGAACTAACAGGCCAGGTCCTCCATTGTCTGGAACACAAGCAACCTAAGATTGTTATCACTTTCATTGTGGCTCAATAATCGGGGGTAGCTTAGTTCCAGTGGCACAGTGAGCACGGAAAGAGATCGGGACAGACCCTTGCTACTTACATTACAACTAACACACAAAAGGCGATGGGAGGAAGCTTGCAATAAGTCTAATCACTGGCAATTACTCGGGGTACTATTCTAACCCATTGTTCTTTTGTTCACCATGCCAGAAAAGTTTGGGTCCAGCCATACACAAAACAGTCTTGACATAGTGCCAACAGGAATAGTCCAGCCCAAACTGCAATGCCAGGTCCTCCTTGAAACTGAACAAAAGCTACCCAAGGCCGCTTTCAACCTGATTTGGGGTTTTCAGTTGGGTGTAGCTTGGCGATAGTGGCACAAGAAGCACAAGACTCACGTCTGGGCACATACCATTGCCACATAGAGTATTACATCAAACACACAAAAGTAGATGGAGGAAAGCTTTCAATAAATTCAACCACTAGCAACTGATCAGGTAGTATTATAAATCACCATACTTTTGACCACCATGCCACCTTAGTTTAGATCCAGCCATATGCAAATCAAGTCTTGACTCTTCTCCAATAGGAATAATCCAGGCCCAACTGCCGGGCCAGGACTTCCATGAAATGGAACAGAAGCAACCCAAGACCAGTTTCCCCCTGATTGCTGCTCGTCAGTCGAGTGTAGGTTGGCTCCAGGGGCACAGTGAGCAGGAGATCCACATCTGAGTGTACCCTTGCCACTTAGGGTGTTATATCAAACGCACAAAAGGTTATGGGAGGAATGTTTGCAATAAGTCTAACCACTGGCAATAGCTCAGGGTGGTATTTCAGCTCATTATTATTTGCCCACCGTGCCACCTGAATTTTGACCCAAGCATTTACATATCGGGTTTGACAGCTTCAATAGGAAAAATCCAATCTGAACTGCAAGTCCAGGTCCTCCTTCAAATAGAACACTAGCAACCCAAGGCCGATTTCACTCTGATTATGGCTTGTCAGTTAGATCTAGCTTCGTTCCTGTGGCACAGTTAGCACAGAACCCATGACAAGGCATACCCTTGCCATTTACGGAGTTTCATCAAACACATAAAAGGTGACAGGAGCAATGCTTGAAATAAACCTACCACTGGCAATCGCTCAGGTAGCATTCACACTCACTGTTCTTTTGACCACCATGCCACCTCAGTGTGGACCCAGCTATATGTAAATAAGTCTTCACCCTGCTTCAGTAGCAACAGTCGATCCCGAACTGCCAGGCCACGAACTCCCTGATGCGTGACACAAGCAACCCTATACCAGTTTTGACCTAATTGGGGCTCATCAACTGGGTTTTGCTTGGTTTCAAGGCCACAGTGAGCAAGGGGGATGTATGATGTTACAACACATGCTTTCACCACACATGCTTTTACCATGCAGTCTGTAGCACGCATATACCATTACCATACATGTCTTTACCACAAACATACATACACTTTTTTTAAATTCAAAATTATTCCGCCAAGTGAGTGGTGGAAGATTTACTATTCTAACTCTGCCAAGTGACTAGTCAAGAAAAGTGCTGAATAGTGATTAGGAAGCCAAAGTAATAAGATATTGCCATTCCTTTTAGAATATAACAACGGCAAACAAATTAGTGTAAAAAAAAAGAATCTTTCAACAATAAAAAGGAGAACTAAAATGATCATTCCAACCCACAGCAAAGACATCATAACATCATAAATAATGTAAAAATATTCAATAGTACAGTGTAAACTCATCAATATTCACAAATAAATGCAGTGATGCAAGACAAACTGGCATGTCCTTTTGACCTTAGATAGACAGACATAGATATACAGTAAAGAATCAAACAATCTACATTGACTCAAGAAAATCTCCAAAAGTCTGAAGCCAAAACCACAATGACCAATAAAACAGGTAAATTTACTCATAATAAACAGACATTAAATTGAATGGTCACATGTTTTTTTCAAAGCAGGATACTGACACAGATTTGTTTTCCTCAGTTCAAACAGCATGAAATTACATTTTCTTTCACAACAGATCCAATAAATAACTTTGAATTTTTTTTCTGTATAGAAAAGGGCCAAACATATTGGAAAAAGAAACAATTTCCTTACGTCACACGCATAATAATTTTTTTCTGTTGTTTTCCTGGTCTTTCAAGAATGGAAAATTCAGGTGAAGCAAGATATATTCTGTCCAAAAGAGGAAATAGAGTATAAAATATGATGGCTATATTTATTGTAAGGAGAGCCCAGGAGTCATTATAAGTGTGTTTTTTTCATCCCATTGCAAAGGCAGAGCGGTTGCTCTTGTGACACAATGGAAAGAACCAGAGAGCATAACTACTCTGCCTCTGCAATAGAAATTAAAGAAAGGCAAAATAGTCAATAAACAACAGTCCCTTGTGGCCAATTCCAATTAACCCTGTGGCTCAATTTTGAGGGTGGTAGCCCAGAACATCCTCTCACACATTGCAAGTAGTATGCCCACACTTCCAAATCTAAGAAGGATGCTCCAACTAAAAAAACAGGTGAGAAATTCCCAAAATGTTACTCCTCAATCCTACTATGACTTTAACATCCCCTCTGAACTTATTGTTTCTTTTACAAATGTACCTTCTTTACTATAAAATAATGAGAACCCTCTGAAACTAATGCTACCCTTTAGTACAATTCGTAACACATTAACCCTAGAGAATAGCGAAGTTTGGATAATGGATGGCACTTTTAAATCAATCCCAAATCTATTCAACCAAATTTATACTATCCATGCAAACATTAACAACACTATCATCCCATTAGTTTGTGGTTGACTTCCTCACACACAATTCTCAACTTATATTGAAGTGTTATCAGTTCTCAAATCTAAAATAATAATTGACTTTGAGTTACAAATGATTCATACAATTACTAAAATGTATCCAAATACATACATTCAATGATTTGTTTCACTTTTCCTATGCATATTTGCAGAAAATAAAAAATAAATCCTTAGCTGAGGATTATATGTCAAATTGTAAGCTGCAATATGAACTATACATACCTAATTGCATTGTGTTTTGTACCTCCTGTGTGGATGACTTCTACCCATCAAATATACAATCAGAATATTTTTCACAAAACAAGGAAAAATTGGCTCCTCTTCTAAATTACGTCACAGCAGGCCAGGTCACAAAAGGAAAGCAATATTTCCTATTGAATGGTGGAAGTGTACCCCACCTGCCTAGAGGAAGGTACAAAAAACAACAATGCCATAGGGAATTGGCTCAATAAAGAAAAGTCACCCCAAACTCTATAATTTCCTGGAATTTGGCAAAAAGAACCCAGTTCCCAGGAAATGAGAATGGCACAATCATTCTCAGGTAGTCTGAATAATCAGATATTAAAAAAATAAAGAGATGTTGGAAAGACTTTGGCAAAGATTCATCAATTTCTATTGATGGGGGCTTCCAACCACATTGACAATATTGAATACATTTTACACTACTAACACAAAATAGCTTCTAAAATTACTCTCCTGTTTTGACTCTATAAACTAATTGAATTAGCATTTTCATTTTCTTTTTTCTTAATTCTCTGATTTCCTACCTGTAGTTGTCTTCTTTCATCAACTCTTGGTGATATTTAAAAAATCTCTCAGCAAGAGTCTCAAATAATCGAACACTTTGAAGAGTTCACCACAAATCCAAACAACCCATCCCAAACATTTTTTTTTTAAATCTGTTTTTCACATGGAATTCTTCAACAATGCAATAATAAGACAATCCAAAAACCAAGGTACCCAAAAATATATATTTTTAAAAACATTTAAAAATGTATTTATTTTTCAAAATGAAATGAATGGAGAAACAGAAAAGCAATCTAATAATCAAGAGTTTTTTCTTCAAAATTGCTGTCTTTTGTTCCAGAATTGAACAAATTAAAATGTTGCTTTTAATTCAGATATGTTTAGAAAGTTGCTAGTGTGATTGTTTACTCCTTTTTTTAAACCTAAGTTGAAAAAACCCAATTGTCCTGACATGCACATAAAAAACCAACCTGTATGAGGATGTAAAACTGGTTAAAACTTTAAAAAACTCTCCTTAGAATAGATTTTGTCACCATTATGTCTAAAAATGTCAATTACATTGTTCCTATCTGATCACATATCCTCTGTGCTTCCGATCTCGACCACGACCTTCCACCAACTCTAGAAACAGAAGCTGAACCGTTTACATAAAGCTGCAAAAGTGAAACCTAAAAAAAATACTTCTTACATTGAAATCAATGAAAAAGCATGGGAAAATGTTTTGATAATGCAAATAAATATTTTAACCTTATTTAAAAGTATGTTTTATATTTTCTTTATAAATTATATTTGATTGTATTTTATAAATATTTGTAATAAAAGTTATTAATTATAATAAGATATTTAGAGCAAATAAACTTGTTGGGATTTTTAAAATTGTTATTGAAATATAAATTTGCTTTTCTTTTTCTTTTTTAGAATTTAGTTTTTCATTGCATATGTATTTTTAAATGTTTTATTAAAATATATCTATAAATATGTTATTATATTTATTAAAATTAGTACTAAGGTATCACAGTTGATGCCGGAGTATTATTACTCTTCCCCCAGATCCCTCACAGTCTGCTCCTAAAAATGTAATTTTATATTTTTTAATTAATTTGCATAATTTTAAGATTGATTATATAATTAATGCTCAGGTATCACCATTGGTTCCTGAGTATGAATACTATTAAACTCAATTTAAATGGATTACATATTTAATCCTCAGATATAAGGGATATGGGTTAATGGGTAAGGAAGTGTATTAATACACTTCCCCACTCATTACCCCATATCCCTTACATCTCGCTCCCAAAACTTTATTTTGATATTTTTAAATTAATTTGCATAAATTATTTTAAAATATCAAAATTATTTATAAATGGACTACATATTTAATACTTTTTTTTTGATTTTTCGAAAACCTTTATTAGAAAAGATTGCACAGCATAGTTACATAGTTCCACAATAGCAAAGGATTAAGCACAGCAATACATTGCATCCCAGCAGAGATAGTCGCAAACTTGTGTCATATTGGAGACAATGCCATGGAGAGTTGTCATAAAGCCACAGGATAGGTGATAGCAGATGACCGGAGGAGGCACCATGTGCAGAGGGAGAAGGCAGAGCGACTGAAGGGCCGTGAATGAAAGGGAAGCAGCTCATGGACTAGCACCGGCGGCTGCCATGGCGGAGTGCTGGGGGGAGCGCGGGAGGAGTCGCAGGATGCTGGGGGTCATGTCTTGAGAGGTAGGTGACGAGTGGGCCCCATATGTCCAGTGGACAAGACCTAGCTGGTAGAAGGTCCCAGAACTCAGAGAGGAGGGATTGGCAACGGGTCGCATCCTTGAGCCAGAGGGCCGCCCTAGGTGCAGGCCTGCGACCCCAGCTCCTAAAACTGCATTTAAAATTATATATATATTTTCATATATATATATTTTATATATCTAGATTTTTTTTTTGTAAAACACTTACAGTAATATATTTAAAATAAATGTAAAAATACATTACTTAAAAAAAGGTTAACAAACAAACACTTATCAATACTTACATATACTTTCCACTATGCGTAGAAAACGCATGCATGCTAAAGGGATTTGTGGTAAAGTCATATGCCTGGTAAAAGCATGGATGGTAAAGGCAAAGATGTGTGGTACAGACTGAGTGGCAATAGCATTTCGAGGTAAAGACTGTGGAAAAATTGTCACACAGAAAGGGGCCCACGTCTGGGCATACCCTTGCCCCCTTGGAGAGTTGCATCAAATGCACAAATGTTGATGGGAGGAATGCTTGCAATAAGACAAGACTGATCTGCATATGGGGGGTCCAAACTGAGGTGGTATGGTGGGCAAAAGAATGGTGGGTTGGAATGCTACCTCGAACATTTGGCAATGTTTAGACTTATTACAAACATTCCTCCCATCCCCTTTTTTGTGTTTGATGCAACGCCCCAAGTGGTAAGAAAAAGTCCAGCACACATGCCAAAAAGGTACATTTTGTAGGTTTTGTACAGTGAAATGCAAACTGTCGACATTGTGAGATCTTACATTATACAGCCACACTAATAAAGTAGCTTTCACACAAACCAATAGTAAAACAAGAATATGTGATACATCAAATTAGAAACATCCTACTTTCAGGCATAAGGCATACATAATAAATTAGCAAAATAATGTGACATTAATAGAATAAGTGAAATCAATACACTGGGCAACTGCTTAGAGCAGACCCAGGCAAGAAGACTTGAATATATTGCAATTACAGGAATATTCAGTACGTCTTCCTTCTCAAGGGAAACAAATTAATACATTTCAGCTCAGGAAACTATACACTACTTACCGCAAAAACATTTCTATTTTGCTAAAAGGAAAACACAGAAGAAAAGCATGCATGTAGGAAACTTGCTCATGTAATTTTAAAAGCCACTGTTTCTCTGTTACTTCAAAACGAATGTCAATCCAGGCTGACTTCAATCTGTCATGTCAATTGAAGCCTGATTATGCTAAGTAAAACACATTGAAATCAAGCATTATTTTCTATTTATTAAAAATACTCTGACATCCTTTAAGTAAATGAACTGTAAGAAGGCCAGTTAACAAAAGCTTCTGTGAGCTCACAGCCTTTGCTTAGCCTTAAATAGGTTTGACATAGATGTGAAATGCCTCCCAGGAGCAAACAATAGGCTGACAAGATTGGGCAGAGATTACTTCTCTGAACGCCACTATGGGCAGCTTTTTTGACACTGCAGTATAAAATCCTGCTTTATAGGTCTTTTAAGCCACATGTAACATGTGTGGCATACTTGATATGGAGAGAACAGGATGCCAAGGTAATTCTTCTGGCTCTCCTGTCTGATTGCTGAAGGACCATCCTTTCGTCCTGCCAGAATTCTGTCTCTGGGTTTGTTAGGGGTACAGTGGCTGCCTCAAACTTGATTTTAGTGTTAGATGTGGAAGGACACTAGGATTACTCTGGTACACACCCCAATCACATCCCCAACCTCAAGAGTTGAAGTTTAGTGTTGTTGATTACTTTCCAATTTTGGAAAAGCCCTCACATGTGGCATTTTGGTCCTGTGGTACCGTACTCTTTAAGGCATAACCGCGAGTCATTCCCACCCACTAGCTGATGCCAGGCATAAATAGGGCACATCCAGGCACACACTTCAGAACACCTTCTGGACCTATGGAAGATCAGAGGAGGACTGTGCCTGCTGTGTGCATGACTTGGGAGGAGCCCTGAAGGACTGGACCTCCTATCTCTTGTACCCAGGACAAAGAAGCAGACTCTAAGAGCCAGTTGGCTGACCTCCTGTGTGGCAACAGGGAGACATCAAGATGCAAGAGACCTTTTCCTGGATGTACCCAGCTGACTAGTGGCAAAGGAACCTGGACTGGACTCCGCTGTTTTTGCCTGACACCCTGTGAGTCTCTAAAAGCACATCCCCGAGGTCCTTAGAGGTGTAGTCCTATCATTAACTGGGACTTAACAGACTAAGACAGAAGGTAAAATCTTTGACCAGGATCCTGGTCTACCGTGACAATTGACTATCATTGGCGTTTTGTGCTTTTTGATGCTTGTTCCCCTTAAATATTTAAAATGTCTTATCTCTGGTTCCTCTTATTGTTTTTGTTCATTTTGGTATTTAATTTTCTTTATTCAAGTTTACTCTAATATTCTAATTGGATTTGGGATTTTTATTGTTTTGCATTCTGTCTTTCTGACTGGTTTGGTATATAATTACTACACACATTGCCTCAAGTTAATATAATGACTTGGAGGGTTCACCCTGACAAAGGTTGTGAATATTCCAGTTGCTCAACCCAAATACTAATCCAATTTCTTATAGTGATGTTGTTGGCATGCGGTATTGAGGAAAGGTTTGAATCCATGGTACCGAATAATGAAGTTCAGTCTTTATTGGCACTACTGCATTCTCTGGATATCATTGCTGCGCATAGTAAATTTCAGTTAGCACTGAAATATTGTTCCACATTTTGGATGCATATATAAAGAAGTCCTGTCATCTGTCTTTTTCTTCTTGCATTTCTTAATTTCTAACTTGTTGATGTGCTGGCTTCTAGTTTGGCAGTGTCCACTTGCGGTGGTTAATTTTTTGGCCACATATGTACGGATGTCATGTCTGATGACCTTGTGTCAGAACATATTTAGGGGCAACAGGCCAAGCATGGGTTACTGACCTCAGCCATGGGGATTGGGATGTTTGCCTCTGATGTCCTAGGGTCCCACCAATTATGGCTCTTCAAAACTAGACAAAGTACAATTCCTTAAGCACATGAGTTTCAGTAGTAGCGATGGCGGTACATAAGCTCAGAGCTCACCATCACTCAGCAGTGCAGTAACTGACTAGCCAACCCAATGTTTTAGTTTAGTAAAATAAAAGAGCCTTAATCTATATTCTTTTACTCTAAAGTACAGGGAACCGGTCCAAATAACGCACTGCTGCATGGGCTATTGAACCTTGGATTCTGTCAAATCCTGCCTCCTGAGGGCCCCCTCTGGTAATTCTAGACAGGTGTCCCCATGGGGTTTAGAGTTTCTGTTAGACATGTATCAAGGCTCAAGGCAAAATACCAGGGGTAGCAGAAGTGACATCACAGGTCTGTGACTCCTAATAATATCACAGGAAGTGATGTCACAATAATGTTGGCCTTGTTGATATCACAGGCAATAATGTACCATGACTTTTGACCCCACAAACATCACGGGAAGTGACACTACCGAAGTAAACATATTCAGTGATAACTACCAGAGGTGCAGCCATCAGCTATAGTCCTCATATGCAAGGGTCAGTCATCAATTCCCAGGAACAATTATGAATCTCGGTGGATCCACTCAGCCTTTCATCCTTCTGTGATCGATAAAAAGGGAGCCATTGAGCTGGGTAACAAAAACATCTATTGCTCAACTCAAGATGCTCAAAAGGTGAATGTGTATTTGCATGTTATGTTATGTAATGTACAGCACCGAATACCCAGACACAGCACTGACTTCGCAGATGTATATCCAACTAAGGTCCCAGAGCACAACCATCAGATTCCTACGCACAGCATGAACTACCCAAGACGAGCACAATTACCATGATACAGTAAAAATGACAAAGCACAACCATCATTTACAAAAGCACAGCTCCTAGTAATTAGGGACACAGCTTATAATTCACAGACACAGGACGAATAAACAGAAAGAAGCTCAGATGCTCCCGGCCACAGCGGGAAATGCTCAGGCAAAGCACCAAAGTCTCGAGCAAAATGCCAAACATTAAGATAAAAGGAATATATGCCTGGACACAGGGTTATATTCCCAAATACAGGCATCATAAGAGCCTGCTTATCAAAACCAGCCAAAGCAGAGGTATATCTTCATTAGGGTGAGATACTGTCTCAAATGCTGAGAGCCCAACTGTGCCTTCCTTGGCACAAGTGTATCCTCAAATGTAAGTCTAACCTCACTTTTGTCACAACTGTATCCTCAGCAATAACTACCAGAACTCAGTGGAAACTTTAATGGATTTATTTTACATTTACAAAGGCAAGAGCAATTAAGTAGTAAACTATGTAGGGATTCAGTAGACCATGCCATAGACACACTAAGAGCACATACACAAACTATTCCACAAAGTCAGCCTGTTGGATTCAGACATAAAGTTGTATTTTTCCAATAGTATGAAATCCAAAGCTGCCATGTTACACAAGCACATTTAAGCACTGATGTACTTTATCAGATAGACTCTGTGCTTGTTTTTTGCTGGCACAAAGCATAGTGGTAATTCTGACCCCAGTGATTTTGTATCCTCTGCATCACCAACTCGAAAAAGGGGCCAAAGAGGAGGGCCACTCACTTGAATTGCAAGGACCTAGGAGTGGTCTACTGGCGGGAACATTCTAAAGCCTCTCCTTAGTAGTTTCTACCAAGGGTATCACACCTTCTCCATCCCTATTTGCCCATCTAGGGCCATAGTGGCGTAGCTCGGTATTTTGCTGCCCATGGTGGTCCAAGCCTTTGCCGCCCTATGGCGGGCGTAAGGGGGGGTTGCTTGAGGACGAATCCTGGTAAGAGCGAGGGAAGGCCGCTGCCCCCAAAACTCCATGGACCGTCGTTGCTACGACCCTGAGTATAAGCACCCCTTCCTCTTTCTTCATCCTCCCCTCTACACTCTTCCACCTTCCTTCCCAGCCTTCACCTTTACTTCTTCTTTTACCCCATTTTAGTTAATGAATGTCCCTGTGAAGTACGAGGCTCACTAGTGACCCAGTATGGCATACAAGTACGTTGAAATGAGAGGGCAGCCAGTACTACTGGGGCACTCACATTCCAAGGCTACACCTAGGATTTGGTATCAAGTGGAGCACTGCAGATTGAGGGTAAAAGTCGTCTGTTTTAGAGGTGTAATGCACTAGAGTCAGGCACTGATTTTTAAACTCTGCCTTCGCATTAATATTAGCTTCATGTTTGTTAACGATAAAAATAAAGTATGAAAAATGCAAATCTGTGTCCTAAAGCTACAATCAAAACTCTGGAGTAAGCCCATTAACCTACCAAACTGCTTCATTGCGCACTGGAGACACCCATTAATAACCCGAGCTTTAGAACCATACTGAGACATGAAGTGCTCCTACAAAACAACACGTTATTACCTTATAAATTAATGTCGACTCCTGGCCAAACTCTGTCTCAAAATTACTGGGATGAATTCTGCCCTCAGAGGGCAGGCCTGGCACTACCAACCACTGTGGTCATGTGAGAACCATAGGTGCGGAGATGGACAGGTGGTGACACCACATAATGAACCTGATGTGACATTTCCGCAAAGATTCGAATAGCCAACTACTTGGAGACTGTGCCTCATTTTCTGGCCTAAACGGTGCAGCCACTACAAATATCTGATGACTCGCATGCGCTGATGTCTCCAGAAGACACAGTCTGAAGCCCAACTTCAACTTACTAGAGTGAATGAAGTGTTCTGATTCTCAAACCCCAACGTTGTCTAGGAACATGATGTATAGTTCCAACATCCATCAGGTCACTGGGGTATATTTGACAGACATTGACTGATAGAAAGGAGGCCAGCATGTAATTTAACATATGATAGTGTTCCGCCTTCACGGGGTCGTGCCTGCTCCACACAGGCTCGCTACTGACAGGGTGAATGTTCGCCTTAAAGAAAGCAACAATGATGGTTCCCGGCTCCGTCCTCCCAGGGCATGTGACATGACACCACCTCATACTCCTTCTCTGCCGGAATATATGCTTTTACAGGAAACAGAAGAGAAGTAAGAAAATCACTAGCCTTTATTATACTTTAGGAAGAAGTCATCCCACACATTTCTTTTCCAGCAAACAAACATTACTTAGCAAGCCCTTTCTGATTCTGGCTGTTGAACTGAAACCGGGGTCAGAGGGGCACTGCCAGGGATCTCAAAGAGCAAGCTGCGATCCCTAAGTGATGTCAATGGAAAAAGTGCTGAAAGGAGGTAAGGTATCTGGAGCAGCGCTGCAGTAGAAAGTGCTACCATTGGACATCCTCCCAGGCTCCTCAGTTAAGGCGGAGGAGTGTCGCCCCACTGCAAAATTGCCCCCAGAGATGGAAAAATAAAATAGTAATAAAAGTTAATTTATTACCATTTTAAATTTACAAAACCCATACCTAGCCGAGCATTAGGACGGGGGGCGGGGCTTTCTGATTTCTGTACTGCCAGTCAGGCAGCAGCAGAAAGCAGTGATAGGCATGGCACTTAGGTTTATAGCGTGCATGTCTTTTTAGCGGGTTGTCTTGCGATGGCCAGACAGACATGCACAATTTAAAGTTCTGTAACCCAGCTGCCATAGACAGCATACCGCTCCAGTGTATTTGGGAGAGGTGAGAGAGGCCGCTCCCTCCAAATCCTGCCGCTGCTCTCATGCAGCATGAGAGTAGCGCCAGGATTGGTTACTGCAAGCCTGCCTGGAGAACACCTGAGCGAGGAGCAAGGTAAGTGAGATTATTTTTTTTTGCTTTTATTTTTGTCACTTCCGCCCACTCGCCCTCCTTACATGCCCACCACCACTGCCGGCAGGTGCTGATTCTGGATAGGAGGAGGTGGACAGACCTGCTTCTGGGTCTCGGGTAAGGTGCAGCAGATGAGCTGCCAGGGGTCAAGGGTCACAGCAGTAGAAAGGTAGTTGCAGCGGGATCTAAGACTCCAAGGACCTATGGGGCAGTATTTAGGGGTCAGGGCACATTCCAACAGGGGCTACCAGCAGTGGGTCCAGACCTCCTCCAGTTGCAACTGGTCACTTCAGGAAAAAGGCCTCTTGCAGCATGTTGTGTCTCTGCAATCACACATGAGGCCAGTCTCTAACCCTTGAAGTCCACTTCTCCTGTTTACACGTGGGAGTAGCTTCAACCCTTGAGATACCCTCACAGGTCTCAAACCGCAGACAATCCTTCTTCTGTTCCAGTAAGCGTTCTGAGTAGTGAGGGTGAGATACCAGCTTCGTAGGTTTCACCAGCCAGTGGGTGAGGGTGACTCCTGGACACTCCTTATCCCATGGGAAAAACTTCCTGAGGGCAACTGTGCCCCCTTTTTTTCAGCATATCCTGTTTGCCTTACTGAAAAATATCCTAATGTACACTAATCTAAGGGAAATCTAAGATGGCACAGGTTTTCTGACTTTAGTGGAAGTTTGTTTGCCAGGATGGCGTGAGTTTAGAAAATTAGCAGCTTCCTCCTCCTAAGCTACTCCAAACTGATTTTAGGAGCAGCTCCTTCTCCACTTTAAGTTGGTGCCCAATTGACTAACCTGTGCTTAAAGAACAAAGGCTTCTTCTTCCTCAGGTTTCCCCTTGCAATAAACTATGAATAGTGTGGTTCCCTCTGTCTCTTTCATGTCAATGAAGTTCCTGGGACCTTTCCAGCAGCTCTTCCTGAGATGATAGGGATCACCTACCCCACACCCAGCTCATCCTGTCACCAGGCCTAAGCCATAAGCCATCCTTCTGCTTTGGGACCTAAGCCATCCTTCTGCTTTGAGAGCAGTGTTCACACCTTATTATGGTCAAGCACTGATAGGAAGCTGCTGTCAGGTTAATGCAAACTTGCCTCCAGGAGCTTAAGGCTGGGAAAATGTAAGTTCATAAAAGTTATTCTTTCTACATAATTTATAAAAACATAACTCATCACTATATTGGATTCATAATAACATTATAAATATTGTTTGAATTGTGTTTCTAGCTAGCCCCACACCCAAGATAGCATAATTAATATTCTAATCTGTACTTTATTTTTCTCATAGGGCAGACACAGCCTTCCAAAGTAAAAATATCTTTTGGGGGCTTTTCACTGCATGAACATTGTAAAATTACATTTCTACATGTCACACTTTTAAATATGGTGCATCCTACCTTGTATGCTACAAGGCCAACATAGGGGTGACTTAGTTGCATTTAAAAAGAAGGTTCTTCCCTGGTCAAAATTATTTTTTTGAGTGGTCAGGCTGCAGGGTTAAACTGGAACAGTCAGGCTACAATAGAAGGCTTGAAAGCATGTTTTCCTTCTCATACTAATGGATAGTGCAATAACGGCTGCAGTTTACTTCTGACATTAAACCTTCCACATCAGGAGTGTAAATTCTACACCATATACTGAGGTGAGTTATACATGCTAATCCAGGAACAGCCAAGTTGTACATTCTAGGTACGTTTTAGGGGTCAGAGCACATACACTAGGCACCGGACAGTATTTCCCCTGTCCACAGAGTCTAAACACCAATAATAAATCCAACACAAAATTAGGATGACTGCAGAAAAAGAGGCATTTTCACAAACCAGTGCTACAGGAATACTAATACTAATACTAATAAGCAGCTCCTCTCAGCAAAACCCCTAAATTAATTTCTAAATCACCATTGTCTGCTCTGTCCCCAGTTCAATGCCCAGGTCTCCTCCTCCAGCTTCAAGAATGTCAGCAATATACTTTTACTGTCAGGGAAAACAACCTCACCTCCATCTTGTGCAAAGGAAAGGTCGTGGGCTTCCAAAAAAGAACTCACAAGCCTCCATTACTTTGGCTACTCATACACCCAATTCATGCAGTACACTGCTCCATCTACAAACACACACAACATATACTTGGAATATTAGCTCTAGGATTGGGATTAGCACACAGAAGTGGACCTTTAAACAAGTGGGCAAGTAGGGATGCACTTCAGTGGCACAGATAAAAAGAAACTCATGACGGACCATCCATCCATTGACAACAGAATGAGGGAATGGCTTCAGACTTTTTTTTTTAGAAATCCTGCAGTATGTAGGGTGACGTTCATAGGTGCAACAGAGGTGTCAGACAGGCCATTAAACAGATTTTTGTGTCCATCTAGGCAAGAGAGAACCATGGCTTGTACTATCACCCTGAACTTGAAATTGGCAAGGAAGTGTGTGGAAAGTCCAAATCCAGAAATGGAGTAAATACCAAGTTTATTGACAGCGACAGAGCAACATGCAGCTACACAGGTCATGACTGCAAGACAAACTCCACTGGCTCTCTCAGCATTCCATGAGAAGCTTCTCATAGAATACTAGGACAGAGATAAGTAAACATATCAAGTGCATAGCAATAAAGCAAAATACAACACATCTCCCCTCTAAACAAAAGCCAAAAAACAATAGAGAGAAGGAACAAGAGAGAAAAGGGAAAAAGAAAACATGGAAAGAAAAACAAGAAGACAGAGAAAGTTTTGAAAAACAAAATAGTGAAGAAACCCGTAAGAGGAAAGAAAACCATGGCTAACAAAACAAGATGAAAAGATATCAATTACTAACAAAATCGGCAAATTGTTTGGTAGCAATACGATTCCTAGGAGCTTCCTTGACACTGGAAGCAACCGTGTTTCCACACAATTCAGGTACCACTGGAGAATCCAAATGAACATCAGCCAGATGACCAGTGGCATCTAAAACCTTGAATTTCACCAGGACATCACTGCCACTCCCATTACCATTCACACCATCCTGGAAACCCACCTAGCATTCCACACCTTGCTATCCTGAGTTATAATAGAATTTGAGAAAACATTGTGTACCCTCATGGCTTTACCAAATGTTGGCACACTCTTGCCTTCGTAGACAGGTTTATGCACTCTCACCCAATCTCCTACAACAATCTCACGAGGTTTAGGTCTCCAAGGCTTGTCATACCAGATTTTAGTCTTGTTTTGCTTCCTCTTGACTCTCTCAGCTACATCCATCACATTACACTCCTCACCAAGACGACTCCATTTCTTTTCGAACCACCAAGGACACAAATAGGATGCAGGGTTTCTGCCCTTTAACAGTTTGAAAGAGTTAACGTCTGTGCTGGTGTGTAGAGTAATCCTATACATCCACAGTTTCTCTCTCAAGACACTCCTGCATTCCCTTTCAGAAGTATGTGCCTCCACCACAAAACCTTTAAGAACTCGATTAAACCTTTCCACTTGACCATTTTCCTGGTGTTCATATAAAGATGTGGTAACTTGCTTTATTCCATAACGTTTGACAAAAGCTTCCATATCATTGGATGTCAGTTGAACTCCATTATCAGTCACAAGAGTGGAGGGAGAGCCTTCCCTGGTAAACACCTCTTTAAGAAACTCAATTACAGCACTGGTCGTGGCATGCAGAATACATTTCATCTCAGGCCATTTAGAGTGATAATCCACTAAAACCAAAGCAAAACGAATGTCCACTGGATGACAATTGAAAGGCCCAGACACATCAAAGGCCAATTTCTGCCATGGCAACACAGGCCATTCAACAATCTACAAATAAGGAACATTGACTTTCATCATCTTCTCACTTGAAGCATACACTTCAAACTCTCTTACCACCCAATCAACCATCCTGTCCATGCCTGGCCACCAAAAATGGACCCTCATCAACCGCTTCATAGCTGACATACCCAAATGCTCCTTATGAGCCAATTTAAGAATAACTTTACGAATTCCTCTCGGAGGGACACACTTACCACCTTTGAATAATAAGTTACCTTCCACTTCAAGCTCCTGAGCCACCTTGTACGTGGCCTCCAACTCCGGTTTCGCCTCATTTTTCTTAGGCCAGCCTTCGATAACAAATCTCTTCACATCCTTCCACAACTCATCTGATCCCTCACACTGTTTCCACAATTCCTCCGCGATACTGGCAAACTCACCATCCTAAAAATCCTTAATACCAGCAACCATATCCACCACGCCAACTTTGAAAGCTTCACCAAGTTGACACGTGAAATGCGTCAGGCAGTCTGCTGTCATATTCCTCTTACCAGGCACAAATTAAGCGTTAAAAGTGTACTTTTGGAGCTTTGAAGCGACCCTGGCGATACGTGCCATGGAAATTTACCCACCACCAGGAGCCAGGATGTTGACTAGAGGCTTATGGTCAGTTCTAAGCACAAATCTACCGCCCCATACATAGTTTTTGAAATGTTCAACTGCCCACACACAAGCAAGCAACTCCCTTTCAATGACAGCAAGCCGGCGCTCTACCTCATTAAGGGAACGAAAAGCAAAGGACACATTCCATTCCTCTTTATCAGATTTCTAGATTAACACCGCTTCAGCACCATACAAACTGGCATCAACAGTGATCACACACAACTTTCCCATACAGAACAGTTTTAGGGTGGGTGCCTTCACATTGTCACTCTTAACCCCTTCAGTGCCACGCCCTTTCCCCCTCCTATGCCGGGCGTTGCACTAGTGGGTGGGGTTCATGACGAGATAGTCTCGTCATGGGCACAGCGCAACCGTGCTCCATGACGAGACTATTTTGTCATGGGCACTGAAGAGGTTAATGTTGTCAAAAGCCTGCTGTTGAGCTTCAGCCCACACAAAAGAGATGTTCCACCTCAACAGTACCCTCAAAGGCTCCATTTTGGTAGCCAAGTTGTTAAATTTAGTATAATATTCACACATCCCTGCAAAGGACAATAACTGTTTTTTGTTGGTAAGGGAGGGAACGCCTACAATTGCTTCCACATTCGATCTTTTAGGCACCACACCGTCACCAGAAACCATGCGGCCCAAATATTACACAGATTTCTTAAATAACTTGCACTTATGACTCTTAAGTGTCAGTCCAAAACTCTCTAATCTACTAAACTCTTCAATGAGATGATCCATATGTTCTCCTTCATTCCTAGAAAAAATCAAAATTTCATCTTGAAAACATTTGACAAAATCATCCACATCCCTAAAAATATGGAACATAGCTCTTAGGAATATCGAAGCGGCAGAAGCCAAACCAAACAGCATCCTAGTAAACTGGTACAAGCCTCGAGGAGTGATTAATGCGGTAAGTTGTTTGGACTCCTCTGATAGTTCGATATGGTGGTACGCAGATCTGAGGTCCAAGCTTGAATAAATGTTAACACCCTCTAACATAGAAACGATCTTGTTGATATTGGGAAGTGGGTGACAGTAGATAACAATGTTAGCATTTAATGCTCTCAACTCAACACACAATCTCAATTGTTGATCCGCCTTGCATACCAAAACTATGGGAGAAACCCATTCAGCAGATTCAGTAGCTTCGATTATGCCCTCATTCACCAGACCATCCAGCATCTCTTTTAATTCCACTCTCCCATTGATGGGAACACCACGCAATTTTTGCTTTACTGGCACAGCATTGCCCTTAAGCGTAATTTTATGGGTAAAATCACATAATTTCCCCAAACTCACAGAGCACACACTTGAAATGTTTTATCACTTCCTCTCCCCACGCACTCTCATCTACAGACAAAACCTGCAAAACTTCTTCCCCCTTGCACAATTGAATGGGATAATCAGCGCAGGGATTAAGTATGATCCCTAATTTCCACTGGTCCTTCCAACCTAAAACATTCACTCCTTTCACTGCCACATACAACTTAACCTAGGCGCTTCTGTTTTTAAACATCAAAGAAACTTTCACAAAACCATCCAACTCAATGACGGAACCATCGAAACTCTCAGCTACCACACCCGGAGGCTCTGATTGTCCCTTAAGTGAAAACATCTCAAAACCTCCCAAAAAAAAACTCGCGAGTCACAATGGTCCAATGAGATCCAAAATCCACTAACAATACTAACTCTATACCAGATACAGTTACCACACATTTAGGAGAGTATTTGATAGGCCGTTCTGAGGAGGTGGCAACAACACCACCTTGTAGAATGGACAACAAGAAGCCTTTGTTAGTATTCCCATCACTACCGCACACGCATCTAGACTAACATGCCGCAGACTCCATGGTGTACGAAACTTTACCAGCAGCTTGACCGGCATTCTTCTTAATGTTTTTACACACACATGCAAAATGGCCAATATGACTGCACTTAATACATTCTTTGTTAATCACAGGGCAGCCAGAAAATAAAGCCAAATGGGAACTACTACCACATCTGTAACATACATGTGATTGATTGGGGTACTTATAGAGCGCAACTATCACCCTACGGGCATCTTGGCGCTTGCATTGGGAACCCGTCCTGGTTTTTCCCTGTAAGATAACCCATACTGGGTATCCCCAAGGTGAAAGCCAGGCATCCCGCCGCGGGGGGCCGTTGTGGAGATTAAGCAGGCTTGTTGCCCAGAGCTGCATAGTGTGAACTCATGCTTAGAGTGGGCACCGAAGCGAGAATTATCGAGTCCGTGGACAATTGGGTTCTGGACCCTGCCGCGTCGGGAATCGAACCCAGGTCCCAGGCCTGATCTCTGCTTCAGGGTATGCCTCCTCTAACCAGTGAGCTACACTTCTCCACATGTGGACTGGGCTTGTCTGTTCTATCCCATTTCCTGGCACTGCCTTCGCTCTTAGCATGCATACTACCTGCATTCGTACTCCACCTGTCACAATGGGAATCATCTAACTGCCTCCCAACCTCAGCACGCTTAAGCGCACATACATCTTCCACTTCCTTCACATGTTGACTAAAATTTTTTACAGTGGACATCCACTTCTCTGATTGTTCCAATGCTTTTGCAGTAGAGATCGCGTCTTCCAATTTAGGATAACCCATAACCCACAGTTGCTCCTGAGTTTTCCTATTATTTGCATGTACAGTTATTTGATCCCTTATCATTTCATCTGACATAGGACCAAAGTTGCAGTGCATGGATAAACCTCTAAGAGCAGTGAGAAATTCATCAAATGATTCCGCCTCCTTCTGAGCTCTAGTGTAGCACTTGTGGTAGGTTTAAACCACAGCTCCATCCTTAACATGGCTTCTTTGTACACATCCATATCGCCTTGCCCACTTGGAAGTGTAGCTTCAGGTAGAGTCCTGAAAACAACTGGACCCTCTGACCTTAAACAGTGCAAGAAAATGCTCTTCTTGTGCTCCGCACCCATCCGTTCTCCGTCTCTACCTATGGCCTTCATGTATGTGGCAAATTCTTCCTTCCATCTTGTCCAGGGGACAGGAGGTTTCCCTTTACTTTGAAGTAATTTCGCAGGGGGATCAAATTGCATTACTGCAGTGTCACACTCAGAACTCCCTCTGAGTGAATCAGAATGAAAAATATAGAACACAATTGTTATTGGGCGTCGTAACAATACCCCAAGAGGATTGTATTAGGTAAGTAGATCAGGAAAAATGACAGTTAATCCCTTGACCAAACAAATGACCCACAGAAAGCATCTTACTGTCAATACTGGATAAAACGGCTCAGCAACTTAAATGAGGGATACAGCGGAGTGAAAGTGTGACACAAGAGAGATCTGTGAGCCACTGCCGGTTGTAGACGTTGGTCCGATGAGGAAATAGACAGCAGTCCTTCCATGACGTCAAACTTGGCAAAAATGGCTTTACAAAGATGGCCACCACAACGTGTTCATGCAGCCTGAGCACCAACACTAAGGCGGCTTGCAGAGTACACATCGTTTTGCGGCATTAACGAAGTCCTGCGCGTCACAGTCTGCTGAATGGAATCCAGAAGTAGTGTAAATACCAAGTTTATTGTAAGCGACACAGCAACATACAGCCATACAGGTCGTGGCTGCAAGACAAACTCCTCTGGCTCTCTCAGCATTCCATGAGAACCTTCTCATGGAATGCTAGGACAGAGAAAAGTAAACATATTAAGTGCATAGAAATAAAGGCAAAATACAACAAAGTGTTTCATTATTTTCAGGAGGAACCGCTGATACCATATTCTCTTGGCTTTCCTGGCAATGTTTTCTTTCATGGAGAGGTCTATGTTGAGGATGAATCCAAGAGATTTCACATTTGCTGTCAGCTGGGTGATGAAGTCTCTAGGTTCATCTCAGAAAGCCGGGCTTGATTCTGTGGTAAACAGGATTAATTCTGTCAGCTTGGGCTTTTTTTGGATTAGCTTGAGGCAGGTTCTGAATCATTAGATGCTTCACAGTGAAGAGAATTTGAAGCAGAGTTGTGTATCATTGCTGTACTAATGTATTTTGATTTTGTTGGAATATGGAAAGCAGGACTTCCATGTACAAACTGAAGACGATGGGTGGAGAAGAAGGGAGCATGCAGGATGTTTCTGGGAACTTTAAGTTCAAATGTGGACAAGCTGGTGGCAGGTACTATAAGAGGTGAACCATTACAAGACTGTGCATGTTTCTAGTGTGTGGATCAGTTCTTGATGATCGACTGTATTGAAGGCTACAGTCAGGTTGAGTAGAAATGAGAGACGGGTGAGTTTTAAATGTGAAGCGGAAAGAGTCCTTGATTACTTGAAGGGTATGCATTTCTATGTTATGGGGTGGCCAGAAGCTGGATTGATTGTCTTGGAGAAAGTTATTTTGTTTATTGGCCTGTAGGTTGAGTGAAGACTGCTTTCTTAGCAACTATTGATCTTTTGGATCCATCTGAGTGCTTTAAATGATGATCTTCTTTCATGGTTTTCAGTCTGTTTTAAATCTACCTTTCCAAAGTGAATGTTTACTAAATGTTGTGAGGAGAATCCTTAAACAGGATCTGTTATATATAAATGTGGTGGGCAGCCAGGCTTGGTCTTTTTCAATTTGCTCCCCATACTTCCATTTCATTCTGATGAAAAGTTATAATATACTCGTATAATTGTCTCTCTCCATGTTTCAAATGGGTTGAATTAAATAGATTCATTTCATAGTGCATGGTAAATAAATGTGAGCTTCTACACTGTAACCAACAGGGTATGCCACTCCCATACAGACTGACTGCAGTTGAAGTTTGCAATCATCTAATTACTTTAAACAAGAATTGATGTATGCTTTGAGTAAGAATGAGGCTTGCTTTATGTTCTCTGCCAGCTTCATGATATAATTTCAGCATTCCCTTTGCAGTTAGGAACACATTTCCAGAAAAGACATGTTTCCTAGATCTAACACACTTATACAAACGTTTACTTCATTGGTACAATAATGACCAATGCACTCTCTGTAGCTTTGTTTGAGATCTCTCAAACATCTTCTGAATTGGCAAGAATAATTGAGAGGGGAGGAGCCTAGCGCGCATCCAAGATGGTCGCGTGAGCACAGGGCTCCCCGGACCCTCTCTGCTCCTCGGAATTTATCCTGAGAATATCCTGACGTGGCTTATGGAATCTGGGAGATAACGACCAGCTGGGCGTATATCTCTTTTCAAAATTCAAATCGGACCTGGGAATCCTGAGTTGTCGTCGTCGGAACTTTTGGGACCCACCCGACGGAGGTGACCGGGGTGAAGGAGACCCGAGGGACCGGGCTGCAATTGAACAACAGCGGCTTCAGCGCGGTGCCAGCTGCCGATCCACCACTTTCGGTTTCGGTTTTGCACTTCAGGAGACCGGCAGGGAGGTGCGCTCGGGGTGGAGAGGTGCTTCCTGGGCCTCTGCATGAGGTTTTCTTTCACCTGCCACTAGAGTGCCTATCGCCTCGGACCCCCTATACCGACAGTTTGTGGTTTTCTTGCTGGTGCCCTTACACCTCTTGATTGGAGGTCCCCTCGGGTGACCGTGTTCACATGGGGGGCAAAGGGGGTCCCGAGGGCCGCAAGACCAAGGCTTCCCTCCGCGGGGGAGCGGTCCAGAGCAATAACATGGACCGCTACACCCAGGGCAGGGGGCCTTCTGGCGCTGCTGGCCTCCCCTCGGACACTGCGGAGGGAGGCGCGACCGTCACTACGGAACTATCCCTGCAGGACATTATGGGCGCCATTGATGGCATCAGGGAAACCATCGCGACGCAATATGAGGCCCTGGCCCGTAAGATTGACACTGTCGCGATCGATGTCACCCTGATCCGGGCCGACCTCTCCAAAACTAACGAGAGGGTCCAGGCTCTCGACGCACGGACATCCACCCTCGGTGCGGAGGTGTCGGATCTGCGGGCCGCGCTTGGAGACATCAGGGTGGTTAACGATCATATGGCCCGGCGGCTTGAGGACTTCGAGGGACGGGCCCGACGCAACAACATCCGCGTCATAGGTGTACCGGAGTCCTCTGACGGCCGCCCGGTTGACCTCGTGGTCGAGCAACTTATCCTGAAACAGTTGTCCTCGGCTGGCCTAAGTAAGTTCTTTGCCGTGGAGCGGGCCCATCGAGTTCCGGGCGGTCGGCCACGGCCGGGGGCCCCTCCGAGGCCTATCGTGGCCAAACTGTTCTACTACAGGGACCGCGACGCTATTCTGCAGGCCTCACGGACCCACGGCCCGGTTCGACATGAGAACTCGACCATCAATTTTTACCCGGACTTCACGCAACTGGTCCAGAAACAACGGATGGGATTCCAAGGGGTGAAGCGTCGTCTCCGTGAGCTGGGCCTAAAGTATTCGATGCTCTACCCTGCAAAACTCCGAGTGGAACACGGGGATCGGACAGCCTTTTTTGACTCTCCTGTGGCTGCAAGTGACTGGCTGGACTCTCTGCCGGACGGAGGTGACCGTCCCGGACCCTCTGCGGGCACCGCAGGTGTTGGGTCCCCTTTAGAATGACTTTTGGTCCTTGATTTTGCCTTTTTGCACTGTACAGTCGGGTCTTATTTCATTTGCACATTGTGTTTTACCAGGACCAGTGAGGGGGGCGGGCGGGGACGGGTCCCTTACCTCCTCTGGGTTCTTTCCGTAGAATGGGGTTAGTGGGGCGACAGGCACACTGCAAGTTGGGGGGGTTTTTTGGCCCGCAGGGGTGCAGGGTGGGGGGAGTTGGTCATGGGGTGGGGTTGGGGGGGAGGAGGGTTTGTTTTGCTGTGTGTTTTTTGTTTACAGGGCGAGGTACTGATTTTTGTCCACATTTGGGAACTGTGCTGCAGGCTGGGGGACCCTTGATCTATTGGGGGGGATGGGGGGGGACGGGTTGAGGCTTATGTCATGGAACGTCAATGGGTTGGGGGACCGTATCAAGCGGGGTGTAGTACTGCAATATTTGCGTCGTTTGACTCCTGATGTGGTGTTTCTCCAGGAGACGCATCTGGTTGGCAATGTTTGTCATGCAATGAACAGGGGGGGATACCGCCTCGTGGCCCATTCTGGTTTCACAACTGGTTCCAGGGGGGTGGGCATTCTGCTGCGAACCTCACTTCCGGTGGAGATCACTAAGATAGTCTCGGATGACAGAGGGCGCTATGTGTGTTTGATTGGGAGGTGGGAGGGGCAGCCCCTTGCCCTGGTTTCAGTTTACGTCCCCCCGGGCCTCCAGAACTCCACCTTCACTGACTTGGGTCGAATGCTGCTTGACCTTCCGGACAGCCTCCTGCTCATGGGCGGGGACTTTAATTCTGTGGTTTCGGGTGAACTGGATCGTCACCCACCGAGGACCCTCCCCGCTGCCCAGGCATGGCTGGGTGGGATGCTGGAGACCTTCGGCCTGGTGGATAGTTGGAGATTAATGCATCCGACCCAATGTCAATTCACCTTTCACTCGGGGGCGCATGGGAGTCTCTCTAGGTTAGACTACTTCCTTATGCCCGCGGCGCAGACTGGTCGGATTCGAGAGGTCAGGCATCTGGCGCGGGGTATCTCCGACCATTCTCCGCTGTGGCTTCTTTTTGACACCGGGCCGCGGTCTGCAGGACGGATCGCTCCCATTAACCCATGGTACCTGCGAGACCCTACGACTCGTGACAGCCTGGTTAAGGCTATGGACCAATACTTCCTGGATAACGAGGGGTCGGTGTCTTCTGCAATGTCCCTGTGGGAAGCCTTTAAAACCGTGATCCGCGGACACGCCCTTTCCCAGATAGTGGTGGCTAAGAGGGTCAAGAGTGAGGCAGTGGTGAGGCTGGAGACTGACATCTTGGGGCTGGAGTCGGCCTTGGAGGCGAATGTTACTCCGGACGGGCTCCATGCCCTCAGCCTGAAACAGTTTGAATATAGGTCCCTGGTCACTGACGCGGCCAAAACTATGTATAGGGAGCAGCAGGGTCGACTGTACGATGCCGGGGACAAGGCGGGAAAGTTGATCGCGTGGCTGGACAGGAAGGAGAGAGTGAATCGTGTGGTCCCGGAGTTGCGTGCGGCGGATGGTGTGTGTGTGACGGAGCCTGACGAGATTGTGGAATGTTTTGCCGACCACCTCCGGGCTGTGTACTCCCCAGTGACTGACAGGGATGAGGACGACTCTCGCCTTCTACTGAGGGATATCGCCTTGCCCTGCCTGTCCGTTGAGGACCGTGAGCGGCTGGACGCCCCCTTGTCGGCGGATGAAATAGCGACCGCGATCCGCTCCCTTCGCTCGGGCAAGGCTATGGGTCCCAACGGTCTGCCCATTGAGCTATATAAATTGCGGCCCGACAAGCTTGCGCCCTTCCTCAGTCGCATGTTCCGTGAGTCTCTGGCGGCGGGTTCCCTCCCGGCCGATCAGCGTTTGGCCACGATAGTCGTTATCCCCAAGGAGGACAAGCCGCGAGATCGCGGTACGTCTTACCGGCCTATTTCATTGCTAAATGCGGAGCCTAAGATCCTGGCGAAAGTACTTGCCAATCGTCTGTTGAGCGTCGTGTGCGATCTGATTCATCCGGACCAATGCGGATTCATCCCGCATCGTAACACCGCTCTTAACTTGCGGCGTCTTCATGGCGCCCTTGCCAGGGCGGAGCTCCTCTCTGAACCGGCCGTGCTGGTTTCTTTGGATGCCACGATGGCTTTTGACACCATCGAATGGCCATTCCTCTGGGCTGTCTTGGCTAAATTTGGCTTTGGGGAAGGATTTATTGGCTGGGTGAAGCTTCTGTACACGGGACCCATGGCTCAGGTGGTGGTGAACGGGCGGGTTTCTCGGCCCTTTGCCCTCGGCAGGGGCACGAGGCAGGGATGCCCGTTGTCCCCTTTGCTCTTCGCTCTCGCCCTGGAGCCACTCGCGGCTTGGCTCCGCTGGGAGCCCTCGCTTAGGGGGATCCGGTGGGCCCCGGGCTTTGAAGATCGGGTTTCGCTGTATGCGGACGATATTCTCCTATATCTCACCTCACCGCGGCAGTCGCTCAACGTCCTCTTTGACGTTCTGACTTCCTTTGGGAATAACTCGGGTCTCACGATCAATTGGTCTAAATCCTGCGTCTATCCGATCTCCGGTGGTCCTCCACTCCTACCGCCTCGGCTTCCGATCCAGGTATCTCTGAGCGGCTTTAAGTACCTGGGGATATACGTTTCGCTGGACCCGGTGGCTCGCTATGAGCAGAATCTCCTGCGTCCGCTCCGGCGATTGCGAGAGGATACGGCCCGGTGGTGCAGGTTGCCCCTGTCCCCGCTGGGTCGGGCCGCGCTGTTCAAAATGATGTCCCTTCCCAGGTTCCTCTATGCACTCCAGAATTCCTTCGACGTCATCCCAGTGGCCTACTTTCGGGAGGTAGAGAGCCTGCAGAGGAGACTGGTGTGGGACGGGCGGGCGCGTATTGCTCTTGCTAAGCTTACTCTCCCCTGGTACGACGGGGGCATCGCGCTTCCCGACATTCGCAGGTATTATTGGGCCGCGCAGCTTTCGGCCATCAACCATGCCACGTATGCGCCTGGCCTGAACCCGGCGTATGAGATGGACAAGTTCCTGCTTCCCGGCGGGGACTATAACCGGGCGCTGTACTCCCGCTCGGCTGGCCGGACCCTTACGGGTCCTACTAAGATTGCGGTGCGGACCTGGAGGGCCGCCACTGCGGCCACGGGCTGGGGTGAGCGACTGACATGTGCTACTCCTTTGTTTGCCTCCGATCGCCTGGGGAGCCTCTGGACTACGAAGGGGTTTGACCAGTGGGACACGATTGGTATCAGCAAAGTGGGAGACCTGTGGCAAAAGGGCGCGGTTAAGACTTTTGCGGCTCTTCAGGCCGAATATGAGCTTACGGACAGGGAGTTCTTCCGCTATGCCCAGGTTCGACACGCCCTGCTCTCGGTCTTTGGAGAGGGGACCAAGATCCCGGTTTCCTCGCCCCTCGAGGACCGCATACTTGACGGACATGTCCCGGACAGTACTATTTCTTTAATTTATAAGAAACTGATTAATCATCGGGCTGACCTCTTGGTGCGCCTTCGGGAGGCTTGGACGGGGGATGGGGTGGAATGGGACGACGAGGACTGGCAGTCTGCACTGTCGTCCCCCAAGGAGGTCGCCATTCCAGCCCGTCTCCGGTTGGTACAGCTTAAGATTCTTCACCGGGTGTATGTGACGGGTCCTCGCTTGGTCTCGATGGGATATTCCGACGATGGGCTCTGTAAGCGGGGTTGTGGGCTCAGTGCCACCTTTCTCCATATCCTGTGGGAGTGCCGCGAGGTGGCGGACTACTGGCGCCGGGTGCATACGGTTATGGGACAGGTCACTGGGGTTGTGCTGCTGCCGGAGGTGCGTCGCTGTGTCCTGAATGTGTGGGAGCCCAATGATTATAGCGCGGCTCAGACTCGGTGGGCGGCCCTGGGGAACATGATTGCCAAGAGAGATATAGCGCAGCTTTGGGGTGCCCAGCGGCCGCCCGCCGTGTCAGTATGGAAGGAGAACATGGACTGGTGTATGTTCAGGGAGAAGACTGTGTATGTTGCCCGTGGTAAGCCGGGGGCATGGGGCAGAATCTGGGGGCAATGGAATGCATATCGCGGGGGTATCTGTACGCCCCCCCTGGTGGACACCGATATCGCCATGTCCCCCTGACCCTTGACGGTTCCGGGCACTTTTTGTAATGACTACATATGGACGTTCATTTCCCTTGGCCCCCCCCCCCCGTCCCCAGCCTCCCGGTACTCCTTCCTTTCATGTGCTGCTTAATGGTCTGACCTGGAGTTCCCCGGAGGAAGCCTGACCTGCGCCGTTTGTCTTTATGCCTCGCCTTTTGTTTTTCTTTTAGTTTTCTGTGTTTGTTGGATTTAAGTCTCCTGTGCCTCTAGAACTATCCGGACTCACTACGGGGCCGACCCCCGGGAACCGACTGCAGCTTTGATAAATGTATATTTCATTCTGTACTTAGCGGCCGGCCCTGGTGGTTGTAGGCCCGTGCTTGTAATCGAATTATTGTTCAATAAAAACTTTAAAAAAAAAAAAAAAAAAAAAAGAATAATTGAGAGGCAATTATTTTAAGATGTGCACATTTCCAAGCTATTTTCATTGGTTTGTGGCCCACAGCCCTTTATTTACAGGTTTTTTTTTTCTGGAATTGAAATACGGTCTCACCGTGGTGGAGAAGTAACATAACTCTTTAAAGAGCTTCACCACAAGAAGAAGAAAGCTCCAAATCAGGTCCTTCTCTTCCCACACATACTGAAATCATGTGCCATAATCACTTTAAATAATTCAAATGGAAGCGTGATAGAAATTAAATTGGAAATGCAAGTGTATCTGAGGAGTCTGATATACAGTAATCCTAATACTGATGAAGAGTTAGTGTGTAGTGCGAGCACAGCACCCTGGTACCTTCAAGTAGTCAGATTCTTCACACCCAAAGTAACAAGGGGAACATTTCAGAGAAACTGAGACTGAATGTCCCTCAGAAATGTTGTTACAGAAAGCAAGAAAACGAATAGATTCTATAGTGTCTTGTACATATGCATAGGGGGACCCTTCTGGTCTCTGATAAACTCTGTAGAAATTATGTAATCATTTGGGTGTGGGTAATAATGTAGAAGACGCAATCCATACAGTTAGTTAGCGGTTGCACTCTGAAGAAAAAAAAAGTGCACTACAGTGCTCTGAGGGTGGCATGGACATTTGCATGCTATCAGGCTGTAAGGATGCTACAACAAGCAACGAGTTAGGGGATCTGCAACTGGAAGTAACAAGAGTGCTCACCCTGAGAGTTTGCCGAGGTCCAGCACACCGCTGGTGCGTGCCACGCAAACCTCAGACAAAGTGAAGCAGTCGACAGTTGGCGCATGTAGAGTCAAAGCTCCACTACAACCTGTGCAAAACTTTAGAGCAAAGTGAAGGCCCTATGGAAAGTCCAGTCACAGTCAGCCCGGATACTGCTGGTAAGGTTGAAAGAAGGGATACAAGTGTTGGCTGCCTTGGAACGGGGGTAGTGGGGCAGGGGGGAATGGATAAATAAATAAATAAACATATCTCCTCTTCGTCACAGCTGCCGGAGCACGCCTCTCCTCAATCCTCTTCCGCTGAACTGGCAGCACTGAAAGCAGACTCTCCCAGCCAATCATGACACTGCTTGAGCAGTGCCGTGAATAGTCTGAGCGGCAGTTTGACCTCTAAGGCAGTACCTGGGGGCCTGGGCATGTTCTCCATCAGGCTGTGCAACACAGCCTGGTGGAGAGCATTCTGAGTGTGCATGAATGTGGGCTGGCCAAACATTCATGCGCACTTAAGGAGTGCAAACCACTCCTCACTTTGCTCAGCCTTGCCCCAACCTGGCTCCAGTCCCGCGCAGAAAAATAAAATGATAATAACATCTTTGTATTATCATTTCCTTTTTTTTGCTCAGCACAAATAGCAGTGGGGAGCCGCCACAGAGAGATACTGCGCCGCAACGTAACACTGAGTCAGCCTACATAAAGTATGATAGTGCTAAAGGCAGCAACAACACAGGACAGAGAAGCACAGAAGGCTGCGATAGCCAAGTGCAGACAAGTATGCCAAGGAAAGCAGAGGCATCCAACATTGTGTCAAGCTCTGGACTGGGACAAGTGAGTTCAAAGCTGCAAGTAGCATCCACAACAATACAATTGAACGCACAGGGATTGTGCTTACAGAGTCCTTGGTATCTCAAGCGACAACCACCAAAGTTGATGGTCCTGCTCAGCACAATGTAAACATCTTCGAGATTTGAAAGGTTCCAATGGCTGCAGAAACCAGTGTCAAATATGGCGCCATATCATTTTTGAAACCGCAGCTTGCATTCAATACCCCAAGAATACAGAATACTGGTACCAGACGGACTCCCTGAATTGAAAAATTTGATGACTTGCTCGAAGAAACCAATGACAAGATGAATGTTAAATACTTAAAGAAACTTGCAGGGGAAGGTGTGAAAGAAGCGATAAAGAAAATACCACAAGCTGATGAAATATCTTACTGACAGAATAAAGCGGCATTAGGAATCAAGTCCAATGTCGAACGCTGACTATGTATGGTACATCTACAACCAAGCTAGACAGCAAGCTGAAGAAACGATGGATGAGTTTAATGACTTGAGGCCCTCATCAAACACTGCAAGTTCGATGAGTTTAATGATGAAGAAGCTATCTGTATCAGAGTCATGCGACGTACGCTGCGTGAGACACTTAGTCTGGAGAATGTGCTCAAGCTGTGAGAGCAGAAGAACATGCAGATCAACAAGCTGCTGATATGGAAGCTGGAGTAGCCCAGAGTGAATCAGAATTGAATATGAAAAGTGAGCAGAGATACAAGGTCTGTCATATGGCTAATACATTCTCAGTAAAACCGTGCATTTGTGAACAACATAAACGTCAAGATTGTGCCAGACTGATTCCGTGCACACCCTCAGGATATGTTGGCCTGTAGTCCTGCTGGCTGACAGTGCACCATCTGTACTCCTAAAATCAGAAAAGGTAACAAATGAATTGTGAAACCTCAGAACATAACATCTCTGGCTCTCCAAGGAGATCACGGTAACAGATCTAGAACCTTTTCATTTGGTTAATTATTCATACCCAAAGCAATACACAAGAAATACACATCCTGCAGTTTCAATATCTATTGAAGCATTATGATTCTTGAGTAAAATACATGTGCTATGATAATCAGTAGAAGGAAACAAAATAATGTGATTAGCATTACGAGAATGGTGAAGAAGATACACAGTTCAACAGTTTTGCTTATTACAGAGAATATATGCTTGCATACAAGTTCTGTAATATATTGTACTCCTACCTAGCTCACCCTAACCTAGCGTGCCTAGGGTGAGGGTGAATCTGCCAAATCCTTGTTGGGTGCTCTATCTTCCCATTAGCTGTTGAAAAGTGTCATCAGGCTGCCCGTCTTGGTCGAGATCTGGGCATCCATTCTCGCAGAGGTAAACATGAATCAGCTGGGCTCGAATTCAGACATGCAGCAACCTCACAGTGTCAGTGAAATGCTCCTCTAACTTAAACAAGGAAATGACGCTATATATATAATAAATATTACCCATGCCTCAGTCAGGCCGCTATTTGTTTATTCTATTGTGATAGCTCTGTCACCAAATGGCCAATAATAAATACCAACATTTTGCGTAGTGAACTTATACTTTGTACAGAATGTTCAAGGTATTGTGATAATGTGCGTACGAAATGAAAATGTAAGCAAAGTCAGCTCAGGGAAAATTATCCTGCCCAGGTACGCAAATGAATGTGTGTCAAATGTCACCGTGTTTAAGCAAGAAGGCATCTTTAGAAACATGAGCATGTAAAATGGTGTTGTTTCTACCCGGCCTATCCTAACCACATGACCCCCCACGCCTTGGATGTGAAACAATAAAAAGCTATCAAAAACTATGCTGATACATAATGTAAAATATGAATAAAAATCATAAAAAGTATAGTGCTTCTTTAATCAATGAACCAAAGTGTTAAAAAATTAAATCAAATCAAGGTAAAAAATATTAATCTTCTAAAAGCAATTTAGAATATAAAAACAAGGGCAAATTAAAAATCCCATGACTCGAAACTGTCAGATTGTTTTTGTGTTCCGAGATGTAGAAGAAAATTGCTGTTCCCTGCAACAGCAGACAATGTTCCTAGAGGCACTTATTGCATAAGATCCATAGAGCAAATATTTTCCAGTCCTTTCCCATCAGCAGCTGCCAGCGGAGGAGCAGCCAGTGTAGAATCTGCAGAAGCCGACCCAAGATACAGATCACCAGGAGTGGAAGAATCCCAGGAGGGCTCATAAAATGGGTTTAGAAGCAACAGCAATGGCAAAGAACAATGGTACAAGTGTGCCTTTAGGGGGCGCACCAGCAGTTCCATGTGCGGAGATTAAACCTGGTGCGTTCCTAAACATATGTCCAGGGCACAGTTGGACGTGAACAGCAGACAGACGAATACGGGCTGCACGTTATGAAGCCAGACAGGCCGAAAGGGCAAAAACCAATGTTCATTGAGTTCCTGAAGGAAGGGCGCACCAACACACTGTATCATGCATTCACGATAAAGTAGAACTTGTTGTAGCACCAGTTCCATTTGGCCTTGTGATGGGACATCCAATTTGGAGCACAAAAAATAAAAGCACAGTCCCGACAATCAGGAACAGGACAAGTGGAAGACCTCCAAATCGCATCCATGCACAGACTGTATGAATAATGGAATAACTCTGAAGACTGTCTGGATGTTGCTAACCAACCCAGTGTTATGTTTCATATAGGTACCCTAACATAGGCCCGGGTAACATCATACCTTTTCACCTACATCACCTCTCCTACACTACATAGTATCGAGCCTTTTAGGATTGAACTTTTACCTAGTTCTAGTCCTGGTGCGCAGAAGGACGGTTTCCCTGAACATTGGCATTCTATGACTTCATCTTTAGACTGACACAGTATGAATGAATATTCATAAGGGCTCTTGGAAACCAGGCTGGGGCTACACCACCTCCCCATATCTACGTACACGGTTCATCCCATACGTCATCCTCAAATCCAACAATGGCTAATACAAGCAACAAGGGACAAAGGAACCCTAGATACTTGCTGTATAAATATAGCACCTCTTGCTAGTGTTAGTTAGAGGGAATCAAGACTTCCAGGCTGACATGCCGACCAGAGACGCTGAGGCTCCTGCATACAGGCGCTCCAGCTGACAGCGGTCTAAACATCCCTTGTGGGGTGTCCAACTCGAGACCAAGAGGGGCTCCTACATTCTCACACTTCAGGTAATGGGGTTCGACTAAAACCTAGAGGGATTCTTGGCTTCACACCTACTCACAGGCTAGGTACAGTTAGGTACATCTAGATAGGAATCGTAGGAGTATGCACACTTTTATCATGCATTTTATATTCATATATTTTTTCATGCTTATTGCAAGATGGTAGAACTGTACTATCCTTTTATATTCACTGAACTGCTAATCATATATATCTGCTACTGTCTAATGGTTGTTGCAGCTCATATATTTTACAAGATAATAACAACTGTTCAATAAATCCTTATTCAAACGCCCAGACTGTGTATCTCTGTGCTAAACGAAATGAGCACGAGTGACTGAGCGAAAAGTAGTACATTGTTTCCATGATCTTGAGGGATCAGAGTTGTCATGTTCTAAGGTTGCCAGAAACTAATCTCTTGCCAATACGAGGAAACACTAGTGGAACTGTGAGCTAGCTTAAATGCAGACAGGTTAACATTTCTTGTGGCGGTGCACGGAACCAGTTTGCCACCAATCCCACAGTTTATGTTATCCAAACGCGCAGGTCCTGCATGGGTACTATAGGAACTACACGACATGGCGCCACCATCGTTGGTTGGTTACTTATTTAACAGTAGAATCTGAGTAGTTCAGTTGTGCTAATTCTCAGAGACCCCTACTCACATACACCAGATACATCTGGAGTGGGTGGGCACAAAACTCCGCCACAGCTGAGTAGGTGAAATATCCTATTTATTGGCTGCTGGTTACTCAAGCTTGACAGGACATAGTGTTCCTAAATTGTGCATAACACCGTATCTTAGTTCCCTTGAACAAACATCCATGTTACAAAATGACTGAGGGGATAATAACCCCGTAGTGGATCTGCACCTCTCAGGAGAAGAAGTGGTGGAGGGAATTCACATTCCACCTAAAATCAGACATACAATCACCCTGAAACTATTAGAAAATGGTTTAACACCTAGGGGTGGCTTAACAGTTTTCGTGATTGAGGCACACAGATCAAATAAAACAGAGGTATTCTATTCGTGGGTTACATTCCCAGAAGTGAATGCTAGAACACACACATTTCACTCTTACACAGAGGGAGATGCACCAGCGGAATATGGTCCCTGCGAGGACATAGAGGTTCCGCTCACGTACCAGGAACATTTATACTGGTTTAAAGGCGCCCTACCCCACTTAAGACACAGAGTAAGATTAGGCCCGCTCGGAGGAGACGGGGCAATATGGCCAATATTAGTGGCTTACACACCGCATCCTGACATTGATACAATGCCACAGCCAGAATGACTCATACAACACAAAGATTTAATTAAAATCTACAGAAACCTGACGCAATTCGTCATGAGGACTTTCACAGTCCAGCCAACAACAGTTGCAACAAAGGGAACTCAATCACAGGGTACAGCAACTAAAATAACTCCATAAACATTACACGCGGTAATGGGCAAAATGCCCACGAAACGTGAACAAATACCATTCTGGGTAGCTCAGAAAATAACTCAGCTCGAGGCAGTATTCCCAAATACTACCACGTTAAAAAAACACAGAATGCTAACAATCTGTTTGCCCATGGGGATAACACCACAATTAGAGGATTGCACCTCTTGGGGTACAGTCGTTGTTGCCATATATACCAGAACACATGGTATTCCTTCATTAGCGGGGGTACCAGATGTAGTAAGACAAATACAGAACGAGTACGGGGCAGAGCCTGCTCTGAACTTAGGGATAAAGTTATTAAAGAACTACGACCAGGTATCAGCCATAAATCTAGCTAATATTAAAGGGGAAGCAGCTTCAGTGGGAATCCGCCAACGCCTAAGGGAGTGGGATAATAAAAAACAACAAAACTTTTCAGAAAAGAGATCTCAATCCCGAGGTAGATCTCCTCCACAGGCGCCCTCTGAAAAGAGGTATAATCCCAGGAATAGGGATAATATTAGGAAACCTGACAGGTATCAGGATACTGATACACGTTCCTTTCGTTCCTTTCAGGGCTTCTGAGAGAGAAGGACGGTCAGAACACAAAGAAGAGCATACAAAGTCCAGAGACTAGCAGCATGCTTAAGACTACACTTCTAAAAAAGAAGACAAGCTAAAATCAAAACCTCAATTTAAGAAAAAGAAAGTTGCAGGTCTGAAGATCAGACAAGCCCAGAATTCTGAGGACACAGCTTCTGAATGGGGAATGGGCTCAGGCGATGCTAGACAGTGCGGCAGAAGTAACAATAGCTCGCCAGAACCTGAAGGAATTTCTTGTGACAGCAGACTTGAATTATTATATAACGGTGGAAACACCAGACACCAGGGTGAGCATCCCACATAAGTTACACAAGATAACACTCCAAATGGAGGGAAACAAGCCCAAGAAGAGTTAAGGGTCTCTTTTGGGAAAATCTGTCATCCGGTTATGACATCCTATTAGCAGAACAAGATTGGCTGCCAACATTTATTATGGAGTGCCTAAGGGGAGAAAATGTAATTTTTCCAGCATTCTCCGACCTCGTTCCAAAACATCTTCAACATGCATATGTACGGGAGTGGGCAGTAGTCCTAGCTCCATCATTGTATAAAAATCATGCAGGGTGGGATGAGGAATCAACCCACCATGTGATCCCGTTAAAAGTTTCACCAACTGCACAGAGCAATATCCTATTAAGCAAGAAGCTAAAAAACATGTCAGGGAGATCCTAGATCAACTTGAATACCAAGGGGTGATCGAAAATTGCACCTCACCAATGACCACTCCTTTGTTTCCCATTTCAAAAACCGGATAATTCATATCGCCTAGTTTTAGATTACAGACATTTAAACACATGCACAAAGACATTCGCTGTCCAAACGCACACAGTGCCGCATTAATGAATAACATTGCGCGTAAAAAATACAAGTCAACACTTGACATCTCAAATGGATTTTTCTGCCAAAATATAGTGCCCGATAGTACGTATTTGACCGCATTCTCAGCTTTGGGGTCCCAGCGACAATTGTGTTGTCTCTCCCAGGGGTATAAAAACAACCCCGGGGTATTTTCAGCAAGGGCAACTGAGTTACTCCAAAATTTTGATGAGGAAGCATTGTCCTATGTGGATGATATTTATCTGACGGATGATGACTTAATGAGGCACTTGACCAGAGTGAGCACCATTATTATGGGATTCGCCTCTGAGGGCTACAAACTTGAATTTAAAAAATCTAAAATTGCCCACCTCAGTGTCCTATTTTTAGGATATGCACTTTCAAGTGAAGGGAAAAGCCTGGCAGCTAACTTTTTAGAAAAGTGTGCGCTTCTCCAACCTCTAAAAACATTAGAAAACTTACAATCAATACTGGGATTCCTACATTTCGGCACAACATACATTTTGGATTACGCAGAAAGGGTAAAACCTTTCTACGACATAATAAAACTTGACTTTTCAGTTAGACATTGGACACAGGAACATTCAAACATCCTACGTTCACTACAAGAAGATATGATTGCTTCCAAACACTTACAGACACGCGTAAATGTACGCAACTTGGAGATCTGTGTAATAGCGGGTCAATGCGGGTACACTTACTTAACCTTCAATGAAGGTGAAACAGTACCAATCGCATACAAATCACACCTGTACACAAACACAGAAATGTGTTTTACTTCAACAGAAAAAAATACTGACAGATGTTTAAACCGTTGTAGCAAGAGAAAGAGCACTGGCTCAGGGGAAACGCATAATTGTCATAACCCCGGTACTAGCCTTAGAGGCTGTTACAAAGGGTAGCATTCCGAATACAAAAGCCTTAAATCCGAGATGGATACAATGGGCTAAATCTCTTACAGCAATGGACGTTGAATACAGATTTGATTCAAGTTTAAAAACACAAGCATTCCTGAAATACAAACAAGAATATCCTCTACCTAATTAAATATTGCCTCTAGATCAGTATGAATACATAATTTACACTGACAGATCTGCGCAACCGACCATAGTAAGTAAGCAGCAATACAGCGCAGCATGCACACTCGTTAAAGGTTGCATGCCGGATGGCAAGTTCCACCCACGTTGCACTAAAATGCAATCTTTAGGAGACTGCACGGCACAGTTGGCAGAGTTAAAAGCATTAATACTAGCACTAGTGGATACGGATCATGAATTCTCAACACTTATCGTGTGTGATTCCTTTTACTGTATGCAATCGTATAATGAATACTTATATCATTGGGAACAAAACGGGTTCAAAGATGCAAAAGGTGGCACAATTAAGCATAAAGTGCTATGGGAACAGGTAGTAGAGTTGAAAAACGAACTACCAAGGGCTCACGTGATCCATACACTGAGTCATCAGTGTGATGGCATTCACGTTGAAGGGAATTCATTGGCGATGAAGCCGCAAAGGGGGCTATGCGAACGGCTTCTGTAGCTGAAATCACTCGTTCTAAAATGAGTATGGATGGCGAGATAATGGTGGCTTTCATTGCTTCACGCAAAGGCAGCAGCTCAGCAGTACCTAAAGAATTTCCACTCAAGTACTCCTGCAAGTTAGATGCACACAACATTCCATATGCTCAGATTCCTGGAGTGGGGGATAGAGTAATACCAAATATGGATCGTAGACAAGGTTTGGTTGTTGCAGCACACTAGGGTTTGGATTCTGCGCACACAGGCGTTACAGCGACTATTTCCTTGTTGAAACAGCGCTATTGCTGGCCAAGTCTAGTGAAACAAACTCAAGAATTTGTCTTGAATTGTGACATCTGTCAACAAATGAAAGGCTACACAGTAACACGCCCGGCACAGACACCATTATTAAAATCTGACAAACCTCTTGCTTGTATTTATCTGGACCATTGCGGCCCTTTACAATCTGATGGGGCTTACAAGTATATCTTGGTGGCAGTGTATTCTTGCACCAGATTCCTATGGGTTTGGCCTCAGCGCTTGGCTGACGCTCGAACTGTTATAAAAGATTTGTGAGTCTTTATAGGGACATACGCAGTTGGCACGTTACATTCTGACCGTGTCACAGCGTTTACCTCTCTGGCTTACAAAGAGGCCATGGAAAGTATGGGCGGAGCATTGCAGTTCTCCTCTCCGTACCTCCCTGAGGGAAATTCGGTTGTGGAGAGGAAAAACCGGGGCTTAAAGCAATCTTTAACAGCTAGGGTATTAGGCAAGGGCAGTAGTTGGGTCAATCACTTATATGGAGTTTAGAGAGCACTCAACAATCAGCCAAGAAGTTCTCTAGGGGGTGTCACTCCATATGAGGTCCTATTTGGGATGAGAATGTTGGTACCTGATCTTGATTGTGAAGGCACAGTGGCGGATGGGAAACCATTTGTTATTGATGACCGTTTGGCTGTTTTACAGGATCTAAATGAATCCAGGACAAGACAAAGTAACGTCAATGCCAAACAGACCGCCACTGGGGAAGTCAAGGCAGTCACGGTAAGACCTGTCTGGATCCCAAAAGTCGGGGATCTGGTCAGAGAAAAAATAGCGGGCAAGAAAGAATTTGGGCTCTCCTACAGAAAACCTGTACCGGTCCTAGCAGTACAAGGAACAAGAACTGTACTTTTGCCACCTCTTGCTGGAAAAAAGGAGAAAAGATTTGTCTCAATTGACTTAATCCACACTATGTGGCCGATTCTGAACAGTAGGCCTCGTGGACTCGACAGTAGCAGACGCCCTCCTCTCGCTACAATCCAAGAAGTTCAAACATGTTTGAAGAGCCTCTTGTGCGGGATGAAGGACTATGCAACAATGGTATGGAACTCGTTCTCCTTGAACCCAAAGTTAATCTTCAAAATCAAACTCAAAATAATAACCAAGTTGCAATTAGACCTAATACAGACGTCTAGATCAACATGCCTCGACGATAGCAGAATACGACTTCAACAAAACCCGATGCAATTTCAACAATTGATCGAACTGCTTCTGGCTACTTCATGAACTTTGATACGTTTTCTTTGGATCCAAGTGAACTGGAAACGACGCCAGCCCAACAATCACACAAGCAACAAATCTAGAACTTTCTTGATTTTCTTCAAAAGACATACCTGGTATCGCCTTGGATAGAACTCTGGGTAATTACTGGGATACTGTTTTTTCTTTTCTGGATAGGCTTAGTTATAACTTTTAGCATGCTTAATAATGGAACATACCTTCAGAAAAGCTCTACAGCTCAAAAAGTCAACTTGATTTTAAAACCACATCAATCATCACATCGTGAACAAAGAAACTTGTCATCAGTGAACATTACACCGGTTCCTATACCGGACTGTATAGTTTGGGACAAGGTTGATTTCAACGTATTCGGCCCAAACGAGTTTTTAAAAATCTCTCAATTATTTAAAATGTCATTAAGTGATATCATTACCTCCTGTACATTTTCTGACAATTGGGGCACTGAAACTGTTAATAACATGTTGTCTGATTTAGAAAAAACGGCTGCATTTCCGAACACTGAAATGTTAGAAAGTAATTCTGACTATGACACTTTGTACTGTTACCATTATGGTCATCATTTTCTGCACAAATCTATTTCACCTAGAAATGTTTTTGAATACCATCAATGGGAACACTGTCCTACACCACCCAAAAGTAGTTCGCAAACTTTTGCACAGACGTTTTCATATTTTTCAGGTTTTAACACCACTGACGCAACCTCATTTTATTATAAGGTTACAACGACATTGGCACTGAAAATTATGCTGACTAACATCAAACAGATTTACTCTGCTTCCTTTATTGCCCAACTGTCTGAACAGGGTTTTGACCTATGGAAGGACGCAATAGACTTAAAATCCGTCTGGTCAAGTACAGGGAACAGAAGTGCTATTTAGAGCATGCCTCATTCCACAGCAGATTATACTTCTAAACGAAACTGTGCAACAGACATCCTGTCTTGGATTAGCCAAGATAAAAGACCTTAATACACCTCGGTTTCCAACACCATCACATGGGGTGACAAAATTCGACTACACAGGATGGGGCAACAGTAGATGACATTTTACAGTACAATAGAACAGACCCAAATTGGAAAGAATGGGTGGTTTGTCTCTTAGACATGAACATATGTCATAAAAGATTCTTGGGTATCACCGAAGGGTACAGTATCCACAGGCCGGACCCACGCTATGTACAAAGAGAACACCCGGGGTGAATGACATCCTATAGTGTTGGGAAGTTGTGCCTTGATTGGCTAGAAACCTCAACACTCACAGAAGTGAAACAACACTTAGCCTTACTCTCACAAGACATGGATCTTAGGGATTTTTTACAAGGTCCCAGGAAAACGCGTCAGAAATGTTTCATATATGCTGGTATTTACGCTGCCTATACTGAAATCTGGAAAATATCCCAACATGAGGCCGCACGGGAAATAGACTATATTAACTTAGAAAAATCATTAGCTGTGGTAGACAATGGGTTAACAACTTGGCCCTTCTTTATAGATTCTTTAGGCAACATTATGTCTTCTGCGATAGACATCCTAGAACAAGATGTGGCCAAGATGTGGCCATATTATAACAAGGGCAATTGCAATTACGTTCCATCATGTTATTAAGCTGGACGGTGCAATCTTTGCGTGAAGGCTATGCGCCTTGGCGTTTTATAAACAGTACGTCTCTGTTTTCTGAATATAATCTACCAGATAAACAGGTTGAAATGGCACAAAGGGGAGCTAAATATACAATATTGCGTAAACTGTAATGACTACCATTTATAGTAGCGGAATCCATGGCCACATAACTCTACCGATCACTACTTTTCAGTTTCAATATTGCCTTGAACAGAGGCAGGCGGGCAAATATGAAAAAATGGGTAAGGATTACATTAAGGAATGTTTTAGGTGGGATTGAAGCGACTATCAGGACTTTGCCGACAGGGAAAGCCATGGGAGAGGACACAATCCTGCTTGAATTTTTATTGACATCTTATTACCAAAATTATTGGACTTGATTACATGTATAGGCAGTGGAGATGATGCTCCTGCTTCCTGGGGAGTAACTCACATTGTAGTGTTTCTAAAAAAGGATAAGCCACCTTCGGAAAGGGGCTCTTATCGTTCTATTTCACTGATAAATGCAGACGCCAAGGTTTTTTCTAACATTTTGGTAATGCGCTTGGCTCCCTTTTTGCATATTTTGGTGTCAGATCAACAGCATGGATTCATGCCAGGCAGAGATGCCACAAGTCATACTAACACTGCAATATCAGTGTTAGATGTTGCTAAAAAAATCTAAAGGACGGATCAGCATGATCATGCTAGACACCAAGAAGGCCTTTGATTGTATTGTCTGTAACTCACTACGGTTGACTATGGGAGCAATTAGGTTAGGGAGTCGGTTTATGTCACTGTTTCAGACTTTATATAGGAATCCTATGGGTAAGGTCTTGGGGGATATTTCCCCCCTTTATTTAAAATACATAAGGGCACACAACAGGGGTGCCCACTCTCCCCCTTACTCTTTTTTCTTTACACAGAACCACATCTAAGACATTTATTACAGAACATGGGCATTTCGCCAGTTAAACTATTTGATATTGAACTCACAATAACTGCTTATGCTGATGAAATTGTGGTCTTTTCAACTAATCCACTGGCTACTCTCGCTCTTATATTAAAAGAGGCGGATCAATATGGAGCTTTCCCTGGGTATAAGTTGAAGTTATCCAAAACACAGATAATCTTTAACTTTCAACTGGATATCCCAACAATAGGAATAACCGCCACTGTCCCATACTTAGGATTTCGGTTGAGTAGTCGAGTGGCAGATATTATTCTGCTTAAATATAAGCCTCTTTCACAGGCGGTAACCGCTAAATTAAAGCAATGGCACCAGCTTCCTCTGAGAATTGTGGGTTGATGCAATGTCATTAAGGTGAACATATTGCCTAAATTTCTTTATCTTTTTCAATCCATACCACTTTGTGTTCCGTATTCTTTTTTTAAGCGTTTAGAGGGTGTGATCAGCAGTTTTATATGGGGTTAGAGGAAGGCTAGGTGCGCTGTTCGCTTTTTAAAACTCTAATGCAAACAAGGTGGATTGAAACTTCTGGATTTTAAGTTGTGTTATTCGGCAGCATTTGCCGGTCGTATTCAGAATCTACTGGTTTGGAGAGAAGTCAAGTTGTTGCCACTGGGATATCAACTTGCACTTGGCTCTGACACTAGGTACTCACTGCACAATTTGACAGACCATGATTATTGCAAGAGGGTTAGATTTAAGATAATTAGGAATGTAGTGCAGATCTGGCAGCAAATCTGTACTAAATATTCTCTATAGACCAACAACAAGAGAGGGAGGGAAGCTACTGGAGCCACTCTTAATCCCCCTGGATTATATGAATCAAAACAACAAAAGAGTAAATCCTGGATTCAGAATGAACTACCTTAAGAAAAGTGCTCACTGTGTTTTAAAAGAACCCTCACTCACCAACCTAGTTGGTGACATGCTTCATCATTGGGTTCCCACCGGAAAGGCCGAGTGGCTCTCCGGTGTGCTACGATGCCTGAACTACAGCGGAGCTGGTTTTTTTTGGGGAGACAGTGCAAGAAGTGATGATAATGTGAGAAGTGAAATTTAAAAAGGTGTCCCAATTTTATCCAAAAAGACGATTTTAATCATGGAAAACTGGACACAGTTAAAAGAAAGTGTCGGATGCGTAAAAACTAGTTATAATAGACCAGTTACATCCTGAATTAAGTGAAAGGAGGCTAAATATTCTCTACCCATATTTCATATATATACCCCGCTCTGGGGTAACCCAATCCTCCCAGAGATATTCCATGATGACATTGGGAAAGATGAGAAATTTGGGGCGTGCAATCTGAGACAGTTGTATAACCTTCAGGGCTTTCTGACTTTTGTTTCATTACAGGAAGCTTATGGCCTCCCGCATCGTTGTGACATAAAATATTTGCAGATGAGGAACTATTTTTTGCATGGCTGTAAGTTAAATGTTGACCAAGAAACATTAGAAATTCTCACCTGTGTCTATCAGGCCTCGGGCAAAGTTTCTATAAGTCTAGTATATCAGAGGTTTATCTGGCACACTAAGGATGACAGTATGCAATTAGCCTCCAAATGGAGCCAGTTCCTTGCATCTGAAACTTCAGCTACAGAGATACAGGAGGCTTTTGAAGTATTAGACTGGTCAGTGATCTCGGTCAACCTGAAGGTGCGGCAATTCAGAACGATTTGTATACTTTATTATACACCTGATTGCATCTCAAAATGGTCTTTGCCTGACTCCCTGATAAGGAATACTGTCCAAAATGCTGCGTCCTTTCTTGCCATGGAGGTTTACTGTTATGTTAGAATTTGAGGTAAAAACAAGCTATTGGCATTAAGGTGTCACCATTGTACGCAACCGCATGAAGTATCTGAAGAGTCCAGCTTAGCAGAAAAATAGACCTAAGCTGTGACTGCCGATGTTGTGAAGAAGACAGTTCACTCTTTATGATGTCTATCACAGACAACACAATGTTACCCAGGAAGTATATCCTAGTGGACAAGGTAGTCATTTCATTATCAACTACTGACAGAGCCCTTTCTAAATTAGCCTTGTCAATTTCACGCAGTCTCTCAGCAGCCTCCTGCTGTGAGACTTTCCACACTTCTTTGTATATTGCATACAAGAAGCACTTTTGACATGGTTTTCAAGGACCTAATAAAAAGTCCTCTAGTCCCATGTCATCAGAAAGAAGGGATAAGTGTTGTTTTACAGGAGACAATGTTGAGGCTTTTAGACATTCTAGGCACAATTTCCGAACACTGTAAGTTGTTACCACCCGAGTGTTGTGTCTGTGCGAAACATAGGTTGGGCCTACTGATCTTAAACCCTTTGGTGTCACCTCGGAAACTTGTCTGACATCCGTTAGCATCTAACGGCCACACTAAACATCCCCCTGATTGGTCCCTGACGATTTATATGAGTCATTGCAAAGCATGACATCTAATGTTTCCTCCCTGTAATTTGTGAACCATTGCCAGTTCGTAAAACATGCAACAGTAGGAATGTTTGGCATATTTAATTATTTTATCTTAGCCAGGCCAAGACATGATGTTTGCTGCACAGTTTTGTTCAGGGAAATCAGTTGATGTGTTATTAGACATGCTCTAAATAAAGCTAGTTCCCCTGAACCTGCCAATCTTCTGTGCAAATGTTTTCGAACTACCTCGTGATGATGTAGTGCAGTGTTCCCATTGTGTGCAGTTCAATGACTCTTTATTATGATGTAAAATTCTGTAAAAGATACAAATAGCATCCTACAAATAAAAATCTGAAATCAAATACATTCTAAATCTCCAGCAACAATGTACCAGTATAAATCAATTATTTTAAAAACAGACATATATCCTATCATAATTATATTGTGATCATGGTTTACTGGTTAAATACATACTGTTAGTCTCTCTCACACAGCACATTTTCTAAATGGGTATATGTTTTCCTTTGTTTTATTGCATATGTGATAAATGTAGCGACAACAAAGCAAACTTCCACAGTATTTATATTACATAAGAAGTTAAAAGCATCTTTAAAATAAATCAGTTTATTAGCAGTAAATAGGGTTTTTTAGAATATTTTTTTAACATCCTGATAAAAATGACAGTAAAGGATAACATTTTGAGTAGGCTGTGCAAATTTACCATTGCATGGGCAGTTTTGTAGATTCTTTGTCCATGTCCAGATTCATGGAAATGCAACTATGAAGTGTAGAGTGCCCAACCAAAGTATAATCAAGCAAAATCTGACCTGTATACTTCTTATAGTCATTAAATAGCTCTGAATGACATTAGGCACATAGCAATTTAGATAGTCTTTACCCTAAACTCCTGAGGCGGAAGCCGGGAGCAACGCATAGCACAAAATCGTATTTCTTTTTAAAATTGTCTGAATTTGTGTTTGTTTTAAACCCACTGTGCACTTCTCCCCCCTGCACTCACTTGTGTCACTGGCAAACAGCTGATTGATCGCTGTGGTACACAGGACCCACTTGAAGCCGCCATTACCGGCCGCGAGGAGACCAGGACACGCCCCCTCAGGGTGGCCACGCCCACCGCCCACGAAAACAGATAAAAGCGCGCTCTGATTACGAGAGCAGCACTTTACCCTAAACTCCTGAGGCGGAAGCCGGGAGCAACGCATAGCACAAAATCGTATTTCTTTTTAAAACTGTCTGAATTTGTGTTTGTTTTAAACCCACTGTGCACTTCTCCCCCCTGCACTCACTTGTGTCACTGGCAAACAGCTGATTGATCGCTGTGGTACACAGGACCCACTTGAAGCCGCCATTACCGGCCGCGAGGAGACCAGGACACGCCCCCTCAGGGTGGCTACGCCCATCGTCCACTCACACCCCCTCCGCCCATAAATAATGTGTCAGTTCAGGGAGCGCAGCGGACGGGCGCAGCGGGCGCGCCGTCAGCGCGCCGAAGGCGCGCCAAAGGCAAGCCCGTCTGGGCCCGTCCGGGCCCAGCCGGACCCAGGCCCAGTTACTCTACCAGGCAGCCCCCGTGACCGTGTGATATATACTGGAGAGGCACTTCGCGCACTACAACCTAAGAAAATTCTTGCCTGTCACCACACACATACCGAAGGTAATACCTTCTCCAATTGTATGCGCTGCAACCCGACTCCCGCGAACTTGACAAAACCCGCACTAAAGATGGGACTCCTTAACTGTCGTTCCCTCCCCAAACATGCGATCGAAACCAATCTGCTTATTCAAGATCAGGATCTCGACCTCCTGTTTTTAACGGAAACATGGCTCTCAGATAGCACCGACTCAGACATTGTCACGGCCCTTCCCCCAGGGTATCTTTGCCAAGCCCTACACTGACCCAAAGGGAGGGGAGGGGGGGTAGCTATAGTCTTCAGGGAACTATTCACCTGTAGAACTTCCAACGCTCACATTGAGGACTGTGAGAGCTGTCAATTCTCCATTCAAACGTCCCCAGCTCACTCCCTGTCAGGGCTACTGATCTACCGCCCCCCAGGTGCTCCTGGTAATTTAATTAATGCTGTCATCGAATCAGTGACACAGCTAGCTTCGTCCACCTCTAACTTCCTTATGCTAGGTGACCTAAACTTCCACTTCATGGACCCTACGGATCGGTTAGCTTCTGACCTTCGGCAAGACCTAACATCTCTAAACATCCGATTGGTCAACAACGCGCCTACCCATGAGAAGGGACACTTGTTGGATCCCATTCTCACTAATATAGCTACCATTACCACCAGACCTCCCGTAACCCTTCCATGGACAGACCATTTTATGGTCCCATATTTTGGGAAATTTCCACCACGAACTCCCTAACGTCTAAAATCCAGGTTACCGACCGACGATGGCGCAAACTCGCACCTGATGAATGGGCCGCCGCCCTCACAGACTCCATCCCCGAACCTTTAACCGACCCTGCCATAGCTGACAGACAGTTCAATGAATGGATCACCTCCTCATTAGACACACTTCTCCCAAAATCTGCGATGCTTAAACATCCTAAAAGACTATCCTCCGCTCCCTGGTACACCCCAGAGCTCAAAGCTCTGCGTCAAGAGTGCAAGAGAACGGAACGCTCCTGGAGAAGATTTAAATCAGAGATCAATAAAGACATCTATTCCATCTCTCTATCTACCTATAAAACCGCTATCCGAAAAACCAAAAGCATGTTCTTCCAGGGGAGAATAGAGAAAGCTGGATGCTCCCGTAAAGAATCCTATGCCATCCTTAAAGAGCTGTTGAAAACCCCAGAACCGGGACCGAGACACCACACTGACCCCAAAGCTGATCAGGAGAAATGCCAACAATTGGCTAATTTCTTTCACGACAAAATTCAAACAATTCTTGCCTCAATTCCCTCTGTGAATTCGTGTGAAGAAATTGCCCCCTTGTACCCTCCATCATCTATCTGTCTCTCCTCCTGGGGCCAAGTTACCACCGAAGAAGTAGGAAACACGCTCAAATCCATGAAGAGCGGATCCCCCAGGGACCCTGCCCCACTCTGGATCCTTAAGGAGGTAGCCCACACGATCACTCCCCCTTTGACCCATTTGATCAATGCCTCACTCCAACAGGGAGTTGTCCCCCCGAGCTGGAAGACGGCGGTCGTAAAAGCCCTATTAAAAAAACCATCCCTCGACCCCGAGAATCTGGCGAATTACAGGCCCATCTCCCTTCTCCCAGGAGTCAGTAAGATCGCGGAAAAACTAGTCAACAGGAAACTCTCGCAGTTTCTCGAGGTCAATAATAAACTAAAAAGTTCCCAGACGGGCTTTCGACCAGGACAGGGCACTGACATCGCCCTCCTGGCAATGGTAGAAGAGGCCAGAACACTATTGGACGGAGGAGGATCAGTGGCAGTGATCCTCCTCGACCTAAGTGCGGCATTCGACACCGTCAACCACCATCTCCTCATTAAAAGACTTAAAAGAGTTGGCGTGGAAGGCTCGGCCTTATCCTGGCTTTCATCCTTCCTAGCTCAACGGACCTACCAGATCTGGGAGAAGAACGCCCGCTCCTCCGAAATGCCCCTCCAATGTGGTGTGCCTCAGGGCTCCTCCCTGAGCCCCACATTATTTAATATCTATATGTCCACATTGGAGGAGGTCATCACCCCATTCGGAGTGAGCGTTGTCAGCTATGCTGACGACACACAATTAGTAGTATCTCTGTCTCACCCCAGACAACAATCAGCAGACCTATTCAACTGCCTTACGCAGGTCCATTGCTGGATGAATAAGTCAGCTCTAAAATTAAATGGGACAAAAACCGAAGTCCTGCTCCTCGGCCCGAAAGGCCTCTCACTCTCCCCTAACATCTGGCCCGCTTGCCTGGGCCCTCCCCCCGACCCAAAAGAAGAGGTTAAGAGTCTGGGGGTCTGGATCGACACTGACCTCTCATTCACAGTTCAGGCTAAGAAAGTAGCTGGGACCTGTTTCGGCCTCTTAAAATCCCTGAGAAAAGTCCTGCCCCTCTTACCCTTCGACTCACAAAAATTGCTAATTCAAGGCCTTATACTATTAAGGCTTGACTACAGCAACGTGATTTATCTGGGCGCTCCTGAAGCGACTCTCAACAAGCTTCAGAGAATCCAGAATACCGCAGCCCGGATTATCACAAATACCCCTGCCAGAACTTCCGCTAAACCTGCTCTAAAAAACCTCCATTGGCTTCCCATAAGGGAGCGAGTCAAATTCAAGGCTCTATGCCTAGCCCACAAACTTCTGCAAAAACAAGGCCCCCCAGTCCTTAGTAAACTCATCACTCCCTATAAAGCCACAAGATCCCTCCGGTCTGACACAGAAAATTTCATTACTTCCCCCAGATTCAAGAAAGCCCGAGCCGGAGGAAGACGCTTCTCAGTTCAAACCGCACGTCTTTGGAACTCGCTCCCCCGCGACTTGCGACTCGAACCACAATACCTTCGCTTCAGGAAGCAACTAAAAACTCATCTTTTTCTCAAATAACTCACGCCTTCCCCTACACTGAGTCTTTGTCCCCTCCCCCCCCCTCCTCCTCACCTCTGTTTTGCCCCTGGCCCACCGAACTGGAGAGTTAGGGTTCTCGTTAGCGCTGGGATACCTCAGGGTGACTATGCGCTCTACAAAAATAAATAATAATAATATTAATAATAATAATACTTAACAGATGGTTTAATATTTTTACAGGTTACCCTCAAAGCCTCTCTTCGGCCCATAACAATAATTTTTAATAGTTTTTTACAATAATTTTAAATACAATATGCGTCATCGAGAGTAAAATTAATATATATGATTTTTAAAAGATTTTTCATGTAGGATAACCAAGGGACTTTATCCAGTTTTGGACCAAATTCCATACCATGTCAAAAGTGCACTAGTGTAGATTCTGTTTTCTATATATGGGGTTGCTAATTCTTTATTAACGACATATGCTAAAGTAGAGCAGGGTACAGCAGGGAGCCAACATAAAAAAGTATTCTCTTAAGTGTTTTTGTTATTGACAATCCCCACAAAGCAGCCCCATAGTTGACACTACTGACAAACTTACTTTTATACAATTGTAATATTTCAGGTATCGGTTCATTCCCAATTGTTTGCTGTTAATCTAAAAATGGATCAGTTGTTCTAGAGAATTTCATACTTGCAATTTGCAGATGTGAGTACCATACATTCTTATGTTTTGAAATGAAGCCCCAAACATTTTAAATGATCAACTTCTGCTATTTTCTGCTCTTTTAATCAAGGAGTTGTCTTCTTTACATTGCCTATACCACACACCATCACAAAGGTTTTTGATAGATTGAATCTCAAATCCCTTTCTGCCATGAATATATTAAAGCCTTATGTCAAGGATTGTAGGCCGTTAGCAGTCCACTATATCAGTACCATGTCATCCGCGTACAGTAGGGTTGGAACTAAAGTTTTTCTATTTTTGGGGGGTCAACAGCTATTTGTTGTAGAAAGGCATCCACCCCATTAATATATAAATAAAACAGGAGTGGCGTGAGAACGCACTCTTGCTGAAATCTTAAAACCAGGGGTACATTCTCATTAACACCATAACATACATGGGAGGTCAGATAACTATATCGGGGCTGATTACAATGCCAGTCAGAAGTGAGTTCGACTGGCATCGTAGTGGAAGTGGGACCCTCCGACAAGGAATCGGAGGTCCCGCTTCCCAGATTATGATCTGACCGCCGTGTTGGTGGTCGGATCCTGGATTTTTTCCATTGCGGCTTGTGCTGCTGCTTGCAATGAAAGGGCAGGGGGAAAGCAAAATTGTAATCCCGACAGCAGAGAGGAGGCTGGCTCCGCTGCCATTTACGGATTACACTTTCTGACTGTGCCCTGAAGGGCTCCATAAGCCAGTTGGAAGCGGAGTGGTATTCCCCCATTGGTTTTCCTCTGACCACCAGTATCACAATGCGGTGGTCAGACGGAAACCCCTGCTGTCGGGCGGGAAGCCTCCTATGAGTTGTTGGATGGCTTTTCGCCCCCAAAATCATAATGAGGCCCATAGTTGTGTAAGGAAAGATTTACAGGCACATGCATCAAGGTAGGATTTTGCGAGTCCTTAATTGTGATTATTAAGGAATCGCAATTATGGACTCGCAAAAGCCTATACATGTAGGAATCGCTATAAAAATAGCAATTCCTACACATTCCTTATTTGCGACTCGCAAATTGCGAGTCACAACTAAGGAATGGCTTTGCATTTATTCCTATGGGCCTACAGGCCCATAGGAATGAATGGGAAATTGCATGCGCAATTTGTGAGTACCAATAGGTCCTCGCAAATTGCGCATGCAATTTCAGGGTGCAAGGGTGTCAAAAGGACACCCCTGTTGCACCCCTGAAATTGATCTGTGCACATATGTTGCGCACACACATGCCCTAAGGGCATGTGTGTGCTCAACATGAAACTTTGAAAAATGCACTAAAGTGCATTTTTTAAAGTTCTTGCAAATTACCATGAAGTTCAACTTCATGGTAATTTGCGCCCCCTAGTAGCGAAATCGCTATTCTCAAGTGGTTCTTGCATTGCATTTAAGGAATCGCAAATTGTGATTCCTTAAATGCAATCGCAATTTGAAAAATCGCAATTGATTGCGATTTTTTAAAGTGCGAGTGTAAGTTGTTTCATGCATCGCAAAAGCTAATTTTGCGATCGCAAATGGCCAATTTTTGCGATTCACACCGTTTGCGATCGCAAAAAGCTTTAATGCATATACCTGATTATATCTAGTGGGGCGCCTAAATCTGCCAGTATTTTCCACAACTTGGAATGATTAATGCAATCAAAGGGGCTGCTTAGATTGGCGAAACATGGATGTAAACTACCCTTTTTTGCTATTGTATATTTATTCATAATAAGGTTTAGGTTAATACATTGTTCTAATGTGCCAACCTCGCATCTAAAACCGAATTGTAAATCTGTAAGTATGTTATTATCCTCAGCCCAAGTTTCAAGTCTTTGTATCAATATTCTTTCAAGCAACTTAACTGAGGTGTTGAGAAGGTAAATCTGTCTATAACATTTCACATCCCTCAGGCTCCAAAGCATGGAGGATGACTTATAAGTGTCTACAAAGACCCCATCAGGTCCTAGAACCTTTTTTTTTTCAAATTTCCCGGAGGCTAGGATTACTTCAGCCATAGAAATCAGAATTAAAAAGGGGGGTATAAGCAAAACAATCTTGTCATTAGTGGGTTCCACAGTTATGTTTTCTGGTGGAAAAATCCCACTATAAAGGCTAGCCAATCATCTGAATGTACATGGGTCACATTTTTATTTATTTATTTATTTTTAATGAAAAAGTAAAGAAGAATCACAGAAACATACACCCTCACTCGCCTACAACCCGGAGGCCGGCTGTTTCCTTTCTGTTAGGCGCCACACAGCACAGTTTATCCCACATCCCGGGGGTTGGGCATCACCGTACGCTGATACAGTAAATTGACATCTCTGACAAAAAGTGCAGCTTATCTTCCGCATGTCTTTTAGTCTGTTCCCTATTAGGGACTACAAAGTTTTCTTCTTAAATCATTACATAAAACTGAACATCAACCGCCCCCTCCCCCCCACCCACTCCTGTTGAGAAACAAAAAAACCCCAAAAAACCCAAAAAAATAACTTGTTAGCCGCTCCCCAGGTGCCCCCGACACCTTCAATGCCTGCCGTGTCGCGCTCCCTAACCAGCCTACTTTATCTGACCAGCGCGCGCACATTTGAACACTACCTAATGCCCACTCGTGTCCTCTTGTTCTCAAGCTTTACCCAAGCTTTACCCCGGAACGCACGCCCCCCTTTAAACAGCAATTCAATGCACCATCAGGCGTCATAGAACTGGACTCCGTGAGGATCAGCACCCGCCGCAGCAAGGGGCTACTCTTCTTCTTCCCCATCCCTAGGCTTCTCTCCCGCGCCACCCCTCCTGAGATATTCAGCATACAATCCCCAAAAGTTCTTTGGTCTGCTTCTCGGGGGCAGGAGTTCACTAAACGTCTCCGTCTGCGTGCAGCAATAGAGCACATCTCGTTTCCACTGCGCCATCGTGGGCAATGGGCCCTGCATCCAACATATAGCCACCCTGCGCTTGGCAATCAGCATGCCCATATCTACCAATCTACGCGCTGCCTTTGGGAGCCCCCTCGAGTGACCCAGCAGTGCCACCGCAGGGTCCATATTTAATTCCAATTCAGCTATCTCTCCGATCTGTCGAAATATAGCCTCCCAAAATTTGCTGACGCCGGGGCAGTTCCACGCCAAATGCATAAAATCTGCATCCGGGTGAGCACACCTCTCACATGTCGACCCCTCGCGCAGGCCATATCTGTACAGCCTTTCCGGCGTGTAATATACTCTGTTTATGAATTTGAAGTGTATAAGTCTATGCTTGCCATGCAATGAAATGCGACGTATACCACCGCAGCAGTATGACCACATGGCGTCGTCTATCACTGTATCCAGGTCACTTTGCCAGGCCAAACGGGCTTTAGTATATTTCTGGGATCTCTGCGACATCGTTATGCAGTATAACTTGGACATCATCCTATGAGGGCTTTTGTGCTTGATTAGATACGATAATTCCTGAACCTCAGGGGGTTCAACCATATCCTCACCTAAGTATTGTCGCCACGCGCCTCTGACCCTATGAAATTGAAATCGCTGTAGCGGAGTGGTGGTCTCCGATGTCGATGCCACGTCTTCCCACGTTTTAGCTATACCGTCCTTAAACAAGTCACCCAGCGAGTGTATACCTAATCCCCGCAGGGACCGCACAACTCCACCGTCCCTGCAAGGGGCCAACCACACCACCCATTCAAGCGGCATGGCCGGAGAATATAACAGCGCTCCCGCAGTCTGCCTAAGCAGCCAATTCCATGCATGCCGAGTAGCGTTTAGTGAATCTAAGAAGCCAGTTCTATGATCAGCTGTCTCAAACACAACCGCGGGTAACGGGAGAGGCGCTGCAAACAACCTCTCGAGCTTAAGGTATGGAATCGCGTCATCGCCATGTACCCAGGCATGTGCCTGCGCTCCCTGTGCAATCCTGTAGTATAATTCCATATCGGGCGCCCCTAGGCCCCCCATGTGGTATGGCAGCGTCAGTACACTCCAACGCACACGGGCTTGCTTCCCCGCCCACACCAGCCGTAACAGAGACCGAGTCAGCCAAGCAAAAAATGTACGCGGCAGAACTATTGGGATATTGGAGAACAAAAACAAGAATCGAGGCAGCACCACCATTTTGGCGATGGATATCCGACCCAAAAGCGAAAGGGGGAGGCCAATCCATGTCTCCACGTCCTCCTCCAATTTATTAATGGCCCTCCCATAGTTCTCAGTGAAAACTACATCAGAATCCCTTTGCAGTTGGATCCCCAGGTATCTGACAGAATCGTCCGACCACTGCAGCGGGTACTCCATTTCAAACGGAGCAGTGGACGACGTCAGCGGGAACGCAATGGACTTGTTCCAGTTGACCTTTAACCCAGACAGCGCCCCAAACTGCACGACCTCTCGCAGCACTGGCGCCAAGTTACTCTCCGGCTCCCTGACATAGAGCAGAGTGTTGTCTGCATATGTTGAGACCACTAATACGATACGATGGAAAACTAACTCCTCTCAGGCTGTGATACTCACGCAGGGCCCGCGTTAGCGGTTCAGCCACCAGGGCATCGAGGATGGGGGAAAGGGGGCAACCCTGACGCGTCCCCCTGGAAATTGTTATAGCATCTGTAACCAGATCACCCAGTTTAATCCTGGCGGTGGGGCCCTTTATGCGACAGGTCCTGACATCTTAGTCAGGACCTGTCGCATAAAGGGCCACTCCACCGAGTCAAAAGCTTTCTCCATATCAAGGAAGACTGCCAGAGCCCTCGAATCTTGTCGTACATGCTGCATCACACCAAACACTGTTCTAAGGTTATACGTGAGGCTCCTGCCCGGCACAGACCCCGCCTGCTCCGGACCGACCAGCTCCGGAGTGAGCAGCGCAAGTCGCGTGGCTAACACTTTCGCAAAAAGTTTAGTGTCGACGTTCAATAAGGATAATGGTCGATACGAACTGCACTCCTCCAAATCTTTGCCTGGCTTGGGGATGGCTACCAGAATAGCCTCCCTCATAGAAGGAGGCATGTGGCCGGTGACGCACAGATCGTCAAATAGCGTAGATAGATGCGGAAGCAATAAATCGATGAAGGAGCGGTAAAAAGCTACCGTGAGGCCATCGGCCCCCGGAGCACTATTTGCCTTCATCCCCGACAGCGCCTCAAGGATTTCGTCCCTTTCTATAGGGAGGGCCAAAAATTCCCTGTGTTCATTTGGGAGGAAGGGTAGCTGGATATGATCTAAATAGTCTTGTATGCTGTCGTCCATATTGGCCTGTTAAGATGCATACAGGGTAGCATAATATGATTGGAAGCGCGCAGCAATGTCTGCCTCTTCAGTCAACACTGCCCCATCGCCCTATCGAACTTTAGTGACCGCCACCCTGCATCTACGCGCTTTCAGTATATTGACCAGTACGGAGCTAGGCCTCTCACCCTCCCCATACACTCTGGCAGTAGCATACTTCCCGAGATGCAGTACTTCCGCATCCGCAGCGTCATGAAATTCTGCCAGCAGCGTCTTAAGCTCTTCCGCAATGACTTCCGACGCATCCAACCGCTGCGCGGTCTCGACTTCCAGCAGCCTATTTGCCAGTGATGCTAACCTCTGCCAGATAGATCTCAGCACCCGGGAATGCTTAGCGATTGCCACCCCTCTGATATAAACATTAAATGTTTCCCACACCGTTTGAAAACTGTCCACCGACCCTAAATTGGTGTCAAAGAACTTTGTTATCTCCTCTGCCATCTCTTCTTTAAACAAGGGATCAAGGAGGGAATATGGGGGGAACCGCCACACAAATGGAGGCACAGTCCTACCGGGCGTAGCCAACGTGAACAGTATGGGGGAGTGATCCGATAGGGTGTGCGGAAACACCTGGCACGCCCTGACCTGAGATATGAGCGACGAAGACACCAGCACGTAATCTATACGAGTAAGCAGGTTATGATAAGGGGAGAAGTGCGTAAATCCCCCCTCCCCAGGATAGAGGACTCTCCACACATCTGAAAGGCCCTTACAAAGCATTTCCCTCCCAATTGTCTTAGTCGCAGCCGTCTGCAATCTGGTTGGGCCTCCCGACCTGTCCAGATCAGGATTCATAACCATGTTAAAATCCCCCCCCATAGCATGTGGGCTGAACCAGAGTCCCTAACTCGCTTTGCCAGTTCCGAGTAAAACTCAGGGCGATCATAGTTAGGTCTGTACACATTAACCAATAAGAGGTCCAGTCCCTTCCCCCGATACCGCGACATCACAAATCGGCCCCCAACATCCAAATGGAGCAGTTGGAACCTTACCAGCCAGCTTAGGGTTAAACCAGGTCAATACCCCTCTGGCATGGGTTGTGAAGCTGGCCGCATGTGAATTACCCACCAGCCCTCTCGGGCTACTGCAGGGGAGGTGTGTCTCCTGAAGGGAAGCAATGTCTACATTATGACGAGTAAGGTAGTGCATCACCTTGCGCAGCTTCCGGTGATCGTTTAGGCCTCTAACATTCCAGGTCATCACTCTAATGGAGGCGTGCGACCCGTTCCTTGTAGCGTTACTAGACATGTCTGTCCCAACTGTAGCCGTTATTGTCTACAACTGTGTGCCGTATGTGATGATTACTTGGGTGAGGCCCTAGCAAAGCTAACTGCCAGTTCGACCCCCTCAACAAAAAAACAAATAACTGCAACCCCGTCCCCCCCCTCCCACAGCAGACCCCCCCAACTTGGCCTTTCCGCGCCCCATCAATAGGGTACCCTCCCCACCCACCACCCGACCCTGAACAACTTAACCCAAAGAATAGGTGGGCTGCACATGCATGCGGAGGTCGCTCAGTACGTAATATGCGGCAACTTATCGCCGTAACTGCCTGCCTGGCGCCCATTGCAGCAAACCCATCTCTGCCCTGCCGCCCCTTCCAAATCTCCTCACGAGTCTCCCTCCGGCATCTCCTATAGCTCACTGCTACGCTCACTGCTGTAGCTCCCTCCCAGCAAACAGCCTGCTAGTTAGTATGATCGCTTACGGCAGGTGCCCCCTGTCCGCCTACGCGCACTTATCTACAGTACTAGCGGGCAATTAGAAGACCCATGTGCATACAGTGCTACGGGATTACATTAGACCCCCCTCCCAAGGCCGCCAAGCGTGCCCAGCACCCCGATGTCATTCTCACCAAACCTTCTAAATAGTTCCGCCACAGAGCTGCATAGTTAGTAACACTTCCAGACACTTCAATCCTGCAGCTCCAGCGTGCTCTCCGTCTCCTCACTCTGCTGTCGCTTCTCCGGACTGCTCCTTTCCCTGTGCCAGTCCTTCAGCGCACTGTGTAGTGCCTTAGGGTCCGTGAAGATGTGCGATTGGGACCAAGCGATCTATGCGCTCTTTCCACCACAAACATTCCGGAGAACGCTTCCCGGCCGAGCAGCTCAGCCAACAGTGTCTCCACAAAGCACTCTATTCGCCCCGTTGAGGTCGACTCCTAAAGGCCTGTGATCCGCAGGTTGCAGCGGCGGGTACGTGCCTCCAGGAATCTCTGAAACAATTCTGGCTCCAGTAGTGTAAGTACTTGTAGTAAGACTGGACACAATAATACAAATCACACACTATGAGTGTGGGGAATGCATATTCTCATGTACCAGAATTAGAGCTCTGAGTTCAGCCAGCTGTGCCGTGCATCAGACTTTTGACTGCGGAGCAAACGGCAGAAAATTGAGCTTTGTCCCTATGGCAGGCTGGGCAGAACTATCAGTATAGATGATGTAATCATACTGATCAAGAGGCATGACTTCATTAGATAAAGAATATTCATGTTCATATTGCCAAAATGCCTGTGTTTGTAATTTAGAGTCACATGTGTAGTCTACATCTGTTGCGGTGAGTGAGTTGGCACACTGTATCCTTTGCGAATGTAAAGCTTTTGTATTTGGAATGCTGGCTTTTGTGACAACCTCTAAGGCTGGCACTAGAGTCACAACAATTATTTGTTTCCCCTGAGCCAGTGCTCTCACCACAGCAGTCTGTGCTGCCGTCAAAGTTTTTTCTGATGGTGCAAAACGCATTTCAGCATTGGTATGCTGTGACAGCATAGTTAACAGAATGTAACCTGGCTATATACAGAGATGTAAGTTCTGTCATAAAGTGTCACCTTCTTTTTAATATTGTATGCCATTCACCACAACCATGGCGACCGGTACCTATAAACGAGCTGAAGGAATCCCTCTCCAGCCACAACCATGCACCAGAGTGCAGAACCCAGGCCGTGAGAGCATGGCTTGTCTGATCTGGTTCTAAGCATTACAACCTTTGGTCTCTCCTTGCTCGGGCAGACGAGAGAATGGCAACCCTATTAGACTACAAGGGCGGCCGCCTTTGCCTTGAATACACCAAATTAACAAATGATTAGTGTAGGCCTCGGCGCTCCGCCACTGGTCTCCAGGGACCGACGTGGTCTGGGTCCAGTCAGAGGTGGGGGTGACTGCCTAGCGGCGCACGTCTCCAGCACAGACCCCCATAATCTCATGCACAGCTTCGCCTCTGACCATATCCCTTAATAAACCTCTGTTTATGTTGTAGACAGGCCCAGGGTGACGCAGCAGTCAAACCCGATGGATAACAGCGCTTCTAAATCCGTTTGCTCACAAGGACTGCCTGCTTTGTACCAATTTGCATTTCGGATTATGGGTGCGAAAACACATTGACGATAGCAGTCTAATGTCCTATTACTTACCGGTAATCTTCATTACTCCGGGTCCCGTAGTCCTCGACACCTTCAATGACAAGTGAGATGTACTATCTCACTGACAGAAAAAAGAACGAAGGAATGCTGGACCTACCCTCCCCCCTCCCACTGGGAGTACATAAGGCGTACAGGTCCCAGAATTCCTCCTGAAATACCAAGCCACAATGAAGGCCGGCAGACAGGGAGGGAGGGAAGTCATGAAGGTGTCGAGGACTACGGGACCCGGAGTAATGAACATTACAGGTAAGTAATAGGACATTACCCCCTAGTCCCTACGTCCTCGACACCTTCAATGACAAGTGAGAAATACCAAAGCAGACACTGGCATTCATACCAGAAACACAACAAACAGCCAGGATAGCAAAACAAACCCAGAGATTTATTGGAGACAAACAAGAAAAAAACATCAGGAGCGAACAGAGCTCAACACCCCCAACGCAAAACTCCCATCATCCCCCAACACATTGAGGAGCCGATAATACCTGATGAAAGTATTAGAAGAGGCCCACAAGGCTCTACAAATCTCAGAGAGAGGAACACCCCAAACCTCCGCCCAAGAGGCAGCCACCCCCCTCGTAGAACGTCCCTGAACCCCCAAAGGAGGAGGAGACCCAGACAGAGAGTAGGCCAAGGAAATGACTTGCTTCAGCCAACGACAAATCGACACAGAAGAAGCCCTACCCCCAAGTGAAGCAACCCCAAAGGAGACAAAAAGGGAGTCCGACTTGCGAAACACCGCCGTGCGATCAAGATAAATGCGCAAAGCCCGGCACACGTCCAACAAGGACCACCGGAGACCACCAGGGGAATCCAAAGCAGAGCCCAAGGCAGGCAACACCAATTCCTGGCACCGGTGAAACTGCGAAGAAACCTTCGGCACAAAAGAAGAATCAAGGCGCAGCACCACCCCACCCTCCGTGAAGGACAGTAAAGGAGCACGCGCCATCAAGGCCCCCAACTCCCCAAGACGACGAGCAGAGGTGACAGCCACCAGAAAAACCACCTTGAGAGTAAGAAACTTCAAATCCACCTCATCCAATGGCTCAAAAGGAGGGCCGATCAAGACCCGAAGAACCAACGGCAAATCCCAAAGGGGAAAAGAAGGACGAGGCACAGGACGAGAAATGGTAAAACTGCAGAGAAGGCGAGAGACCAAGTCCTCAACATCCGAAATATTCCCCCACGGGGAACGAAACGCCCGAACCGCGGCCCACTGGGCACGCAGAGTAGACACAGCCAAACCCTTCTCGAAACCCTCCCACAAAAACTGAAGCACCACCAGCAAGGAGCACAACAAAGGGGAGAGGCCCAACGCCGAACACCAACGGCCAAAAGTACCCCAATGCCGATCATAAGCTTTGAGGGTAGAAGGCCGCCGGGAACGCTGAAGAGCCACAGCTAAATGTTCCGGGAAACCGCGCCGCCACCAACCCTGCCTCTCAACCTCCACACCGACAACCTCAACCGGAGAAGAGATAGGGCTGGGGAAGACCGCAGAGGAGACGGGGACAGGGGAAGAAACCAGGGACCTCGCACCGCCAAGTGACGAACCGTCGGAAACCAGGAACTCCGAGGCCGAAACGTCAGGACCGCCACCACCTCCCGATCCTCCTGACACAGACGGGCCAGGAACCGGGGAATCAGAGCCAGAGGATGAAAGGCATAGAGGAGCCGAGACGGCCAAGGAAGCGACAGAGCGTCCACCCCCCAGCAACCTTCTTGCAGAAACCGGGAGCAGAAGCGAGGAAGCTGCGCATTGTGCCGGGAGGCAAAGAGGTCCAGAAAGGGACGCCCAAACCTCCCGCACACAAGCCGAAATGCAACCGGGGTGAGAGACAACTCCAGAGAATCCGGAAAGCAACGACTCAGGACATCCGCCACACAATTGTCCACCCCCCCGAAGATGAACTGCTGTCAGAGACAGCAGATGGCCCTCCGCCCAACAAAACAGGGGAACAACCACCGCATTCAAAGAGGCCGAACGAATCCCCCCTTGATTATTCAGATAAGCCACCGTCACCATATTGTCAGACCGAACCAACACGTTCCGACCGAGCAACAGACCCCGAAACCCCATCACAGCCTGGAAACCGCTGTGAGCTCTCGCCAGTTGGACGACCGGCGGCTCTCCAGGAGGGACCAACGACCCTGAAGGGAGCGAGACCCCAAGGTCGCACCCCAACCCAATGCGCTGGCATCTGTTGTCAAGACCAGAGACGGGGAAGACTGCAGAGGCAGACCCAGCGACAGATGGCCCCTCACAGACCACCACAGAAGAACCGGGAGGACCACAGGAGACACAGGAATAAGAACCTCCAAATTGCGGGACAGGGGATCCCAGAGAGACAGGAGGTACACCCAAAGGGGGCGCAGATAAAAACGCGCCCAGGCCACCGTAAAAACGGTTGCCGCCATCAGACCCATAAGACGCAACCAAAGGCACACCGGAAAGGCACCCCCCACCCTGAAACGACGAGCAAGGGACACCAACGTCACAAGCCGAGGTTCGGGGAGGAACACACGGTTCAGATCCGAACGGAAGCGGGCCCCAATGAAAACCATGTCCTGAGACGGCGTCAGCTGACACTTGGGGATGTTGATCAGGAAACCATGGGCCCTCAACGCCGAACACACCACCTCCCGGGCCTCCAACAACAGGACCCGAGTGGGAGCATGGACCAACCAGTCGTCCAAGTACGGGTATACCATCACCCCTTGGAGAGTTCTTAGGAACCAGAAAGATCAGGGAATAAAAGCCCTCCCCTATCTCCAAAGGAGGAACCTCCTGAATGGCACCCTTTCGAAGAAGATCCACAATCCCTTGAGAAAGATGAGCTCGTTTGAAACAGCCCGAAGGCCAGGGAATCTGCCGAACCCCTGAATCCGGAGGTGGCACCAAAAACTCCAGAGTATAACCGAGGCGAATGATCTCCAACACCCAGATGTCGGAACAAGACTGAACCCAGGCAGCCAGGAAGAAGCGCAGCCGCCCTCCAACCAACAACCCGGGAACCACCGCCAAAGAGTCAGGAACGCGGCTTGGCAGGCGGAGGGGACCTAGCCTTACGATCCCGACCCCGGCCAGAAGCAAACCTTCCCTGGCCCCTCACAAACTGTCTATGAGAGGCAGGACGAAAGAAAGACTTGGACTTAGAAGGGACAGGAGCAGAAGTGGAGACCTTAAATGAAGAAGAATGTTTCTTTTCCTTAAACAGTTTATGCAACTTGGCCTCCAACTCCCCCCCAAACAACATAGTACCCTGGAAAGGCAACCGCAAAGCGCACGCCTTCTGTGCAGAGTCAGTCTTCCAGTCCTTAAGGACAAGACTGCGACGAGCCGCCACACAAGCCCCTCCGGACAGTGCAGAAGCACGCACCACGTCAAAGGAGACATCGGAAAGAAGCTCCACCTGACGCTCGATCTGCTCAAGCAACCCGGAACAGTCAGTGGCATTGTCCATGGATTGATAGAGAGACTTCAGGTCAGAAAGCAGAGACTGCGAAACATAAGTGCCATAGATTCCAGCCCGCAAGGCCAGGTGGGAACCAGAATAAACTTTCCGGAGCGCAACATCCACCTTCTTGTCTACAGGATCCTTCAGCACAGTGTCCTCAGCCAGGGAAGTGCGCCCCACCAAACTAGCCACAAAGGAGTCAATAGGGATAGAATCCGGAAGGGCCGAAGCCATATCTTGCAGGGGATAAAGGCGAGCCATGAAGCGCGGAATCAAAATGCGATCAGGATCAGCCCACTCCCGCTTCAGAACATCCTTAATGAAGGGATGGACAGGAACATCAACTGTGGCGGCACTCTGAAACTGACGCAACAAAGGCCCCTTAGAGGTACTCGGAGCGTCCTCATCCAGGAACCCCATGTTCTCTTTAACATGCTTCAGAGTAGACGGCAACGCGTCCTTGTCCACATATTTGCCCTTCAATTCACCATCCCCCAACCAAGCAGACTCATCGCCAGAAGAGTCCGAAGAAACCAGAGCAGGGCACCTGCGACGGGCCCCAACATCACCCATCTCGGACAAAGTCTCCCGGATCAAGCGCTTAAGACGCGCATCGCCACCACCATCTTCACGGCGTCTAGACCTGGCAGGGGAAGGAGACCTGGAAGCATCAGAAGAAGAAGAAGAGGAAGACTTCTCACGATGATGCCGGTTCTTTGACCGTTTCCCCATGGCAGTAGAACACCACAAACACAGCCAAAATCACCACAGCAGTAAACCGCTATGCGGTACTCACCCCACCGGCCCGTTTTTAACGACCAGCCCACAGCCGGGAACATCGAGGCGTCTGACTTCCGTCCCGCCGTCACAAAACTGGAAGTCAGGCAGGCCGAAACTGGAAGGGGAAGGAAGCTGCAGCCAATCCAGGAGCAGCACACCAGCCGCACCCCCTAGCAAGCCTGGCAGGCCAGGAGGGGCGGCCATCGGGCCAGAGGAAAGCCAGCGCGGTATCACCACCGCCGCACGGCAGAACAAACCAGGAAAGCCCGCGCCACTCCCCCCAAGCCAGGCAGGGAGGGAGAGGCCCTCGACGAAGGACCGCCAACCGAAGATCGACCAGCGACCTCCGAGTAAGTTGAAATCCAGCAAAAAGGCAGGAGCACCCCTGCTCCCGCCACATCCTCACACTGTCAGCATGACAGAAAAAAGAACAGGAGGAATGCTGGGACATGTACGCCTTATGTACTCCCAGTGGGAGGGGGGAGGGTAGGTCCAGCATTCCTTTGTTCTTTTTTCTGTCAGTGAGATAGTACATCTCTCTTGTCATTGAAGGTGTCGAGGACGTAGGGACCAGGGGGTAATGACTTTGATCTGGATTGCCCAGAAAGGAAGTTGTTGCCTTCTCTCCCACTAATGGGGGCAGAACGCGGGCGCCAGCGCCACGGGGGAGCCAGCGAGGTTTGAAAGCGGCATTTCATAAAGCACACGAGGGGGCCGGGTAGCCATGAACTATATGGCATTACGGCCACAAGTGACAGACCAGCCATTTTATACCCCAGACCGAGGGGTTGCGAGGGACAGAAACAGAACACTCTATTGTGAGGTTTCTTGCACCAGTACCAACTGCTTGTAAGAAAGGAGGATTATTACCATTACATTCTAAGGGGGTAGCAGACACTCACAAGTTAAACAATTGGGCGCTATATAAATATGCAAAAACTTAAAATAATATGAGTATCAGCTGGTGTGTGTGTGCCCCAGTGGACAAGTTTCTGTTAGTGCATATGTATGTTGATTGATATATATGTGAGTGTCAGCAGATGTGTGTATGTTATTTCCATTATGAGTGCCAATGTACATGAATTTAAGCGTGCACGCATGCAGAACTCTGTCATTTTATGCATATATATTAATACATGTCTGAGAATCAGTTTGTGCAGGAAGGAGTGAGGACAATTTTTGTCCGTGTTTCATGCTGTGATGTTAGTGTAGGTGTTGTAAAGATTTGCAGAATTAAGGGGCAGTGAGCGTTTCCACTAAATTCTGTTACCACACAACAGTTTCAGTGAAGTTGTCACTTGAGCTCTGACTTTACAAGGCAGTTTACACCAGAATACTCAGTTAACACTGGCTCTGACTTTTAAAATTTATTTTGAAAAGTATTTCTTGGTCCGAAAATCCCAGAGTAAATTACTCAGAAAAACAAGCATTTGCAATGCAATGGGTCTCACATTTACATGAATTTGAGCTATTGACATTGCAAATAAAAATGCCTTTTATTTTTGCTTTAGTTTTTAAAACCTAAATAAAAGGCATTGTCATTTACAATGCAATTACTTGATTAATGCTTCACAAAGGGAAAACAAAGATAACATTTTCAATAACCAATAGCTCAAAACAATGTCATTGCGAGACCTATTGCATTGTAAATGCTTGTTTTTAATAAGGCATTGTCGTTGAGGTTGTGGGGCTGACCTCACAGGTATTACATGATAAGGGGAACAGTCATCCCACCCCACATGGGTGCAGTATAACACAGGAGCTTGTGCTAATGCCTACTCCTTGCCATATAAATGATTAACTGAATCTGGAACGAGGTCAGAGGAGGCAGGTAAAATTACTATTTCTCCCTCTGGGCAATCCATGCAAACTCTGGTGGCCAATCGCTTTTGGCCAATAGTCTGTAGCCGGATGACAAGTTCTCCCAAAGAGAACATGATTGGACGTTGGATTTCCCCTCCATTTGGAGTTGCATTTTGTATAAGCGATGCAGACACTCACTCTTGTATCTGGTGTTTCCACCTGGATATTGTCACTCAATGCTACTGTCGCTAAGCAATCAATTAGGCTGCTGTGAACTATTGTGACTTCTGCCTCGCTATTCAGCATGGTCAGAGCCCACTCCCCGCTGAGAAGCAGTGTCCTCAATATACATGGCATGCTTGATTATGAGTCCAGCTACCTTTTTAGTTTTTAATTGAGGTTTTGACTGTTTAGGTTTGTCTTCTTTTTTCATTTTATAGTCAGGTGAGCGTTGTGAGGCCTTCCGCTGCTTCACATACACCTCTGATCTGCGCTCTGACCACCCACCTCTCTCTGAGTGTTTTTCAGATGACTTCTGAAAGGAACAAGATGAATGTGTTTAAGTATCCTGATATCTGTCAAGCATTTTAATATTATCACTGTTACATAAATTATAGCACTTGTAAGTGGCTTCCTGTTGAGGAGACATACCCCCAATGTGATATTTTCTTTATTTTTCTCATTATACCACTTCTTCTTCACAGAAGATTTGGGTGCTTGCTTAAAGTTATCCTTTTCAGAATTGCTCTAAATTTGTGGGTTGCTAGGTTTGGCTTCTAACTTATTTCTACCCACTGTTGTGTAGGTTTCTTCAATAATGTTAGGTAATTTGGTTTGTTCTCCCAGAGCCAAATCCCTAAGGTGATGGATAACAGCCAAAGCTGCTGATTGCTCTTTAATGTTACTTAACATAATGGTGGATATGGCGGCAAAATGGCTTATCAATTTCATCCCCAAATCCAGGGCAGGGGCTGCCCCATACTCATTTTAAATCTGTTTAAGCACTTCTGGCATAACAGCTAATGAAGGTGTACCAAGAGTTCTGGTATATACTGTAGCGAAGACTGTGCCCCAAGTGGTGCAGTCTTCCACTGGAGGAGCCATCCCCATCGGCAAGCATATTGTTAGAATCCTATATTTTTCCTGGGGTCCTGTTTGGGGGAAGACTGCTTCAAGCTGACTTGTTTTTTGTGCAATCTAGAATGGAATTTCCTCCTGTTTGATGGGAACTTACCCATGACTGCAGCGATTGTTTTTGGGCTGATGCCCAGTGTAGCCAATTGTGGTTGTGCAGTTTAAGCAGCCCTTGCAGGATTTATTGTCATTGTACAAATTACGAACTGTGTCAAACGTCTATATATTCTGATGAAGTCTGTGTAAAATGCATGTACTTGTGGTGTTGTCAGAGCTGTTATGTTTGCATATGGTGTGTAGCTGGCTAAGACTGGCCTGTTGCTCTCTCATTGCTAAGGGGACCTAGTCTTACTTCAGCTGTGGTATGTGGTAGGGCGTCTTCGAACCACTTTTGCTGTTCTTGGTATGTCAATTGTGTTTCATAAACGGTGTAGTTATTAGGGACTGCAGCTTGAGCATAAGTATGAAAAAGTCATGATATTTCATTTGCTGCTAGTAATGTAACCCATGAACAGACAACCGCTGTCCTAAATGCTTCATGGGCCTCAACCACAAAGGTAACGTCACCACCTACAAGGGGCAGTCCACAATGTTGGAGAGGTTGAGTAACCTCATGTCTGCAGTTCTCTAATATGTTTATTGCTCCGTCTTCAGCCATATAAATATGTTGTATCAGAGAGGGTATCACTATGGGGTGATCCTTTGAAAGTTTCAAGCATGAACAACCTGCAGCCAATAGATAGTGGTTCCCTACTCAACTGAAGATGATTTTTCCCTAACACCAAGGACATTTCGTGTTATGCGGGGAGTGGGGGTCGTTAGCCATACAAAAGAATACTACTCAGGCAGTCCAATAAATAAGAACCCAAGCTAGAATGTTGGTGATGCCGGATTGTGCCAGACTGATTCTATGCACACCCTCAGGAAATGTTGGCCTGCAGTCTTGCTAGCCCACAGTGCACCATATGTACCCATAAAATCTGACAAGGTAACAAATGTATTGTGCAACCTCATGACATGACAACCCTGACTCCCCAAGGAAATCATGGTGGCAGATCTTGAAATTTTTGCTGTGGTTACTTATGCATACCCAAAGAAATACACAACCTGCAGGTTCAATATTTATTGAAACGTTGTGATTCTTGAGTAAATTATGCTATAATCTATAGAAGAACACAGAAGAATGTAATAAGCATTAGGAGAATGGTGAAGAAGATAACCAGTTCATCCATTTTGCTTATTACAGAGAATATATGCTTGCATACAAGTTCTGTAATATGTTGGACTCCTACCTAGCACATCCTAGTGGAAATCTGCCAAATCCCTGTTGGGTGATCGAACTCCCCATTGCCTGTGGGTAAGTGTTATCAGTCTGCCTGTCCTAATCGAAAGCACAGCATTCCTCCTCGCAGAGGTAAACTGGAATCTGCTGGGCTGAAATGCGACATGCAGTGATCTCACAGTGTCAGCGAAATGCTCCTCTAACTTAAACAAGGAAGTTAAGCTGATATATAAAAAAATATCACCTATGCTGCCACGACAAAGCCCCAGTCAGGTCGCTATTTGTTAATTCTATTGTGATATCTCTGTCGCCGAACAGGTAATAATAAATAACATAATTGTGCGTACTTTTGTACAGAACGTTCAAGGTATTGTGATAATGTGCCTATGAAGTGGAGATGTAAGCAAAGTCAGTTCAGGGAATATTATCCTGCACAAGCACCCAAATGAATGTGTGCCAAATGTCACTCTGTTTAAGCAAGGAGGCAACTTTAGAAACATGAGCATGTAAAATGGTGATGTTTCTACCTGGGTCTATCCTATCGATGTGACAGGTGGAGGGCCATGAAGTGAGGAAGAAGAAATTGTGTTACTGATGCAGAATCTCTTTTCCAAGGTAAATGTCCCACCATTGGACAAACATGGAAGGGTTGCGGGCAAGAAAATAATTTTGTAACGGTGTGCAAAGAGAAAGAGAAAATGATTGCGTCACATAGAGGAGAGAAAATGGATGTCTGAAAGTTCCAGAAATACCCTAGTTACACCCACAAGACCTCGCAGCGACACCACTTGAGGCAAGAGGAAACTAAACAAAGTCGATCGTCATCGAATTCATCCTCCAAAAGTTCTTCAATGTCACTGTTGAGAGACAGTGAAGAAGATGACTGTGCAATGATGATGTAAACAGGTGAACATTGGGAGCACAGGGGTTTGGTTTCATGCAGAGAAGAGTCCAAGAGAGATCACCACATGAAACAATAAAGCTCCTTTGCACATTATCCCAAGACAACTTAAAAGTGAATGATTGTTCCATACATTTTGTCATCGATAGCGGTGCATCGATGAACATAATGCTGGCAGAGAAGTACAATTAACTGTTGCTGGTGTCAGTCTCATACCTTCATAGACAAAAGCATACACCTGGCCTGCCTCTAAGTCATCGTAAGGTCAAGGATCATTTGTAGCCACCATGTGACACAAGAAGATGAATGTACAGCACCAATTCATGTTCTTTTAAAAGTACTTCTTTGAGTGCATATTTACTAAGTTTCATTACTGCTGCAGACATGGGTCTGATTTTCCTCAACTAAAACATAAATGCTCATGCCGACATAGTGAGTCAGTTCCCATCATTGTTTCATGGTCTGGGAAAGCTTGAGACCATGAATGTGCAACTGCACATCAACGAGGACATGCGCCCTGTTGCTCAATGACGTCAGCGAATTGCTTTTCACCTGCAGGAAGCTGTTGAGAAAGAACTGGAAACATTGTTAAAGCATGATATCATTCAAGCTCTACAGGTCCGACGCCATAGGTTTCACCCATAGTGTTGGTGCCTAAAAAGGACATGCATTGTGCTCTGTGCATCTGCATTGACATGTGTCAAGCTAATAAGGCCATTAAGAGAGAACGACATCCTGGTCCACACATTGCAGGTATGATTACACAACTGAATGGTGCCAAAGTCTTTTCTTGTCTCGATCTGAAGAAAGGGTATCATCAACTTGAACTAGAGGAAAACTCCAGCATTGTTACCACCTTCTCGACCCATATTGGCTCGTCCAGATATAAAAACACTACATTTTGGGGTGTGGTCAGCTTAAGAACCTTTTCAAGATGTCATTCAACTTATAATACAGCCTGCCAACCAGGCTTTACAAACTATGGTGATCAGGGCCGGACTGGCTACCAGGCGTTTTGTCATGCTGCAGAGCTGGGGGCTGATGTCACTGCGGTGGGGGCTAATTTCGTTGATGGAGACCTTCGTGTGCTTCGAAATAAACAAAGTAAAACAAATTTCGTTCAGCACACGCAGGTCCCCATCAACGAAATCAGCCCCCAGCTCGGCAGCATGTCAAAACGCCCGGTAGCCAGTCCGGCCCTGATGGTGATGATAGACTGCCATGTTCTTTTGAAGTGGCCCCAAATACCAAAGTCCTGACACAAGTATGCCACTTGCTGGCTGATGCTAGTCTCACTTTGAACGCAGTCAAGTGTGAGTTTCATCAACCTTAACTTAAGTTCTTTGGGCATATTTTCTCTGAAAAGAGGATGACACCTAATCCAGCTAAAATACAAGCCTTGTTGTCCACTAATCCACCCCAAGATGTAACAATCCTGTGATCTTTCCTTGGCATGGCTAGTTACTGGCCCTGGTATATTCACGATTTTGCCACAGTCAGTGCCCCGTTGAGAGACTTGACAAAAAAGTGCGCTGGGTTCAAGTGGTGAAGAAAATCAAACAATAAATTGAGAATATTACTGAAATGCCTATTTTGGTATTACATTTCATACTGAAATTGTATTTGTTGCCAGCCCAGTGGGGTTGGGTGCGATCCTTGCCCAACACAGTGGACACAACAACGCTCAAAGGCATATTGTTGCTTATGCAAGCCAGAGTCTGTCACAGACCAAGCGTGCTTACTCACAACCTGAGACATGAACATCTGACTGGGATGTATGATGTATTCAAGCATGCTTTTACAACGCATGCCTTTACACTGCGGGCAATACAACTAACGTGTTGTTACCACGCGTTCCATTACAACGCAAGTTGTTACAATGACTTGCCTTAGGGAAGCGCTGAACTTTGGAATAGTATATTTTACTATTCCAACTCCAGTATGTGCAACAGTAGGGAAGGTGTTGGATTTAAAATTCAACAATGCGTTCCCTAAAGCAAGTTGCTGTAACGACTTGCGTTGTAATGGAACGCGTGGTAACAACGCGATCATTGTAGTGCCTGCGTTGGAATAGCACTGCGGAGTTCTGTCTGTAAACTAGGCCTGGGCTAAAATTCCGTTCCGCTTGTGGAAATTGCGATAATTTGACATTTTCGTGGTCCGCGGAGAGCGCGAAAATGTCAAAATTTCCGCAATCCGCATTTTACCGGAAATTTTTTGCTTGCTCGCGCTGTAAAATAATACATTCTCGCATGCGCGCGATCGCCTTACCTGAATCCCCGCGTTCGCCAACAAGTTTTACCGATCCGGTCGCGTTCTCCACGAGATGTTGGATTGTTGGTAGCCATTTACGCTGTCTTGCGACAGTACGCGCCCGCAGTAACGTCATTCGTCGTGCGATCACGTCTTTCTTCTCGCGATCATGCACCGCGAGACAAGTGAAAACAAGATGGCCGCGTCCGTGAGCAACCGCATGGGTAAGTTGGCGGAGATTTTTTACATTATCGCAATAATTTGCGAAAGTGAATTTCGCAAATTCCGCCCACCCCAATTGTAAACACTGTTTCCCGTCTGGCTGTGGTGTGGGCTTGTAAACACTTCCATGTATTTTTAGACGAAAAACACTTCACCCTTGTCACTGACCACCAAGCTTTACCTGCCATCTTTGGGAATCTGATGGCCAAGATGCCTTCTCACACCGAAAGGTGGGGTTGCGATGGCATGAGTATGATTATACTATTGTGCACAGGCAAGGAAAAGATAAAAATCCCACAGACTACTTTTCACGAGTTCCAGTACAGTGTCATAGTACAACGTCTAAGGCGACTGAGGCCTATGTTAACTTCATAGTCAAGCAAACCTGCAGCTCTTCCAGTGGGGCAAATTTGTGCTACTACTAATACAGATCAAGATCTGCCTGTTCTGAAAGACATTAATGCCCAGCAATTCTGGAAGAGACATAAGAGAGTCATCCAGCACGCTGCGCTAGAAGGCAGTGATCTCAAATTGGCTCTGTGTTCAGCCCTTTGTGCTTACAGATCAACTCCCTATTACACTACAGGTTAAAGCCCTGCCACCTTAATGTTTGGGAGAGCCATGGGAACCGAATTGCCACAATGGACCATTCACAAATCGACAGATGCAGATAAGATCTGTACAACAGATTCCTTGCACAAGTCCAGAATGAGGACCTATGCTGATAAACGCCGGTGTGCTCGGATTGTGGTCTTCAAGGAAGGAGACCGAGTCCTTGCGAGCTGAAATGGAAGCTTAAGTCTCATGCTCTATTTGATGCTGGACCCCTGAGGGTTGTGATGAGCAAAGAACATGAGGTGACGGCTCAACTGCTGGAAAGCCCATAACAAGAGATTTGTCGCATTTCTAACAACTACCTCCATGTTCGTTGGCTCCAGGTGTCAGAAGTGAGACCTGCCTCCTGAAAGTCCAGAGAGCTTGCCTCCTACACCTACCTCTGCATCCCTGGTACCTGAGACAGGCCCTGCCTCTCCGCTTTTTCAACCTCACATGACTAGGTCTGGAAGACTGGTTCAAGCAGCTCGAAGACTCATTGAGGAACTATGATGCATATGTGTAATATTTGCACTTTTGATTTAACACAGGGGGAGATGTAGTGTCTTGTACATATGTATAGCAGGACACTTTTGGTCCCTGATGGACTCAGTAGAAAAGATGTAATCATTTGGGTGTGTCTGGGTGTGGTCTATAAAGTTTTTGATGCTATGCATACAGTTAGTTAATGGTTGCACTCGGAAGAATAAATATGTGCACTACAGAGCTCCTGCTGTGGTGTGGTCATTTGCATGCTACCATACTGGAGAGGATGCAACAGATACTAATCTTCTAAGGAAAGGTTCTTCAAGCAGAGCACTAATAAATTGAAAGGGAAACCTCATGCATTTTTATGGAAAAAGTATATGTTTCTCAAAAGTGGACTGACCCGCTAATTTTCCAAACAACACTTCAGCTTAAGAATCTACTTAGAACATAACAGTCCTTAGGAGAGCTGAGGGAAATGCCGTGGTGACAGAAGACAGTACTTGGAGATTCCCATGATGTTCTCACTGCCAATCTCTCTCCCTACCAGGAAAAAGAACCACAGGACTATGAATGTTTAGAGGGGCTAGGTGAGCTTTTGGAGTCCCTGTTAGGATGGCGTTCCCGTAGTCGATTTTAGAGAGAACTAGGGATTGGACTACTGTCTTGAGGTCATCATGGGGAAGAAAAGGTTTCAATTTCTTGAGGTGTTTTAGAGAGAAAAGAGCACTTTTTGCAGAGTTTTGATGTGGGCTTCCAAAGATAAGTTCTTGTCAAGGGTGATGCCTAGAGACTTAACTGAGTCGGATAGGACGATGGGGCAGTTTAGGGTGACCAGATTCTTGAGCCACACTTGGATTGGACTATGGTTGCTTTTTGGAGAGAATAGGATTAGTTCTGTTTTATCTGGATTGAGTTTTAAGTGGTTAGCGTTGAACCAAGTTTGGATCTCCGTTAGAGTGGCATTGAGGTGTTGGATGTCGCTGGGAGACTTGATTTTGAAATATATTTGGGTGTCAGCAGCGTAAATGTGGTAATTCACTCCAGCTTTTTTCAAGATGATTGTGAGGGGCTCCATGAAAAGATTGAAGAGGGCCGGGGAGAGAATCGAGTCTTGCGGGACCCCAAGTGTGACTTTTGTTGGCTTCGAGAGACAGGAGTTGATTTGAATTTGTTGCACGCAGTGTTGAAGGAAGGAGGTGAACCATTTTAGTACTGTGCCATTGATGCCAGAGCGCTTCGACATGGTTTCCAGAAGCGCTGGATGATCTACTGTGTCGAATGCCGCAGATAGGTCAATAAGGATGAGTAGGCAGGCATCACCTTCATCTAAAGCCTTGTGAATATCGTCCGAGACGTTAAGCATAGCTGTTTCCATGCTACAGCCTTTCCTGAATCCTGATTGAAAGGTGTCGAGGAGGTTGAACTCATCAATGTGTTTGTTGAGTTGGTGGAGAACGCATTTCTCCAATGTTTTTACAAGGAATGGGAGGTTGGAGATAGGTCTGAGGTTGTTGAGATCATTAGGGTCGGCCCCTGGTTTTTTGAGAATGGGTGTGATTTGTCCAAGTTGAAGGGAGTCTGGGACACAGCCTGAGGTGAGAGAGGCGTTGATGATTTTAGTCCAGAAAGGGGAAATGGTGTGGTTAAGTTCTTTTATGAGTGTGGATGGGATGGGTTCCATAGTGTGGGGGGAAGGTTTTAGGTTAGAACTTATACTGAAAACCTCATTATCCGACATTAGCTCAAAGTCGGACCAACGTGCATTGTTTTTTAGCTGGAGGCAAACCTGATTGTCCTTGGTAAGGACTCTTTCTGAATGATCAGGGGTGGTTAGAGTGGGGCAGGTTAAGAGGGAAGGAGGGTTAGAGGTTTGGATGAAGGATTAATCAATTTTCGAGACTTTATTAGTGAAGAAGGTGGCAATTTCTTCACAACGTTCATTGGTGGCTTTGATTTCTTGAGAGGGAGTGTAGTTAGTTTGGCTTTTGACAATGTTGGAGAGTTCTCTCGGTCTGTTTTTTGCCAGATCCAGTTGGCTGCGGAAGAAAGACGCCTTTTCACTGAAAATGTGTTTTTTGTATGCTTGCCGAGCAGATCTAAGTTGCGCTAGGTGTAAGGTCGAGGGGTTTAGTCTCCAAGACCTTTCCGTTTGCCTGAGTTGACGCCTTTCCTCATTCAGAACCACGTTAAACCAGGGTTTAGATTTGGTTCGCCTCAATTGTTTGAGTTTGAGAGGAGCTACTTGGTCTAGAACCTCTGTCATTTTTGAGTTAAAGTGTGTAGTGAGGTCATCGGCCGTCGATGATGAGGGTTGGAGTTGAAGATGGGCATGAATCTTGGATTCGAGTTCAGATAAAGGGATTGCTTTGATATTTCTGGTCCAGTGTTTAGGTTTGTCATCACGAATAGGTTGGTGGAAGACAAGTGCATCAATCTTGAACAGAATGAGGTGGTGGTCGGACCAGTCAATGGGAGAAATCGCTGTCAGAGAGACCAGATCATTGTTGGTAATGATCGCATCCAGTGTTGCACCTTTGATGTGAGTTGGTTTATTGCAGAGTTGTTTGAGGTTATATATTTCAAGTAGGTTGGATAGGTTCTGGGCAGTGGAGTCTTCTGGGTCGTTCCAGTGGATATTGAGGTCACCCAGGAACACGTCTTTAGTGTCTGTCATGGAGAACCGTGATATTAGGTCTGTTAGTTCTTCGGGGAAAAGGGTATGCTCTCCAGGAGGATGGTAGATGGTGTGGAATTTGATGGGAGGGGTGCCCTTGGCACTGAGTTCGACACCCAGGTATTCAAACGATAGGTATTCTGCAGGTTTAAGTTTGGTAATCTGAATTCCTGCCTTGTGGATGATGGCTAGTCCCCCCCCCCCCCGTTTTGATCGGTCTGTCTTGTCTGATGATGGTGTACCCTGGAGGGGTGAGAATGTCAAGAATGGGTGTGGAGTGGACATTGAGCCATGATTCAGTGAGGAAAGCGATGTCAATTTCTTCAGCAAGTAGAGCTTCAGCAATGTCTGTGGTGTGTTGTACTGCTGATCTGCAGTTGAGGAGCATGCAAGAGAGAGGACGGGGAGTCTCGATGATGGGGGGAGTGAGGTGGATAGAGGAGTATTGAGCAGGAGGTCTAGGCGAGTGGACATTTTTGGGGATTCTGTTAGTGCCGATAATAACAGGGATGGGGACAGGGGCTGACTTCTGGCTCAAAGTGAGGTAAGAGTCATTGATCTCATCAGGTTTCGGTATCGAAAAGGGTTGGCGATCCCGGTTGGGTTGAAGGGCCTGACTCGCTGATGGACTGGAGGGAAGAGGGGTGCACTGAGGGGCCAAGGGAGCGGTATTGGGTGGGGTGGGAGGAAATCTACCCGGGGAGAGGGAGCACGGCGGCTTGGTCCTGTTGAGAAGATCTTGTTGTAAGTATAGGAAATCAGCAGCAAGGGAGTTAATTTCAGCTCCATTCTGTTCAGTTGCTGTGCTATTGAGCTGAAAAAGTTTAAGGTTTTAGGCAGGGGCGAGAATGACTTGGGTCTTTGGAGGAAGAGTGAACAGGGGTCGGGGATTGGACAGAGTCAGTGGGGTTAGGAGAGGGGAGAGGTTGGCCGCGGGGAGCCGGATTAGTAATGCTCCCATTCAAGGGGTTCAAAGGAGGAGTAGATGGTCTACTGTCCAAGTGAGGAGGGAGAGAAATTCTAGGTAAGAATTCAGATTTCCAGGGAATTTCAATGAGATTAGCGGTGGAGGCAGGTTGTGTATGTGGGTGTGTGACGGCGGAGGGGGAGCATGTAGTGATAATAGGGGGGAGCGAGTTTAAAGGATTGGTGACGACGTTGGCCATGGGGATGTCGCGGGGGTTGTCAGTGAGGTAATCGGTGGAGACCGGTTGTGTCTGTGGAAGTGGGACATCGCCGGGGGAGTGTGCAGTGGTAGTAGGGGGAAGAGAGACCACTGGATTGGAGATGACGTTGGACATGGGGAACGTAAGGGTCGGGGGAAAAGGGTCTGTGTTGGAGGAAGTGGTAGTTTGTGAGGGAGGGTTCAGATTATCATGGGTCGAGCGGAGAGTGCCTGTGGGGATTTTGGTTACGGGAGGGAAGAGGTTAGAGTCCGAGCTGTCAAGATCTAGATCGATCTTGTGGTGTTTGTTAATTGTGAGTTTGTTGTTCCTAGTGTGCTCAATAGATGTAATAGTTGTGGGTGTTTGGCGTCGGAGAGTAATACTAGGGGTAGTGTGATTATAGTGAGTGATGGTGGATGTCCATGAGTTGGAGAGAGGCTCTTCAGGGCAGGGAGATGGGATCAGTTCCACGTTATTAGCAAGGATGATGGTGGGTTGGGGAAATATGGTTTGACGGCTCAGTTGAGTTAACGAGGAAAGAAGTGTGGGGAAGTGGCGGTCAAAAGTGGTGAGGTGCGGGTCGGTGGCCTGTATGAGAGTGATTCCAGTTCTGTAGATGGAGATGGTGAGTTCCCCTTTGAAGGTCGGGGAGATGGAAGTGGAGATGATTTTTTCACCATAGGGAATGATTACTGACTTGGCGACGTGAAGAGAGAAGGTGTTTTTACATTTAGCCGGGCGATTAGTGTAGAAAATAAACTTAGTTTTCGTGTTGCCGTTGTTCGCTGTGTGGTAGTTATCTACAATGAGTTTTTCCGGGTGTTGTTTTAGAATACTATGCTTGAAGTTCTTTTTTGCATTACTGGTCATTTTGTCTGGGTAGTTAATGGACCAGGAGTTTGGTCCGTAGCGCAAAAGATTCGAGTTCAGGGTGGGGTAAGGTGGGCGCATGGTTGAACGGTAGAATTTCCGAGATACAATCAGGACTCAGGCCGAAGAAGAAATGCCGAGGCATAGTCCGGAATCAAGCATAAGGCAGGGAGGTAGTTATCATACAATTTTATGCAGTATATACACTAAACTTTAAAGTGCCATATTAACTGCAGTGTAAAACATTACTAGCAGTGTATCTCCTAAATCACAAGAGGTCAGGGCCCCACCAACCATGTATTTACAGTATCTGCTGTGCCTTCAGGGGGGTGAGGGTGCAGTGCATGCCTCTCAAGCCTGGGCGAGAACCTCAAGCGAACTCCAGGTCCGCACCTGGACCAAGTCTCGTCGTGCACTCCAGCCAGCCGAGCCCTCACCCATCGGCAGTGCCACCTGGGCCACACTCGAAAACAAAGGCCCAATCTCACCTTGAGCCGCAGTCACCACCATCGATCCAAGGAATGCGGCGAAAACCAACGACCTGCCGGGGCACCTCACCTGTCCCTTCTTGAAGCGTCCCGGCCACTGGCAGTGAGTCCTCATTCAGATAGGTTCCCCAGCATGGGTCGAATGTTCCGGTATCGGCTTGGGGGTCCAATGTACGGGATACGAGGCCAAACAAGGATTACAGCTCGCTTGAGCAATCCTCAGCCTCGGAGCTCCCTCTTGGAGCTCCTCACCGTCTGGCGGCAATGGTGGATGACATTTACTCCATTATATCAAAGAGGGAAGGGCCCTCAGCAGGCGTCGGTTGCTTCGCCTCAGACTCTGCCGGTTTATCTTCTGCTGCCTCGGCATTAGAGTGAGCAAACTTTGACAATTTAGCCAGGATAGATTGCCTGGCCCCTTATTGGTAGCCATGGCGCCAAAATCACAGTTAATGATGCCGGCCAATAAAGAATACGAAGCTACGCTGAAACTAGGGTGGTCGTCGCCCCACACAAATCAGACCCAAGAAGCATGACTTTCAGCACGAATCCACACTGGGCCCAGCTGGCCAATATGGGGGGGAAACTCTCGGTCCGCGCCACTGACCTGTTCCGGGCAATGATTATGCATCTGTGTCTGGGGCGCAGGAAAAGATCACCTTGTCTACACCTCACTGGGGCAACGTAGTGCCAGGAACAAGCAGTCAAATCCAAAGGCCACTGTAGGAATAGAAACCTCTCGCCGCAGGCCCCGGTGTCCCAAATGAAACTTCCAATATGGCCGGGAACCCAATGGTGTGGGAACTCGTCTGGAGGTGCCCAAATAGCCCTCAGCGCTAGCCATCCATCGCACACTCGGCGCCAGGTTCAACTGGGGTAGACCCCCCGCTCTCACCTCTGTTGTATGCGCAGGGGGTCTTAGCGGAGGCTTTTTTTGGTGGCATATGTGCAACTCCTTCTCCTCTTCCCACCGCGTGTGGAGAAACCGCACTTTTAATCGTGTCACCTTTCCTGCGTTGTTCCCTCCTGCAGTCGCCTTTTCACGCTCTGGAGGAAGTTCCTACTTCAGCAAACAGGGATAAGCGTGTACCCTTTTCCAGCTCTGAGGTCTAAGTGCAGTACCTGCGAGGACCAAGGCAGGCATCCAATCTTTCCACCAGGGGGTGTTGACCTTAAAGCTCCTGCTCGACGCCGGCCTCCTCTACCAATCCTATATACATAATTCCATAGAGTCTCAAAGGGGCAGTTAGGCTAAGTCCTGCATGCTGCTGTGGTGCATGGAGGGCGCCATATTATGGTCAGGCATGTCTCTTCTGGGCGCCATTATTGAATCAGGCAAGCCCCAATTGATTGCCCCCACTATTTATATTTGCCACCAGAGCCAGGCGCTGAATGGGCAGTCTGTGAGGGGGGTTCCACTGCCTTTCACCACCAGTGGCCCCTCCAGGAATGCAGCGCCCTCACCTTAGATTGCCGGGACCGCCGGAATCGGGTTCCCAGAGCCGGACGGCCCTCGGGAGAGAGGAGGGGGCCGGACCCTCCAGCCTCCGCAACCCCTCACAAACAATAAATTTAAGAGCAGGCGCCGCTGATGCTCCTCTGCAGCCAATTGTATTCCCGCTCGCCAGCACCAGCGATCAATTCGCACAGGCTCGGCGGCGGCCTCGGTACCACCCCAGGCCGGGGCCTCCTCCACCACCAGCAGCCCGGTGGCAGCCGGGGTCACCTCCGGCTCGTCGGGACGTGATCGAACATAAACCAAGCTCTGTGCTCCTCGGTTTCCCACCCGCCTCTCCATCTACAGTCTGGCAACACACGGCAGAAGTGGAACCCTCTTCCAGCGCCGGCAGTACCCCGTCCTTCGCCAGCCACTGCTTCTTAGCTGCTCCGCTCCGCTCCGCTCCGCGTCTCATCCTTTGTGTTTATGTACTGCATACTTATATGAGTTTTGTAAAAACATCGAATAAAGTTTTTATGATGGACTACAGAGTAACCACAGGCACTGGTGGGTTGTGGATTTTCATGCACATGCTGGCACTTGTGGGTGGCACTATTTTGTACACTTGTGTTCACTGCACCCCTAAGGGACTTTGGAGGTGCCATCACACTGCAAGTGCTTGTGAGCAACATATCCCTTTATTTGTGGCCAACACATCCCTGCAGGCGCTCGTGATGACACACTATGGAAAATACTCGTGCATATGAGGCATGCCCCTGCAGGTACATTTGGGCAAGGCCCCCTGCATGTATCTGTAGGGAGCGCATTCCTGCAGGTACTTCTGTGCTGTGCTCTTCTGCTGCCCAGAACATTTTTTAGAAATCTATATGTACCTGCCTTGTGCTTCTGTGCGCCTTCTAGTGACCTTTATTTGTTTTATTGATTGCATTTGTAAAGCTCAAGCTGTCACCAAACTGGGATCCTGCTGCTAAAGTCTATGTATGGGCTGAGCACTTCTGACATAGACAGAATGCACATGAGAGGGGAGCAGAGTTACTCAGGGAAAAGCCAGGTCTTCAGAGCTTTCCGGAATTGCAGAAATACAGTTGATGACCTAATAGTGGGTGGCAGTTTGTAACACAGCTCGGCAGCCTTAACTATAAAGGCCCAACCACCGTGTCTTATCTTACAAATATAGGGGCAGATTTATAAGCCCCTTGTGCCACTTTTTCGTCATTTTATCCATGTTAAAAATGACGCAAAAGTGGCGCAAGGGGCTTGTAAATCTGCCCTATAGTATTTATGCAAACAAGATTTGCAGAGCTCGGGCGAAGATATCGCCCAGGAGTATATCCTTTTAGTCTATGTTGCAGAGGCAAAGGATCCTTCCCACATACTGCCTTAAACACATTGCAAATGGCTTTAAAGATGATCGTCTGCCTCAGAGGAAGCCAGTGCAAATTCTTCAGTGCATTGGATGCCGAGGACCTACCGAAAGCAAGTTTACCTGCTGCCACTTGGATTCTACGTAGCCTATTAATCAAATAGTCAGGAGCTCCAAGTAATAGAGTATCGCAGTAGTCCAACCTACTAAGTATGACATTATGCACAATGAGAGATTTAGCTTGGGGTAGGTAGTAATGGTAGCACCTTCCTGAGGCCACGTAGGGGTGCAAAACAGGTACCTGCGACTTTAGTGACATGGCTCTCCAGAGATAAATTGTTGTCAAATAAGACCCCAAGATTGCAGACTGCGCCTCATGGTAGCACCTCCTCTCCTGTTTAAAGGGGCCAGCAGTTGGGGGGACGTTTCATGGGGATTCTGCTAATCAAGCAGCACAGAAATTCAGTTTTATCTCCATTTAATTTGAGGGAATTTAAGTTTATCCAATTTACTGACAAGCAGTTCTGGAATGCTGCCACAACATCCTGATGGCTATTATTGAGAGACAGGATCAGCTGTGTCTCAGCCGCATAAGTGACCAATCTGATGTCATACACCTGTATAAGAGTGATAAGTGGCCTCATATAGATAATAAATAGGAATGGGGTGAGTGCCGAACTGTGTAGGACTCCTTGTCACAGGCTTTTAAATTCAGAGCTGTGTGGGTCAAGGCAACAGCTTGACACTGATCCAGAATGGAGGACTCCATTCACTTCAGCACTGTACCACCCACTCCAATTGAGACTAATCTGGCCAGAAGGAGTTTGTGGTTGATCGTGTCAAAAGCAGCCGACAAGTCAAGCATAATCAAAACTATCAACTGGCCACTGTCTGCCCTCATTCGTAACTCAGCCATGGCGATGAGTAGAGCTGGCTCAGTGCCATGCCAAGGTCTGAAGTCGAATTGTTCATCCTTTAAGAGAGAGTACATTTCCAAATATTGGGACAGCCTCCTGCTCACATATCGCTCCAATATTTTCACTAGAAATGGAAGGAGCGATATGGGCCTGTAGTTACTCAGGATCAGAGGGTACTCTGTAGGTTTTTTTAAGAAGAGGGAACTATAGCCTTCTTCCATATTCGTGGCACATATCCCATCTCCAAAGATTGGTTACATAGCTGTAAGGTGGGGGGGTGTATGAGGGTATGAGTTAATCTCCTAAATCTTTCCACAGCCTTGGAGGTGGGGAATCAAGGGGAGAGCCTGATGAAGTTGACATAAAAATGGTTCAAAAACATTTCTCTGAGATAGGTTTTAAAAGTATTGAATCTACAAACAAGACTCTTGAAGGAGTCTGGCTGTTATGAATCATGGTGCTACCAAGCAACGGTGCTTCTAGCCTGATATGGATATCATTGGCTATGGCTGTATTTCCTACATTTTGTGAAATATTCAGACCAGAGGGTGTCAGCAATGTCCTTCACAATCTTGCTGCTCTTCTTGTCGAAGAAGTCAACAAGATCATTGCAAAGTTGTTGCTGGGGTATAATTTCCTGTTTTACACATCATGGGTTTGATAGTTCCTGAAGAATATTGAAAAACATTTTTGCACCATTAGTAGCTGCAAGGATAGTAGTGGCGTAATAATTAGCCTTAGCGTTGCCGACCTCTCTTTTATATTCGCATAATGAGACCCTTAAGCATTTTCTGTCTGCTTCAGTATAATAGCTATGCCATTTTCTTTCAACTTTATTGCACACTAGCTTATGACTTTTTAGTGATTCATAGTACCAGGGTGAAGATGGTTTACAGCGAGATTTCAGATGTGTGAGAGGAATTGCTTTTTCCAATGTTTGTAAACTCCCCTGCTCATATGCCATATAATTAGACCCCACTAAGTTCTTAGGGTCAAAGGTATTTGAGAGGCTAAAAACTGGTCCCAGAGTTAGCCTATTCAATTTATGCTACGCCCTCCTTCTTAGGTCTCACCTATGCAGCGCGCCTGCGCTGCATAGGAAAGAGACCTGTAGCCATTGAGTGCCTTTTTCAGGCTAAAACGTGCACGCGTTCCATTGCCTTCAATGGCAACGCGTGCACGTGTGGAGACTAACATGCGGGCGCCATATGGTAGCAATTATCACTCCTGGCACTGCACGCTCCCGCAAGTGAAACACTTTCACTCACCCCCTCCTCTCACCCCTCCCCCTGCTGCCTCCTTTTAGCGCGAGGAACGCGCTTGTTACATTAGAGCGCTATACAGGTTACTGTTTCAGCATGACTATTAAAACAATCTGCAGCATTACTTTTACGATGAAACCTGAGCGCTCTGAAGTAGCTTTTTAGCGGCCTAAACTCTATAGGAGGAGGTTATATTATGATCGGGACACCCCCAGTCATTCATTGGTCACTTGGACAAGCTAGCAGCTGCTGAACTATGAATATACTCAAAGACTAATGGGACAGTGACACGGAAGTTATTCTAGAAAGCGATATCTGTAGGAAGTGTTGCATGCGACGAGGATGCATCAGGGTATGATCGCTAGAGGAAGGTGATGCGCATTGGCAGCAAAGGCAGAGAGCTATTTGTGGCCTGTCACTTTTCTATTTATAAGCCCAGGCTTGTAATCCCTGCTCAGACGCTTTCTTCTTTCGGTTCTCCTTCCGAGGACAAGCTTTGCATGAATGGGAGTTACAAGTACCAGGACAAAGTCAATTATCCTTGGCAGGGCTCTCGGATAAAGTGCGCCCAATGGGCAGAGAGCCCAATCCTGCTCTGGTGACCTTTCAAATGAACTGTTTGGATTTCATTGGAATAATAAACGCCTAAAATAATTAGGGAGGCGGATCTGCCTGTCAGGAGAAATTTAGATCCCCTAAGTAATTTAATGCTGTTGGTTCTAAAAGACTGGTAGGGCTGGGGCAGCATCACTACCACCCGATCTGACATGAGCGTAGCTTGCCCGAGACCTGCAGGCATTTTAAAGACATAATTGCTGAAATGATTTACTACACTCTCTGGAATTCCCTTTATTGATGACATCCCAAAAGTGCGATCAGTGTCATCTTTCCTAGGCTTGTTATTCTCAAGAAGCCAAGGCATTCCCTCTGCGGGTACTCTCTAGACGAATGACTGACAGTAAATGCATAGATGATGGTTAAGTCCCTAACTCGTGTTGCTAATATATTCAAACAAAGTTGTAACCTAGCAGTGTGTCAAGATAACTGAATCCCCTCTCCAGGACACACTTCCTGCTTCTCACAAAGATATTCAGCCAGCAATCAGAAAATTATTAGGTAATATTAATTACTTTATCAGTGCACGCGTTGAGATCCACCTCCCAAAAGCAGATTTAGATTTTTGTTTCACAACACGACACCAGTTGCTACAAGGCTCAGCCTTTCGAGGTGGGTGCATTGGCAGCGGTCAGGCTTCCACCAAACTTTTAGGTCGAGTTTACCAGGCAGCAAAGACCTTTGGTTGTGCATGACATATTAAGGCTTATTAAGAACATAGAGAGAATTGCCGGCCGCCCTCTGCTTACCATTGACTGGCTTTAATGTCACTCACATTTAGCTGCTTCTTATTCAGTGGGTTGGCCTGTCCATCTTCTGTCTTTTCCTGCCCTGGAGCATTACCAATTTTCTTGTGTCCTTCCACTGCTCACTTTTGTGGAACTATTTTTAGGTCTCGCCTGACCCAGCGCATACGCTGGTCTGGTGAGACCTTTAGTAAGGGCTTCAAAAAATGCTACCGCCGGCCTACAGCTTGCGTGCATGTGCGTGGGTGCGCGCTTATGAGCAGAGGCGCCATATGGCTTTCCTCATGCTCATTAACCGCATCGCTCGCCGCGCTTGATTGAGATCACTTTCACTTTTGCAGCGCGACGGAGGTCCCAGTAGGACGGGGGGTGTGGTACTTCATTTCTGTACTCCCTCACGCTATGTCCATTTAATTGCAGGGCACAGTGGGTTTGTGGTGTGCCCATGGAAAGGCTGTGTTGCGTTTGAAGGGCCCACGTTTAATAATCATTACTAGCAGTGCAGCGCGTGAGTCTGAGCTGTATTTTATTGTTATCGTCGAGTTAGAGTGACTTGTTCGGCACTCTTCTGAAGCTTCTAAGTCACAGGTATGCGGAGCTGACTAGAGGGCCGGCGTTTTGTGGCGAGTGATGTCTGTATGTTTAAACAATTCTGTGTTTTTAGTCTGATTTCACATGATGTTTACTTCTTTTTCTATGTAGCATGAGCTCGAGCGGAAGCTATTGAAGTGCTTTACAAAAGCAACACTTATCCCCCATACGGTTTTACCAACACACCTTCTGCAATTCCTTACAACCCCTACTACCATTAGTCCTCGCCTCCCGTTCCAGTTTTCTTTTTCTGTACCAGTCCAACTCAAACTAGCAGGCAAAATCTTTTTCATTTAAAACTGCCTGTGTCATGTTGTAGTGCTTATCATATATGCTGGTGATACTGAGAGAGCCTTCAGTGTCTCTGTATCACTTGACAGTTGTTTTCACTACACCCTGTGCTGTCCCTTCGACTCCACTCTGCTGGCCGCCATGTCCGTCCTTCCTCCCTTTCACACTAGGCGCCTGCACTTTGCCCCTCCCCCACCACAGAGCGCGTTTCGTATGTTGGTCCCTTCGACTCCACTCTGCTGGCCGCCATGTCCGTCCTTCCTCCCTCTCACACTTGGCGCCTGCACTTTTCTTTTACAACTTCACCACTGTCGCTGTGTTGGTTCAGTGAAAAATGCATGTTTATGGCCAATGACAGTCAGATCTGAACCCACCCACTGCCCTTCCTGGACCATCTTGCTTTTGACCTTCACATACATTTTGATCTGACCATATTTCATGTTTTCAGAGTCGCATATCGCTGCAAAGGACCTAAGTGCAGCAGCGTACTTGGGAAAATGATGTGGCTTATAGGCATGAGCTGCCAACTTTTAAAATGGGGAACCAGGTTCCCGTCTGGCATCAGCTCACCATCTTGTGATTCTGGGCAAATCACATAATCTTCCCATTACTAAAAAAAAGCTGACCCTGTGTAATATAATCTGAAGCTCATGTAAAGTGCTCCAATGCCCTTAGGCCAAAATTGCACTATATAAAACAGCAAAATAATACATTCTCTTCTATTAATTTCTCATCTTCTGGCTTCCTTGAGTAGAATTTGTATCTTTCCATTACGGTGTTGACTTGACTTCATCACTGTCGCTGTGTTAGTTCAGTGAAAAATGCATATTTATGGCCAATGACAGTCAGATCTTAACCCACCCACTGCCCTTCCTGGACTGTCTTGCTTTTGACCTTCACATACATTTTGATCTGACCATATTTCATGTTTTCAGAGTCGCATAGCGTTGCATAGGACCTAAGTACAGCAGCGTACTTGGGAAACCGATGTGGTTTATAGGCATGAGCTGCCAACTTTTAAAGTGGGGAACCAGGTTCCCGTCTGGCATCAGGTCACCATCTTGTGATTCTGGGCAAATCACTTAATCTTCCCATTACTAAAAACAAGCATTGGCATAGCCAATAGGTCTTGCATTTGGGACCTTATAAGTGTTTAGCCATGCAACAGTTGGTGTTGTTGCACCAAGGATATTCTGCTGCATAACTAAATACTTATAGGCTCCAAAAAGCGAGACCTATTGGCTATGCCAGTGCATGTTCTTGTTGTTATGGTGGCCAGCTTGGGGAGACAAGGTTGCTTCACCAGTTCATGAGAGGATATTAGTGCATGATCAGTCCAGTGTAGAGGTAAAATATCTTTCACGAGCATCAGCCCGTCTGGTGCAAAGAAAAGATCCAGAGTATGTCCAGTCCAATGGTTGGGGCTGTGCACTCGTTGCTGTAGACCCAAGACTTCACATGAGCCCTGCAGTTCTTTAAAAAGGATGGTTAGGCACCCCTCAACCCATAGATTGAAGTCTACCAAAAAGAAGAAATTAGAACGTGAGGGCGCCATGTTGGAAAGGACGTCTGTCAAAGGATGGAGATGCAGGTGGGGTCCTGGGGGTCTATAGCATAGTACACCTGAAAAAGCACTTGCTTTATCGGTTTTCAAAGTAAAGCCCAGTAATTCTTGACTTTCTAACTCATCAAGTGGAAGTATGGAAACATTCCATTTTTAATTGTGGATAGCACATACTGCTCCTCCCTTCTTATTAATATGTGGTTTGTGAAAAGCTTTAAAACCCAACAGACAGACCATACCTAGGTCTGCTGCTGAGTTGGGGTTGTCCAGGTCTCTGTTATACACAATGCATTCCCATCACCAGGAGGTTGATTTCATTGAATGCTTTACTAATGACCTGGCATTAAGTAGGCCACAACTCAAAAAAGCAGGCTTTTTACTGTTGGTACATGGAAGGGACCCTAGCCCCACCTTAATAATGGTGGGCGTTTAGGACGGGGGTATTGGACTGCTTACCAATTTGTAGCAGTTGGTCTCTTGTGCAACAGATCTTGGATCCTGTGCTAGCCGAAGACATCCTCCAAGCCTCTGGGGTGCAACCGGCAGCATGGCAGGGGCAGTATGCGGTCGGTGCGCGGACAGGTACAGACAGACTTGCCTTTGGTCTGCCTTCAGTGCGCTGGTGGTCGCGCCAGCATCTGACTAAAATAGTCTCTTAAAGTTGTAGAAAGTCCTGCTCTAACAGGCGCTGACAAACGCAAAAAAACACTTCAAACACAGTGAAAGTCCTACGACTAGTTTTTAAAATCCCCTTGAAAGTGTGCAAACAATGTGCATGGGTGGAGAAATTTAGAGCAGCAAAAGTACCTCTGGTAAGCTGCGAGGCAGCGCCAGCATCTGACTTAAATAGTCTCCCAAAGAAGACTAGACCGACATCCAAAGTTGCTGTCGCAGAAAGGCTGCTAAAACAAACATACAGTGAAAGCCCTCTGGCTGGTTTCTAAAATCCTTCCAAAAGTTTGCAGACATCAATGTGCAGGTTTTGAAATGCAGGTTGTTTAATTTAGAGCAGCAAAAGTTCCTCCGGTAAGCACCTTGGGCTGTGAAGGGGATGGGCAGGGCTCACAGCAAGGGAAGCAGTAGCCACAGCATCATATGTTAAATATATAGAGTAGAGTGTAGGCTGTTTTTGTTCATGTGCTAGAGGGACAATCAGTAAAGGAAAATATAACTTCTCTTGACACATTTCTTTGTTACTAGTGGTCACAAACAACCTGGGTTCCAGAATGCCTTTTTTTTTTTGCTGCTTTGTTTTTTCCTTTTTACCCTTCTTAGTCTGCAATTTGATGGTGTCCTCACCGTGGGTGGGCCGAGAACTACCAGAAATGGTGCGCTTGTTTGATAGGTAGGTCGGGATGCTGGTTGTGATGGCTTTGTAAATGATGAAATCAGGTTTTGAAGGGAGTGTTGGTCGGCAAATGGAGCCAATGAAGTTTCATGAAGCAGCGGTGATATGATCATCTTTCTTCAGTCTCTGGATGAGATGTGCTGATGCACTTAAGGGATGCCAGTATATAGTCCAGATGCAAGAGTAAGCTGGTATCAAGCCATTTTTGACAATATGTTTTTTGAGGATGAGGTTGTTGTCTAGAATGAATATAAGTGACTTAGCTTATAGTGAAATTTGGGGTGCTGTCAAGCCAGGTTTTTACTGTTTCTTGTTGGTTGTTCTTGGCAAATAACAGGAATTCTGTTTTGGTTGGAGTGACCTTCAGGTAGGCGCTGCACATCCAGGTTTGAACGATGTTCAGGTAGTGTCTGAGATGTTGCATGTCTGAAGCAGAGAAGATATTCACGTAGAGATGTGTATCATCAAGAAATTGGTGAAGCTTGATGCTGTTGTATGTGAGTAGAGAGCCTTTGCCTGATTCCTCACTCTTTGCATGCTCTGCAAGATCTTTAAGTGGCTCCCTCTCAACACCAGACGATCTGTCACTCAAGCCCTAGTCCCAAGCTGTCTGACCTATGGCAACACACTCGACGCAGGAATCACCTTGCACCTCCTGAAGAGGCTGCATACCATGCAGAATTCAGCAGCCAGACTCACCCTCGATTTTCCCAAGTGGACCCACAGCAACCACCATCTCAGGAAGCTCCACTGGCTCCCCATTCAGAAGAGATGTCACTTCAAGATGCTGATCCATACCTACAAAGCCCTGCACAACCAAGGACCAGCACATATAAACCACCACCTGAACTTCCATCAACCTGCAAGACACCTGCGCTCCGTCTCTCTTTCCTTCGCCCAGACCCCTTGCATCCGTCGAAGCAACAGTGGAGGACGTTACTTCACCTATCTTGGGGCTAAACCCTGGAACGACCTACCCCTTCAAATTCAAACCTCATCCTCTGTGCTGGAATTCAGGAATGGACTCACAACCATGCTGTTTGACTGAGCGCTACCTCTGCAACAGGATTCTCAGCGCCTGGATACCCTCAGGGTGAATAGCCATGCTATACAAGTCTGGTTTGATTGATTGATAGATCATCTCTTTGTTTGATGTGTCTGGTTCGAGTGTGTATTTCAGAGCATTCCGAACAAGGCTGCCAAGAGATAATGGGCGAAGAAATTGACCTTGTTCTAATAGTGAATTATAGCCTTTCAGAACAGTAACTTGGGAAGTATGTTGAGGCCTTGCTTGAAGTATATGTCTCAAATTAAATTTTGAATACTTAACTAAGGGCCCAATACAGCAGCACACGCTGAAACAGCACTCAGTATATTTGCCCAACACAACCTGATTAAGCAATTAGTTGGCGATTACGCATGCAACAGTACTTTCTTCTGTCTGCTACTCACCATACTGAGCAAAGGGCAACCATACCAACTGAGGAAGAACTTATGCAATTTAGTACTGTTCATCAATCTCATTCACCTACCCAAACACCTGCCCACTCATAAAAAGCTTACATGTTCAACCTACTGATCATACAACTTGATAAAACTGAATCTGTCTGTTTCTGCGATGGCACCATTTGGGAACTCACAATCTGGGCCACCCAAAGGTCCTGCAATGCCTTACTAATGGCTGATTGAGCTCGACATAGGCGCTACGTAGCAATAATAAGTCCACCTCTATAAGGAAGTACTACATTCAATGATGTCTGGGAATAAAAGATGCACACGAGGTAAGACAGGTCAGGCCCTGTTTGTTGCACCACTCTGAGCAAGGATAGGGGTTCGAGGCTTTCCTATCTGCTAGACAGGAGTGGCTTGTGTAGGGGAAGAGGTGGGGTGGGGGAGTAGGGTGGAGTAAATGGGGGACAACAGAGAAAAATAAAAAAATAAAATAGAACTTACCCCGGCCCGTCAGCATCGTGCTCTTCTGCTCCTCTTATTGCGGGCACAGGCTCCCAGACTGCCCTGCGACCAATCCTGAAGCTGCCCTCATGCAGGAGAGCAGCTTCAGGATTGGCCTGAGCACCATTTATTTGTGCTCCCAGACAGACTGGGAGCCTGTGCCTGCTCTCTCCAACCTGGGAATGCTGTTAGGATTGGAGACAGTTTCAATGTGCATGACCGTTTGTCATGAGACAGCCGGCCAAAATGTCATGTGCACTGATAACCAGTGGCGGTGTGTCCATTGGGGCATTGCCCCCGCCCGCCCGCGCCCGCAGCTCCCTTGGCATCTCTGAACTCAAGTAAACTCTAAGTTTACTTAAGTTCAGAGACGCCGAGGGAGAACTGACAATCATTTCAGTCAGCATGATGTTGGACCGCCCACCCCCTTCAGAGTCTGAAGGGGGTGGGCGGTCCGGCGTCGTGTTGACTGAAATGCATTGTCAGTCAGACCGTCACCAGGGACATGCAGCAGCACAATGCACAAGTGCGTATGACTGGGGAAGGTCGGCAAATGTTTCCGCCGTGCCTAGTCATGCGCACTAGTGTCTGCTGTGGCTGGCGCATACCCATTAGGAAAGCGAGGGTTGAGCAAAGGTTCAAACCTCGGTCTCCTAATGGACAGGCGGGCGGCGAGTAACCCTGCTCTAAGTCAATCCTGGTTGGAGCAGCGCCAGGATTGGCTGAGAGGGGTTGCCACTTGCCAGCAGTGATACGGCTGTTCCTGAGTGTACGCGTCAACGGACCCGAGGCGGCGCGGACCTGGTCAGATAGGATTTTAATTTTATTTTAAAACTCCCCCCCGGCCTCCACCCCCACGCGACCCCCCCTCACAACACCCCCACACCTCCGAGCCGCGACTGTGCAGCATATGTCACTTTGTGGGGTATATTTGTTAAGTGTCTGGGTAATGCCCCATCTAGAGGCTGCAGCTTGGGACGGAGCCTCCGGGCCTTACCAGCTGCAGAATGAAGCAGGTTTCAGTGGTGGTGCAAAGTTTCATGAGCGGTGGGCACTGCCATGAAATTGAGGGCTTAAAGTCACAATGTGTTAGCCGAAAATAAGTTATTTTCTACTCCTTCGCTTAATTTTGTGTGTTCCGCTAAAGCTCTTCCGGGAGTCTGGTATTCTTCACCCTGTTGAGACTATCAGCGATCACAAACAGGCCCCCTTCTGAAAAGAGCTTCATCTGAGAGGTTTCATTGAGAGACAACCCCAATCACAGTGCCATGAATATAGCCGCGTTGACTTCCAGTGAAGAGAGATGGGTGACTCTCTCGGCGAGGTGCTGCTACGTGCAAGGTAGTGTCTAACATGAAGTTCTGCTGCATGTCCGTTGGCCTTAGAGAGGCTCTGCTGTACTTCGGTGTTTTCTCTGCAGCTGGGGCACATGTAGGATGTTCTGGCAGTGAGACTAGTGTGTGTAGGCTGTAGGGTGTTCCTATAAGTGATGCTCTGCTCTGTGTAGTGTTTTATAACAGCGGGGTTCTGTTGTACTTCGGCTGTTTTCCCTGCAGCTGGGGCGCATGTATGATGCATGTTCTTCTTGTCAGTGATGCTCCGCTCTGTGTATAGTGTCTTCTGACAGCGAGGCGAGGCGATGCTCTGGGTAAAGTGTTTTGTAAGAGTGATGCTCTGCTCTATGTACAGTGGTCCAAACAGGCGCTGCTGGCGTACCCGCTTTTTCTCTGTGCCTCTTTCTTGCATTCAGTGCTTTCTATCAGTGTATCTCTTTTGTATGCACCATTTTTCATACAGTTCCTTTCACTATGTGGCTGTTCTAATTGAGGCTGCAGGGCTGTTCTTGTAGTGAGGTTCTTTTATACCCCTGTACAGTGTTCTCTTTCTGTGAGGGTTTGTGGTGTACAGTTTATTGTGGTATTGAGGCTCTGATGAATATCGAGTGGCCTTGCCAGTGCGGCTTTATGTACAGATGCTTCTCGTTCCGTGAGGATTTGTTGTGTGTGTGTGCGCATGGAGGGCTTCTCTAGCAGTGAGCTCCTATAGGTCACAGGTAAATTGGATCTAACTGACAAATAGTTGTTTCCAAAGTTTGCTAGTTCTTGTAAGTGGCCATTGACAACATAGCAGTGCGTTAAATATAAATGCAAGCATGACGCCTTAGGTTGTTAATAAATGCACACACATAAAGCTCCTGACAGAAGGTATCAGTTGTTCCGGACAGGTGTAGCACTCTAAAAAGAGACTGCACAATAGCTAATACTGCGGTGACATCACCCATTTTGGTCTATATCTTGCATGGATTCTGTCTCAGGAGTAGGAACCTGCATGAGAGAAAGAAAAACGTATCTCTAGTTCTTATTGTTTTCTGTAGGCACATTTATTAATATGTACATCTGGTTTACCCTTGTGAGACTATGTATTCCCAAAGATGTAGTGATATGTTCACAGTTGTACGTAGACTTAAGGCCTTCTAATTGATGTACAAGGTGAAGGATCTTGACTGTAGGTGTTCTCCGAATGGTTGGTTTTTCCTAAGCCTATTGTTGACTAAACATTACGTGCTCTTGGCCATAGTACTTAGTGTGTACATCTACTCTTAAGCAACATTTCAGCACTCCTTGTTTTGGAATACCTTCTACTCTATTTAAAGGTATTTGCTGTATTCCTGGTATGAATGGCTCTAAACTAAATGGCCAAGAATGAGTTCTGGTGTTGGAATATGCAGAAGGGTTCAGGCTTGTGCAGTAGACTGTGATGAGTTTTCAACTTCCAGAGAAAATATAGAGAGGACATGAGATAAGAGAACTCTCTTAAGGGCATGCTTTTTGAGGAGGGCCCTCTGCTTTTGATTGCAGTGTCTCAGTTTATTTGGTGATTCATGATTCCAATCATGGGTAAAACATGGCTTGTTGAACATAGATGAGATGTACTTGCAAATTGTTGGAGTGTCTTCCTGGTCGAAGACCACACTGCTTTTTCTCTTGTCTGTCTTGTATCAAGACCCTGCTGGACTATGGGGTGAAAGAAAGCTTGAATAAGCAGCTACCTATGTTATATGACATGTCTTTATTAATGAAGTAACTGCACTTTCACAATTGCTTTATTAACCTCCCTGCTTTCTCAAATTGGCTTGAAAATGCACTATTTGTCCACTCTTTTTAAAAAAAATTCTCGGGAGGAGAACCCCCCCAAGCCCCCCTTAGGTTGTTCAGGCTCGCTCGCTACGCTCGCTCGCTGCCGTGCAGTATGACAATCATTTAATGCCACACCACTTTCAAATGTCACCAGCTGCCACTGCTGATAACAGTGCCCTCCACTCCCCTCCAGTACTGTGGTCCCCCCCCCCGCCCCGCCCCGCCCCAAGACAAGGCACACATTCACATAGTAGAAAAATAAAATGATAAAAAAAACAGGTTTTCAACCCATTTTATTATCGTTTTATTTTTCACGTGTTTGAGGGTGATGGCGGGGGAGGTGGGGGAGCGATGCTCCTCCACTATAACAGATGAGCCGCCGCTGCTGCTAGAGTGTGGTATACAAAGAGAAAATTGGTTTTAGACCCTCCATTTTTATGGGAAGAATGATGTTCTTACTAATTTATTCATCCGTGCCGTTAGTAGCTGTCATGACTCCACCAGCTCGTGGATTCACAGATGGACACCTCCATTCCTTGAGCATGCAGAGTGGAGAAAATAGCAGCAGCAGTAATGCGACTGCACACAGTGATTGCACTGGCTCTAGTATACTCTGGAAAGTTGCCAGCTTGATGTTCATAAATAATTTGACATAGAAGTCTGTCTAAGAGGGCAGCAAGCAAGAAGCACCCATATTTTGTTGAGGTACCAAGATGGCTCCATGATTTAATGGTTCGGTGATACCTGTTATTTGTAGATCGATTCCCCGCCACCAGCCTCCACTGAGATTCCATCTTACCAAGTGACCACAGAGAGGAAAGAGAATTACAACGAGAGACAGAAAAAAGGAGTAATACAGCAAAAGAGTAATAATGAGAGCTTGAGTAATAAAATAAAGCCAAGGATCTACAGTGAAAGATAGCTAATTGGTAGCAGGCACCACCTTAAATCAGAGGCAATGAGAAAGAGTTGTTTCGGTGACATTGCAAGCAAGATTTCTGTGTGGACCATACATGAATCATGCGGAACCATTGCTCACTAAAAATGAGGGCATCTTTTGCCAGTACATGACAAGTACTTTTTCTCGATAAAGGCGGCACCTCTTACCCCAATGTAGGAGATAAATGGAAAATTTTGTAGAACTGTGTTTTTTAACATGAATAGTCCTAGTCCTTAGATTTCTTGGGCCAACTGAGACACATTTAGGAATATTTTTAATTTTTGGTAATGTACAGGAAAGCAAAATGTTCTATTTATAACTTTAGCAACCACAGTTGTTAAACGTTGTCAAAAGTTGTGGCCAGGTCTATATATGCCAAATATACTGTGTCATATCTTACAGTTGTATACATAGACACAAGTTACACATTTAGACATTATTATTCTTTTCGTAGCCCCCGAGTAAATCCAAATTAAATATCTTTCTGAGTAGCAGAGCTCTGAAAATTGTTCAACCAGACCCTGCCGAGTAACTTCACTGTGGACTCAAGAATGAACATCACCCAATATCAGGTGGGATTTGAGCAAGTGCCTTAAATAAATGATGATAATGACAGAGTTAAACCAGAAATCTGGTATGATACCTTTTGTTTAGAGGGGTCCTGCTTAAGAGCTGATTGCTCATAGTTGACTACCGGCACCCCTCCTCGGTGTGGACTCTTATGTTGAGGACTAAAATGCTCTTGCTAGTTCTTGCAAAGCAACTTGTAAATTCATATTTTGTTTCCATGGGCGATGCACTCTAAGCTGAGCTACTATATAATACATTTGTCCACCATCACATCTTCAGTTTTGATAGTTGAGGATATGATACTTGAATAAACCCCTAAAGCTTTTTCCTCTGTACTCTAAAACAGGGCTGGGTGTGAGGCTCCCATCCACCTTGTAAATCCCGGAAGCCTAGTTTTAGAGAACCTCTTTTTTAATTTTTCACCACCCTTATTTGTAGGTGAACCTTTAACGAGCAATTCCTTCAATAATATGATCCCATGCATGCAATGCTTCTTAATTTGTTTAGTAGGACAATCAAACCACCTTCTGATTATCTTTCAAATGGGCAGGTGCTAAACCTTTACTACAGTGCTTCATCAACCTTTGAGGACCACAGCCCAATTTTTAGAAGGACACACTTTCACGACCCACCTAGCTTTGATGGGCATGAGGTGGGTGATTTTATAATATAACTAAAGCATCGTGTGGTATCGCACTGTCATTTACAGAGAGCATTTTCCAATGAAATGGTCAGTAAATTGGCAGACCTACAGTTTTACTGATAAATGCATTTCAAATAGTTTCAGACACATAAGGAGCATCTGGGGTAAACACCACAGCACAGACCCCCTAACAGCAGTATTAGTAACTAGTTCATGGTCCACTTGTTGCCATTGGAAACTGCAAGGATTCTTTTGCATGTCTGGTTTCTGGAAACAACAAACACACTAAGGGCCCAGATTACGACTATAGTAGTGCAGCGCTGGGTCCACCACGCCACTGCACCACCAAAGCTGTGGTCGTACCGCCCAACAGATTAAGAGTTTCCATGCAGGAACGGGTGTGCATGGAAAAAGGGGGACACACACTGTGCCCCCTTGTGTGCATCCAGAGGGTGTGACAAATGCACAAACAACAGTTGATGGACAGAATGCAAAACAATGTCACACATTCACCCCAGTACAGAGATCTGGGCCTAAATCCATCGTTTTTTTGCTCACCATGCTGTTCCAGTTTGAACCCAGCCATATGCAAATCAGTCTTGACCCTGTGCCTCATGGGAACAGTCCAGCCTGAACTGCCAAGCCAGGTCCTCCCTGGACTTGACACAAGCATCCTAGGACCGGTTTCGGGGTTTCACCCCTCTTCAGCCGGGATAGCTTGATTCCAGTGGCATGGAGAGCACCGGACCCACGTCTGGGCATACCCTTCCCACTCGGGGTGACAAATGCAAAAACAACAGTTGATGGACAGAATGCAGAATAATGTCATACATTCACCCCAGTACAGAGTTCTGGGCCTAAATCCATCGTTTTTTTGCTCACCATACCGTTCCAGTTTGAACCCAGCCATATGCAAATCAGTCTTGACCCTGTGCCTCATGGGAACAGTCCAGCCCGAACTGCCAAGCCAGGTCCTCCCTGGACTTGAAACAAGCATCCTAGGACCGGTTTCGGGGTTTCACCCCTCTTCAGCCAGGATAGCTTGATTCCAGTGGCATGGAGAGCACGGGACCCACGTATGGGCATACCCTTCCCACTCGGGGTGACAAATGCAAAAAACAACAGTGGATGGACAGAATGCAGAAAAATGTCATACATTAATCCCCGTACAGAGATCTGGACCTAAATCCATCGTTTTTTTGCTCATCATTCCGTTCCAGTTTGAACCCAGCCATATGCAAATCAGTCTTGACCCTGTGCTTTATGGGAACAGTCCAGCCTGAAATGCCAAGCCAGGTCCTCCCTGGACTTGAAACAAGCATCCTAGGACCGGTTTCGGGGTTTCATTCCTCTTCAGCCAGGATAGCTTGATTCCAGTGCATGGAGAGCACGACACCCACGTCTGGGCATACCTGTCCCACTCGGGGTGACAAATGCAAAAACAACAGTTGATGGACAGAATGCAGAACAATGTCATACATTCACCCCACTACAGAGATCTGGGCCTAAATCCATCGTTTTTTTTGCTCACCATGGCGTTCCAGTTTGAACCCAGCCATATGCAAATCAGTCTTGACCCTGTGCCTCATGGGAACAGTCCAGCCCGAACTGCCAAGTCAGGTCCTCCCTGGACTTGAAACAAGCATCCTAGGACCGGTTTCGGGGTTTCACCCCTCTTCAGCCAGGATAGCTTGATTCCAGTGGCATGGAGGGCACGGGACCCACGTCTGGGCATACCCTTTCCACTCGGGGTGACAAATGCAAAAACAACAGTGGATGAACAGAATGCAGAACAATGTCATACATTCACCCCAGTACAGAGATCTGGGCCTAAATCCATCGTTTTGTTGCTCACCATGCCGTTCCAGTTTGAACCCAGCCATATGCAAATCAGTCTTGACCCTGTGCCTCATGGGAACAGTCCAGCCCGAACTGCCAAGCCAGGTCCTCCCTGGACTTGAAACAAGCATCCTAGGACCGGTTTCGGGGTTTCACCCTTCTTCAGCCAGGATAGCTTGATTCCAGTGGCATGGAGGGCACAGGACCCACATCTGGGCATACCCTTCCCACTCGGGGTGACAAATGCAAAAACAACAGTGGATGAACAGAATGCAGAACAATGTCATACATTCACCCCAGTACAGAGATCTGGGCCTAAATCCATCGTTTTGTTGCTCACCATGCCATTCCAGTTTGAACCCAGCCATATGCAAATCAGTCTTGACCCTGTGCCACATGGGACCAGTCCAGCCCGAACTGCCAAGCCAGGTTCTCCCTGGACTTGAAACAAGCATCCTAGGACCGGTTTCGGGGTTTCACCCCTCTTCAGCCAGGATAGCTTGATTCCAGTGGCATGGAGAGCACAGGACCCACGTCTGGGCATACCCTTCCCACTCAGGGTGACAAATGCAAAAACAACAGTTGAGGGACAGAATGCAGAACAATGTCATACATTCACATAAAATACAGAGATCTGGGCCTAAATCCATCGTTTTTTTGCTCACCATGCCGTTCCAGTTTGAACCCAGCCATATGCAAATCAGTCTTGACCCTGTGCCTCATGGGAACAGTCCAGCTCGAAATGCCAATCCAGGTCCTCCCTAGACTTGAAATAAGCATCCTAGGACCGGTTTCGGGGTTTCACCCCTCTTCAGCCAGGATAGCTTGATTCCAGTGGCATGGAGAGCACGGGACCCACGTCTGGGCATACCCTTCCCTCTCGGGGTGACAAATGCAAAAACAACAGTTGAGGGACAGAATGCAGAACAATGTCATCCATTCACATAAAATACAGAGATCTGGGCCTAAATCCATCGTTTTTTTGCTCACCATGCCGTTCCAGTTTGAACCCAGCCATATGCAAATCAGTCTTGACCCTTTGCCTCATGGGAACAGTCCAGCCCGAAATGCCAAGCCAGGTCCTCCCTGGACTTGAAACAAGCATCCTAAGATCGGTTTCGGGGTTTTACCCCTCTTCAGCCAGGATAGCTTGATTCCAGTGGCATGGAGAGCACGGGACCCACGTCTGGGCATACCCTTCCCATTCGGGGTGACAAATGCAAAAACAACAGTTGATGGACAGAATGCAGAACAATGTCATACATTCACCCCAGTACAGAGATCTGGGCCTAAATCCATCGCTTTTTTGCTCACCATGCCGTTCCAGTTTGAACCCAGCCATATGCAAATCAGTCTTGACCCTGTGCCTCATGGGAACAGTCCAGCCCGAACTGCCAAGCCAGGTCCTCCCTGGACTTGAAACAAGCATCCTAGGACTGGTTTCAGGGTTTCACCCCTCTTCAGCCAGGATAGCTTGATTCCAGTGGCATGGAGAGCACGGGACCCACGTCTGGGCATACCCTTCCCACTCGGGTGACAAATGCAAAAACAACAGTAGATGGACAGAATGCAGAACAATGTCATACATTCACCCCAGTACAGAGCTCTGGGCCTAAATCCATCGTTTTTTTGCTCACCATGCCGTTCCAGTTTGAACCCAGCCACATGCAAATCAGTCTTGACCCTGTGCCTCATGGCAACACTCCAGCCCGAACTGCCAAGCCAGGTCCTCTCTGGACTTGAAACAAGCATCCTAGGACTGGTTTCGGGGTTTCACCCCTCTTCAGCCAGGATAGCTTGATTCCAGTGGCATGGAGAGCACGGGACCCACATCTGGGCATACCCTTCTCACTCGGGGTGACAAATGCAAAAACAACAGTTGATGGACAGAATGCAGAACAATGTCATACATTCACCCCAGTACAGAGATATGGGCCTAAATCCATGGCTTGGCAGTTCGGACTGAACTGTTCCCATGAGGCACAGGGTCAAGACTGATTTGCATATGGCCATGTCTGAACTGGAGTGGCGTGGTGAGCAAAATAACGATGGATTAAACCCAGATCTGTGACTGGGGGTGAATGTTTTGTCAATGTGCAATGTTCCGTCCATCATCTTGTGTGTTTTGCTGTTCGCCCTATGTGGGAAGGGCATGCTCAGACGTGGGTCCCGTGCTCACTACGCCACTGGAGTCAAGCTATCCTGGCTGAAGAGGGGTGAAACCCCGAAACCGGTCCTAGGATGCTTGATTCCAGTCCAGGGAAGACATGGCTTGGCAGTTCGGGCTGGACTGTTCCCATGAGGCACAGGGTCAAGACTGATTTTCATATGGCCATGTCTGAACTAGGGTGGTGTGGTGAGCAAAATAACAAAGGATTAAATCCAGATCTGTGACTGGGGGTGAATGTTTTGCCAAAGTGCAACATTCTGTCCATCATCTTGTGTGTTTTGCTGTTGGCCCTATGTGGGAAGGGTATGCCCAGACCTGGGTCCCGTGCTCACTACGCCACTGGAGTCAAGCTATCCCGGCTGAAGAGGGGTGAAACCCCGAACCCGGTCCTAGGCTGCTTGATTCCGGTCCAGGGAAGACATGGCTTGGCAGTTCGGGCTGGACTGTTCCCATGAGGCACAGGGTCAAGACTGATTTGCATATGGCCATGTCTGAACTGAGGTGGCGTGGATTAAACCCAGATCTCTGACTGGGGATGAATGTTTTGCCAATGTGCAAGATTCCGTCCATCATCTTGTGTGTTTTCCAGAGGGTGTGAGGCACAAGGGGGCCCTGTAGAACCCCCTTTGTTTCCTCTCACCCGCGGTTTTCATGACGGTGGAACCGCCATGAAAACCGCGGCAGAGAGAAAACGTTTAATTTGCTTGGCGGAGCAGCGGACTTCCTGCCAAGCATATTACTGTCTCCTGACTGCCACAACACCACCAGGGAACGGCAGTTCCCTGGCAGCTGCGGTGGGTCTGTGGGAGTGTCATCGCCCATCCCGTAATAGGGCTGTCTGGAGACTGCCATCACTGCGCCCCGCGAGTCTGGCAGTCCTTGGACTGCCAGGTTCGTAATCGGGGCCAAAGTTGAAGTCAAGATGGGCTAGAGTCCAATTAACCATGAAAGAATCATGTTTACTTTCTTCCATGAATAAGAACTAAAACTCCTGTGGTAAAGGGACCATTCCTTTAAAAAGGCAACTGTATCTTGAAGGTTGGTCTACAGGAAATCTGCCACTAAAACATCTAAAACCATGTGCAGCCATAAAATCTAAGAAGAAGCGACTTCCCCTTCCCCTTCCCCTTTTCACCTGTGACCTTCGTATCTAGTACAGCCCTGACCGTTTTCCTTTGCCCAGTAAGTAGTTTTTTGTACGTCTTTTCCAATTTTCAATTTGAAATCACATGCCAAAAGATGTATATTTCATAATGTGTAGGACTGGCTTTACAATGAAGAGGTTGTAATGTGGATCTTGGGGGGGTTTCTGTCCAGGTTTGCTGACAATAGACAAATCATGTGTCCTAAAATAACTGATCATGAAATACTTTAAAAGGAAAGGCGTCAGCTAGATTACACCACAGTCTTTAATTTTATAATTTCAATGAAATCTTCTCAACATTCTAATAAACAGACGTGAGGTACACACCCTCCACCCATGCAAGGCTCACAGCAGAAGCTGGGAGAATAATTTATGCAATGTGAAACCACCACAGGAGTGAAAGAGGGCTGCTTATTGGAATCTTTGACTTCATAATGAATGCTATTTGCCTACCTGGCATGTGGTTTTCAAGTATCCTGACTTGGAACAAAAACTGCGCCAAAACAACAAAAGAATAGCAGAAATAGCCGCAAGGGGAATAATTAGGGGCCAGATGTACGACTTTTTTTGCGTGTGCAAATGGGTTTTAGACCCGTTTGCACACGCAAAAAACCTGTTGCCCATGTACTAACCCTGTTTTGCGAGTTGCTAATTACATAGAGACTCGCAAAATAGGGTTAGCGACTCGCTATTAGGAAGGAGCATTCCAAGGGCGTCCCTTCCTAATAGCGACTCTGAACCCTATGTAAGAATGTTTTTAGACCGCAATTGCGGTCTTCAAGAGGGTGGTAAACTATTCGCAAACGGGAAGGACACCTTCCCCTTTGTGAATGGGTGCGCAAACATTTTTTCAGAGCAGGCAGTGGTCCCAGGGACCACTACCTTCCCTTAAAAAATGAAATAAAAAGGTTTCATTTCTTATTTTTAAAATGCTTCCCTTTTTCCTTTAAGGAAAACTGGCTGCATTAAAAAAAAAAACTGCTTTATTTAAAAGCAGTCCCAAACATGGACGTCAGCTGACCCCAGCAGGCCACCATCCCTGAAGTTCCAGCCATTCCTAATGGGGTCGCAAATTGCAACAGCCTCATTAATATGCATGAGGCATGCAATCTGCAACCCTATTGGGAAACAGTGTCTTAGACACTGCTGTACATTGGAAATTGCGACTCGAAATTGTGACTCGTAATTTGGCGCAATTTGCGAGTTGCAATTTCCTGTGGTCGTACATCTGGCCCTTGGTTCTCTATTAAGCTTAGTACAGGCACCTGAAATACATTCCATGTGTTCTCTGGGCTTACATGGACCCCATCATTCCATAAGGGAGAGAGAAATGGGGTTCCAAAGACTCCCAAAACATGCAAATGTCATTCCACTGTCAAAGGAATAGGGTACTCAATCTACTATGGCCTTCCCTTTAGCCATACTGGAAGGAAGTAGTTAAAAAACCCTTGAACCTAACGTTAGTGAGGCATTCATGAAGTGTTGCAAAGAGAAACGTGGCCAAAATAAACCATCTCCGAGATGTTGGAAGTGACTATGTAATGATATAATATTTCAACACTCTGGGACTCATTTACTATATTTTGACGTACGGCAGTGCAGCAAGCCTTCTTGCTGTGCTGCAGTGCCTCAAAATAAAAGGGCAGGAAGGCTCGGTATCTACATGACACGGCGTATTCCTGTCCTTCTCCCCTGTGCCCGCACACAAACAGCACACCTGCACGAAAGCAGACACTCTTGTGCAATGGCAGACACCCTTGCGCCAAAGATGCAAGCGCGCCAGTGTTGCATGTAGGATTATTTATCTGCTGGAAGGGACACCTTCCTTCACATAAACAGAACTTAAACTTAAAGGCGATTTGCGCCTTTTATGTGTGCTGCAAAATGCAGCACACATCGAAAGAGCAAAATACAAGAAGAAATAAAAGTATTTCTCCTCATTGCGCCACTCCTAAGCCTCCCCCAGGGAGGTGTAGGATTCTGACACATTCCAAGGTTTACAACACTTTGTAAATCTGGGAATGAGTCAGGTTCCATAGATGTTGTGTGGGAACACCCACAGCAACACCCGTGGAATGCCCCTTTCATGCAGAGTAATGTGTGAAAGGGGCCCGTATTTACAAGGCTATGAAAAGTCACACAGGGTGACGTTATGTGGCCTTGTAAATATGACCAGCTGGGATGCAATGGGCTTGTAAATGAGGCCCTGAGCATGGTTGGGTAAGATTGCTTCCAGGGCTTCTCAGTGTGGCTGTTGAGAGCTGGACAGAGGATAAGAAAGGCTGCTGGCTGTATCCTAGGGGGACTCGTTGCTATCTTCTACTTCAAATAAACAGGCTTAAATGAATGTTGCATTCCAGGCTCCACTTCAGAGCGCCATCGCAGATATATCTCTGAAGTGTGACTTTTGCAAGACTTTATGAGGCTCCCATCCTCCGCTTCAGTGTGCTTCGGGAGTTGCAATGATACCACGCACTCTTAGAGGACTGAAGACTGGCAGGGAAGGCAGGGTCTCTTGGTTCGAGAAAGGTGGCATGCACGCCACTGCAATGGGTGTTGATACTATCAGTGGTGCATCCCTTTATGCTTTAAGGTCTTCGAAGAATCACTGACACACACACACACCTCGAGACTGCATGGGGCAAGACACAAAATCCCATGGTCAGGCAAGAGTGCTCCCTGAGGTTATTGTTTTAATAGTCCAAGCGCTCTCAGTCCACAAATGGTGCTGCATACACTTCAAGGCTGCTTGTCAGGAATTAGATGTAAATGGAAGCATGCATGGAAAGGTTCCCCACATTGCAACCACACACTGTACGTTTCAGTGGCACACACACACCAAGGAAATGTGTGCCATTGGCTATATCTGCTTCAACCAGTGATACCTATTCTGCTTCAGGTTACAAAATGTTTCTGCAATCCTACAAGTATTAACATATTCTGGTTAAGACAAAGTATGGTAACTTTAGGGTGAACTAAAATTACTTGAGTATATTCTGCATCACTTTTGTGAAGATGCAATCAGTAAAACCACCACCACCGTATTTGGCCGTTCCAGGTGAGGTATTCAAGTTATTATGGTATGATAGCGCAGTATATCTAATGACGGTATGCTTAGCCATGGTACATTCGAAGGATCGAAATCCCCTTTACGTTTAGCCTGACAAAAGGGCCGAGAACCAAACTGCCTCCATCTTGGATTGCGGCTCTTTCACTTAAGAGTCACGTGGCCCTCTTACACACCATCTGCCTTCCCTTTTCACGGTAATTATTAGGAGACAGACAGAGTTGCTGAGAAGCAAGGTCACATCTGCTAAAAGGGAGTATCAAGCGAATTCCTCCAGACCTGGGACGAGAAGGGAGTCACCCTTCCGACCTTCTCTGTAAAGATAGTAACCCTTTGTATGTGTAACCGAAACTAGAAATAGGCATGAGCTCATTAGGGGCGCCAGGACTAACTGGTACTTTTCCACATATAAGGTTTTGTATGCTGTGCTGATAATGTATAAAAGTGTGTTACTGTCAAGGAGCCAGCAGTCTTCCTTGGCGCACCTGATGGGTGAGGATCGACGAGGCTCCTCTATATAGAGATCTATGGTGATTAATAAACGTTTGAACCTTCCACGTTGCCAACTGCTCCTTATTTAATGGATATTGCGGGCCAATGGTAAGTGTGGCCCTTAGAATAATTATTTTGACACAACAGTTGGCGACCACGAAGGGACCCCGTGACAGGGTCAAACCCCCCCCCGTATTCGGGTGGTGGGATTGGGGGCGTCCTGACCGGTCGACGGGAGAAGGAGCCTGAAGAATTCTCCCACCCTGCGCGACTTTTCGGTACGTCCCCTGCTGCTAGTGACCCTTCACCGGGGTCCTACGGGCTTAACCCAGGGAATGGACTAAGTTGGTCAGGAGGAGTTGGTAGCGGAGAACGAACATTCGTATCTGGGTGCACCCGGTGAGTATAGATTGATTTGATTTGACTTGACGCACGCGTTGTAAACGGTGCATTATGTTTTGTTGAAGCACGCGTCGAGGACGGTGTGCTATTTGATTGATTTGAAAGCATTCGTTGAGAACGATGCATTTGTCTTGACTTGAGCACTGGTTGCATTTGTTTGAAGCTCGCGCTGGACAGCGGTTCATTGATTCGAAGACACGCACCGGAGAGTGGTGTCTTGCTTGATTAGGTTTGCATTACAGTGGCTTGACTCGAAGTACGTACAGATGATACTGGTTTGATTAGAAATAGCGCGCCGGAGTAATATAGGCGGATTGCACGTGGAAGGACCTGTGACCTGGACTGGGTAGCCACAGGCCATACTCCCGACGAGGCAAGTCCTTGTTGGAGGAGGGGTTGGTCTTAGTGGTGAGCCAGGAGGGTAACCGGAATCCCTGTGTGCAGTTTGAAGCCTGGACCCTGAACCAGAGTCGACGGGCTTGGTTCTCTGATATTGATTGTATGTTGTGTCTGATTGTTGTTTTATATGTACATGTCTAAAAACTAACCAAAATGTCTTGTTTCAGTAAATTGAATTGTTTTGGTTGCTGCTGCCGCACAAGTGACTCTAGATTAGCTGAGAGCCAACCCGCCCCACCGGAGGGCAGTCCGAGCCATTTTATGTATGTCAAACATGGAATCTCTCCTTTACTGTTTTGCACTCTATGGCATAAGTATACTAAGGGTAATGAAGAATTACGGTGGCCCAAGACTGGTTCGTTTGATGAAAAGAAAATTGCGTTCCTACAAGAACAATTGTTTTCTAGGCGAAGTAGGCAAGCCATGTTCGATGCTCTAATTGCATGGCAGAAGGAGGCCAAACAACGGCGAATAAAAGAAGAGAAAGTAGCTAGAGCTAAGGCAGGACAGAATGTTACTCAGAAGGCTATGGCCTATGACCGAGAAAGAGTAGAGAAAGGATTGGATTGCATGAATCGCGATTTTAGACTAAAAATTGATAAAAGTTATGTGACCCGCCCAAATGCGGACGATGAAATAGAAGATCTGTTGGATACCAGGCCACCGCCCCCTTATGTGCCCCAGAAACTATACCCCGAGGTGTCAAGGGCCACAGCCCCGACACCCGATACGTCCCTGGGAGCCTCGGCTCCGGCTCCCCCGGCCAATACTGCCTCTCCCTCCCTGCCTAACCTCTCCCAGTTGTCGGCCTCTGTGTCCGACGTTATAGCCCTGTTACCTAATTTATTTTCGACAGCTGCTGCCAGGACCCCTCAGCTGCCGACGGGGTCAATGTCTTCGCCTTCTGTTCTACCCTCCTCCTCCGCTAGCACAACACCAGTAGCAGCTGTAACCACTCCGGTACATCCGGCCAGTCTAACAGAGGGAAGGAGATTGTTCACTCGTTCTGCTTTGGGAACAGAAGAAAGGGCAGCTATTGCCACACAAGCATCCCAGTGGATGCGACATTCTATTTATACTCTTGCTGATATCTGGAGTACCATGAGAGACTACGAGCCGGTAATGCAACAGCATGCCCTGGAGCATATGGCCAACCGTCTCATCTCTATATGGGAACAGGTACACCAGGAGGGGAGAGCTCCGGCCATATTGTATGATATTCTTGATCAGACTCACAGATCCAGATTGACACCTGAAGACGTGTATGGGAAGGTACAGACTTTGGTTTCTTATAGAACTCGTCTGGAGTCCGCCCTTCCCGCCGGATCATCCCAATTCCCTATGCGAGAGGTACACCCTATCTTCCATCCGGAAGTTGCCGCGGTGGTGGATGGTAACGGTGTCGTTACCCGTCCGGGAATAGACGCCCGGTTCCAGGAACAATGGGTCTATACCCCTTGGAAGCGGAGTGAGGTATTATCCTTGAAAAGCCAGTTGCCCGACCCTAGAAAGAACCCCACTGCCTATTATAAGGAACTGACCGAAGCCGCCTCGTCAGCAGTGATGACGTTGGCAGATATCGAATTATTCTTCGCCCTACTAGTACCGGTGGATATTTGGCACCAAGTACATGACCAGGACCATGTCACGGAATTTGGGGGGACATGGGACCAACTGAGAAACTGGGATAGAGATCGCAAACCAGGGAAAAAGCCCCGAGCTGAGATATTGGCTCTACCCGAGAGAATAATAACATATATGCATTCATTGATCCCGCCCAGAAAGGTAGATTGGGACAAGTTGACGGCCTGTAAACAAAAGAAGGATGAAAGTGTATCTGATTTCTTCACAAGGTTTGAGGGAGTATTCATTGATTTCAGCGGGCAGGACCTGGCTACGGAGGGAGGTGTACGTTTATTTGTTAATAGATTTGTGACAAATTTGCTACCCGAGGTAGCAAGAGAGTACCTGGACGACCACCACGACCACCACGCCTTCCACGATATTAAGCATGGCTCAGTATTATGAGCATCGGGAAAATGAGAGCAAGGATAAGACAGAAAGAAAGTCGAAGGATTTGAAGACACGAGTATTGTTACAGCAAGTGGAGAGGGGTAGAGGAAGAGGGAGAGGGTTGCAGAATTTCGTTCCGAGAGGGGCGGGGCCCGTGCACTCGACTGGACGAACGGATCTTGGCATAAATCAATGTGCTTTCTGCAAGGAGGAGGGGCATTGGAGAGCTCAATGCCCGTTATTGCATGAGCAGAACGCGGCTTCTAGGGGACGTGGAAGGGGTAGAGTAAGTGGACATCGAGGCGGATACACGAGGCAAGAACAGGCGGTCAGAGGTGAGAACAGTCAAAATTATTTCAATCAGAGTCAGGGTAAACAATACTACCATGACGGACGTGTGACGGATGAGGATATTGGGTACACTCAAGCATAGGATAGCCAAGGGCAGAGTAAGGGGCATGTGTCAATTCCGATAGATCAGGCTGGACCTTATGTCCATGCACAATTGCTGGAGGCATCAGGTAAGTTTTTGGTTGACACAGGGGCTATGAACAGTTCTGTTTCACGTGCCTTGGTCCCGGGGGCTGCTCTGTCTGGCCAGACTAATGTGTCCGTAGGGTTCTCTGGAACTCCGGTGGTAAGCCCCATTTCGAAACCACTTTCCCTTACTGTAGGACCAGTAACGATTGAATCACCTTTTCTCCTCACCTCTCAGTGTGGGGAAAATCTCCTGGGTATGGATATACTAAAAAGATTGCATGCACGCATCTTTTGCTCCCCCGATGGAGTTTACCTAACTATTAGGAATCCCTCTGTCCCCTCCATCCAATGTTTTGCTAAAACCGACTCCTTACCCCCTGAGCTCGCGACACTCCCGAAAGATCTTTGGGCCCTGGGGGACACTGATGTGGGGTACTTACCAATTCCACCGGTGTCCATCACTTTAAAACAGAATGCTCAACTGCCAAGGATTCCGCAATACAAAATAGCCCCCGAAGGTGAACGTGCCTTACTGGCCATTATTTCCGACCTAATTAAAACAGGGGTGGTGGAAGAAACAGTGTCCAATACCTGCAACAGTCCGATTCTCCCGATTCTTAAACGAGCCCCTGTACCCCAGTCCCCTGATTATGCTAATACCTATCGATTTGTGATTGACCTACGAGAAATCAATAAAATTGTGGTACCCCAGTATCCTGTGGTGCCGGACATCAATTCTATTTTAACAATGATTCCTCCCACTGCCACATTTTTCTCGGTGATTGATTTAAAGAATGCGTTCTTTAGTATTCCCATTCATCCGGATAGTAGACATTTGTTCGGTTTCTCATTAGGAGGCCGCAGTTTCAGATTCTGTCGCGCTCCCCAGGGGTACACTGAAAGTCCTAGTATTTATAGCCAAGCCCTGAAGAGGGTATTGGACTCTTTGCAGTTGCCCCCAGGTAATGTCCTGTTGCAGTATGTTGATGACCTTCTTGTGGCTTCTGATACAGAACAGGGTTGCCGCGATGCCACGGTTACCCTGCTACGACATCTGGCCACTCACGGTAACAAGGTGTCGCTCTCCAAATTTCAATATTGTCGACCGGAGGTGACCTATCTCGGTCATCTCCTGTCGAAGGAGGGAAGACGGTTAACTGCTGAACGTATTGCAACCATAACTAACATGCCTGTTCCTCGCACGCAACGTGATGTCCGTGCTTTGCTTGGCATAACCTCCTACTGTCGCCAATGGATTGCTAACTATTCTCTCTTGACTAAACCTTTCCTGTATCTAACTACGAAGGATGTGCATGAACCTTTACCTTGGACTGACGAATGCCAGACCGCTTTTTCCGCTCTGAAAACTGATCTTTGCTCTGCTCCTGTGCTTGGCACCCCTGACTACCGGAAACCTTTTGTGCTCTATGTGCATGAGGTGGACGGTTGTTCTCTTTCAGTGTTGACACAAGACTTTGGTGGTAAGCAAAGGCCTTATGCATATTTCTCGGCGGTTTTGGACAACGTCGCCAGAGCGCTTCCCAGTTGCCTGAGGGCTGTAGCGGCAGTTGCCATAGCCATCAGACAATCGGAAAGGCTAGTCCTGAATACGGATCTGACAGTGATGGTGCCTCATGCTGTGGACGTATTACTAAACTGGACACAGACGCAGCACTTAACTAGTGCGCGTCTTACGGGGTACGAATTGACCCTGTTTTCACCTCACATAACGATCAAAAGATGTGTTTATTTGAACCCTGCCACGTTGTTACCCCTCCCTTCGGAGGGCGGTGGACAAGACATGCATGATTGTATCTTTCGAACTGAAGAAGAAACCAAGGGTCGGATAGACCTAACTGACACCCCACTCTCTGGGGAATTATATGTAGATGGGTCATGTTTCAGATTACCGGATGGTAAGACAGCTGCGGCCTATGCGATCACTACTCTACAAACGGTAGTCGAGGCAGCGAAGATACCATACCGGTCAGCCCAGGCAGCCGAATTGGTTGCATTATTCAGGGCTTGCGAGCTAGGAAAAGGCATCAAGCTGAACGTCTACACCGACAGCCAGTATGCGTTCGGTGTAGCGCACAGCTTCGGGAGGTTGTGGGCAGAAAGAGGATTCTTGACATCTCACGGTGAGAGAATAAAGAATGGGCCACTAGTTGAACGGTTATTAGCCGCATTAACATTGCCCAAGACCCTGGCTATAGTCAAATGCAGTGCACACAAAACTATAACTGATGATGTGGGGAGGGGAAATGCCTTTGCAGACCAGATCGCAAAAGAAACAGCCCGGTCTGACACCACTTCCGTGCTTGTAGTGACAAAAATGATAGAAGCAGAGGTTTTTAATAACACCATAAATAGTGTGAAAGAGCTACAGAAAGAGGCGACCTCGGAAGAACTGATATACTGGCGAGAGCAAGTGGGGAGGCTTGATGAGAATGGGTGTTGGACCGACCTGTCAGAAAGGTGTAGATGGTTGCTACCGAACGCCTTTGTAAATGCAGTGGTAACCATGGCACACGGACCTTCGCATGTAGGAGTTCAGGCCATCTGTGCCATATTGGATTCTGTCTGGTATAATGTCAATATCCCCAAGACAGCTAGGAACTTGGTCCAACATTGTATAATTTGTCTCCAGCATAATCCTGGGGTTAGTATCCCCGTCCTAGCCGGTAGTTTTGCACCACCCACCTTGCATTTCGAAGTACTCCAAATGGATTACATACAGCTAGAACGAGTTAACAATCTGAAATATGTGCTGGTGGTGATTTGTACCTTTAGCAAATGGGTAGAAGCGTATCCCACGAAGGAGAACACTGCATTGGCAACGGCGAAAGCCCTGGTAAAAGAGTTCTTTCCTCGATATGGGTTGCCAAGGGTGATTTGGAGTGACAATGGGACCCATTTTAATGCTAACTTAGTTAAGTATGTATGCAAGGGCCTGTCCATCCGGCAGAAGTTTCATGCCGCTCGACATCCCCAGTCAGCGGGTCTAGTTGAAAAATATAACGGAATCTTAAAACTGCGATTGGCTAAGCTCCAGGATACGACGGGATTAAAATGGCCCGATCTCCTCCCCCTGGCCCTGTTGTCCGTAAGAACTACTCCCCATTCCCGGAGTGGTATCTCCCCTTACGAAGTCATCTTTGGCAGACCCGCCAACGTATGGGGAGTACCCCGGCCCAAGTCTTTCAGGGACATTGAATATCCTATGTTGACTGATTACTTGTATGGTCTGACTAAAGATCTTCGTTCCATTCATCAACAGATATCTGCCACACTGCAGCCCCTGCCGGAGGGTCCTGGACACGGCGTAGAACCAGGACAGTGGGTCTACCAACGGAAATCGAGTTTAGATCCGGGCTGGTCCCGGCCTTATCAAGTGCTCCTGGCCACGCGAACAGCGGTGAAAGTCGAAGGGAAGCAGCACTGGATCCATATCTCCCACCTTAAGCGAGTTCCTCTCCCATTGCCAAGGGAGCAACTGGACCAGGAGGAAGGTCAGCCGACTCAGGGTGAGCCCAGCGCAGAAGAGTCACTTTCCCCGGACACCCGCAGAGAGGTTGACGGGCGAGGGGAGAGTGCTGAGGGCATTGAAACCCCTTTTTGTCGCCACCCAATCGTCCAAAGTGAAGAATCTGGTTGGGAGCCCAGCTCCTCATCTGACCCCACTGTGCCCACCTTGTTCACGAATCCTGAAACCCCTGGTCGGGATCGATATCACCTGCGGCCCCGAAAAAACGAGTCCCAGGTCTAGCCCCGGCAAGTGCAGCTGGAGGCCGCTGCAGAGACCTGAGGATTGTCGGAACACTGGACTGAACTCGTTGAGAGCATGGAACTTTAAGTAAAGCTCTGTTCAGAACGAAGATAGAGACATTGATGAGACGAACAGGGGCCCAGGTGGAGATCTCTTTTCAGCACGAGTTGCGTCAAGTGTGACTCCAACGCGAGAAGTTTTTGCTTTTTTTCCCTTTTTTTGTTTTTCTGAACAATAGGAGTCTGCCTGTGAGGCTCTGAACGGACACAGGAAAGAAGCACCCTCCGGCAGGTCGGACTGCTTGTAGACCCCCCTTGTTGCCCGAGATTATATTGGACTTTTAGTGAGGAAAATGTACCCTTTTGCTCGTTTTGTCCCTGAAGACGGGCGTCCCCTAGCACCCCGTGCTGTTCCCCCGCATTTGCCAATGTTCTCTTCATGGAGCTTGCGTGTCAAAGTTGTTTTCATTTTTATACTGATGGTATCATTTGTACTATGCTTAGGTTTGTTCATATATTTGGAACTTCGTCATCCTGTGCACACCCTGATAATGTCTACTCCTGCTCCTAAAGAACATCATTTCCAGACTTTCGCTCCTCATAAAGAAAGACATCGACAGACATATGTCCATAATGCCTTTATCGAAATGCTGCACCAGACTCATAGTTCTACAAATGTTACTGATTGTTGGGTCTGTGGGCTTCTCCCGTCAGTAATGCATAAGCAAGACTTGTTTATATCAGTGCCTTTTTCTTACCTAGGTAGTTGTGAAGCCTGGTTTAAAATGTTGTCCATGTTGTACGAACACTATGCTATAGATGAACGTCGATTCTCAGAGAAGGATTATGCCTTGATTTTAGCATACATAGAGACACACCAAGGTTTCACCCCTAATGCTGAGGGAACGGATGGTACCCTTGACCCCACCGCCTGTATGAACGTGTATACTGATCATGAAAATGATACCTGGTTGAGGGATGAAATACTGGATTTCATGACTTTTAACTTTACTGAATATTTCAAATACTTCCAAGAGCGAAATGTCTCAAATGAAAAAATCATTCCGGTCCCGGTGTTGAATACATCCTCCTCTTTCTGTGTGCAGGGGATGGGGCATTTGTTCGTAGGATATAGCAGATGTAATTACACTTATAAACTACAGACATACAGTAGCCCCCCTACACTCACCCCTCCCAATGTTTATTTTGTATGTGGTGAAAACGCCTATACCTGGTTGCCCAGAGGGTGGATGGGTAGGTGTTACTTGTCTTTCCTTTACCCCCCCGGTGTACATAGCTCCTTCTGACTATCATAAGACTCATACTTTAAATCGATGAAGCCTAACAGCTGTAGGCGCCAGTAATGATGCCACTGACCAAACCGACACTCCAGCGCAACATTTTGTTGATATTATAAAAGGAGCGTTGCCCATATGGGGACCCATCCTAAATAGTAAGGAGGTTAGGAGGTTATCCAGAGTGGTGGAGGGGGTGATTAACACTACGGCAGGGATATTGACTAATATCACAGTGGAGCTCCAGGCGACCCGGCTCGTGACCCTTCAAAATCGTCTTGTTTTAGACGTTATCCTAGCTGATCGAGGTGGAGCTTGTAGGGTCATCGGCAGTTCCTGTTGTGTATATATACCTGACTCCGCCCCTTCCGTTCATCTAGCTATCCAGAAACTGCATCGACTAGCCTCTGAAATTCACACCGACACTGGTACTTGGTCATTGTCCGGGTGGTTCTGGGGTTTGGTGACCGCCTGGGGATGGAAGTTATTTATGATTCTCCTGGGGGCGGTAGGATTCCTTTTTACCTGTTGCATTTGCCTGCAATGCGGGCCGGCCTGTTGTGCATATTGTGCTACTCAGGTTCGCCGATCCATTCCTAAGCCCACGTCCAACCAAACCAGAATCGATGCTCAACGGACCCAGAAAGAGACGCATGATTTAATGCAGATTGATGAGGGTATTTTCGAAGACTGACTTCGTTATTAGCTATGCTGCGCTAAAGGGCCGTTCTGAGGTATTCAAGTTATTATGGTATGATAGCGCAGTATATCTAATGACGGTATGCTTAGCCATGGTACATTCGAAGGATCGAAATCCCCTTTACGTTTAGCCTGACAAAAGGGCCGAGAACCAAACTGCCTCCATCTTGGATTGCGGCTCTTTCGCTTAAGAGTCACGTGGCCCTCTTACACACCATCTGCCTTCCCTTTTCATGGTAATTATTAGGAGACAGACAGAGTTGCTGAGAAGCAAGGTCACATCTGCTAAAAGGGAGTATCAAGCGAATTCCTCCAGACCTGGGACGAGAAGGGAGTCACCCTTCCGACCTTCTCTGTAAAGATAGTAACCCTTTGTATGTGTAACCGAAACTAGAAATAGGCATGAGCTCATTAGGGGCGCCAGGACTAACTGGTACTTTTCCACATATAAGGTTTTGTATGCTATGCTGATAATGTATAAAAGTGTGTTACTGTCAAGGAGCCAGCAGTCTTCCTCGGCGCACCTGATGGGTGAGGATCGACGAGGCTCCTCTATATAGAGATCTATGGTGATTAATAAACGTTTGAACCTTCCACGTTGCCAACTGCTCCTTATTTAATGGATATTGCGGGCCAATGGTAAGTGTGGCCCTTGGAATAATTATTTTGACACAACACAGGAGAGCGACCTGTAGCATTATGCATTCATTTGACACCTCAAACCTATTTTGCAATTGGGGTATCAAGTTTGAGACCTGAGGGGAAAAAAGGTGCTTCTACATTTCTTAAGGGTTTGAAGGCAGAGTAATTTGTAAACATCGCTCAGATTTGGTTCTACAGGAAGGGAGTTGCTGGATGAATATCGAGAGGTGCCCAAGAAGCCCGAGGGTCATTTTGAGGTCCAGTCTTGTTTTGTGGTGTCCTGTCACACGATCATCAAGAGGGTTCAGCAACCAGGGGAGGAAGTAGATTCACCTTACAGTCCTTCAGAGACTTGTGGCTGAGTGTAAATTCAAGAATTTCACTGTTCAGTTGATAAGACAAATGTACACAACAAGAAGTACTGACTATGGGGAAGTTCACACGTGACGAGGTCATAAAAACAGAAAAAAGCATCAAGCCTTCTTTGGCATCAAATAAGGAATTGAATGATTCTCATTCCAAGTCAGTGTGTGTTTTTCCAATAGAAACTAGAATCAGCTCAAAAGGCCAATAGAAGTTATGATAACGTTTTTTTTAGACAATGCAGTTTCTGATGTAAGTGTGGGCATCAAACTCATATCAAGGGTGGCATACCCTTTCCTGCAAAAATTATGGGGCAGATCTACAAGAAACGAACACAGCGCGGTGCTGCGTTAGTTCCGAAGCACAGGGATGCAACATATTTACAACAATATGTCGCTTCCCCCTGCGCTGGCACACAAACTGCTGTCATGCGCTGGCACAGGCACCCTTGCACCATGGTGCAAGGATGCCTGCGTTGTGGGGAGATTATTTTTGTGCAGGAAGGGGCACCTTCCTGCACAAAAACAACCAATTCAGGTGATTTCCTCTTCCAATGTGTGCTGTAGAATAAAGCACGCATTGAAAGAGGAAAAAACCGAGGAGAAATTAAAACATTTCTTCTCATTGCACCTCGTAGCGTAGCAATCTGACGCATTTCCAGATTTACTATTTCCCGTAAATCCGGAACTGCATCAGTGGACATGGGTGTTGAGTGGGAACACCCACAGCAACACCCATGTCACACCCCTAACACGCAAAATGTTGCGTGAACAGGGGTGATATTTACAAGCACAGGTTAAGTCACACAGGCATACAATTGACGAAATTGGGTTGTTTGAAAATTGAGTGCTATTAACCATTTTTGCGGCATCTGTGTGAAATAATGGCAAACCATCAATATGATAAGGAACTGTAGACCTGGCAAAAAATAATATAGTGATGTTATAAATTGCATCCAGAAGTTTCCCTTCACTGGCAAGACCTCAGATATTCAACTAAACTAATCCGAAAAATGATGTGCGAAGACCCCGTAGATGCCTTTAATAACACTTTGTGCAAATAATATGGTGGTAAAATTCTGCATTCACAAAGGGTGGGTGGGGGTCTTCTATTCCACAGGAAATAAATCTATTGATAGGAATGCTTTCACCTAGAATTTGATATACATATTCATATTCATCCGAATGTTCGAAAAATACTTCCACGGTCCAAAACCGCATGGCAGGAGTCAAACCAAGAACCAAAACCATTACCCTGACCCCTGGAGATAACCCTCTCTCCCCTTGGCTAAGTATTTTCTGCTCATAGGGTTACTTTCAAGAGGAAGCATATTCCCTCTTATTCTCAGTGGAACCGTCATGTGGTTCTTCTTTCCAGCGTATTTTCTGATACCTGCTGCTTCTGAACTTCCCCGACCTGCCCACAACTTTAGCCTAGCATTAGGGAGTTCGTTTCCTTTTTGAAAAGGAGACTTTGCTTTGATTTACATATGTTGCCTTTCATAATGCAGTTTTCACATTACTAATTTAATTACTTGGATTATATTCATGCATGTTGTAATCAGGTACATTTCTATTTAAATTATTTGATTTGGAGATTGTAACTTTACACATTTTTTAATACATCTATAAGGTTTGCAAATTTAATCCCCTCTGTCATTACTGTGGGGCAAAATCTGCCTCACTGTCAATGAAATCTGAACAAACTTGTGAGTTCAGTATCACTTCCATTATAAAGTCCATCCTAATAGCCATATCTGAGGCCCGAGTTTGCGCCAAGTTAGCGAGGTGCATATACCATCCTTACCTATTCCGGCTATCAGAGTTCAAGGAAAGGCCAAGGAGCGGAGAAGTGGGATTTGTGTCCCAAGCTCTGAAGAACAGTGAGTAAGGTTTTAACACTTGTTTACTTTCCACTCTTCCGGAACATGTCACTTGAGGCTGCTGGGGCTAAGGAGAAGGGCCAGCACTTCATTGCAGCGTTCTTGGCTCACTCACCCCAGTGATTCTGGAAGAGTTGAACAGGGCTTTTACTAAAAAGAATGCTTCCCAGGGAATGAAAGACTGCAGATCACCGTAACTAAACACATATTTGAAAGGAGACGTGATCGTTTTATGTATTTATGATTCATAGCAGGATAGAACATGACAGTGCTTTGCTTCCTGAATGTCCTTCCCATAGCAGGCTCGCACTCCTTCAAGGAAACCTCCATGCAGCAGCACGTCTTGTGGCCGCCCCTTCCTCTTATACACTTGCTTACATCATCTATAAGCAGCCCATCTACACAAATCAGATCTGCCAACTTGTAGAACAATCTCACAGCGTGATGAGGAGGTGAGGCCTTGAAGGGGGCAGGGCCTTGTGCCGAGAAGGACCTAGGAGGCCCTTTTGAACCCCACCCACGCCCAAACTCCGTCCAGCCCCCCAAAAAAGCTTACTGAGGCTGGTGCTGATGTCCTGAGGTGTTTTCACACCCCAAAATGGACGTCGGCATTTCACAGCCTCTTGCAAACGAGCTAGAAAACCGCTATTTACAGTGGTTTACAGCTCGTTTTCACTACCACAGTATTATATCGACTCCACACTGGGTGGTCGTGCGATGGGAGCCGATATCGTGTGTCTCACTGTGGCGCCATGTGAGTCGGCAGGTATGCGAGATGCCTCTCACAAGTACTTTCTGGAGCAACTCACTCTTCCAACTGGAAGCTCAAGATGTACACCAGACAGCCTCCAATATTCTGAAACACTGAGGAGTGAAGCAGGCCTTGTCTGGAGGAGCCCAAAAGAAAAGAGCTCGCTCTCAGATTGTTGCTCAGGAAAGCACCTACTCTCAGGTAGGTCTCAAGACATTCAAAATGCTTCTAAGGGCTAGTGGCATCACAAAGTTACAAGCAACTTGGACTTGCGAAGCAGGCACAGATTTAGCAATTTGTGGTCGATGATTGGTCGGTCCTGATCTCACCATGATTGTAGCCTATAAACTCTTACAGATTTCCTATTGGCTGATGCTGACTGACTCATTCCATTTACTCTGTGCGCGAATATTGCATTTATCATATCTTGGTTACACCCTGGGGTCTGTAGTGAGCCATCTGGCCACTGCAATACATTGTATAGCATGCAGCCTTCCGGCCTGGGCTCGGGCCAGAGGTAATAAAGCTGTGACAGTCACTTGTGGTTGTCTGCACGTACACAGTATTAGTGTTGTGGTGTGTTACTGAGTGCTCCCTTAGCCTAAGCCCATTAAACCCATAACCACCACCCTACATTGGTGACGAGGCCAGCCCGAGCCAACGGTGTGCGCTGCAACCCAGCACCCATTGGTGGACGAAGTGGTGTGTCTACTTCCCGAGGGGCCGTGAGGTGGAAGGAGCAGCACTGTGGAGGTGCTGACCGCGGGTGTAGCAAAGAGGTAGCGAGGAAGTCCCCAGGTACAAGGGCGCGGTGCCTGCAGGCAGCTGTTGGTGTGCCAACACCCAGAGTGATCCCGCGGCAGGCAGGCGAGGCAGCCACTCCCGCTGACGTAACTAGAGTTGTCGGGGGAGGTGGTCTGCCAGACGACTTAGGAGACACTGGGGCATGGGTGCGGCAGCACGTGTAACTGCTGCGAGACCCGTCCTGCTTCCACCGGAGTTACTCCGCCACCGCCCTTTCCGAAGCACACAGTGTGAGCACGTGGAAGGGCGCACAGGAGGCGAGGAAGTGCCCAGCTGAGCGTTCGGCATAATAAGCGTGAAGTGCAACACGAGAGGAAGCCTCACGAGCAGGAGGTGAGGAGGCATGCCTGCAAGGCAACAAAACAGAAAGACAAAGGGAGAACTTTAACCAAACAGTACTGTACACGCTGAAGAAAAAAAAGAAAAAAACACATGGAAGAAGACAACATGGTCAGTCTGAGGGAAACACATACTTGCCAGGCAGCACAACATTAAGAGGGGTGACAGAAGAAAGCCCACATGCCGGAGGGGTAGCACAGTGTGCCAGGAGACAAAAGGAACTCCAGGACAACTTACCTGTGTGGAGCTCTGAACGCAATGTCTATTGAAGCTGGTAATGGTGCAGTAGGAGGACAGGGAGGGGTGCATGAGGCACAGTGGAACATCATTCTCACTTTGCGCTAGCCGCCCTTCCCCCATTCAGTCAACTAGCAGACCCGTCACAGATGCACCACGGTGGAAAAATTGGATCGAAAGCCTATAAAACGACTTTCTGGCAGCACGTGAGACAAATGGGGCAATCAAGTGATCAAGTGATGCTTCACATGGGTGGAGATTAACTGTATGAACTATTTCAGGATCTCGCCAACACAGGGGGACAGAATGACTATGAGGCAGCAGTAGCAGCCCTCAACTGACAATTCGACCCACACCTGAACCCCGATTTTAAACCCTTCAAGCTACAGCAGGCGAAGCAACAAGAGGGAGAAACCATAGATATGTTCTTCGCACGACTCCACATACTGGCAAGTTCATGCACAGGCATAGACAAACAATTTGAGATTCGGGCCCAGCTGATACAGGGCTGCGGGTCGGCTGACCTGAGGAAGCTCATCTTACGTCAGCCAGGCATCACGTTGGATGACATACTAATCTTGGGAAGGTCGCACGAGCTTACAGATGTCAGAGCAGGTGAGATGGAGTTGGCACTGGCACAGCGGTCGTCAGGGGCACCACAAACACTCCCCATCACCATTAAGGAGGAGAGAGTCGAAGCAATACAGAAAGGAGCTGGACGAGGGAGAAGCGGCACTAATACTCGCCCGGGGAGGCGGGGGTGCAACAACTGTGGAGTGGAGAGTCACCCGCCGAAGGCCTGTCCTGCCTATGGAAAACTGTGCCCCGAAATGTGGAAAAACAGGCCATTTTGCCAAAGTGTGCCAGAGTGCCACGAAAGGATCCAACATAGGATGAAGCGGCAAAAGGTTTGGACAAGTCCGACAGGTGAAACGAGGAGCTAAAACATCGGAGGACCTGGACACCCTGTGCCAACAAATGCATGTAGTGGACAAAGAAGATGACAATCAGGCATTCATCATGTCCTTCACAGGGAGAAAGAACCAGGAGAGGAGGCCCCAGCCAATGTGCCACATACGAATCAGCGACAGCCAGGTGACGGCGTTCATTGATACTGGGGCGTATGTGAATGTCCTGGATGCAGAGCACTATCATCAATTAAGTCCCCGCCCAAGATTAGTGGCTACGAAGGCGAAAATATTCACTTATTGGGGCAACACGCCCATTCCTTTACAGGGCGTAATCAAAGTGGACGTAATGCATGGCAAGATCTCAGCACGAATGAAGTTCCACATGACACAGGACAGTGCAGGTACGTTACTTGGCTGTCATTCGGTGGAGGATCTGGGTCTGGTGAAGTTTGCGCGTCAAGTCCACCAGTAACATGCAGCAGAGATCATGGCTGAATTTCCGGAACTCCTTGAAGGGCTCGGGTGCCTCAAAGGTGTGAAGGTCAAGCTGCACATAGATCGAGCACTCAAACCGGTGGCACTATGTCATCGGAGAGTGCCATTCCATCTGCAACCCCTCGTGGAGGTGGAACTTCACAAACTTGAGAAAGCACAGATCATTGAGAAAGTGTCGGGACCAACGTCATGGGTGTCTCCTTTGGTGATCACTCCCAAACCCAAACAGCCGGTTGTGTGTGGAAATGAGGCTGCCCAGCAAGGTAATAAGAAGGAAGAGAAATATAACACCCACTATCGATGAAATTGTCACTGACATCAACAGGGCGAAATGGTTCTCGAAGGTGAACCTCAACCACACTATACCACCATTTGATGTTAGATGAAGCCAGCTGGTACATAACGACCTTCTCGACCCATGTGGGGCTGACGAGATTCAAGCGAGTGAGCTTCAGGTATTCCAGGATGCGATCCTTGAGGCTCTATCAGGCTTGATAGGAGTCATAAACGTAAGCAACGATGTGCTGATCTCACAAATTGTGGAGGAACACCATGAGAGAATCAGAGCGACACTGAGGAGGTTGGTGGAGCAAGGTTTAACACTAAATACCGACAGGTGTGAATTCTTTACGGACAAAGTGGAGTTCTTTGGATACCGGTTCTCCAAGGAAGGCCTACATGTGGACCCAGCCAAGGTCGAAGCCATCCGTGCCACCACCATTCCTCAAAACCCAACAGAAATGAGAAGTTTCTTGGGGATGGCAAACTATTGCGGACGATTCATTCCACATCTGGCAATGATCTCGAAGCCCCTGAGGACGCTCACAAAGAAGGACACCAAATGGGTGTGGATGAGCGTGAAGTCGTAAGCCTTCCAAGAGGTGAGAAATGCTCTCCTCAAGGGAGCAACAGTGGCTTACTTCAAGCCTGGGAGCCTTACGGAGCTCATTGTGGATGCCAGTCCAGTTGGATTGAGAGCAGTACTCCTGCAACAAAACAAACAACAGGACTGGGTGACCATTGTGTATGCGAGCAAAGCACAGACAGCAGTGGAAACGAGATGTGCACAGATAGAAAGAGAAGCATTGGAGATCAGATGGGCATGTCAACACTTCGATCTATACCTCTGTGCGTATAAGTTTTGAGTGGCTACCGATCACAAGCCGCTAGTGCTGCTGTTCGGAGGGATGGCGAGAAATGGCCCTCCACGAATTGAAAGCTGGGCAGTCCAAATCCAACACTATAACTTTGAGGTGGTCTACAGGCCGGGAACAAACAATCCAGCCGACTATCTGTCTCGTCACCCCATTGCAGCGGATACCCAAGATCAGAGGGAGGTAGATGGAGGAGTGGAGAGTTTTGTGAAAATGATCACGGAACAAGCCTGCCCATGGGCGCTATTGTGATATCAAGAGGATGACTGTTTGATGGCAGTCAAGGAGGCGCTGTGTCAGCACCACTGGAAGAACTTTTTGGAAGGGGTGAAAAGGTTAACTGATGAAGAGAGAGAGGAGAGAACAGGATGGTGGAGGTGTAGAGATGAGCTCAGTAAAAGTGAGGAAGGTTTAGTGCTGAGAGGAACACAGATCGTGGTACACCGGAAGCTATGGAGAAGAACAGATGAACTCGCACACCAAGGATACCAAGGAATAGGGAAAACAAAAGCGAGGGTGCAAGCCAAAGTATGGTTCCCTGGGGTAGACCGTATGATCAACGAGCTTGTGAGAGGGTGCCATTCCTGCCTGATTACGGGAGGTGAACCCCCAGTCTCACTGATAATAACTGAAGCACCCCGCACCAGACCTTGGTCGTCCATAAGCATGGACTTCAGAAAGTTTCCTGATGGACGTGCTACACTGATCATGATAGACAGCTACTCAAAGTTTCCGATAGTGGAGGTAGTGCATTACACAGTGTTTTAGTGTATCAAACCGGTGATGGAGAAAACGTTTGCAATACTAGGACTACCATAGAAAATCCGAACAGACAACGGCCCGCGCTTCCATGGCAAGGAATTTCATGAGTACTTGCACCATCGCAATGTCAGACACAGGACAGTGACCCCTGGTGGCCCCACGCTAATGGAGAGGTTGAAAGGTTAGTGCGAACTCTCAATAAGACACTGAGGATTGGCGCGGACCAGCAGATTGAGCTGAAGGGGTGCCTGTATCAGTTCCTAAGGGTGTATCGGCAAACACCCTTTAACACGACTGGGTGCTCCCCGAGTGAGCCCATGATGAAGAGAGCGGTGTGAAACATCGTTCCAGTGAGTGAACGTTGGATGCTGTGAACAATAGATGGAGACATGGGCCAAGCCAAGAGGAATAAGAATAACGATAGAGCCAACCAGAAAAGAAGAGCGAGTAAAGTGGAACTTGGTGTGGGAGACCGTGTGGTGGTGAGAGACAGACATCCAGGAGGAAAATTCAGAATACTGTTCGAGAGAGATATCTGGGAGATTGTTAAAAAGTAAAAGGAACAATGGTCACGGCCTGGAGAGGAGATCAACAGTTGTCGAGAAATTTGTCATGGTTTAAAAAGGTCACTCCTTTGCAGGAGGCTGGAAGTAAGGGGTAACCAGGGACACAGTAACAGGAGCCCACATCAGGGAGTGAGGTGGAGATGGAAGTACCACTGCCGATCTGTTTGCATGAGAACATCGAGCCTAATAAAACAGAGGAAGAGCGTGAGCCAGATGAGGAATCTGGAGACCCAGAGTAAGAAGGAGAGAGGGCACCTCAGTGTGGACATCCCTATTGGCTGAGAGAGAACCCCCGTCCAAGCCAAAGGTTGCGAGATTGTGTTTGTAGAACCAGTGGCTGACCATGTGAAATGAAACTGGAGCTATGCTTAGCTGTTGTTATAATTTAGTTACAATGCTTATGAAAGGTTAGGAAGGCTGTAGGGAGCCATCCGGCCACTGCAATACATTGAATAGCATGCAGTCCTCCAGTCCGGGCTCGGGCCTGAGGTAATAAATAAAGGTGCATCAATCGCTCGTGGTTGTCCGCAGGTACACAGTATTGGTGTTGCATTGTTTTACTGAGTGCTCCCTGAGGGTAGGCCTATTACCCCTATAACCACCCCTCTACAGGGTCCTCTGCCCGTGTAAGTACCTGTCACCTGTATGATTTGTGTATGATCATGTTATTGATCGAAATAAATAAATAAATAAATAAATAAATAAATAAATAAATAAAATAACCTGTCACCTATCAATAAAATGCCAGTGATTCTTTATGTGCTTGAATAGGCTTTTCACTACTGACTATAAATTTGCACATACTCCATACAGCTTGTGATTATCTCCATTTGCACTGCACCTATTTTATATACACTACAAATGCTTTTTCTGTGTAAAGCACCGACGACAGTTGGCCCATCTGCTGAAAACCAAATAAATCAACACAGGAAAAATATTTTTAAAGGGACAAACTGTCCCACAGTGCTGCTGTCAGGAGAAGCATTCGGGATTTCACCTGTAAATGCCTGACTGCCTAGCAGGGGTGTAAATGCACCAGAGCCCAGAGTGTTAAGGGGCCCTTTAAACCCTGCAAAAACAACATTTGATGGACAGAATGCAGAACAATGTCATACATTCACCCTAGTACAGAGATCTGGGCCTACATCCATCGTTTTTTTGCTCACCATGCCTTTCCAGTTTGAGCCCAGCCATATGCAAATCAGTCTTGACCCTGTGCCTCATGGGTTCAGTCCAGCCCGAACTGCTAAGCCAGGTCCTCCCTGGACTGGAAACAAGCATCCTAGGACCGGTTTCAGGGTTTCACCCCTCTTCAGCCAGGATAGCTTGATTCCAGTGGCATGGAGAGCACGGGACCCACGTCTGGGCATACCCTTCCCACTCGGGGTGACAAAGGCAAAAACAACAGTTGATGGACACAATGCACAACAATGTCATACATTCACCTCAGTACAGAGATCTGGGCCTAAATCCATCGTTTTTTTGCTCACCATGCCTTTCCAGTTTGAACCCAGTCATATGCAAATCAGTCTTGACCCTGTGCCTCATGGGAACAGTCCAGCCCGAACAGCCAAGCCAGGTCCTCCCTGGACTGGAAAAAAGCATCCTAGGACCGGTTTCAGGGTTTCACCCCTCTTCAGCCAGGATAGCTTGATTCCAGTGGCATGGAGAGCACAGGACCCACGTCTGGGCATACCTTCCTACTCAGGGTGACAAATGCAAAAACAAAAACAACAGTTGATGGACAGAATGACTGGGGGTGAGTGCTTGCAATGTTCAACACTCCGTCCATCATCCCCTTTGGTTTTGCCCTTTAAACCCTGCCAATTGCTAACTTTTACTACACCAAGAGCAATCAAAGGGGCCATTTTCTCTGTCTGCAGCAGAGTCCATGGCAATCTTGCTATGCTACTGCTGCCTGGAGAGTTGCTGCACTGTAGCACATACACTTTAAACATCCAGCAGTCTGTAGGGGTTTACAGCATGTGTTTGCTTGTGCATCTAGGTGTTTGTATGTATTCAGATGCACATGGATTGTGCTTGCAGATTTTTGCTTGTTCTTGAAAGTTTTGCATGTTTCAGTGTGTTTGTGTGTGGTTTGTGCATGTATTTGTATGAAGTTTTGAGCGTTTCAATGTACACATGCATGTATATGTGTATCCAGGTGCACGTAGGTTTCTGCTTGCATATTTGTGTATTTTAATTTGTGCGTGTGTGTGTGTTTGTGTGTGTGCAGGCTTAAATGCATATGCTTATAACCCACCCCAGATAGGTGATTGATCCTACCGAAGCTATTGCTGCTGCTCCACCACCCCTACGCCCCCAACCCTGCAAATAAATACCTCAGACCATGGGTGGTGTACAAAAAAACACAATTTATTAGCGTTAACAGTTTGTATCATTAATGTGGGCCACAGTCATGTGATTAGCGTTGATCATAAATCATTAGACCATCATAAATCATTGATTCGCATAGTCTTAGGTTGATTGAGTCATCACCGTAAATAATCTTTGACAGCACTCTCCAGTGAAGGCCTTATAGGGTAATGCGTCGTGGCTAGTAGGCCAGTCCCGGCCGGTATGACTCGCTGGTGGGGAGCACAGGGAGGGGCTCACGTGTGCGCGGGGGGTTTATTTAAAAAATAAAAATAAAACGTTAACTTATCTGTCCTGCGTCGTCGGTCTGCGTCGTCCTCTTTACTACAACAGGAAGCAGCCACAGGCAGCCTCCCTCCCCCCCCCAAGCCAATCACAACGCTGCAATCACAACGCTGCAATGGCAGCGCTGTGATTGGCTGGGACGCCGACCACACAGGCGTCTATGGGGCGGCCATTTTCTCCATGTAGACTGCATGCAGCCCTATTAATGCAGAGTGCGTATGACTGGTTTGGTCGGCCCTGGGGTCGACCAAACAGTCAGCGCCCTCAGAGTGGGCATGTCAGGATCTCACCTATATTTCCACAGGAACGTCATGGAACTCAAGTATGGTCTGCAACGTCTCCAAACCACCTATTGTGTTTATCTATGTTGAAGCAACAAAAGGTGATCCGGGGAAGAAGGGAAACAAAACAAGGAAAGAAGGAGAGACAATCTCTAGTCGCTACCCACGAACTGCAGGAGTACGTCAAAGCAAAACAAAGGGCTGTAGATAAAAAGGAACATACATCAGAAAACAACCAGTACACTCTGTTTACACTGTGTTTTATGCAGGTTATGCCTTTACCTAAAAGTCACTCTTCAATCTCAGGAAAGCAAAGGAGTGTTTGTAGTGTACCAATGTCTATTTGCAGCTGGAAAACGTAAGGAAATATTACAATAGAAAAATTAGTATCTAAACAGGCTGTTTGTAATTTTAAGGGAATGTATCTTGCCCATTTTTGTAACAGACCTTGTTCAACTATACTTCTTGTGCAGGTAAGCAAAAATGTAATAACAAATGTATTCCCCTTTTTCTGAATAACTTCTCATTTGTTTCCTTATAGGATCGTCGGGATAGTGAAGAAGAGGAAGTGCTTAGTAAAGTCCTGGTCCCCAAATCAGCAAAGTGAGAGAATAGGGCTACACACAACATAAAATAAAGAGCAGCGCAAACGCGCTGTTACCGTAACCATGGTCAGAGAATCAATAACGTTTTTCTTGGCTTCTCTTGCAGGAATCCCAGGAACCGGGCAGGAGGGGTGCAGAGGAACCGGCGAGCCGCTGAAGGAAGTCGACCCGACGCGGAAGTGAGGGAGCGCGACGCACAGGATGTGATGCGGTAAGAGAACCAGAAGGCTGGAATGCGAAGCGCCTTCACACAGAAGAGGCTGGGTTTTAATGTGCACGACCCAGCCATGCGCATGTGCATCTTTTATTCCACGGCCATGATAGTAGTTTGAGTGCCCCCGAACTGGCAACCGTGACAGGGCAAGCCACTCCTCCCCTGCCCTCCAGCAGACATGCCCTCCCGCCCGACCCCAACCAAACCCTTCTGCTTTCTCGCAGTGCAAGAAGCACAAACATAAAATGGTATTTATTATAACATAAAATCGTATTTATAATACCATATGTTTCTGCTTCTTGCACTGCGAGAAAGCAGTGTGGCGACACTCCTCCGCTCACATGGAGGATCCACACCTGTTGTAGGCGTCCCTTGCAACCGATGTGCGGCATTCTCAGCTGTCTCCAGCCAGGCCTGGTTGTAAGTGCTGTGTCCGCCCTACAGCTACCCTCTAATTTGACTCATCCTTTCCCCTCAGGGCCCTGTTGTGAGGCATCCGAAAGACACTGTTATGGCATCTTCTTCCTTTTTGATGACCTACTTCTAGCGTCCTACTGTGTTACTGATGGCGGTTATTGGTGCTGCCTCCACCACGCTGCTAGTGGATTCACGGCCACCGTCAGCTCTCCCTTTTCCTACCAAAGTGTCTAAACCTACAAGAACCCCATGAGCTCAAGAGCACAACGATGTTCAAGAGGAACATGTCTATTCCAACCTTGAGGTGAACCTTGTCATCTGAGTAGTAATCCAGAACGCTAAGGTTGGTGAGGCTGTGCCAACTCCCACCCTGTATCTTTGCAAACTATGCTCATTGAAATATTGAATTCTCTGCTAGACCTCTCTACTGCACTGTGATCCACCACTCTTGTTAGACCTGGCATCCTTGGTGTGCTTTTCGCCCTAACGTTTTGTTGTTCAGCCCTCCTGTTTTGCTAACTTCGATTTTGCTGGCCTTAGGATTTTGAGTACTTTACCACTGCTAACCATTGATAAAGTGCTTATGCTCTCGGCCCAAAAAAAAGGTAGAATTGGCTTATACCCTATTGGCATATTTTGTTTACTTGTAAATCCCTAGTAAGTCTCTAGTAAAGTGGCACTACATGTGCTCAGAGACTGTAAACTAAATGCTACAAGTGGTCCAGCAGCACTGATTATGCCACCCACTAAAGTAGCCCTTTAAACATGTCACAAGTCTCCCATTGCCAGTGTGCGCAGTTTAAAACTGCCATGTCGACCTGGTAAAATAAACCTTTCGCCAGGTCTAAACCTCCCTTTTCAATACACAGAAATCATTCCTAGGATATGCTCATGGCAGCCCAGTGGACAGGGTACATTCTGTTTAAAAGGTTGAACATGAACTTTTAAGTTTTACATGTTTTACATGTCCTGCTAGTGAAAAACTATTAATTTTATTTTTACTACTGCAGGGCTTACCTCTCCCGTAGGATATCATTGGAGTCACTTTATTACATTTAATAGGCTGTAACTTCCAAAAGGGAACAGGTAAACATTTCATGTTTGGTGTCTTTGGAATTGTAATTAAAATGATCTATTATGGTGAAGTTGGATTTTAAATTACTGTTTTGACACTTTTAGAACATTGGCATTTTCCTGCATAATTTAGTGCCTACAGGCTTTGTGTATTCCTCCTAGATAGTCACACACAATAGAGGGTTAGGTGTCCTTGGATTAGCCATCACTGGCAGGATAGGAGGGCGGAGCTGTTCACAGCCCTGCTTACACATGAATAGGCTGTGGTCTGCATCTACACAAATGGCTGCATAACCCCTGTAATTAATCTGTAGCTAGGGCAAAGGAGGCAGGAAGCCTGTGCACTTCAAGGAGAAACCTCTAGAAGTGTCAATTACTTCAATGAAGGCAACTGGTATAAATATTAGACCTCAAACACCAACTCTTCAGTACACTTCTGGGTCTGTGGCGACTCTTCTAGGAAGTAGGACTGCTCTGCTGCTGAAAGGAATGCCACCCTGCTGGACTGCTGCCCTGTAGAATACTGCCTTGCTGGACTGCTGCCTTGCTGGAATTCTGCCCAGCTGCCTTCTTGCCTCAGTCAGAGGGATCTGGACCTGAACCCAGGACTCCCATGGTGACTCCAAGGGCTAGACTGCTGGCCACCTGTTCAGAGCCACAGGGACATAACAGGCTCCCAACAACTAAAACCAGCACCCATGTTCAGCTGAAGCCAGCCCCCGACCCCCAGGGGGTGACCCTCAGGTCCTGGATCCCTGGTGTGGCCCCAGAAACCTGAATTAAAGTTTTTGCTCTTCGCAACTGCAATCAGACTTGTTGTCGCTGATACCTTGTTAGTTACCCAGCCCACTAAGTTCTGCCAGCTCAACCCTTTGTGCTACAGCTTCAACCACTAGTGGGGAGCAAGACCCCCATAGCTCAAGCCTGATGTTCAAGCCAACAACAGGATATTCGTGGTACAGTGACACCCATCCACAACTCCTGTCCTGCTCTTCGCACTACATTGATTGCTTGGACACTTCCCGCTTGTTGCAGGCCCCTCCACTACGAATGGGGCCCTTTGCGCTGGACTGAGAAGGTAACATTTCAGCAGGACTAACCTGGTTCCTGTATCCGGCCCACGCGCCATCGTGATCTGCCTGAACTTGTGACTTTCTCCCGATCTTGCATGACTAGATAGCCACAAGGGACGCTTTGGGCTTTTTGGTACAATTTTCACTTAAAACTTTAAAATTGCATATCACCAGCTCTACTGTTTGGATTTTTGTCATTTTGATCTTGATTAATGTATTTTGCTTTATTTTTGTAAATATGTGTGAGATTTTTCTTGTGTGGTGTTTTCACTTTATTACTGTTTGAAGTGCTGCATAAGTACTTTGCACATTGCCTCTAAGTTAAGCCTGACTGCTCTGTGCCAAGCTACCTGAGGGTTGAGCATAGGTTAATTTGTGGTTTGCTTGTGCCTCACCCTGACAAGGATTATGGTTACTGATTGAGTAGGGTTTCACCCTCCTTCATCAATAACCCAATTTCTCACAGCCCCCCTTAAGTCGAAGCGAGCTATAATGTTGGGCCAGAGGATGGCTGCAGGTCTAACTAATCTAGCAACCTCGGCTAAATCTGCTTTCATGACCTCAAGCACCTTTCGCCTGTTTAAGTCCATGAGGTTGTTCCCACTCAGATGAACTACAGCAGCGTCCAGTCTTCCTTGCAACTGCAGGGCCCACCGCACCACTGGAGATAGCTGTGCCCACTGCATTCAGGTTTACCGAAACATGTCAGGTCGGTGTTGCAAAGCCAAATCCCTCTGTACTGCCAAATGCTGGGCCCTCATGATGCAAGAGTGCCCCATCAACCATACCGTCCACATGCTCCGGAGGCTCCCTGCTGAGAAAAGAAAAGGTACGTCTTAACTTGAGTCAGGTCAGATGGCCTTGAAGCCTGAGACCTCCGCCTGGTGGCCAGTTTTCAGATTGCATCTTCCTCCAAGCCAAGCCATGTGTGGCTGCCCCTATGCACAATGAGTGGGTGCTGAAGTACCCCGGGGTAAATCAGCCTGTTCCAGGGCTCTCTTCATAACAGCCGTAGACTGGAATGTGCTTAAGAAGGTCCCGTCATGGTGTAAGAACAACAGGGCCTTAACCATAAATAGTCTGAAGTCAGGCAAACTGGTCAACGTTTGGGTGAGGTAATGCTGTCAAATTCGATTCGCAAGAGCTTGCCCTTTCCATCTTGATTGATTTTTGGTCACCGGAGCCTTAGCACCATGTGGTCACCACCCATGCACACATCCCGTGGCTGCAAGCAGGAGTGGTCCTGGTCTCTCTTAGATAGGGCCACTAGTTCGCTGACGCTATAAACCTCAAGAAGGCCACCAACATGCATGGATGCATGCGGGGATAAGCGTGTCTGTATGATAGCGACACCACATTTACGAAAGGAAGTCCACTTGCAAATTGCCTCATTCTTTCTATTTGCATATCTGTGTTGGTTGCCATGCTGCTCTTGCGGAATTAAAGTAGAGCTGTCCTCTGCCAGCAGACTTGATGCATTGCAACACCGTATAATAATTTATTATTGGCATGGCAAGGACAATGCAGGAATTTACTAAATGAACCCCACTGTGAAAGAACTTGACCGGAAGATATCAGAGCGCTTTACATGAGCACCAGTTGCATTACATAAGGACACATTCATTTTTGTTAGGCACAGGGAGATTAAGTGATTTGCCCAGAATCACAGGACGTTGAGCTTTGCTGCAGAGACTCGAACCTGGTTCCCCAGATTTGAGGTCGACCCCCCCTAGGCACATCCTCTCTTTCCAAACATCTTCTAGGCTGAAAATCATGCCAATTGGCTGTCAGACGGATAAAGTGGTGTTACTGGTGAACATGATAGCCAGCAGTGGATTTATCAGGGCTGTGTTGAATGTATGTTAGTGGTTCTGCTTCGTGTACTCTTTTTTAAGTTAGTGTAGTGTAGTGTGACATAGTGATTTCAAAGGTCTGTGCCAGGAGCGGGGCAGGCGAATGACCCTACTTTACAAGCTCAGTGCACAGTCCCTGTTTGCGCCACAGAGCACCCTTAACTGGATGTGCCTGGTCCATACCAGTACGGTGTGCCTGCTTGCAAAAAAGATCTTGTTTCCAGCTTAGCTGCAAACTCGTGTCAGCTCTGTGGATTGTGTATTAGTTAAAGGTGGACCTGTTATGTTTCATATAGGTACCCTAATATAGGCCCGGATAACATCATGCCCCTTCGCCTACATTACCTCCCCTACACTACACTGTAACAAGCCTTGTAGGATTGAACCTTTTACCTAGTTCTAGTCCTGGGTGTAGAAGGAGGGTTTCTCCTAAACAATAGTGTCCTATAACTCCATCAATAGACTCATACAGTATGAATGAATATTCATGAGGGTTCTTAGAAACCAGGCTGGGGCTGCACCACCTTACTCCCCATATCTACGTACACGGTCCATCCTATACGTTATCCCGAAATCCAACAATGGCTTAAACAAGCAACAAGGGACAAAGGAACCCTAGATACTTTCTGTATAAATATAGCACCTCTTGCTAGTGTTAGTCAGGGGGAACCGAGACTTCCAGGCCGACACACTGACCAGAGAAGCAGAGGCTCTTGCACGAAGATGCTCCAGCTGACAGCAGTCCGAACATCCCTCATGGGGTGTCCAACTCGAGACCAAGAAGGGCTTCTACATTCTCACACTTCAGGTAATAGGGTTTGACTAAATCCTAGAGGGATTCTTGGCTTCACACTTACTCACATGCTAGGTACACTTAGGTACATCTAGATAGGCATTGTAGGAGTATGTGCACTTTTATTATGCATTTTATATTAATGTATTTACTCATGCTTATTGCAAGATGGTAGGACTGTACTATCCTTTTATATTCACTGTCCTGCTAATCATATATCTCTTCTACTGTCTAATGGTTGTTTCAGCTCATATATTTTACACAAGAATAACAACTGTTCAATAAACCCTTATTGAAATGCCCAGACTGTTTATTCTGTGTATCTCTGAGATAAACTAAATGAGCACGATTGACTGAGCGAAAAGTAGTACATTGTTTCCACGATCTTGAGAGATCAGGGATGTCATGTTCCAAGGTTGCCAGAAACTAATCGCTCCCCGATAAGAGGAGACACTAGTGGCACTGTTAGCTAGCTAAATGGAAATAGGCTAACATTTCTCAGTTGGGGTGTATGGAACCAGTCTGCCACCAATACCACAGTTTATGTTATCCTAACACGCAGGTCCTGCATGGGTACTATAGGAACTACACGATATTGCGCCACCAACGTTGGTGGGTACTTATTTAACAATAGAATCTGAGTAGTTTAGTCGTGCTATTCTCAGAGACCCCTACTCACAAACACCAGAGACGTCTGGAGTCGGAGGGCACAAACTCCACCACAGCTGAGTAGGCAAAATATCCTATTTATTGGCTGCTGGTTAATCAAGCTTGAAGGACATACTGTTCCTAAATTGTGCAAAACACCTTATCTTAGTTCCCTTGAACAAACTTCTTCGTTTTCAAAATGGCTGAGGCTGAAAATAATGTAGTATTGGAGAGACGCCTCTCAGCAGAAGGTGAAGAGGCGGATGGAATTCTCATTCCACCTAAATTCAGGCATCCTATCACCCTGAAACTACTAGAACATGGTTTATCAGCAATGGGTGGCTTAGTAGCCTTTGTGATTGAGGCACACAAATCAAACAAAACAAAGGCATTCTATTTGTGGGTTACATTCCCAAAAGCAGATGCTAGAACACATACATTTCACTCTTACACAGAGGGAGATGCACCAGCGGAATATGGTCCTTGCGAGGACATAGAAGTTCCACTCACGTACCAGGAACATTTTTACTGGTTTAAAGGTGCCCTACCCCACTTAAGACACAGAGTAAGATTAGGCCCGCTCGGAGGAGACGGAGCAACATAGCCAATATTAGCGGCCTACACACCACATCCTGACATTGATAGAATGCCACAGCCAGACTTACTCGCTCAACACAAAGATTTAATTAGAATCTACAGAAAGCTTATGCAATTCGTCATGCGGACTTTCACAGTCCAACCAAAAACAGTTGCAACAAACAGAAAACCAATCACAGGGTACAGCAACTAAAATAACTCCACAAACATTACACGCGGTAATGGGCAAAATGCGGAAAACAACCGTTACAGCGCAGTCATTACATTGCACTACCTTTACAGCACAGTCATTACAACGCAACATCCTTTACATTGCATGCCATTACAACGCAGCCATTACACAGCATATCACTACAACGCATGTCATTACAATGCATGTCACTACAACGCATACCACTACAACGCATACCATTACAACGATAGTTTTTACCCTGACACTATCCAACATTTACCCTACTGTTGCACTCACCGGAGTGGGAATAGTAATTTTTACCCCTCCACTATCCAACACTTACCCTAAAGTTGCACTCACTGGAGTGGGAAAAGTAAATTTTACCCCTCCACTATCCAACACTTACCTTAAATGCAATTTAATGATATGCGATGTAATGGTATGCATTGTAAAGGTATAATGCAATGTAATGGAATGTGTTGTAAATGAAGTTTCTAAAAATGCCTTGTGTTGGCATGCGATGTATAATCATGCATTGTAATGGATGTTGCGATGTAAAAACTGCATTGTAAAGGCATGCGTTATAAACGTGAACAAATAGCATTCTGAGTAGCTCAGAAAATAACTCAGCTCGGGGCAGTATTCCCAAATACTACCATGTTTGAAAAACAGAGAATGCAAACAATCTGCTTGCCCATGGGGATAACACCAAAGTAAGAGGATTGTACCCTTTGGGGCAAAGTCTTTGCTGACAGATATAGCAGAACTCATGGTATTCCTTTATTAGCTGTGAAACCGGATGTATTGATACAAATACAAAACGAGTACAGAGCAGAGCCTGCTCCGAACTTAGGGATGAAGTTATTAAATAACTACGACCAGGTATCAGCCATAATACTAGCTAATATTAAAGGGGTAGCAGCCAACGTCTAAGGGAGTTCGGTCCATTGGACCAACAACACGAACTGCCCAAAATAATAGAAACTGCATATGCAGAATTAGGCAGAGACAGTTTGGGTAGGAAAGCTTTAAAACCACAACTGATGGGCAGTCCTGAAAAGGACACTTCTAAGCAGACACCTGCTTCTTCTTCTAAAAAGAAGTGGGATAATAAAAAACAACAAAACATGCATATGCACAGGAGGGGGCAGTAGCCCTAGCTCCAGCATTGTATAAAAATCATGCAGGGTGGGATGAGAAGTCAACCCACCATGTGATCCCATTAACAGTTTCACCAAATGCTCAAAGGCAATATCCAATAAAGCAAGAAGCTAAAAAACAAGTCAGGGAGATCTTGATCAACTTGAATACCAAGGGGTGATTGAAAATTGCACCTAACAATGAACAATCCTTTGTTTCCCGTATCAAAACCAGACAATTCATATTGTCTAGTTTTAGATTGCAGACAGACACTTGTACTAAGACATTTGCAGTTCAGAATGCACATAGTGCCGCATTGATGAATAACATTGTGCAGAAAAAATACAAAACAACAATTGATATCTCAAATGGATTTTTCTGCCAAAATATAGCGCCTGAAAGCAGGTATTTGACTGCATTCTCAGCGGTAGGGTCACAGCGACAATTTTGTCATCTCCCCCAGGGGTATAGGAACAGCCCGGGGGTATTCTCAGCAAGAGTAACTGAGTTACTCCAAAATTTTGAAGATGAAGCATTGTCCTATGTGGATGATATTTATCTAACGGACGATGACGTAAAGAGGCACTTGACCAGGGTGAGCACCATTATTATGGGATTCGCCTCTGAGGTGGACTATTTTAGATTTTTTTTAAGTTAAATTTGTAGCCCTCAGTGTCCCGTTTCTAGGGTATGAGCTTTCAAGTGAAGGGAAAAGCCTGGCAGCTAACTTTTTAGAAATGTGTGCTCTGCTCCAACGTCCAAAAACATAAAAAAAACTTACAAACAATACTGGGATTCCTAAATTTCGGCAGAACATACATTTTAGATTACGCAAAAAGAGTAAAACCTTTCTATGACTTAATAAAACCTGACTTTTCAGTTAGACATTGGACACAGGGACATTCCAATGTCCTACGTTCACTACAGGAAGACATGATTGCTTCCAAACACTTACAGACACGCATAAATGTACGCAATTTGGTGATTCGTGTAATAGCGGGTCAATGCAGGTACACTTACTTAACCTTTAATGAAGGCGAAACAGTACCATCGCATACAAATCACACCTGTACACAACGCAGAAATGCGTTTCACTTCAACAGAAAAAATCCTGACAGCAGTTCAGACCGCTGTAGTAAGAGAAAGAGCACTGGCTCAGGGGAAACGCATAATTGTCGTAACCCTAGTACCGGTTTTAGAAGCTGTTACAAAGGCCCACAATCCAAATGCAAAAGCCTTACATCCGAGAGGGATACAATGGGCACATTTTCTTACTGCAACGGACGTTGAATACAGATTTGATCCAAGTCTAAAATCACAAGCATTCCTGCAATACAAACAAGAATATTCTCCAACAGATGAACTCTTGCCTCTAGATCAGAATGCATATATTATTTACACTGACGGATCTGCTCAACCAGCCATAGGGATTGAGCAACAATACAGCGCGGCATGTGCTATCGTTAAAGGTCGCATGCAGGATGGAAAGTTCCATCCAAGTTGCACTAAAACGCAATCTCTAGGAGACTGCACGGCTCAGTTGGCAGAATTAAAAGCACTAATACTGGCACTTGTAAATACGGATCATGAATTCCCTACACTGATTGTGTGTCATTCCTTTTACTGTGTGCAGTCATACAATGAGTATTTACATCATTGGGAACTAAACGGGTTTAAAGATGCGAAAGGTGGCTCAAATAAGCATAAAATGCCATGGGAACAGGTAGTAGAATTGAAAAACGAACTACCGAGGGCTCACTTGATACATACACTGAGTCATCAGCGTGATGGTGTTCACATTGAAGGGAATTCATTGGCTGATGAAGCCGCAAAGGGGTCTGTACGCACGGCTTCCGTAGCTGCAATCACTCGCTCTAAAACGAGAATAGACGGTGATATAATGGTGGCTGTCATTGCTTTGTGGAAATGTGGATTTTCCTGGTCAGTTATGTCCCCTATCTTGGACCCCAACGGTTCTATATGCATGTTACAAGTACATGTATGTTCCCTCCAGTTCCAGTTTCTAAGACGCAAACATATGTGTGTCTACCGTCAACATGTTCTCTGTCAGATCCGCCATCAATGGGCTGGATATTCGATTCCTAAGTATAAAAGGCCACCGACTTTATATGGCCAAGTTACTCCATTTTTACAGTTCAGGCGAGTAGGCCCGATTCTGTCCTCAAAGCCTTTCCCTGCTCTCTGTCTCTGACAGCTTCAGCTTGAGCTCGCATCTGTATCCATGAACTTTGTCCTACTCCCTGTGCAGCTAACGGTGCCTGCCTCGGCTAGTTTTCGCCTGTCTGCCAAGAAGTTGTATTTCACCTTCGAATTATCTATTTTGCTCTTCAGCCGATGCATTCTTGCCTAGTAGTTTAAGTAAACATTCCTCCAGTTACCAAGCAAAAGGCCAGGCTTCTCTGTCTTCATGCAAGTGATTCATAGCCCTGTTGCTATGGAAAGTTTTCTGCCCCTCGCATCTCATATAGACACTTAGACGCTTGTACACGCACATAGTCAGTATAGAATAGATTCTGTCCGAGAGTCTCCTCCTTGTGGATAACATAGTTCTTTAAACATAGGATGTTAGATATGATTTGGGATTAGGATGACTTGACCCCAGACTTCTCGTCTCCACATGTAGAGCTAAATGTCAAGTCCCCTTCACCCCCTAGTTACACGTCAATTACACGTCATGCTGCTGCGCGCGCATCTATGCCAAGTATTATCTTATAGATCCACCTATGTCTGATAATGCAAGCCAATCATGTTTCTTTTATTCCTTATTACGCCTAGTTTCGATTATGTCACTGTTACGTCATTTTTCTTATCAAATGTTACGCCTTCTACATTCGTTTCATTGTAATGCACTTATTATAAAAATGTATGTCTGTTAATAAGTTATTGTACTTCACTTCCTGAACCCTCGTGGTGACGGAACCTGAAGGCCGCCACTCGAGTCGGCCATTTTGAATGGAATAAAGCCCATTAGAAAACCTCTTATACCACGGATTCTGCCTCTTGTTATTTTGAGCTATTTTACTTTATTTTAAGACTCCGTACGAAATTCAGTCAGGTAATATTTATTTTATTTACCACATAATGGCGCCCGAATAGGGACACTTTCTCATCTCACGCGCCGGCGGTGCGTTGCAGGCCCGGTCTCCTGCCACAGCTGGACGGACCATAAACGCGTACCAGCAGGATTTCCTGTAAGCTCCCTCCGGTCAAGCGGGGGCGACTGAGGCTGCGATCAACCCAGACGAGGCGGTGAGAAGTGCGAAGTATCCCGACCAGAGCCTAGCTGAGAGAGCAAGATCCGAGGTATACAGAGGCCCACCAGGTTTTCCGAAATTCCGACGTCCAGAGGGTCCGATGTCCGCAGTTATCGAGTCCTGTCCATTCTCTGAGGCCTTCCGTTTCAAGGAGCTACTCGGTGAGTACCATCGCCGGGGAGGCATGTTGACGTGCACATAGGTTGTGCCGGTCAAGACGGATTTGGGTACACAAATCCGGTCTGCACTGTTTAGCAGTGTATATGTACTGTTTAGCAGTATATCAAGTATTCCGAAGTATTCAGTTATTGTCAAGAATTCAGCGTGGTGATTAGTTAAGCAGACTGTCATCATTGTCGACCATTATTAAATGTTTAATGTTTAATGTTTAAAGTATTCAGAAAATGTCTTGCATATTGTGGTATGAATGACTGTTCATTGTTCACTGTTCATTATTGTGTTTCTCGTATTAAGTAAGTTCAAGAGTAAGTATCAGATCAGTTGTTAATATGCCGCTCTTCTCGAAGTTAAGACAGATTACCACCAGAAAAGGGGTGCTTGAAGAAGCAGTTCCTATTCCTCCTAGAGACACTCCAGGACATTTCATGTACCATAAACATGGCATAGATGCCATATTGTTTCTTGATCTATGGGTAGATTATACCAAGGGATTACCGGAAAGTCAAAGGTGGCCCATAGCGGGAACCTGGGATGCAGAGTGCATCATGAAAGTGGAGGAAGAGTTATGGAAAAGAAAGGTCAGACAGTCACAGAAAGACGCTATCGAGTTATGGCGTAAAGAATCTCATAGACGAACAGAAAAAGCACGTAGACAAGAAGAGAGGAGTAAAGAAAGTTCAAATAAAGTTCAAGAAAATCTATTAATTGAGGAAGGTATCCGAGTGAAATCAGAACAAGTAAATAGACAAAGTAATGCTCTTATGAATGGTATGTATCCCCTTCTAGCCGAAGGATTACCTAAGGCTGCTCCAGAGATACCAAAAGACTTGCCACCCCCATTATTTCCAATTAAGGTACATCCAAAAGGGCGTCCCAGAACCGCAGAAGACGTTTTCCTTTCCTCATATCTAGATGATGCAGCCCCCGAGTATGCTAACGCCACACCACATAGACCGTCTGGCGGAGGGGTTCAACGTCAGGATCAGGTATCTGTCCCCGTGCAACAGCAAGTCCCGACGCAAGTTTCGGCAAGCACATCTGTTTCCGCATCTGTTTCCGCAGTCGACTCTACAGGGGTATCGACACCCATAGTTGCTGTGTCACGTTCAACGAACCCTTTCACACCCGACGCCCCAGATGGGGCCACGGGAGGTGCTAGCAGTACTTTTACACCACCTAGAATAAATAAACTTGTCTTTCAAGAGTCAGCACATTCACGTACACCTAAGTTCGTAAGTGAACGTGCGCTTAAGGAACTCCTTGTAAATTGTAGATATGACCCGGTGGTTGGTAAAGAGGATGAAATGGTCCTGGCATCATTACGTATTAGGCGAGCCGCAGAGTATTTAGCAAGGTTACCAGGGATGACTACGCATCTGGATAACATATATCATTTTGTTCAAACAGGACGAGATCCAGGATGTATTAACAGAGCTATGGAATTCCAGAAAGTAGAAATACAGGGGGAACTGTTACGTTTCCTCATAAACTGTGTGATCAGAAATCAAGATCGTCCGGGGGTAGACATGAACGTAATGCTTACTCTTACAAGATGGAGTCAGAATATATCAGAAGGGAGACACGATAAGCAAAATTGTATAATAGCCATGTGCCGAAAAATCCGTAAAGAAATAGAACGTATTCATGCAGAAAGATTGGGAACAGACGAGTTTGAGCAAGATGAAGTGTCCGAATCAGGGGACTCTGCAAGACAGTCAGAGACCATAGCCTATGTAGGCAGAGGAAGATCCTGTGAAAATACTAGATGTTTTTCTGATCCCATACATTCTGTATGTCCAAATAATAGCAGAACGTATCCAACGACTGTAATAAATCTGAAGTCTCCTGAACATTCGTTTCAAGCCGCAGATAAAATACTACGAGAACGAAGGGGTTACCACCTCCTCGATTCCATGGATGAGCAAGAATTAGCCAGATCAGCCGTTCACTGGATCGTTAGTCCTGAAAAATATGGTGATGAGACCGTAGCACACACGTTTCTCAATCTCAGTACAGATGAACAACGTTTAGCTGGAATCTATATGATTCAGCAACTCCTCATATTATATAAGAGCCAACATGCTGATCCTGGTCCTTTACCTGATATATTAACGGAACTACTCACGAACAGATGGAGAGGTTCTAGTAACAAGTTAATTAAAGAGATATTAGTGTCACGTAAACAGTATGTCCTTTTTGTAAGTCCGGATTCTCTCTCGCTGCCCCATAGAGAAAGAACGCCGTACTATATGGATAGACAAAATCCTTTACGAGAAGTGCACCCAATAAAAGGCGAAGACAATGAGTTTCACCGTGTATTTGTTTACACACCCATATCAAAAATGGAATTATTAGAAATGAAGAAAGTAGTACCTAGCCATGATAAAGACCCAGCGGGTTTCCACCGAGAAATTAAAGACATGTTACTGATGGGAGAGTACACCTTTCCTGATATTATGACGATATTAAAGGTGCTTTTGCCTGCTGGCATTTATGAAAAACTGAAAGAAAAAGAGTGGGAAGTGGGAGACCAAAAGATAGACTGGACAGCATTAGCAGAGGAAGAAAGGGGCCGAACTGCAGGTTCGGGGCTCGGGGATAAAGTTAAACTATTACCAGGTTTACTAGTACAGGTACTGCCACGTTTATTAACTACAAAAAAGGAAGATTGGGGTGCAATCACAGCCTGCAAACAAAAGCAAGATGAAGACACAAGCGATTATTATGCTCGATTTGAAAAATGTTTTGGTATAAATAGTGGTATAAAAGCAAGTAGTGACTCATATCCACATTTATTTGTGACAAAATTAGTGGAAAATGCATTACCTCCAGTAAAGAATAGAATATTGAAATTCGAGAGTACCTGGCAAAGTAACACTCCGTCGCAAATGCTACAAATGTTACAGTATCATCACAATAGAATTAGGGATGAACAAGAACACGAGCATAGACGCATGAAGGATACAAAAATGAAAATGCTAGTTTCTCAGACAGTACCAGCAGATGGTCACAAAAAGAGTGTGACACATTCTGGTGATTCTGCAGTTCCTGTAAAAGGAACCTGCAATTACTGTAAACAACTGGGCCATCATGTACACGATTGTCCAGTCCTGAAACGTAATATAGCTACAGGCATTACAAAGGAGAGACCACGATTAGTTAGACAAGATCAGAATGAACAAGGAGCTATGCTGCATGGACAGTCCGTGCCAGTTCAGCAACAGTCCATGCCAGCCTCACAGCAACCCATACAGTTTGTGCCAGCTGCACCACCGTTGCCTGCTACTGCCACACAAACCGCAACACGACAACTGTATCAGACTGCACAGTATGAATACCCTGAATACCAGCGTTACGCATGAACCAGCCTAGAGAGGGAAGTTGACTTACCACTTATCGAGATTCCTGTAGATCAAGAAGGACCTTATGTACATAGTGAATTATTAGGTCAAGATAGAAAATTCTTACTCGATACAGGGGCAAGTCGAACAACTATAAAACGTAGTGAAGTTCCAGGGGCACCCCTCTCAGGCTCTCAAAATGTTTCCCTTGGTTTTTCAGGAAAACCTATTGTTAATGAAGTATCAAAGCCTCTACCACTTACGATAGGACCTTTGACACGAACTACAGATTTATTGCTTACTAAATCATGCCCAGAAAATCTGTTAGGAATTAAAACTCTGAAAGCACTAGGAGCCATAATATGTTGTTCTCCGGAAGGAGTAAGGTTGTTTTTACGTGATTTCAAAGGTCACTATGTATCCAGAGACATGGATTCCCGACTACAGACTTTACCAGTACATCTATGGGCACAAGGCCCTACGGATGTTGGCTGCATGAACATTACACCCTATCGAGTCACACTGAAAGCAGGAGTGGTACTACCACGAATGCGACAATACAAGTTACCGCATGATGCTGTAGTGGCTTTGCTGAAAATCATTGATGAGCTAATTGCCCAGGGAGTAGTTGTAGAAACAGACTCCAATGTATGTAATTCACCGATAATTCCGATTCTTAAACGAACTGATCCTACTGCTCCACCAGTGTACCGATTGGTTATTGATTTGCGTGAACTAAACAAGTGTATTGTACCACAATTCCCTGTGGTCCCTGATATATCATCGTTATTGACAGCAATTGATTCCGAAGCAACATTCTTTACTGTAATTGATCTCAAGAATGCCTTTTTCAGCGTCCCAATAGATCCGGAAAGCCAATACTTGTTCGGATTCAGTTTAAATGGGCGCAGCTTTAAATTCTCACGCGCTCCCCAAGGATTTACAGAAAGCCCCAGCATCTACAGCCAAGCACTGAAACGAGAACTTGACAGTATCCACATGCCAGTCAATACAGCACTGCTTCAATATGTCGATGATCTGCTGATCACCGCGAGAAGCGAGCCAGAATGTGAAAAAGCTTCTCTGACAGTTTTACATTTCCTAGCCGACAAGGGGCACAAGGTGTCCCCTTCTAAGCTGCAATTCTGTGTTCAGCGAGTTATTTATCTTGGTCACTCGCTGTCCAAGGAGGGAAGGCAGCTTACACCAGATCGCATCCAGTTAATTGCTAACATGTCAATACCCCAGACACAAAAGGAGGTGCGGGCTTTTATAGGCCTCACTTCATATTGTAGACAGTGGATCCCTCAGTACGCATTTCTAGCAAAACCACTCATTCAGTTAACCACACAGGAGGCAGCCACATCGACTGTTCTCCCTTGGACTCAGGAACATACACAAGCTTTTGAAAGCCTAAAGGAAGCTTTATGTCAAGCACCTGTTTTAGCAACACCATGTTATAGCAAACATTTTACACTCTTTGTTACAGAACGCGAAGGTACTGCCTTATCAGTACTCACTCAGGATCAAGCAGGATCACGCAAGCCATGTGCTTATTTTTCCAGTACATTAGATCCCGTAGCTCAGGCTTTGCCTGCATGCCTGAAATCAGTGGCAGCGACAGCTTTAGCAATTAGACAAAGCGATGCCATAGTATTAGGACACCCATTGACAGTACAAGTACCACATGCAGTAGAGGTTCTTGTGAACCGAACACAAACACAACACTTGACCATAGCAAGACTTACTGGTTATGAACTGACATTGTTTCAACCACACATAGAGATCCGACGGTGTAATACATTGAATCCTGCTACACTATTACCTGTAATTGGAACAGACCCACTAGCTCATGATTGTGTTGAAATCATTGAAATAAAGACGAAACCTAGACAAGACTTGACAGACGTTCCATTGCTAGATCCAGACCTGACGTTATATGTAGATGGTTCGTGTATGAGGACAAGTACAGGAAATTTAGTTGCCGCATATGCAGTCACAACAGACACTGAAGTTATTGAGACAAATTGTATAGATACTTTGTCAGCCCAAGCAGCAGAACTTGTTGCTCTAACACAAGCCTGTATTCAAGCCACGGACAAGAAAGTCAACATATATACTGATTCACGTTATGCATTTGGAGTCGTACATGACTTCGGAGTGCTTTGGCGGGAGAGGGGTTATTTAACTTCTCATGGAACACATATTCAACACGGGTCCCTCATTCATGCTCTGTTAGACGCGATTCATTTACCGACTGCAATATCAATTATGAAATGTAAAGCACACACGAAGGTTACTGATATCATTTCTCAAGGCAATGATTTAGCTGACAGAACAGCCAAACAGACTGCTCAGAATTGCACATCCGACATGACAAAGCCAATAGTTCAGACACCAACACAGTGTATGACAATTAAGGATCCCACACTTGATGTAATTGACATACAGACACATGCCACAGCAGAAGAAATAAAGAAGTGGACTGAACTAGGAGGGATCCAGACAGATCAAGGATGGATGACGAAAGAGAAATCTGTATGGTTTCTCCCTGATTCCATGGTTCAAGCCATTATAGCTACAGTTCACAGTCCAGCACATTTAGGAGAGAAGGCTATGCTAGACAGCATTCAGCACATTTGGTTCAACAAACATTTACGAGCAGCAGCTAAACAAAAAGTTCGTACCTGTATGATATGTTGTCAGTTTAATCCAGGAAAGAGTGTTCCCGTAGAGCAGGGTGGATTTCAGCCTCCTGACCATCCTTTTGAAGTCCTCCAGATGGATTATATTCAGATGGAACGTTGTCGAGGATTCAAATATGTCCTCGTAGTTGTCTGCGCTCTCTCCCGTTGGACAGAGGCGTATCCCGTATCAGATTACACTGCCCCGACTACTGCCAAGCAGCTAGTTCGAGAATTCTTCCCACGGTACGGTTTACCACGTGTTGTATATTCAGATAACGGCCAGCCTTTCTCATCCGAATTAATGAAACATGTCTCACTTTTGTTGGGATATCAGTGGAAATTCCACTGTGTCCGACACCCCGAGGCAGCAGGTCTCGTGGAACGACATAATCAACTTTTAAAAATCAGATTGTCCAAAATATGTCAGGAAAAAGGTGTGGACTGGATAGTAGCCTTACCAGTTGCGCTATTCTACATGAGAATGGTAGCACACTCTCGAACAGGGCTATCCCCGTATGAGGTGATCTTTGGTAGACCACCGAATATGTGGGGGACGCCTATACCCCGTAAAATAACTGATGTTGACTGTAATATGCTGACAGATTACCTGGCTTCCTTGATGTCTGCACTACAATCTTCTCGTTCACAGGTGGTCGCAGCTTTTCCTGACAACACTGAGGTGAAACCCCATGACGTGGTCCCCGGGGACTTTGTCCTGGTTCGGAATTTTGATAGGAAAAGCCAATTGGATCCTAGGTGGAAGTTGCCTAAGCAGGTCCTGCTGACGACCAGAACAGCTGTGAAGATCGAAGGACGGAAAGGATGGGTGCATTCCACCCATATAAAAAAATTTCATGGACTACCTTCAGATATAGACACTGTGCCCTGCACTCCCTCACAGACTGATTCAAAACTTCCTTTTGTTGAACAAAATGACTCTCAGTGCTATAAACAGAAACTCAGGTCCAGATCTAAACTGTCGGACGATTTGATTGTTTAAGTCCTCTCCAAGGTGAAGCGGTTGAATCTGTCCCGACATGTATCCCTTAGGTCTGAATGATGCAGAGTCCAGAATCATAATGAAACGACATGCTTATTGTAAATTACTGCGTAACCACTGTATTGTGACATTATTAATTTTGTTTTTATTGAGTATTTTAGTAATTATTACGAGTATGATTTTGCACATATATCATCCTGTTTCTAAACGTGTTTTCAATATAACTGATGAACATTCTTTTAGTGACCTACCGCCACATGAGTTGTCCTATAGACTTGCGCTGCGCAATAACACATTCATTAGTATGTTACATCATTCCCATCAGACTAGTAATGCGACCAATTGTTGGGTGTGTGGCCGACTCCCTCCCTATCAGAATAACAAAGGAGTTCTGCCTTTCTTTCCACATCCGTTTACACGCAATGGCTCCTGTGGAGCATGGTTTAGTTTATTAAATTCCATAGACCCAGACACAGCAGTTTATCAACAACATTGGATATGGGGAAATCTAAATCTAGTTTTATTCAAAGTCTGTCACCCTAATAAGGAGGGTCACCCCAGTAGAACAGGAACTGATTTAGAAAATGAAGTGTATAAATTAGGTAATTTTACGCCTAATCTTATGATTTTGAATGTCAAATCCGAAGTTGAACTAATTCTGCCCACTATGTCAGTATTTCCAGTAAAGGGTGAATTATGTGTGAGAAAAGTTGGTTCCATACATATGGGCCATAGCCAATGCGTTACTACAGTAGAATATAGTGATCAAGGCAAATCTTCATTTAGAGCTTCTCGCCATTCTTACTTTATATGTGGTCAGACGGCATATATGCGTCTGCCTCTAGATTGGGATGGTACCTGTTACATAGCATTCCTTCTGCCACCTGTTTTCCTAGCTCCTCCTGATTATTATCGAAATGTTCATTTAGTACACAATAGAGAGCGAAGAGATCTCCCAGTTGTCGATTATACTGAGACGGCATGGGACAAGTATGTAGATTTCAATAAAGGTATCTTTCCCTATATAGGTACAATATCAAATAGTAAGCTGATACGCAGACTCACCAAGACTCTTGAAGCTGTAGTAAACGAGACTATAGCCGCCCTAGGCAATCTGACAGAGGAACAATCAGTGATGAGAATTGTTGTTCTCCAGAATCGTCTTGTCCTTGACGTCATCCTGGCCGATAGGGGCGGAGCTTGCAGGGTCATCGGATCCAGCTGCTGCATTTTCATACCAGAAAATTCGCCATCTGTATATAAAGCTATAACACGCCTTCATAAGATTGTAAGCCAGATACACGAGAATCCAGGCACTTGGACGTGGTCCGGGTGGTTTTGGAGTGTGATATCAGCCTGGGGATGGAGAGTTCTATCCTTCCTAGGTATTGGCCTTCTTATGCTTTTCAGTTGTTGCATATGTTTGCAATGTGGACCAGCGATTTGTGGTCTGTGTGCCACATCGTGTATTCCACATCAAGGTTTTCGCTCAAGATCCCGGAAGAAGAAGGAAGAAGAAATGATGCTCCATGAGCAAATCGATGGAATGATGAAGATTGATGTCTCGTGAAGGGCAAGAAGGGGACAAGGAGGGAATGTGGAAATGTGGATTTTCCTGGTCAGTTATGTCCCCTATCTTGGACCCCAACGGTTCTATATGCATGTTACAAGTACATGTATGTTCCCTCCAGTTCCAGTTTCTAAGACGCAAACATATGTGTGTCTACCGTCAACATGTTCTCTGTCAGATCCGCCATCAATGGGCTGGATATTCGATTCCTAAGTATAAAAGGCCACCGACTTTATATGGCCAAGTTACTCCATTTTTACAGTTCAGGCGAGTAGGCCCGATTCTGTCCTCAAAGCCTTTCCCTGCTCTCTGTCTCTGACAGCTTCAGCTTGAGCTCGCATCTGTATCCATGAACTTTGTCCTACTCCCTGTGCAGCTAACGGTGCCTGCCTCGGCTAGTTTTCGCCTGTCTGCCAAGAAGTTGTATTTCACCTTCGAATTATCTATTTTGCTCTTCAGCCGATGCATTCTTGCCTAGTAGTTTAAGTAAACATTCCTCCAGTTACCAAGCAAAAGGCCAGGCTTCTCTGTCTTCATGCAAGTGATTCATAGCCCTGTTGCTATGGAAAGTTTTCTGCCCCTCGCATCTCATATAGACACTTAGACGCTTGTACACGCACATAGTCAGTATAGAATAGATTCTGTCCGAGAGTCTCCTCCTTGTGGATAACATAGTTCTTTAAACATAGGATGTTAGATATGATTTGGGATTAGGATGACTTGACCCCAGACTTCTCGTCTCCACATGTAGAGCTAAATGTCAAGTCCCCTTCACCCCCTAGTTACACGTCAATTACACGTCATGCTGCTGCGCGCGCATCTATGCCAAGTATTATCTTATAGATCCACCTATGTCTGATAATGCAAGCCAATCATGTTTCTTTTATTCCTTATTACGCCTAGTTTCGATTATGTCACTGTTACGTCATTTTTCTTATCAAATGTTACGCCTTCTACATTCGTTTCATTGTAATGCACTTATTATAAAAATGTATGTCTGTTAATAAGTTATTGTACTTCACTTCCTGAACCCTCGTGGTGACGGAACCTGAAGGCCGCCACTCGAGTCGGCCATTTTGAATGGAATAAAGCCCATTAGAAAACCTCTTATACCACGGATTCTGCCTCTTGTTATTTTGAGCTATTTTACTTTATTTTAAGACTCCGTACGAAATTCAGTCAGGTAATATTTATTTTATTTACCACAGCTTCACGCAAGGGCAGCTCAGCAGTACCTAAAATATTTCCTATCAAGTACTCCTACAAATTAGATGCACACAACATTCCATGTGCTCAGATTCCTCGAGTGGGGGATAGAGTAATACCAAATATGGATCGTAGGCAAGGTTTAATACTAGCAGCACACTAGGGTTTGGGCTCTGCGCACACAGGCGTTACAGCGACTATTTCTTTATTGAAACAGTGCTATTGGTGGCCAGGATTAAAAAAACAAACGAAAGACTACGTCTTGAAATGTGACATCTGCCAGCAGATGAAGGGGTCCACCATAACACAGACACCATTGTTAAAATCAGACAAACTTCTCGCTTGTGTATATTTGGACCACTGCGGCCCCTTACAATCTGATGGGGCTTTCAAGTATATCTTGGTGGCAGGGGATTCATGCTCCAGATTCCTATGGGTTTGGCCTCAGCGTTTGGCTGATGCTCGGACTGTTATAATAGATTTGCGAGTCTTTATAGGGACATACGCAGTTGGCACGTTACATTCCGACCATGTTTAGCTCTCGGGCTTACAAAGAGGCCATGGAAAGTATGGACGTAGCATTGCGGTACTCCACACCATACCATCCTGTGGAAAATTCGGTTATATAGAGGAAAAACTGGACTTATAGCAATCTTTAACAGCTAGGGTATTAGGCAAGGGCGGTAGTTGGGGCAATCACTTATATGGGGTACAGAGATCCCCAAACAACCAGCCAAGAAGTTCTCTAGGGGGTGTCACTCCATATGAGGTCCTATTTGGGATGAGAATGTGGGTACCTGATCTTGATTTTGAAGGCGCAGTGGCGGATGGGAAACCATTTGATATCCATGATCGTTAGGCTGTTTTACAGGATCTAAATTAATCCAGGACAACACAAACTAACGTTCTCACAAAACAGATCGCTACTGGGGAAGTCAAGGCAGTAACAGCAAGACCTGTCTGGATCCCAAAAGTCGGGGATCTAGTCAGAGAGAAAATAGCAGACAAGAAAGAATGCGGGCATCCTACAGACACCTGTACCGGTCCTAGCAGTACAAGGAACAAGAATTGTACTTTTGCCGCCTCTTGCTGGGAAAAAGAAGAAAAGATGTGTCTCAATTGACTTAATCAAACCACAGTATGTGGCTAATACTAAACAGTAGGCCTCGTGGACTCCACAGTAGCAGACGCCCTCCTCTCACTACAGTCCAAGAATTTCAAACAGAAAGACTCATCACGTTTGAAGAGCCTCCTGTGCGGAATGAAGGACTATGCAACAATGCTATGGAACTTGGTCCTCTTGAACCCGAAGTTGGACTTCAAGATCAAACTAAAATTAATAACCCAGTTGCAATTAGACCTAATACAGACGTCTACATCAACATACCTCGACGAGAGCAAAACACAATTTCAAGAAATCCCGATGCAATTCCAACAATTGATTCAACTGCTTCTGGCTACGTCATGAACTTTGATATGTTTTTCTTGGATCCAAGTGAACCGGAGACGAAGCCAGCCCAACAATCACTCAAGCCACAAATCAAGAACTTTCTTCACTTTCTCCAAAAGACATGCCTGGTATCACCTTGGGTAGAACTCTGGGTAATTACTGGGATACTGTTTTTTCTTTTCTGGCTAGGCCTAGTTATAACATTTAGCATGCTTATTAATGAAAAATATCTTCAGCAAAGCTCTACAGCCCAAAAGGTCAACTTGATTTTAAAACCACATCAATCATCACATCGTGAACAAAGAGGCTTGTCATCAGTGAACATTACAGCAGTTCCTATACCGGACGGCATAGTTTGGGACAAGGTTGATTTCTATATATTTGGCCCAACCAAACTTTAAAAAATTTCTCACCTATTTAAAATTTAATTCAGTGATATCATTGCCTGCAGTACATTTTCTGATGATTGGGACACTGAAACTACTAATAACATGTCTGATGTAGAAAAAACTGATGCATTTCCAAATACTGAAAAGTTAGAAGGCAATTCAGACTATGACACTATGTATTGTTACCAACATTATGGTAATAATTTTTTGCACAAATCTATTTCACCTAGAAATGTTTTTGAGTACCATCAGTGGGAACATTGCCCTACCCCACCAAAACGTAGTTTGCAAACGTTTGCACAGAAATGTTCATATTGTTCAGGGTTTAACACCACAGACCCTACCTCATATTATTATAAGGTTACACCGACACCAAACAGATTTACTCTGCTTCCTTTATTTCCCAACTGTCTGAACAGGGGTTTGACCTTTGGAAGGACACAATAGACTCAAAATCGGTCTGGGGATCTAGGGACTGGCAAGTCCAGGGAACAGAAGCACTATTTAGAGCACGCCTCATTCCTCAGCAGATGATATTTCTAAATAAAACTGTGCAACAGACATCCTGTCTTGGATTAGCCAAGATCAAGGACCTAAACTCACATGAGTTTCCAACAACATCACAGGTGGAGGTGTGGCAAAATTCGACTACAAAAGAAGGGGCAACAGTAGATGACATTTTACAGTACAATAGATCAGACCCTAATTGGAAAGAATGGGTGGTTTGGCCCTTAACACAAACATATGTCATAATAGATTCTCGGGTATTGCCAAAGGGTTCAGTATCCACAGTCCAGACCCACGTTATGTACAAAGAGAACACCCAGGGGTAGTGACAACCTATAGTGTTGTGAGGTTGGGCCTTGATTAGCTATAAACCTCAACACTCACAGAAGTGAAACAACACTTAGCCTTACTCTCACAAGACATGGATCTCAGGGATTTTTTACTACGTCCCAGAAAGACATCTCAGAAAGTTTCATATATTATGGCATGTATGCTGCCTACAATGAAATTTGGAAAATATCCCAGCAAGAGGCAGCATTTATAATACGGGAAAAGACCGTATTAACTTAGAAAATTCATTAGCTGTGGTAGACAATAGGTTAGCAACTTTGTCCTCCAGAATATATTCTTTAGGCAACATTGTGTCTTCTGTGATAGACATCCTAGAACAAGATTTGGCCATATTACAACACAGGTAATCTCAGTTACGTTCTATCGTGTTATTGATCTGGACGCTGCAATCATTGAGTGTAGGCTTTGTGCCTTGGCATTTTATAAACAGTACGTCTATGTTTTCTGAATATGATCTAACAGATATACGGGTGGAAATGGCAGAAAGGGCAGCTAAATATACAATGCTACGTATTGAAAAACTGGACCGACTACCATTTACAGTAGCGGAAGTGCCTAACAAAGAAAGAATGTGTGTCCTAATGTAACGTAACTTGTGCTATGTAAAGCGCTCTGATACCTGATTGGATTTGGGTCAAGTTCGCACTATATAAAACTCTGCCCAAAAAAAAAAAAGTACCGTCTACTAAATGGTTTATCCATGGCCACATCATTCTACCGGTCACTACCTTTCAATTCCAATATTGCCTTGAACAGAGGCAAGCGGGCAAATATGAAAAAATGGGTAAGGATTACATTAAGGAATCCTGGGATTTACCATATAGATTACGCTCCCGGAGTGGGGATCGAGAAGTGCTTCTAAGTGGTACAAACTGCAAGAACGCTTTGAGCGGTTCTCTCATGTGCCAGGAAATTGGATTGCACGGAGCTTGTAATGGGTCAGTAGCAAACTTGTCCTGCCACAGGAAAGGGACTCCAGCTGCCGTGATTAAAATGGTGTTTGAACTGCTCTCGAATGGGAGGTACTTGATGCGGAATGATCAAAGTTGCTGTGATATGCTTCCGGGCATTGCCTATCTAGTCACTGTGAACTCCAGGGTTACTTGCTGTATGCAAGTATGATTTCCCCCAACAAGTACAGTCAGGGAGGCACCATTATGGCCTTTGTTGAATGTTTCTTTTATACAGTTTGATACTTTGAGCAGACTGAAAGCCATGCTTTTATAGCAAACAGTACCCTTAATCTCCGCTCGAGAGACCTTTGATCTTCAAATCGCAAGGACCTCGATTGAGATACAGGCACTTATACGTTCAAACTGACCCATTAATTTTGCAGAAATGGTGGGTCGTATCTTTAATATGTCTGATACGAGTGGTATTGTACACCTATTTAAGACCATAGGGACAGGGTTTCTTAGCACCTTTCTGACAATCCTCAGAGCTATTCCAAACTTTATACACTCTGTATTTGAAAGCATTTTTAGAGGTCTGCCTCTAATTCTGCACTCAATAGCAGGAATCATGATTATCATTTACCTGCTACGCAATGGACGGCCCAATCACCAATGAGATGGCAAAAGCGCTCCTGGAGCAGAGATACCGTGAACGCATGGTACAGCATCTAGGCACACCTCACCTACGGGAACTGAGCACCTCTTGGTTCCTATCGTTTAGACCAGTCTGGATGGACTGCATCTTACCTGTTCTCTGATGCCTGTTTTGTGGTGATGAATGCGTGTTGGACCTCTGTCTGACACTTGCGATGGACACGCCTGCGGATTTGAATACCAGGCTGGAACCTTTGAGGTCTAATGCCCGGCAATGTCCCCAGCATACTCCTATACTAATGACTGCATTCCTTGAGAACCCGCAGGTGCCTTTTACAACTGGGTTGAGCTTCAGATCCACCACTAGCACCCAGGTATCGACTACAGCACCGGCTGCCTCTACACTAGCTATTGGCAGTACTGAATATTATATGTGCTTCATTGAACTACTCTGCGATGTGTTGCAAGGACCGTCCCCTGCAACAGAAAGACAGGATGGTGTTGCGTCTCCCAGCCAGGACCTTTAATCTATAAATTGGCTCATCATGTGCTGGGAAAGAACTCCGATTTTCCTTTCTTCTAAACTTAACTAAATATGGAACATTTTCTAAAAATGTACACTTTCTCGCTGAAAAGCATGGCCTTTTGATGCTTGTAGAAATTCAACTTATATAAACAAACTCAATAAGGACTGTGGCTTAAAGGACAATTCAAAACAAACTGATTTCATAGAAAAACATGTTTTTCCCCTTTTCTTGTTAAAGCTGTGTTTAAAATGATTTTAAAACATTGTTTTTACAAAGCTCATTGCTAAATGTTTTATACACTACTATCTAGTGAAGAGAATAGTTCACTCGCGTTATTTATCATTGTTGACTGTTCGGAGAGGAGTGGGAGTTATGTTTCATATAGGTACCCTAATATAGGCCCTGGTAACATCATACCCCTTTGCCTACATTACCTCCCCTACACTACACTGTAATGAGCCTTTTAGGATTGAACCTTTTACCTAGTTCTAGTCCTGGGTGCAGAAGGAGAGTCCTATAACTCCATGAATAAACTCACACAGTATGAATGAATATTCATAAGGGTTCTTAGAAACCAGGCTGGGGCTACACCACCTTCCTCCCCATATCTATGTACACGGTTCATCCCATATGGCATCCTCAAATCCAACAATGGCTAATACAAGCAACAAGGGACAAAGGAGCCAAAGATGCTTTCTGTATAAATATAGCACCTCTTGCTAGTGTTAGTCAGAGGGACCCAAGACTTCCAGGCTGACACGCTGACCAGACGCTGAGGCTCCTGCATGCAGACGCTCCAGCTGGCAGCGGTCTGAACATCCCTCTTGAGGTGGCCAACTCGAGACCAAGAAAGGCTTCTACATTCTCACACTTCAGGTAATGGGGTTCGACTAAATCCAAGAGGGATTCTTGGCTTCACACCTATTCACATGCTAGGTACACTTAGATACATCTAGATAGACATCGTAGGAGTACGCACACTTTTATCATGCATTTTATATTCACCTATTTATACATGCTTATTGCAAGATGGTAGAACTGTACTATCCTTTTATATTCACTGTACTGCTAATCATATATCTCTGGTACTGTCTAATGGTTGTCGCAGCTCATATATTCTACACGAGAATAATAACTGTTCAATAAACCCTTATTGAAATGCCAACACTGTTTATTCTGTGTATCTCTGAGATTAGCTAAATGAGCACAAGTGACTGAGCAAAAAGTAGTACATTGTTTCCCCGATCTTGAAGAATCAGGGTTGTCATGTTCGAAGGTTGCCAGAAACTAATCTCTCCCCGATAAGAGGAGACACTAGTGCCACTGTGAGCTAGCTAAATGCAAATAGGCTAACATTTCTCAGTGGGGGTGTACGGAACCAGTCGGCCACCAATCCCACAGTTTATGTTATCCAAACGCGTGGGTCCTGCATGGGTACTTTAGGAACTACACGACAGACCTGCTGTTTGTAGTTGCTAGTCTGCCTTTCACTTACAGACCACAACCAGTCTCAGGGATTCATTTCTAGACACATGCAGTGTGTGACTGTACTCGCTTGCAGGGGAATGTTAGGGGGGGTGGTAGGTAGAGTCCTTGCAGGGCTGGACTGGGTATCCAAAGCCACCATGGCAAATATATTCAGACCAGCCTCTGTATTGTCCGTAGCAAGCACATTGAAAGATCACCACAGGGGAGGGTTTTGGGGGAGGTATTCCCCTCAAGAGCATTTTGGGGAAAAATGGTGCATTCTACACATTTTTAGGTCTCAGGTAAACAGCTGTCTCTTCAAGACATTTTATTAATGGTAGTGGGCTTGGAGATCTCCCCTTTCTTACAATTTGTGGGCTTCAAAGCCACTCTCGATTGTTTGCTTCCTGCCTGCCAGCTGAGCAGTCAGAACTTCCCTTTTCTTGCATGTGACCCTCCCCTAGAGAATCGCCTAAGTATTTGGGTCCTTCCACTGCTCGCACTTTTGGTAGCTATTCTTTTCTCTTTGTTGAGCTTCTCTACAAAGTGCATCTTTTGTAGCTGGCTCTGTTGTCTGCTCCCTCTCAACCTCCTATTGTCTGTGTCTGCTTGTTTATTTAGCTTTCACCACTGTTTGCAACTACATCTTGGCCACATCCTTACTGTGTTTTTTTAACGATTTTCAATTGCCTGAGTTTATGTGTTTAACGTGTGACTATGAGGGGGCCTTGCACAGGAGTATTTGTTTATTCTTAGCTCAAGTACACTTCCACATTCGGGGAACTACTTGCCTGTTAGCCACAGACTGTTGCAGTCTATTTCCTTTGAGATAAGAAAATGTGCTTACAATGCTGATGTTGGACTTTAAGATGTTCCCCGGCTTCAAAGGCCACTGATTTGCAGATACAAAGACCTGCATTCCTATGTGTTTCTTTATGGACAGCACTGTGTCTTTAAGTCCATTTAAGTCCCAGCAGCGCCACAACTTCTTGTGAATGTGGTGCACATTAGCTAATGTGGACATGTGAAAAAGGATTAATCCAGCCCCCCCCTCCCCCTTAGCATTGCAAGTGAAAGCAGTATGGGAAGCACATACTTCAAACAAAATGGAACCTTGCATGTGAGGACTTTTTGATTTACTTTTATTCCACCTCGAACAATGCTGCCTTTCAATTCTTTTGTTAGACAGTTTTAAATATTAGTTGTGACTACAAAAAACAGTATATGTGCAAGGAACTTGGTAAAATGTTTCTCTTCACTTATTTTAGGTTATGAGAGTCCGAAAAGTGACCAAGAGGGCAACATTTATATTCAGCTTTAAATCTACCTTTATTCCACCTTGAACCCTGCTGCCTTTCATTTGTTAATTTAGACTGTTTTAAACAATATATGTGCTGCACCTCGCCAACAACAGACCTTTTATTTTCGAGGTTAATATGCCAAAAAACTAGCTTCAAGAACACACTTTTGCTGGGCTTTTAAAAACAAATAGCATTCATTTTTAGCTCAAGTACACATGTTATCAAATTCTGGGAACTGCTTGCCTTTTTTACGCATACTCTGTTCATGCTGTTTCCTTTGAGATAAGGAAATGTGCTTCCAACCTCTCTCTACTTCCAATGTTACGGAGGAAATATACATGTGCATGTTAATAAATTTGCACCATAACTTCTATCATTTGCATACATTTTAATTAAATTATTTCATAATTTTAAATTAAACAGTCCTTTCCACTAAACATAATGTGCATTTAGTATCACAAAACCCATTATCCACCTTACTTATTATCTACTACTACCCATCCCATTCTCTATACTAAAAAACCCCAACTTTCCATACTCATTTAAGACAGCTGCTGTTCATGTTACTACTTCCCTTCTATTTCCTATTTTAATTCAAAGAATGATGTCTGTTTTTATAGCAATTTAGAATAAAACTTTAAACATACCGTACAACACAGTTAAAATAAAATAAACCAATAGCTCTCACACAGGCGAGACCTTTTGGCTTTGCCAATTCTTGTTCATTATATATTCAATTATATTAGTTTTCAAAGCATAGTAAATGATGACCTTACAGTGCGCCAGGATACTTAGCCACCTAAACAATTACAATTAGGGATTTTTCACGTATATGGGCGTTAGGTCCAATTTGAAAGTCTGCATATAAAACGTAAAAGTGCAGTTAAGACTCCCTTTCAATGATTCACGCTATTATTGTGCAAAAAAGACACTGCAGGCATAATGAAAAGCAATGTATGTATTGATGTATTAACAAGGAAGACAAAGTTTGTTAATCATGCCATTCTCTGATCACACCACAATTTGCATTGCTGTGATTTACAATACATATAGGGCCAGATGTACAAACATTAGGAATATTGTTTTCTGAATTGCGAGCATCACTATTAGGAAATTGGTATTCCTAATGTATGAAATTCATTGAGTTTCATTTAGGGATTTCTTGTGGGTCCCAAATTGACTTACCTCATAAATATCGATGAGGTAGGTCGTAGTTTGCGACTCATATGGAATCACAACCATCACAGGGGTGGTGGCCTGCTGAGGTCAACAGACTACCATATCTATGATTGCTTTTTAATAAAGCAATCTTTTTTTTTTTTAAATTATAAATGCTGCCCGTTTTCCTTAAAGGAAAATGGGATGCATTAAAAAAGAAAGAAATGAAACTTTCAAGTTTAATTTTTAAGAATAGGCAGTGGTTCTAGGGACCACTGCCTGCTCTTAAAATATATTATTATTTACATTCTCGAAGGGGAATAGGTCCCTTCTGGACACCTTCCCCTTTGCAATGGGTTACCACCAATTTTAAACTGGAGGTAAAGTATTACTGTTTTGCGAGCAGAATTCGGTCGCAAAACAGTAATACATACCATACTGATTCGATATTTGAAAGGGACGCCCTAAACATACCCCTTCCAAACACCTATTCGCAAATGAAAAATGTGATTTGGTTAGAAGTTACTGATTCGCAGTCTGCATTTTGTACATTTGAAAAATGCTTTGCACATCTGGGACCTAGTCCTCAAGGGTATGTGTGTGTGTAACCTACAACTTACAACTTTGAAAAATGCACTTTAGTGCATTTTTGAAAGTTTTTGCAAATTACCATCAAGTTCAAATTGATGGTAATTTGCGGCCCCTATTAGCCAAATCGCTATTTGCGATTTCATCATGCATTGCATTTAAGGAATCGCAAATTGCGATTTCTTAAATTTCGAGAGCCTTACAGTTTGATGCATCCCAGAAGCCCTTTTTGTGGGCGCAAACGGACGATTTTTGCGAATCGCACCGTTTGCGCTCGCAAAAAGGTTGATGTATGTGCCTGTTAGTCCTTTACGCTGGCCTTTTATTGTCAAGACCTGGATTTTCCACAGGACTGAGAGGACGATGCAAAGCTGAGTCCCAATTTCCCCAAAAGACAAGAGAGCCCAACAAGGTCAAAGCTACTCCTGTCTAACGTGGAAGAGGGGAAAGAACAAAAAAACAAATACTAATTCAGATGACGATGGCTTCGTGGAGGACACAGCTACCCTACACATCTTCACAGTCAAATACCTACAACATTAACAAATTGCATTGCTAGCATATCCTAAACACAATAAATTACAATTCTCTATTGCCTCTGATGTACGGATATCTACCTCACTATTTCCCTCTTCCGACTATGATACATAGAGAGTAGATTTGGTGGAGCCTCTTTGGAACAGGCGTGGAGGTTTCAGGAATGCCCCCCAGGGAATATAAAAAATAAGGTTTGTAATTTATCATAAACTTGCTAAACCCAATGTCTTAGATATAGGACTCCATCCTACCTCTTATTCATGGGCTTAGAATAGTGATAAGCAACTGATTATACAAACACATATGTAATATTAACAAAGAAAACACTGATATAAAATCATATGTAAGTGAGTGCATTACATCATGCTGAGCAACCTGGGTATATACCCTCATTAGTCCAAAGTATAAGCACTATGTGCTTTAGTAATCCATAATCTTGATTTAGTATGTGCTGCTATGATATAATCTCTTTTGTATAACCTATCACCTTGCCTCCTATTTTTACAGATGTGTCTCAGAAACTTGGTTCCCAGATAGGTAGATTTTTGTCTCTGGATCCATCAAGAGTCCTTAAGTATTAAATCCTGAGCATGTGGCGCGTGGTGCATGGCGCGTTACCCCAAACGTTGGTATCTCACTCCTTTTTGGTCTCTCTTTGCAGATTACTTGAATTGTTCTCCTTTAAAAGAACACCCATGCCGACTACACTGCCAAGAGCCAGGAGCGCCGAACACACCAGGATATTGAGAGAATGCTGACATGCATGAGGGACACTTTGCAATGTCACAGAGGAAATCGGAAACAACCTGCCAGGATGCCAGGATAGAGAGGAAAGGAACGCGACACTCCAGTAGGTAACTGACAGGAAGTCGCAGCCAACGGAAACTAGAACAGCATGTAACTTCCTCTAATAGGACACGCAGCTTTTTAGACTACCCGCTCCACGCATCATGGGTGCAGAAAGCATGGGTCATGCACCAAGCAAGCCTGACATTATTATTCCAAAGCCATTGAGGTCTGATCTGGAAGACAAGGGCACCTCCCAATAATTTGTGGGCAGGATGATTTTTGCTGAAGCAGGGCCAGGGCTGGCTTTTACGCCGATGGCTGACAGTGTGAAAATCTTTTTTGGAGCACTTTAATGATTCTCTCACTATCATCCTCCAACAGTGCCCCTCATCTCTCCATATCATGTGTACCAATGTAGGATGTCAGAGCATTCAAAACCACACACATACAGAGACAATTAATAATATGTGTGTAAATCAGTGTATAGAAAATTCTACATAAGACAAAGGGGAACTGTAATATGTAGGAGTCACATGTCATCCATTCTAGTAGGCATTTTTTAAGAGTGCTTGGTCTGGAGAAACCCAAACTCAGGCTTTAAAATGTGCCACAGTGGTGGACATTGGCTTTACTATTAAGAATTTATTTCTACCCAAACAAAATCTTTTTAGCAACATTAGGATAACGAACGACTGGGAAAAACAAACATAACTTTGTAACCTGTACAATGCAGTTTGCATGCAGTTCTTTAACAGCAGTTACTCGCTCATTGTACTATATTGCAATGCTACCTCATGAACTGCAACTAACAAAAGGATCACTGTGACAAAAGCAGTAAACCACAGAGCTAAGCCCAAAAGATACAGTCCTGTGATCTATGTGGTACATATTCTTAGCAACCTGCATATTAAACCTCTGCGCTACTTTAGATGAGTCAGAACTGCCACTAGACAAAACTCAGATCTCTCTTCAGCAGGAACATACATCTCTACAGATATCATGGCACTTTTTTGTTGCCAGAAACCTGCTGAATATTTTTGGAACTCTGCAGCGGGTGCTTTTAAACCTGTGACAAATTTCAAAACATAGTTCTCCCGCGATGCTTGAAGATTGGGGGGGGACAATACAGCAGCACTGCTGCGAAACCTGTCCCCAGTAACCAAATCGGCGCCCGTACACAAAACTGGCCTGCCACCTTTCCAGCCTCCCAGGGAAGCATCTGATGCCTGGTATGGCCAGTGTGGCCAGTCTGACCTTGAGTCCTTGAGGCCAACGGATCACATCCAAAAGATGCCCTCTGGTGCAAGCTGATTGTGCAAAATGTCACCTGCGGGGCACAATCACAGCACCTCCTGACAGCTTCTTTACCCCTGCATCTTCGTCTGTAATGTGATGCAGGTATAAAGGCAACATGCTCTCCAAGTTGCAAGGGGCCATGCCTCCATGCAATGAGGAAACACGTCTTCTGTATTGCAGAAGGTCTGTTTTCTAATAATAAAGTGCCCCGAGGACACAAATAGTAGGTGAAAATCCCCATTGCTCTCCAGAAGCACTACATATATTACCACCCCTTTAGTTCAGGAGAAACCCTCAAAGTGGATGGCAGCATCAGAGGTAGAGGCATTGACAATACAGTTGGAGGATGTCTCTATGTCTGCGACCAGAGGTTTGACTCTTTTAAGTCCTTATCAGCTATGGGTGGGTGACACCATGCCTGGTGTGGACCTAGGATAAGTCTACTTATTTCCTGTGTAAACATGCACGACTGAACTAGATCTGGTCCCATTAGCAATTGATCTCAGGCAGCATTCAACAGTCTGCCTCATCTCAATCTAGAAACCAGCAGCCCGAAGGTTCCATAACCACACAGGAAGAACTTTTCAAATAACACAAATCTTACTTATTCTCATTACAACACATTCCTTCTATACAATTAAATTCAAGAAAACTAGAAAGGAAAGCAATAGGACATGCAGAGACAATGATATAATAAATAAAACAACAGTGTGTAATAAATAAGGATGAAAAGAAACAATTTAATAAGCGATAAGACCACACATTAAAAATCATATGTAACCATTCTACATTTTATCATAGCTCTGCCACCATGGGGTGGTCTTTTCATCCGAGAAGATCTCCAGTCCTTCCTGACACCTTCCACTTCAGTAGTTGTCAACAGCTTCTTGAATTCTTCTGCTTCAACAGGTGTCACTCCCTTCGTTCCATCTACAACAGCCTACTTATTCTTCATCAGAATCGCAGGATTTGCTCTGCAGGTGCTGCCCGTCCCCACACTCTGAGGTCTTTCAGTTCCACCACATTTCTACCCAGCAGTTAACTCTCTGGCATGCCAAATAACTGGGCTATCCCTATTTCACATATACTACGTCACCCTACCTTCATTTTAACTCTTTTACATGGTATCTGTTATCATAGCACAACTTTTATTTCTGTTGATAATCTTCAGTCTTCCTAGAGAGTTTATCTTTATTCTCTCCCCTTTGTTTTCTCTTTCCAGCCTAAGGGAAAGCATCTTGGAACCTGCCATCCATACCAACATCCATTCAAAAGGCCATCACAGCATTTGGAATGGTTCAATATACCCTTATTTTCATCTGCATTGCTTTCTTGGCCGGCAGAATGTTCAACACAGCATTTGCACTCATGCTTTTAATACTCTATGTATCTTTTCTACCAATCTGTTGGCTAGGGGTGTGTAAAGTACCTTTCTGGGATGTATTACACCGGTGTAGTTCATGAAACCACACATTTCTTCAAAAATGAATCGTTAACGGTTTTTTAAAATTCTGTAGTGCCCTCTTTAGAGAAATCTACCAGAAATTCATTTTTACCCCCCTGGTATTGACCATGTTCAGCCACAACATGCACCTTTCTAATGGGGATAACGTCTCTAAGGAGCCAGCTACATTAAAACCTAATATTGGCCAACATTTTAGGCACCCAACAGGCCACAAAGGAGCCCTATAAACTATTTAACTTTTGCACGCTAGAAGTACACAGAAAGCAGTCTTTGACATGACTCTCAATCTACCATTCCCAGACCAGTTTGTGTCACTGAGAGTGATCTATGATTCTTGAATTGTTTATGCTCTGTTCTAAATGACTTTCAAGCACAGTGATTTTTGATTGGTGATTTGTCATCTTAACTTTTCTAGCGAGGTCATGTTCTCCTCTCTCACAACATATTCCTCAATGTTACTCTGCTCATCATATACAGGTCAGTACTCCTGTACTCCATCCACACACCCCTTCTGATGTGGCAAACCCCTCATAATAGAGCTATTTAACATCTTCAAAATTTCATCTTCCAGTGCCATGCATTAATCCTCCTTACTAATCCTCTCTTCAGGTACCAAGATTATGCTTACATCCATCTCACTAGGATTCCCTTCTGCAGGTAAATGGGGTAAGCAGTCTGATGTAAAATACTTCAAACCAGGCGAATAACCACTTAGAAATTACATAACATTAACCCTGCTATCCACCTGTTAATTCTTGATGTCGCTCTTAAGGAAAATACATGAACTAAATGTTTGTGATCACGCCTCACAATAAATGACAAACCTTTCCAAAAGAACTAAAATGCAAAATCAGCCAATAGCAGTCTAAAGCCACCCTCTAGATAGTGGAGTTATTAATCTCTACTCCCACCAAAGCCTGTGAAGCTACAGCTGTCACAGCTTCTCTTCCATTGTCTACCTGTGAAATGACCACTCCCAGGCTACATTTACTCACATCTGTAGTGAGAATAGTCCTCCTGCAGGAAATGGAATCGCCTAGTAGTGTTCCTTTCCCAAATTCTCTTTTAATCTTCTATCTGCAAGTATGCCCTTTCTCAGGGTCCATCCCACTTGAATCCAGTCCCTTTTTTCATCAAAAATCTAAATGACCCAGCAATACTTGCAAATTTCTGCCAAATGTGTCATAGAACTGTTACCTCACCATGGTTATTTACACTACGAACCCTGAACTGGCACTTGCCTTTTACACTGTAAACCCATTATTTCTAAATCTAGCCAAAACTGGAAGACCATCATAACTGGTTGTCTTGCGTTAGAATCCAGTGTTAGTCCAAGACCACAATGGTGCCTCGATCTCAAAGGTTTGTCTCCATTTCTTGTCACAAAAACTTTACCCACAGTACTTCTATCCTTAAATGTGATGACTCTAGCTCACACACTCCACTCTGGAACTGTTTGCATAAAGTCTCCTCACCCTACAACGCAAACATCTAGCCAAAATCGACAAGATAGTTACCTCCTTTCTATCCAAACTCATTGACATTCAGACATGGCCAACTAATTCTCAGATTTTGACACGCTTCACTTGAAAAATAACTAGGGGCAAAGCTTTGGAGGTGGAGCGGGTATTTGAGATGTGACACCCCCTAATAAATGCATAATCTAGTAAGTAGTTGGGTACAGGTGCTTTTAGTCAGGTAAGGTGAGGGTATCTGTCAAATTTCACTTGGGACTTTTACATACACACAGACAAAAGCACACACATGCACTCTCTCTCTCTTCTCTGTTTTGAAGGTCTTAAAATATCTTGTTTATTTTGCAAAATATTGTTTATAAATACCACTAACAATCCAGACTCCTCCCCCTCTCCCTTGCCTCTTAAGCCCCCCCTCATTCCCTGCATCTCATATAATATATATTTTTGTATGATATGCCAGCATGATAGTTAGAAAATCTGAAGCCCCCCCAAATCGCACTGACAATGCTATACCTGTGAAAATAACCTTCTTGTATCTCCTACAACAAACACACTTTGTTGTATTGTATTGTAGGCGGTCTTGTATAGCGCGTAGTTACCCTCGGGCATCCCAGCGCTTGATCAGCCATACCCTGGCCAAGGACACAAAGCACATCAAAGAGGAAACAAGTAAGTTTTCAACAGCTTCCGGAAGCGAAGGGTGCCAGTTTCTGAACGCAACTCCAACGGGAGCGCGATCCATCGGGTGGCAATGTGCACTGCAAATCCTCTGCCGCCCGTACGGGCCTTATACACCCTAGGGACCTTGAGGAGGGATTTCTGGTCAGAGCGCAAGATTCTGGAGGCTTTATAGGGCACCACTAGCTTTGATAAAATAGGGGGGCCATTACCCTGCAGGATTTTGTGTGCAATGCAGAGGGACTTAAACTTGACCCTCTCCCGCACAGGGAGCCAATGCAAAGTCTTCAAGGCTGGTCTAGCCAACTGTCTCCTAGGCGCATTGGTCAATAACCTAGCCGCAGCATTTTGCACTTGTTGGAGCTTCCTCAGCGTAGCCTCCGGGGCACCAAGGAAGATCGCATTGCAGTAATCTAGCCTAGATATAATCAACCCCTGAATGAGTAGCTTTCTTGAGGTGGGGGAAGAAGGGGCAGGACTTTGCGAGCAGAGCGAAGGAGCCCGAAGCAGATCCCTGCCGTTTTCTTGGCCTGAGTCTTAAAAGAGAGATCCTGCTCCAGCCAGACTCCCAGGCTCTTAATCTCCTGTTTAGAACAGGGGAGGACCCCCAGACAGCTAGGCCAGCTGGCCATAGGGAGTGGGGGGCCTTATGCCCTAGCAGCATAATTTCAGTTTTTGATCCGTTAAGTTTCAACACTGATTCGCACATCCAGGTATATACCTGGGACATGCATTGATGCAGTACGTCCGGGCTCTTCACCAATTGGGAGAGAGCCACCACCAACTGAGTATCATCGGCGTAGGTGACGATTTTCATCCCAAAAGGTGACACCACATCCTCCAGGGGGGCCATGTACACATTAAATAATGTGGGACTCAGAGAGGAGCCCTGTGGCACCCCACACTGGAGGGGGACTGGTAAAGACCGCGCGCTGCCCTCCCAGACCTGATAAGTCCGGCCAGTGAGAAAAGAACGAAGCCATCACAACGCAACACCACTCACACCCAGGTTAGACAGCCGTTGGATCAACACTTGGTGGTTAACAGTGTCGAATGCTGCACTAAGGTCCAGGAGGATCACTGCCACTGACCCACCCGAATCCAGAATGCTTCTAGCTTCGTCAACAATTGTCAAGAGGGCGGTGTCGGTGCCATGACCCGGTCGGAAGCCGGTTTGAGTTTCTCATAGCAGCCCGTTGGACTCCAGAAAGCTGGAGAGTTGATAATTGACCAGCCTTTCTGCGATCTTACCAAGTCCCGGCAGCAGAGAAATGGGCCTGAAATTAGCCAAGTCCAAGGAATCCAGACTGGGCTTTTTCAGGAGAGCCTTCACAACAGCTCTTTTCCAACCCGATGGTACCACCCCTTGAGTGAGGGACAGATTGATGAGGTTCATGATCGGGGCCTCGATGACAGAAGCCACTTGTTTCAGGAACCTCATTGGAGCAGGGTCTTCTAGTGAGCCGCTCTTCATGGAGCTAAGTTCCTTTATCACTTCCGGCTCTGATATCAGGTCAAAAGAGTCGTGGGAATAGTGAACTAAAAAATACAGCATTCTTCCATAACATCCTGGGCTGTTCCAACTAACACACATGAAACACCGTGCTTTAGTTTCTCCTTGACCCCGGTTTGCAGTGGTGGCCGGCATGGATCGGGGGTGGCGGGGTAGGGATCGGGGACTGGGGGTAAGTGGATCTAAGATCAGAAACAGATGTACCTTAACACTGTGTCTCTCCTCTGTCTCTCCTCCTCGTCCCTCCGGAACAGGAACCACATCCAGGCTCTCCTAAACCACTCCCAACTCTGCCACGCAGCGTTGTGATTGGTCTGAGTGCCGTGTTTCGGCACTCAGCCAGGGAATGGGAGCCTGGGCATGTGGAGAACATGAAAAGTGTGCACAACTGTTTGGCAGGCCCGAAACGGCCAGGCTAAACAGTCAAGGGCACTAATAAAGTGTGCTCACCCCTCCCCCTGCTCCTGTCATCAGAGCAGCCCTGCCCAGCAAAGCTGCTGCAGCAGGACAAAAAAAAATGATAACCTGAGTTATTATCATTTTATTTTTCCTTTATTTCACTGCTGCAAAGCAGTGAGGCGATGCTCCTCCGCCTTAGCAGAGGAGCCGCCACTTGCAAAATGTACACCTTCAAGAACTCTTCTGAGTTGGATATGTGTAAATCTTAATGTTGATGGCAAAATTTGTTACTGTAACAAAAAATAGTTATTTAACATGCAGAACTCACACTAGAATTGAGCCTCTTGATGCTGCGGTTGGGCTCTCAACTGCCCATAAGGGTGCGGATGGGCCACCGCAAGTTTGTGGGCCATTGGGGGTTCAGGGTATGGCGCAATCGCTTCCGACGTTGGCAGGACTTACCAAGCTGGACTTCTAATGACTACTTGATCCAGCGTCGTAGGTCCTCTCACCTCTTCCAACAGTGAATGCGGCGCTGCTTGTAGATCCCCAGGGTCCGCACCTTCTTTGCGATGGGCCTTCCATATCTCCAGTTTCTGATGGGCATTGACCTATATGGATACAAGAAATGAAAGAAAAAATATTTGCTTTGTGGCTTGTTGTTTGTCTGAATTGATGTAACACAATTTTGCTGCATCAATCACAAGCAGTACTCATGAGTTACTAGACAATATATTTTTGTCTTTCATTTTGTCAAAATATGGCAATAAATAATAGTTTTGTTGTAACCTGTTGACTACCCTTATCCCTTGTCATGTCCTAAATTCAATAAGCCAGGCCAGTGACATGACCTAGGCCAGGGGACTCCAACATTTTCTGTAATGAGAGCTACTTCACTCATCAGGGAATTTCTTTGTGATATACTGAAGTCAAAACAACTTGCGCATTGTAACTGGACAGCTGCACAGCCAGCTACATTGACTTGAAGATTAATGTCCATAAAGCCAGATACTACAGTTTGAAGTAAATACCTTGACTAACGGCACTATGAAACGGGCTACCATGTGTGTTACTGAGAGTGTTCTCTTTGGGGATGTATGAACATGTGTGCGTATGAAGGAGATATATTCATATGGGTGACTGAGAACCTGTGAAATTTAAAACTGTTTGTGTAACTAGCAACTCCAGCTTCTCTGGCGAGAAGGGTGGGGCCCAGTCACCTGCTCTTGCTGGCATTCCAGCTCCCAGAGGTCGCAAAAAATATCAAAAGTAGAGGACGTCTTGTTGGCTGAAGTGTTAGAAGGAAAGTGAGCTTTTTTCAGAACACCGCATAAACGTACACGACGTACTCGATTGTCAGTGGAGATGGACAAAGCCACTGGCTTTCCTATGTTGCTTTCACACACGTTAGCCTATGGCAGTGTCCTTTGTAGTGTTTCCCATCCACTACCTAGTCGCAGCTGTCTAAATCCAAATGTCCTGACTGCAAGGTCAGGAGCCTGCCATTTTAGATAGTCAAATAGTGTGTTTGTGAATGTTTAGTGCATCACTACATTCAAAATTGTGTCTAGTCTGTTTACATATACAAAATGTTAATGTCACTCATTGATTTGAAAATAAAAATTTCTAAGTAGTGTGTTACTGTGTTAAATGTGATTGTTGTGCGGTGTTGTTTACACATCTATTGATGGTATTTTGGTGAGGAAAAAAAGATTCTGTAAATTATACATTTTTTTTTTTTTTTCTTTTTTTTTTTAAAATTTTTATTTTTATTGAAGTACTTTAGTTACAATAAAGATTACTGGTCAAACATATACAGTATCAAATACCATAAAAAACAGTTTCAACATAAAGGATTCTCACATAATAAAGTTAAACATCATCCACTAAATAACCATCAGTCCGAATCAAAAAAAGAACCCCAAATCTTATCAAATATTCTCCCACCTCCCACCCGCAGAGCATAAATTTGTTCACTCTTTCTTACTCTCCTCATTTTCTGTATCCACTCTAATTTACTTGGAATCTGTTTTGTCCGCCAGTTTTGCAGTAGTAAAGATCTTGCAACTACCGTTACTATATACAATAGTTTAGTCAATTGGGCGGATATTTTAAGATCTGAATCAAAACCATATAGTATCAGTTTTTCATTAAAAGGGAGCGTAATTTTGAAATTAATCTGGCAGAACACAAAAATATCGTCCCAAAAATCCCTTATATTGGTACAGTGAGCCATTACGTGAGACCAGTTGGCGGAAATGTGCTGAGTACATCTGAAACAGTTTGAAGGATAGTTTGGATACATTTTGGAAATGGCAGCAGGAGTACGATATAATAACCATTTCCCCAAAAATAACATTCTTCGCCAATTAGCTCCCCGAAGTATATTAAAATTAAACTGGTTAATGGTCTTCCAAGTATTCATAGATAATACATGGTTTTCTTGTTCCTTCCATTTTTTAATTACTTTTTGACTTAAATCCGTTTCCCTACTATATGCTAAGCAACGTTTCCATTCCCCTGGTCTCTTTATACACTCATTTATCAAAAGATCTTTAACCAATTGCGTTGGTTGATTAAGCTGTTCAATATCAAGTTGGCCCAAAAATTTAAAAATAGTATTATATGACAAAACCAACAAAAAATTTGTCTGAACAAGACTTGCCATCTCTCTAGGAGTTATCCAGCCTCCATTTTTTAAAAAATCAGCTACTTTACTAAATCCTACTCTGGCCCAATTGTCCACTATATCCGATCTACCTTTAATACCCATCAGTGGAAAAATACTAGGCAGTGGAGTTGTTGCATTAACTAGTGGGAGTGAATATCTATTAAACATAACAGTACGTTTTTTAAGAAACCATAAGAGAATCTTATAGCGAACTAATTTGGGGGATTTAAAAATCTGCGGGGGAGGGGGTAGCTCATTTTCGAAACAAATTAGATCGAAGAAACAATTAATAAACAAATTTTGACCTAGAGTTTGATTCCTAAATCTCGACAGATACTGTATAAAATAGGCATTATAATAATCTCTAATATTTGGCAGAGACAGTCCTCCTTGATCTAAATCAGCATAGAGAGTATTGATTGCTATACGAGGAGGCTTCTTTGCCCATACGAATGCAGAGAACATAGATTCAATCTTAGAAAAATACGTTCCTGATAAAAAACAAGGAATAGTAGAAAACAAAAAATTAAATAATGGAAGAATGGACATTTTTATCAGGGCAACCCGACCCAGGATTGATAGTGGCAGGGAGTTCCAGCGTGTAAACATTAAGCGGATTTTAGAAAGAAGGGGATCGAAGTTAAGTATATATAAGTCCGTAACTGACTGTGAGAAATAGACCCCGAGATATCTTTTGGGTTTAGTATTAATGCAACACTTTAGATCGGGATGTATTTCTGGATCTCTGTTCCCACAAATCAAAATCTCTGTTTTCTTTTTGTTTATCCGGTAACCCCCTAAGGCTTCGAATTCTTCGAAGATCTGAAGCATCTTAACTTGTGAATGAAGCTCAGGTTTAATTAATAACATAATATCATCCGCATAAAGTTTGATCTTACTTATTGAAGGAATGGGGGGAGAGATATTAACACAGTTCCTTATTGCAGCCGCAAGGGGCTCAATAAAGAACGCAAACAAAACTGGGGATAAGGGACATCCCTGTCTCGTACCTCTCTTAACAAAAACAGTACCGACCATTACCGTATTTATAATAATATTTGCTTTGGCCATAGTATACAGATTTCAAATTAAATTTACAATTTTATGGGGAATACCAAAGTGCCTTAAAATAATAAAAAGTGTCTCCCAAACCACCAAATCAAACGCTTTTTCTGCATCTAATAACAAAATCAATGCTGGGGTCCCTCGTGTCTCAAAATAATCTAAGGCATCAACTAAATAGTGTGTGTTTGTAAACAGTTGCCTTCCTGGAATAAAACCGTTCTGATCCGGGTGGATCAATTCTGTTGAGATTTGATTCATGCGCATTGATATTAATTTAGTAACGATTTTATAATCTGTGTTTAGTAAGGTAATTGGTCGGTACGAGTTTGGGTCTTTAGCATCCTTCCCCTTCTTCAGAAAACTCACCACCGTTCCTTCTCTAAAAGAGTCCGGGATCGGGCCTCCTTCCAACATCGAATTTAATAATAACAAAAAAATATTTGAGAAAGTGCAAAAAAACATTTAAAAAAATTCCGCTGGAAATCCGTCTGGGCCAGAAGCCTTCCCATTTGGTAGGTTTGTGACCACCAATTCTACCTCTTCCACTGTGAAAGGGCATAACAATGCTTCCTGATCGGTTTGAGAAAGGCAGGGCAATGCACAATTTTCTAAAAAATCCGATAGTTTTATTTGATCAATACTATGTTGCTGACTATAGATTTTATTATAGTGAGTGAGCATTATCTTCCCTACCCCAATCGAGTCTATTGTATCTATTTGAGTCGCTGGGCATCTTAATTCTCTGATCAAATTAGCCGTTGCTTGTTCTCTCACCTGCCAAGCTAGGAACTTCCCAGTAAAATTACTGTCTTCATATATTTTTTGAGAATGTCTGCGAAAAATCTCCTCGCTTTGAGCATAATAATGTGCGCTTAATGCCCTTTTGGCTTCATCTAATTGATGTGAGATCGTATTGGATGAGTTCGCCTGTCTTAATTTGTTTAAAGCTTGTATTCTTTGTTCCAGCGCCTCTTTTTTACTTTTAATTGCTTTAAATACTGCTGCATCTTTACTTATAATTATACCACGGATAAACAAAGAACCACCTATCAGGCAGAGAGTAGTTAATAAAAAACATAATAATAGACCTAGCACTAAAGACTTCATTCTTTTAACCCCTACAACACACCCACCACCCCCCCAAACCCCACCCTCCAATCGCCCCCCCCACCCCCACCTTTGGCCAAGATTCCCCAACCCACGCAGACCAATGGTTCCAACCCCCTGCCAATCGGGTGACATCTCTCACCCCCTGGACCCCCTGGACTCCGCACTCCATCCTGTGCACCTGATCCTCCCCTCACCCTACCAAAAAAAAACATCATCTAACCACGACCGTCACAACTATCAGATGGAGATCCACGCCTCCACGCGCACCTGAGGACTCCCGGCTCCTGGCTCCTGGCTCCTCCCTTTCCCCTCGAAGCTCTGCAGCTCCGGCGCGGTTGATGGCGGCTGACGGCGTGAGCGGCTGGCGTGTCTGAGACGGCGGGGGAGCAGCATACTGCTACTAGCTTGCCGTGAAAGCTCGTTTTCATCGTTTTCATCGTTTCTGGGCAGGGAAGCAGCTTGGTTCATGGACTTCGAGACGTGCCGCTTCTGACATAGCGTTGTACTTCGCAGCATTGCAGCATCGCAGGGCAGCGTCTACAGTATTATTTCATCCCAGAGCCGGTGTCTGTACCTGCGCCCAGCATTGACGCTGCGCCCGAGGGTCTTGGATGCGGCTGCTACAGTGAGAGGTGGCTGAGCTGCAAGCGCCAGGTGAGCTTCAGCAAAAACGACATAAAATTTCTTTTTGAACTTTTTGAACTCTCATATCTCAGAAACTAGCTTATGGTAGCAGCATCCGGTGACAACGACAACGATTAAGGCCTATATTTGCTCTATCTGCTTTGGGGATGGGGAAGCTGCTGAATACACGGAAGGCGAAGGCTTCTCGCATTCAGGCTAAAGAGGCGCGGAATGCCGCCAAATTATTAAATAAGGGGTGCCTCGGTGATGGTAAGGCAAAGGAGAGAAGTCACAGTGCAGAACGTTCGGAAGAGCTCGAGGAATCTATCTGTGAGACTCTGTCTTCATCTCTATCTCCATCTTCAGTTTTGAAAGCTTCTCACTGCACAGAAATCGCAGGGTCTTCGTTCTTTAAAGACGGGGCATCCACGCAGGCAAGCCCAGTGGAGGGGGTTAAAGGCACTAAATCATTTCCTCTTTTTGAAAAGAAAAATGTCGTGTCTGCCCAAGTTTCTTCTGCTCTCTCTCCTCCAATTATTCACCCTCCTAATTCTTCGCCTAAATCAAATTTAGGGGCACCCCCTATGTTATCTATGCCTTCTACGTCTTCGTCGAGTGATAATCCCTCCGCACATCCCCCAACAACTATGGCGGATGCTTCGACCACTAAATTTGTCTCTAATGTCTCTAATGGGGACCATCTCAGTCCTTTGCTTGATTTGGATACTGAGACAGTGGGGAGATGAAGATGACAGTCAAGGATATGTTAAATTTAATCCTCGACGAGGTTAGAGAGCTGAAGAGGTTCCAGAGATCTGAGCTAGCTTTAATCCATCAACGTCTGGATAAAATGGAAGATCTCTTTTCCGCATTCCCCGCTCGATTGCAAGAAGCCGAAACCCGCATTTCTAGTTTGGAGGATCAAATGATTAAGGTCAAACAGGACACAAATCAGCTCTCCCTCACCTCACGTGCTCTTGAATCCAAATTGGACGATTTAGAGAACTATAATCGTCGATCTAACCTACGCATAGTGGGGGTTCCGGAGGGTCTTGAAGGGTCCAGCACGCTGCAGTGGGTCACCTCTTTTTTGAAATCTAAAGTCATCCCTAATTATGAGGGCGACCTGACTATTACGCGAGCACATCGCGTTCCCGCTCAGCCTTTCCCAAATTCTTCCCTTCCTCGAACAATTTTATTGAATTTTTCGGACATACGGATTAAGGAGACTATTCTTTCAACGGCAATTCAGCAAAGACAATTTTTCGTCAATGAAACCGTGAAGTGTCGCATTTTTTCAGACATGTCTGCGTCTGCTGCTCGTAGAAGAAAAGAGTTTGTCCAGATGCTACAATTATTTAAAGCTAAAGGAGCTCAAGCCACGATAGCACAACAATCCAAACTCAAAGTTTTAGTGAAAGGCAAATTTTTTATGTTGTCAGATATTGCAGCAGCGCAGGAACTACTCCGGGACATTTCCAGTTCTTTATAAGGATAAATTTGGAGGAATTTGGGAAATCTATGGTCTTTAAGGACTTGGACTTGGATTTTGTTGGGTCTGGGGTTTTTTCTTTCCCTAAATATAGTAAATTATACATTTAAAATGTATTATTTACACATTATTTTGTTTTCAATCAATAGACAGGTAAAAAAAAAGAAATTTGGTTGAATAAATGTCAATATTGCATGTTGTATCAAATCATGATAAGAAACCATATATATTTTTTTCAAAACATTAAATGTGTGGTATATTAAAATAAAAACATTTGTAAATGTTTTAATATGTTGCTAACTTTTTAAATGCAGACATATGAACCCAGGAACAGTGAGGAAATGACAGCCTCAAGTGTTCCGACCAATTCCAGACCTAGCACCATGGAAGAACAGGATATTATCAAAAAATTCAGATTGAATTGGCAATAGTGGATTTATATCATCCCCTGGAACTAGATCTTCTGCCTCACTATAGAAATCCCACATCTTTTATACCAATTGTCGAACTTATGGCAGTTCTTCATTTTGTTGCTACAGGATCATTTCAATACACTGTGGCAGTATCTGGTGGAATGTCACAACCAACTTTCAGTGGTGTGCTACAAGAAGTTCTTTTTTCACTGATGAGACACATCAACAGCTTCATCCAGTTTCCACAATATGAGGATTTGGCGAATGTGAAGGGAGAATATTATGCTTTGGGTCGCATACCACATGTGGTTGGAGGTATTGATGGCATACATATTGCTCTAGTGCCACCATACGCCAGGGAACAAGTCTCCTGGAATCTGAAGCACTTCCATTCTTTTCTTTTTTTGGATTATTTTTTATTAGAGAGAGAGATACAATTATTTCTCATCTCCCCCTCTTTTTATCTCTTGCTCCCCCCACCCTCCCCCGGCCCACTTTTTATCCATATATTATCCCAATCTTGTATTGCTTACATAATTTCAAACAATCTTTCATTGTATTATTAACAGGTTTAACAGGTTTAAAGTGCCAAGTGTCATGTGCCGATGTGCATTAAACTATACATTAATTCTTCAACATTTCAAACTTCTAAATTTAAAAAAATAACAAACAAAAACAAGACAAACAAGAAAAAAGAATTGATACAGGTCTATAACAGTTATTCCACCCAGTCTGCTACAGGCTTCCATATCTCGAGCCCCCTTTTTTTTGCCTTTAGGCCTCTGTGCTTGTAGATAGCCTTCTCTAGATTAAATATGGCCATCAGCCATGCCACCCATTGTTGAAATGACGGGGGAATCAGATCTAACCAGGCCGAGGCAATGCACAACCTGTACACTGCCATTGCTATAATTATCAACGCTCCTCCTTTTTTTTATGTTAAGGTCGATATTCCTAGCATGATTGCCGGCACGTCCAGCTCAACCTGCAGGTGTAGTTTCTCCTTTAGAGACCCCTTTATATCCCTGATCAAGGGTTCCAGTTTGTTACAGGTTGCAAACATATGAATTATGTCCGCTTTGTGCAAGGAGCAGCACGGGCAATAGGTTAGCTTTCCCTCACTCCACTTCGCTATTCTGTTCGGGGTATAGTACAATCCAAAACGGGTCTTTTTGGGAGACGCGTGAGCTCATGCACCAAGATGGCCGCCTCCCGGTGAGCTCCACTCATTTTCACCAGTTTTTTACTTAAAAACAACGATTTTCCTGTCAGAATTTCCTCCAACATGAGCTCGCTGTGATTGAGAAGCCCTTACCTGTTGCTGTTAGGTTTTTCTAGCGTCTTTTTCCAACAGAAGTGGTGTTTTCCTCCTTCCTGCTCCTGCACCCAGCTTTGCATCAAGGTATTGCCCAGCTTGTCTGTTAGGGGGGCGGAGTAAGTGCTGAAGAGAGTGCCTGGCTTTGGCCTAACCACTCAGACAATCTGTTTTAGCTGCTCCACCAGTCATTTTCAAGCTTTTTTCTTCACAAAACTCTACTTCTTCCTTAATTTTACATTGCTCTACAGTTATAATTCTTTATACAAGAAAATGGAAAATAAAAATTTGCATTCTCTTCATAATAAAAGGATACAGCAAGTTTTTCCACCTCCAGTTAAATCTAAAGTGGTAGAGTCAACTGAACCTTCTTTAACTTTAATTCTTGATGAAATTCAGGCACTCCATGCTAATACAGATACAATTGCATCAGAGATTAAAAATTTGCGCAAAGACATGGCTAGTTTGTCAATGAAAATCTCTGATAATTCAATTAAAATACAAGACAATAAAGTTAAAATTGACGCTTTCTCTCCACTTGTGGCGAAAATATCTCCTATGTCAACTCTCCTTTTGGATATGGAAAATCGTAACAGACAATATAACTTGCGCATTTTCAATTTACCAGAAGATGTTGAAGGTTTCAATTGCAGATTGTATTTAGAAAATCTGATTCCTGGCCTCCTAAACATCAAATTTCCAGAAAAATTTGAAATTGATAAGGCACATAGGATTCCATTGCATCGTAACCCTCATCACACAAAGCTTCGACAAATGATCTTTAAAGTTCTCCGCCACTATCATTTGATCTTGATACAGAAAGCAGCACGAGAAATTCCTTCCTTTGATGGTCAATGGAAATAAAAATGTATACATCAAGGTTTTGCTAAAGAGACTTGGATTCAAATATGGTCTTTTTGACCCATCAACTATGCACATTTGGAAAGATAATTTCTCTAAATCCTTCCATCGTCCTGAAGAACTAAGACTGTTTCTGGATCAACGTTCACAGCACTCAATGGATACTCATGACTCTGCTACTTGAATATTACTGTTAGGTATATTTCTGAAAAAATTATGTTTTTATTTTGACAGAGGGCTCCAATGGTTCCGGTCATGCTTGTAAAGCGTGTGTGTGTTTCATTCCTGTTATTGTTTCTTGTTTTTCCATGTTTTGTTTGCTTTCTTTTTTACCTATTCTCTCCTTTCTACTTGATTCTGGAGCTACTGTTTTTCACACTCTTTATTTGCTTTTTTTCTCCTCTGCTTGATCTTCTTTTTCCTTCTTTTTACTATGGCAAATGTTCATAATATCAAGTTAGTTTCTTTAAATGTCAAGGGGTTACGCCATCCAGTTAAACGTACAAAAATGGTAGATTATTTAGTCAGTTGTAAAGCAGATATTTGTTTTATACAAGAAAATCATATTGATGACAAAATCTTAGATTATATGAAAAAAAATGGGCTAACAGTATTGTTTCTTCTCCCGCAAATGGCAAAACATTGTGTTGATATCCTTTTTGCAAAAAGACTACATTGCCAAATTTTGAGTAACATTTCTGATACTGATGGCAGATATGTTCTAGCTAAAATTAAAATGCATGATTCAGTCGTGTACTTGTTTATGGTCCAACTGTTGATAATCCCATTTTTTGGTCCACTCTAACAACACAAGTTCTTAAATTGGGTAACGTTCCTCATATAGTTGGAGGAGATTTCAATATTATAACTGATCCCTTATTAGATAGATTAACTCTTACTAAATGTAGACCTCCTAAAGCTTTTTTTGCTTTCAAAACATTTTTTCAAACTCAAACTACAAAACTAGTTGATATTTGGCGATGACACTTTCCTACAGAATTTATTTTTACATTTGTTTCTAACCCACACAACTCTCACTCTAGGCTTGATTATCTTTTAATTTCCATACAACTAATTAACTCTGTAGTCACTCCTATTATTGGTAGTATTGATATATCGGATCATGCCTTAATTTCTTTTATTTTAAAATTGAATTCAAAATTTACAACACAACCCAGATGGAGAATGAATACTAGTATTGTTCTTAATGAAAAAAATAAACCTAAACTTTTAAATGCTATTCATGATTACTTTCTTTTTAATCCAGAAGTCTCTACTTCTATTGTGAACAGATGGGACATGTTTAAAGCCTATATTAGAGGTGCTTCTATTTCTATTATGGCCCATGAAAATAAATCATTTAATGCAAATATTAAAAATTTAGATAAACAAATCGCAAAATATGAAAGACTTTTTATTACATCTAATGACCCTCAATATATATTCAAATTACAAAAACTTAGATATGAATTTAATTCAATCCTTAACAGAAGAGCTGGTATTCAACTCTCAAATTCTAAAGCCAAATTTGGTTTTAATGCTAACAGATCTGGAAGACTGGTAGCCAATTATTTACGCATTGAAAAAGATAAAGCACAAATTAATTCAATTCATGGCTCTAATGGTAAAATTGCCTAATCCCAAAATGATATTGTAAATTAATTTCTAGATTTTTATACTACTTTGTATAATAAACCTAAATGTGACGATGCCTCTTTAATTGATTCTTTTTTAGCTAGATGTGGATTACCCAAGATTTCCCAATCTGATAAAATTGAGCTTGACTCGCCCATTACTCAAGATGACATTTTATTAGCCATAAAATCTCTTTAAAAATATAAATCCCCTGGACCAGATGGTATTCTCGCTGAGTTTTATGATGAATTTCAACTACAGCTTATTCCTCATTTATTTCAACTTTTTACCTTTTTTGGTTCTACGGGAATTACTACTGGTTCTTTTACTCAGGTTTTAATTATTGTTTTACCCAAACCTAATAAAGACCCTTCTCTTGAGTCTAATTATCGTCCGATCTCTTTAATGATCCAAGATTGTAAGCTGTATGCCAAAATACTTGCTACTAGATTATCCTTGGTGTTGGAGTCAGTTATACATACGGATCAATCTGGTTTTATGAAGAATAGATATTCTGCCAATAATACAAGAACTTTGCTACATGTTATGGAACAAGGATCCACTTTATCTCTACCATCAGGCATTCTCGCATTAGATGTTGAAAAAGCTTTTGATAAAATTCCCTGGCAATTTTTATTTCGGACTTTATTATCATTTAATTTTGGTGAGATGTTTATCCGTATGATTTCTGCTTTATATTCTTCTCCTATTGCTCGTTTATTTATTAATGGCCAAATTTCAAACCAATTTTCTCTTTTCAGGGGCACAAGACAAGGTTGTCCCCTTTCTCCGCTTTTGTTCCTACTTGGTATCGAACCCTTACTTGTTTCCATAAGAAAATGTGACAAAATTACTGGAATCAATATCAAAGAAGTTATTATTAAAACGTTAGCTTATGCAGATGATGTACTTTTATTTATTAGTGATCCTTTATCCTCTTTTCCTTCCCTAATGGAAATTATTTTGTTTTATTCCACTGTTTCTGGATACAAATTAAATACCAATAAAATGGAATTCTTTTCTTTAAATATTTACTGTACTCCTGATATGCTAGCTATGAATGCAATTATTTAGCCAAAAGATAAATTTAAATACCTTGGAATTATGTTTTCTTCATCTATGAAATCAACAATATTGATGAATTGTGACTCCATCTCAAATCATATTAAAGATAACATCTCCAAATGGTCTTTACTTCATCTTTCATGGTGGGGCAGAATGGACTCTATAAAAATGACTATTGCACCAAAAAAAATGTTATACCCTTGCTATGATTCCTACTCAATTTCCTTTAAAGTTTTATAAAACTGTAGACAAACTCCTCTCCAAATTTCTTTGGAATAACAAGTCACCTCGTATCAGTTATAAAAAATTAAAAATGTCCAAATGTAATGGGGTTTTGGATTACCAGACTTTTTTCTTTATCACAAAGCCTTTATTTTAAAACAAAGCTCTCTTTGGTTAAAACACTCTTTTCGGAGTAATCCCCCTAATTGGCTTCATATCAAGAAAACATTAATAGAACCCTTTCCTCTACCCACGTTGCTAACTATGTCTAATAAATCTCATTTTTATCATAAATCTGTTATTTTAAAGTCCACTAAACTAATTTTAAATGATTTGGAATTAATTTTTCAATCACCCAAATCCACTACTGAAGGTATGTCATTGTGGTATAACCCAGTCATAAAACTTAATAAGAATGTTAGATTTTGGTGTTCATGGATTAAAGCTGGTATTTTTTACCTTAAAGATGTTTATTGCAATAATGTTTTTATTTCATTTGAAGCTTTACAAACAACATTTCTTTTACCTCCTTCTGATTTTCTCAAATATGAATCTTTATGTAATTCCATTTTAGATTCATTTCCTCATAATATTCCTTCAAATGCTAAATCAGATTTATCAATTTATATTCAAACTGTTTCTACTTTATCTCATGGCGTTTCTATATTATATAAAAAAAAGTCTCTCTCTCAAGGTGCCAACATTGATGTGATCTCAACATTCTAGAATAACAAACTTGCAACCTCTTTTTCTATTGAGACATGGAAAGGTATTTGGCTCAATAGTATTTCTGGTTGGTTACCTGTTTTGCTCTATCAAACGAATTCATATATTTTATATAATTGTTTTTGGACTCCACTACGTTTATTTCAAGCAAAACTTCTTCTGTCTTCAATTTATTGTTACATACTGGTTCGTTACAAGATATGCTTTATGATTGTCCTATTGTTTTTAATTTTTGGACCGATGTTCGGGATATTATAAAAAAAGGTACTCAATATTCATGATGATGTTTCATTCAAACTGTTAATCTGTAAATCTGTTCTTCTTTGACAAAAAGTTTATGACTTACAAGATAAACTTTTCAATTTTCTTTTATCAGCAGCTTTTAAATCCATTACAACATGTTGGAAAGATGTTTCATTATTATCTGTTCATGTTTGGTGGTCATAGGTTATTTTTACTAGAAGAGGAGCTCAGTTATCTTTGAATGGCATTAATCAGAATTCTAATTCTATGAGAGAAAGGAACCAACGGTGGACTCCAATAGCCGCACCTCCTTGGTGTGTTCCCCAGTTGGTGAATTGGTAGTGTGTAATGAATCAGTGTGCACAATCAGCTACGGCACCCACCGTTGTGGGATGCCAACTGCCAGGCAGATATACAATACTTTGAAAACACTGGAGCGGTGCACTACCAGGTGGGTAAAATGTCAATAAGGAAGCCTAATCAGTGTCTTTGTTGCAAATATATATATATCTCTATTTCAAACAGTCCATGCAAAGCATCAGCCAACGCGTTTCGTTCAATTGTTGAACTTCGTCAGGGCAAACGTGAAGATATACGAATAGTGGCGAGCAGTGCTTCTTAACAGAGTTGTTTTTGTGGCCCAATGTGATCCAGGCGCAAAGGTGAAGGCCAATTGGGTTGGCCTCTGGACTGGTTCGGTGGCAAGGGCCTCCTTGATAAGAGCCCGGTTAGTGTTCCTGCAGTCAGGCTCTGCTTCGTCTCGACTCATGGAAAAGCATCATAATTCTAATTCTTATTCTTTTTGGAAACCTGTTGATATATATTTATCTTCTTAAATATGTTTTTATTGCCAGTTGTTCATTGCTATTACAATTGTCTAGTCTTCATGTTATAGTAGCTCTATTTTATTATCATCATTATATAGTTGTATATTTGCTTCTTCCCTCCCTTTTGCTTTTCTAGGAATATTATATTTACTGTCTTTACCTATTGTAATTTAATGGCTGTTTTTCATTATCTTTCAATTGTAATTGGGTACTTTTTCGGTACTATTTTTTGTATTATCTCTTGTTTATTGTTTAATATGAAAACTCAATAAACTATTTTGAACATAAAACAGGTCTTGTAAAACTGGACTTGCAGATTGGCCAGTATTAAGTTTGCTTGGGTGCTTTAAAAAATGTTTTGAAAGGTAATCCCCGTGATGTCCAATCTTTCTTGCCATCTATTGGAACATACTTCCATATCATCTTTGGGTCCCTCGTTCAATATTTCATAGACTGTCCCTATTCTGGGGGAGATGGGCAGGGTGATTCTATCCACTAGTTCTTTTCTCCCTGACTGGACCATCTTTTCCCCATTTTTTTGTAGAAAGTTCCTAATCTGCATGTAATTGAAGAAATCCTTGTGTGTAAGGCCATATTTAGAGGTCAATTCCGAATATGATCCCTCGTGGGAGTAAAAGCAACCAATCTGTTTGATTCCAGCCTCAAACCAGGATTTAAAGTGTCTGTCATTGAAAATGTGTGGTGATTTAAATTCCCTAAACTATTTATGCGCCGTATTGCACCCCAGATTCTAAAGGCCCTTAATAAAGTCTTAAATCAGACTCTTTTATAGTATCCATAGCTTAATTGATGCCAAAGGCAGCGCCAGGCATCATGGCCAATCACAAGTTCCCAAGTGGTGGGGAATTTAGCTTTCATTGTACTATGGTCAATGCTCAAAAGTGTGGTAAAATGTGTGAGGGAGGTTGCCCACCAATATAGCTTTAGATTATGGAGGGCTAAGCCTCCCTGCTCCCTGGGTAGTGATAACAGTTTGAAAGCTCTTCTTGGCTGAGAAAAAGACCAAATAAATTGTGCAAAAATGTTTTCAAATTTTTTCAACTAAAAATTTGTAAAAGCCAATGGAATTGCTCTAAAATAATATAACAATTTAGGAAAGAAAATCATTTTAATTATATTGGTTCTACCGATAAGAGTTGAGTGTAAAGGGTCTAGTTTTTTCAGCGCTTTCTTTGTTTCCACCAAGCAGCTCTCCAAATTGTCCTTAACCACTTGGTCCAGATCCAAATTGACCTTAACTCCGAGATAGTTTGCCTTCTTTACTACCCGGCTACCATTATAAGTAGTAAATTCATTGACAATCATTTGGGTTTTCTCCCGGTTCAGGGCGTAGCCTAAAAGTATGCCACATTTTCTTGCCTCCTCTTCTATTGCCCTCATAGCTTGTTCCGGTTGAGGTCTTACTATGGCCACGCCATCTGCGTAGGCCAAAACTTTGCTCTTGTGGTTGTGGCTGACTATCGGGAAAATGTTCTGTGTCAAGATGTTTAAGAAAGGGATCTATGTACAAGGCAAACAAGAGAGGTGAGCAAGGACACCCCTGCCATGTCCCCCTTGTAATTTTCAGAGGATAGGTAATATCACCGTTTATAAGTACACTTGCTTCTGGGTCTGAATACAGGACTTGTACTGCTCTTAAAAGCTTATTCCCAATCCCCTTCTTTTGCATTGTTGCCCATAAAAAAGGCCAGGAGACCCGATCGAATGCGTTTTCGGCATCTAAAAAAATGGCTGCGATCAGGTCTCCTGTCACTTGCTTTATCTTCGAAAAGGGTAATAACGTTTCAAATATGCTCTATAGTTTGCTTTTCGGGTATAAAACCGTGTTGTCCCTCGTATACCATCTTACTGATGACATATGAAAGTCACGTAGCTAGTTTTTTAGAGTAAATTTTAACATCTCCATTAATCAACGTTATAGGTTGGTAGGAGCGCAGCTCCTGAACTGGTTTATCTTTTTGGGGGAAAATTATAATTTTTGCCCGGGCCCAGGTTTGTGGAGGTGCCACCCCTTCTGCTGTCTGTAAAAAAACGGATACCAGGATTTCTATAAGTTCTTCTTTAAAAACTCTGTAAAATTCCGTGGGGATTAGGTCGGGCCCTCCTGCTTTCCCTCTATTAAGGTTTGACATTGCCTCTTCTATTTCATCCCAAATTATCAGAGCCTCCAGAGCCTCCTTTTCCTCTTGTGTCAAAACCTCCATCTCACAAGCATCCAGGTATTGGCATATTTTCCTTTCTGCTTCCCCTCTCCCTCTCTTTACCTCTTCCAAATATAATGCCTGGTAAAACCTTAAAAAAGCTGCTCGTATGTCACTGACCTCTGTTACTAGTCCCCATACAGGATCATCATTTATAGATAGAATTTCAATGCGTGTCATCGCTACCCTCGTTCTGACAGCTAGTAAGTGGCCCACCTTCTCTCCCCATTCATACCTCCTCCCGATGAGCTTGTGCTTTTTCTATAGCTTTCCTTGATAGTTCCCCTTGTATTTCCGCTTTTGCTAGGGCCACATCTTCCTGTGCTTTTTCCATCCTCTGATTTAGTCTTAGGGCATGTAAAGAAGACAAAGGAGGCGTGATGGTCTTCTTGTAGATTTAATTCAGGTTCAACAAAATAGGACCACTGATACAAAAGTGGCACAGCATCCAACCGACTCAGCTTCCCAACTGCCCAGCTCTAACCCTTCCAGAACCCCCACACACAATTCCACTCCATGACGCCCAGAATGTACACACACATTCCAGACCCAAGAGGGAAAAGCAAAGTAGGACCAAAAGGAAAAAGAGAAGGTGAAATAGTAACCCACAACACATCCCCTACCCTTACAAAAAAAGGACAGAGATGCAAGGAACAAAATACATCAAAATAAAAAAAAACACTTCACAACAATAAGGGGAAAAGTGATAAGAACAAGATAGACATCTCAAGACATCTGATAATCTTTATGCCAATTCGGCTTACATCTCAACCTTCTACAAGTGCCAAAACCAGGAACACCGGAAGTGGCATTACTGTGGACTGGTTTGGAAACAGATTCACATGTCGGATCAGATTCACGAGCACCAACACCAGGTTCCCACTTGACCAACCTGGACATGCTCCACACTTCACCCGAGTCCAAAACAACCACATTCCTCCTGACTTCCTTAATGACAAAGGGCCCCATGAACCGTGGCCGCCCCTTTTTCAACAGACCAGGATTTCTGATCAATACTTCATCCCCCACACACCAGTGTCTAAAAGATGTGGAGTTTCTCTGATCAAATCTGCGTTTGTACTCACCCTGATATACACTTCTCCTCAAGTCCACCTGCTCATTCATTTTGAAATCATTCACATCCAACTTTAACCAGGCAGGACTCAGCTTGTCATGAGCCTTCCTTCCTCTTAGAATAGAGAAAGGAGAAACAGAAGTCAGCCAATTTGGAGTGGTGCGATGAGCCCACCACGTCTCCCTGAGCATCTTCTTAAGAGAAGACCTAGTTTGCAAAGCTCTCTGAGCACAACTCTTAACCAATTTATTCATGCTTTCCGCAAGACCATTGGCTTGCGGTGAGTACAACGCTGTCTTGAAATGAATGATGGACAACTCTTTTAAAAATCTGCTCATCTCATGCGAGACAAATTGCACCCCATTATCTGTAATAAGCCATTTGGGAATGCCTTCTCTTGAAAATTCTTCCGAAAGGAATTCAATAACAGTTTTAGTATTAACAACAGACACACATTTAGTGACCACCCATTTGGAGGTGTAGTCCACCAATAACAACACATAACGCTCATCAGGAGGAAATAACTCAAAAGGCCCAGCAATATCCAAACCCAACTTGGACCATGGGTCAGAAGGAACATCTACCGGAGAAAGAGGTGCCACCCGAGTCTTTTTGCTTTTGTCACTGTTGGCACATTCCCAACACTCTTTTACAACATCTTCAACCTGACGATCCATCGTAGGCCACCAGTACCATTCACGTACCCTGGCCTTAGTCAGATTCCTCCCCAAATGTCCTTCATGTGCCAAATTGATAATCTTCCCCCTAAGCCCTTGAGGAGGTATCACCCGATTACCCCTCAACAGTTTTTCATCAAAAACACTCAATTCCTCCTTAACATTAAGAAAAGGCTTCAAGGGCTCAGGTACCTTACCGTCCACAGGCCAACCCTTGACAGAGTACTCTTTGAGCAATTGCAAATCTTTATCCTCACGAGAAATGGAAGACCATTCATCAGAACCAACAGCAGATTCATGCACCCATGCGACCAAGGAATTCTCCACTTCTACACCTGGTTGCTGCAAAGGTAGCCTTGAAAGGCAGTCAGCAATTGCATTCTTAGAACCTTGCACGTATTCGACCACAAAATTGAATTCAATCAACCCTTCCATCCAGCGCTTGATCCTAGGTGAAATATTGTCAGCCTCCCTGCAGGTGAAAATTTGACACAAAGGGCGATGATCAGATCTAATAACAATAGGTATCCCCCAAAGGTAAAACTTAAAGTGATGTATTGCCCAGAAAATCGCCAATGCTTCCCGCTCGATCACAGAGTAGCGCTCTTCTGCACCCTTGAGTGAACGAGAAGCAAAGGCAATTACTCTGGATTCACCATCCACAACTTGTGAAAGAACTGCACCCAATCCTAATAAACTAGCATCAGTGCACAAAACAGTTTTCTTGCGAGCATCAAAATGCCCTAAGGTCGGCATACAACCAATTTTGCCCTTAATGGAGTCAAAGGCGGAAGAACAATCATCAGACCATGAAAATTGCACCCCCTTCTTGAGCAACAACCTAAGAGGAGCAGCAATCGCAGCAAAATTTGGTACAAATTTGGAACAAAATTCCGCAAGTCCTAAAAATGATCGTACCTGATCCTTGTTGATAGGTACTGGAGCCTTCACAATGCTCTCTGCCAGATCCAATTTCGGACTAATCCCTTCAGCAGAGATGGTATGCCCCAAATAACTTACAGAGGACACCCCAAATTTACATTTTTCCTTCTTAATAACTAACCCAGCTTCTTGTAGCCTCAGCAGAACCATCCATAAATGCTCATCATGTTCATCTTGATCTTTCCCATACACAAGAATGTCGTCCTGGAAGATAAGAACCTTAGACAACCCTACCAGAACCTTATTCATGACCCTCTGGAAACATGCCGCGGCAGAAGCCAAACCAAAAGGCATGCGAACAAACCTGAAAGCCCCCAGAGGTGTCACAAAAGACGTCAAATGTCTCGAGTCTGGATGAAGTAGTACCTGATGGTATGCGGATGACAGATCCATGACACTAAAACATCTAGCATCCTTGATAAGAGCAAGAGTTTCAGAGATGTTAGGCAAAGGCTGTCTGTCAACCCAAATGTGCTTATTCAGACCGCGCAAGTCCACACACATGCGGATCCCTTTCCCACCATCCTTAGGAGCCAAAACAATGGGGGCCAACCACTCAGAACACTCAATTTCTTCAATGACCCCCATGACCAACAACCTATCAAGTTCTTGCTTTAAAGGTTCCATCATCAAGTGAGGAACTTTCCTCACTTTGGAAACAAAAGGATGAGCATTTTCTTTCAACACGATTCTATGTTCAAAGTTCTTCAATAACCCTAACTCATCGCTGAAAACTTTAGGAAAACACAAACTGACATCCTTGCCAGTTAACACCTCTTGAGACAAAAGTAAAACTTTTTCAGGAGAATTGGGATTCAAAGTGATCCCCATGTCCCGTTGGTGCCTCCAGCCTAAAAGATTATCACCTCTCTTAGCGACATACACCTTCCCCACAGTTTCCCTGTCCTTATACTGAATTTTCCTGACCACATATCCCAAGACATCTATTTTGACACCCCCATAGCCCACAGGGTTGATGTCAGGAGGGAATAACTCAATCTCATCTAAACCAAAAACCGCATCCCAATTGGCATCACCCACCATCGTGTAGGGTGAACCAGAGTCAGCCAAAACGGGAAATTGTTGACCACCAATCAACACATCGCACACGGGCATGTCCAAATCATCACCATCCACCAGTCCATTCTCCTTGACACTACATACAAATTTCTTCTCCTCTTCAACATAACGCACAACCTGATTACCTTTGTACTGGCAAACTCTGGCATAATGGCCCTTTTTGCCACACTTATTACAAATTACAGACCTTGCAAAGCAGTTAGAACTATTAGGAAGATGCCTGTCACTACCACACCTAAAACACTTAAAACCAGGTCTGGTATTCTTGAACCCACTCTGTTCAGAATTTGGAATCTTGTAATTAAAAGTGGGTTGTTCAGAGTCTTGAATCTTTTTATCCTTGTCCCCAACATTTCCCTTGAACCCCACCTTACCTTCCCTAGAATCATCTTTTTTCACATCACATTTTTTTACCTCATGAATAGCTTTTTCATCAACAGAAGCATCAATAACTTTCTCAGGTCTCATTTCTCGCACCCACATATTAGTATTTTCCATGCCCTCAACAATAGCTAGGGTTTCTTTAAGATCAGGATTCTTGGCAAGAAGCTTTTGCTGCACTTTCACATCATTTGTGCATCTCACAACTTGATCTCTGATCAGAGAGTCAGTCAGTTGCTCAAACTCACAGGTGCGAGCTAACGTCTTCAAAGCAGCCACATAACTGGTGATTCTCTCATGCTTACCCTGGACCCTGCTAAAAAACTTATGGCGTTCCAAAACCACATTAATTTTAGATCCAAAATGCCTCTCAAGCATCATGATAGACATATCGTAAATGTTCTCAGGCTCACCTTCACCACGCCCAAGAACAATCTCATCCAATCCATCATACACATGTCTACCTTCAACCCCTAAATTATGTAACAAGGTGGCTTGCTTGCGCACTGCTGAGAACTTTTCTCCCCCAATAGCTAATAAATACGAATCAAATAAAGGCTTCCATCTCTTCCACGGTAAGATTGGGTCACCTGATTCTGAAAGAAACTGTGGGGGTTGTGACATACCAGTAGCCATGGTGTAAAAGCACAAGAAAACTTATAGTTAGGATAACAAATGCACAATGATGTCCCACAATTGATAAAGAGAATATCACCCACACCCACAAGAAACAGTACTTCGGTAGGAATGTCAGTGCTGATCACGAAGAGATCACGAAGAAGTGTCCCATAACTCCACACGAAGAATTGTTCACTTCAAGAATAAATAAAGAACAGTACTTCCACCAGCAACGTTGATCATGAAGAATGTACGCATCAGTGTGCACACATGCTGGACAGAAACAAAGATCCTTTAAGAAACGGAGGTGTGCGCATCACCGCGCATGTGCAGGGCAACAACAGAGCTCCTTTAACAAAATAAAGGTGTGCGCGTCACCGCGCATACACAGGGAAAGACTCAGCCCTCAGCGCATGAAAAGTTCACTCCCCAACGTGCATATGACGCACAGAAAGCTTCACGCTAAAGAAAGAGTGGTGTGCGCTTTACCGCGCATGAACAGAAGCTTCGCACATCAACGCGCATGTCGGAAAGGTCAGCTTCCAGGATCGCTGTTTCCCTACTGCGTCCAACGCGCATGCGCAAACCCCAAATCTTTCCGCAACAGTAAAAGCACTCCGAGTCTCACCGGAGCTCAGCCTCTCGGTCCAAGGCTTGCTGACAGCGTCACCTCCTTGCCGCCAGCGTCACCTCCACTCGCAACCGAAGAACAGGAAATCTTCACACAAGGGATCCGGTGACCAACGGCAGCTCACGTCGTCAAGGCAACCAAGGTAGGCAGAGTACATCCGTTGTTAATCGTTCGTTTACCGAGGCATATTAATCATATTATCCTTCCGGAATTTAGTAGAAATAGCAGGTTTCCTACTGCGAATCGTCAATTTCCTTTGAAGAAGCAATTTTCATCTCACGCATCTGGGTTCGATGGGGAAACCAGTGGTCCTGACACCTGTTCCCCACACAGGTTCAACTCGTCGCCAATGTAAAGAAGACAAAGGAGGCGTGATGGTCTTCTTGTAGATTTAATTCAGGTTCAACAAAATAGGACCACTGATACAAAAGTGGCACAGCATCCAACCGACTCAGCTTCCCAACTGCCCAGCTCTAACCCTTCCAGAACCCCCACACACAATTCCACTCCATGACGCCCAGAATGTACACACACATTCCATACCCAAGAGGGAAAAGCAAAGTAGGACCAAAAGGAAAAAGAGAAGGTGAAATAGTAACCCACAACAGGGCATCAACTAGATTTTCCTGAAGACTAATATTCCACAGATCCCTTGCCTTCCTTCTTTTCATGCTTGAGTATAGAATCGTCTCGCCCCTCACACCTGCTTTTAAGGTGTCCCAGACTACTCCCAGTGAAGCTGTCCCCTTATTTCTTTGCAAGAAGTCAGAGATCAATTCCTTTAAGTGACCAATATATTATTCATCAAGTAAGAGGGCCCTCTCAAAAGTCCATGTTGACATTCCCTTAGTGGATTCTCCATGCTCTAGCTGTAATACCAGAGGGCTATGATCAGATAGCACTCTGGGATGTCTACAAATTTTACTTCTACCCAGTAGTGAAGAGGAAACGTAGAAGTAGTCCAACCTAACGTGTTTCTGGTGAGGAGCTAAGTAAAAAGTAAACCCGTGCTCGTCGGGTCTTTTGACCGACCAAACATCCACCAAACCGTGTACCTGACATAGATTACATAGTGCTTGAAATACCCTTGGCTTTCGCTCTTTATATCTTTGTTCCTGTCCCCATTTGGCTTCAAGGTTTATATTAAAATCTCCACACAGAATAATTGGAAGGGGCCAATGTGCCAATTCATTGGTTAACCATTTCAGTAGGGACAGATCATCCACATTGCTACCGTAAATTGAACATAAAGTGAAATTCAGAAGGTCTGGAGTTTTCCCATTTACAATGACCCAATGGCCTAACCCGTCTGATCTGACTTTGACAAATTGGATTGATTTCTTTCTAGATAGTATTGCAACCCCCCTTGTATGAGTCGTTGCCCTTATCACTGTATACCCAAGATGTTTCAACACATCCTTTTGTGTCCCATCAAGATGTGTCTCTTGCAAGCAGACAATGTCAGCCTGCAGGAATTGCAACCCTTGCACCACTACTTGCCTTCTTTTAATATCGTTTAGCCCACAAATGTTTACTGTAGCTATACCTAGCCTCCCCATTCTCTAGGTTTCATCTGTTTTAACCTAATGTTTAATGTTTTATTTCCCTTTTTTTCCCTTCACTTCACTTTCCTTTTTCTTCTCTTTTCCCTTTCCCCTTTCCCTCTTTCTCTCTTGATTACAGAGATAAAAAGCCTAGCTGCTACCTTTTTCTGTACTTTTACCCTTCCCACCACCTTCCCTAGTCCAGCTGTTCCACCTTTTGTGTGAGCCGTGATGTACGGCAGACCCACTGCCCCCCACCTCCCTCCCTCCACAAGTTTTTTAAATTATTCCCGACTGCACCATTTCTGAGCGTCCCCAGTCCTATTTCATAGCCTTTATGCTATATAAGATTTCTGGACCATTTTGCTGTTTGAGTCTGGCAAGCCAGCCATAATGTGGCTGACCTCTCACTGATGGCGAGGGCAACATATTTTGGCATTTTAGAATGCTATACACAAATACTGCCCGTAGTCCTGAAGAAGACCTCATATTGATGGTTTGATACGCACACGTTTTTAAGGGGTCGAAACGTCGACGTATATAAAACCAAGCACTGTTGCCCACCAGACTATATAACAGAGAGAATAGTTTCTAGGTTTAGTTAGGCTTTTTGTACTGATAAAACAACGCTGGATCTACTGAATTTGTTATATGTGCATTATTGTTCATGTATAAATTGTATTTTGGAGAGGTGTGGTGCAGCGGCCAGGGCAGCTGACTTCGGAGCACAGGGTTCATGGCTTGATCCCCGGCGGCAGCTCTGCTCAGCACCATGTGAATCTCAACAATAGCTCACTTAATTTCCACAACGGCCCCCAGCGCCTTGAGACCCATATGGGTGAGTTGTTTGTGCTTTACAAATACGGATATACATTTATTGTGATGTATAAGTAAAACTCATTGTACTCACCCCCCTTCGTTTCACCATTGTGTAAAACCCAGATTGTTCCTTTTTGTGTATATGTCTTGGGTCTTTTTACTACTTTGCCTCAAAAAATAACATTTTCTTATATAAACTCGGACCACATTTCATTTGGTATGTGAAGAAAGATAGAAAGCAGCCGGGTCATAGAAGACCGCACCACCAGAACTAGTCACTAGCAATATGCAATACTGCCCACCTCGCTTATCGTGCTGGCTCCAGGATGCTGATTACGGACACAGCTCCAATTTCTTTCGATGCGGCTAATACCGTCTCTAAATAGAACCATCAACATCTATACCTGTCGACCTTTGCTCTACCTTGAGCCACGACATTGCATATTAGATTTTGCTCTTATTCGTCCTCTGACCTACTTGCCAGAAGACACGCTATGCGCTTACATTTTCTTGCCCTGCAGAAGCCCATGTTTATGCGAAACGCATTGGCTGGCTGTTTTTAAATGAAGTGCTACAGAAAATAAAAGAACAAGAAAATACTGATATGTGAAATATTCTTTAATGATTTACTAACATATAATTGATTATATTTGTTTCCATATTGCCTCTCATCCAAACCAATTGCACATTTTATTTGGTGTTAATGGTTTGTTCTGTAGAAGTAACAGTGTTGTGACTTTTCATACCATTCATTGGAGTCCTACCTCTCTTGGGGGGACTAAACAAGAAACAGGTTTTAAGCTTATTTCGTGGCTGAACTATTGTTCGCTTAATGTATCTATCCCCAGGTTCTGTATGTAACTGGGTTACCCCATTGTTATTAACGATTTAACTGATTTGTACATCACAAGTTTCTGTGCGCATTTCCGCTGATCAGCTCATAATTCCTTTTTACTACTGAGGAACAGCAGCATCCCCCTGCAAATGTCACAACTAGTACATAAGAGTATCTGGCCTGTTGGTAAATACAATCTGTCAATATATGTTGTTTGGTTAATTTAAAGTTTCATTATCTACAATAGTAATATATTTCTGGGCTCTTTTTTTGTCATATAGAAGACTTAGCTTATCCTAACCGGCCATGATTGGTGGCACCGCTGAGGAATCCAACAACGCTAGGGGGAGTCTGCTTCAACGAGGCCCATGGAAGAACATGGAGGTCAGTGGAGTGGGATTATTGGCTCCTAAAGGCCAGATTTTGCTTTCTGGATAAGACTGGTGGAATCCTCATCTGCTCACAAGATAAGGTGTGCCAGGTTCTGTATGTAACTGGGTTACCCCATTGTTATTAACGATTTAACTGATTTGTACATCACAAGTTTCTGTGTGCATTTCCGCTGATCAGCTCATGATTCCTTTTTACCACTGAGGAACAGCAGCATCCCCCTGCAAATGTCACAACTAGTACATAAGAGTATCTGGCTTGTTGGTAAATACAATCTGTCAATATGGCCATGGCCTGCTGCATGTTGCACTACATAGCCCTGCGATGGAACATCCAATATATCATAGAGGATAGAGACCATAAAGAGTCGCTGGGTGAAGATGTTGAAATGCCAAATGAAGATGAAAGTGGTGAAGAGGGAGGAATTGAGTTATGTAAAGATGTTATTGACAACTTCTTCACATGAGTGTGAGTATATATTTACAGTTTTAGAAATTATTGTTAAACCCAACTTTGGTTCGAATGAAGATGACAGTCTGTGCTGGAGATTTTTTAGGAAGGCCAAGTAAAGGAAAATCCAGGGCAAAGCAGCTTGTTGATCAAAATTTTGAAACATTGAATACTGTGTTTATTTACATTGTTTATCTTTGCTTGTCCTTAGAAAATGGGCCATCAAAATGGTTCATTAGTAAGGTGTCTATGTTGTAATGTATGTTTTTTCCTGTTTTAGGTTCCTTCACCATGTCACCTTCATTTGGACATTTCAAAGTTGTGACATTTATTGTTATATGCTGCTGTTGTGAAGTACAAACGGAATATGGCTTGATCCTGTGAAAGACACACATACTTTTGGTGTACATATCTTGTAGAAAGACAACTTGCACAGTGATTTAATGGAAGTTTTGAAGATTACATTAGACTTGTTTTTATTTGAATGCTACTACCAAGGCAATATGGCAAATTGCTCTAACCACATGCTATTTTTTTTTTTTTTTTACGTTTACAAATGTATGGTGGGAGGAAAAAATAAAAGAATTGAGAAAAATAATGCAACACCAGAGTTTGACTCTTTTAGTTTTGCATTCATTACACAAAGCCAAATAAAGGCCATGGATAGCTCCACTTTGGACACAGGAAGTGGAGGTATCCATGGCCTGAGATGTGGTAACAGCTAGGGTGGGAGGTGTAGGTGTGGGCTCAGAGAGACTCACTTGAGCCAGCTGCATAGGCAGGCTAGCCAGCTAGCTCCTCACCATCCAGACTTGCAGGAGTGGAGTCTTGTTCCTGGTGTGGAGTGGAGGTCTGCCCAGTGGCAGGTATTCTTGGTGTTGGACCAATTATGAATGAAAAAATAACTTTTCAAAAGTCTGGATAATACATCAAATGTGCTTGAAGTTAAAAATGTAGCAACCTAAAAGGAAAAAGATATTTAACATAATGGCTGTATGTTTCAGTGGTATTATAATCAATAACAGAAACAGATTCAATGACACACAGAAGTAAATAGGAAAAGCAAGTAAAAAGATTTTACAGAGAAAATCTTTCAAAAACACCACTTATATTCAACATACAAATGTACATACCTTGCAATTTTTAAGTCAACAAACTTTGCTTTGTGAAGCACATGACATCAATGTTATAGTATAACAAGCATAGAAAAACATAGAAAGGTAAACCTTACAACATTTTAGACTTAGCATGCAGTATTGATTGATAAATACATAACACTGTAACATTTGTGCAAATGTTGTAGAAAAGAGAGAGTGAGCAAGATAACATAGCAATCTTATTTTCACAAAACCAAAACATTCTGCCCTTGAGCCACGGTGCAAGGCGTCGTCGTGAAGCGAGGTGGTGCGGAGTGTGGGACCACAGGTCGCGGTGAGAGCAGCGGCTCGGTGTTGGCGCCAGCAGGCGTCATTGGTGAGACCAGGGTACCGGTGTGGCGTTGCAGCGGTGCCCTCTGCGGTGCCAAGGCATCGTTGTGAAGCGAGGTGGCATGGAGTGCAGTGCCCACATGTCACGGTGCGAGCAGCGGCTCGGTGGCAGCGTCAGCAGGCGCCGTCAGTGACACCAGGATCGCGGTGCAGCGTTGCGGCGGTGCCCTCTGTGGTACCTTAAGGACACAGAGTTGGGAGCGGTGTCGTGGACGTAGTTGGGTTGCTTTTCTTCTGTTGCAGCACAAAACACACATTCCCCAGTGCTGAGGGCAGAAGAGCTTGAAGTCTTTGCTGTTCCTGAGACTTGTTGAACAGGGGGCAAGCTCTACCTCAAGCGCTTGGAGAAACTCACAAAAGTAGATTGCAGAAAGTTCAGTCCAGTCCTTTCCCTGCCCAAGGCAGAAGCAGCCACTGCAGGCCAACACAGCAAAGTGGTAGTTCCTCCTCACAGCTTCTCCGGCTCTTCTTCTTGGCAGTCTTCTTGGTCCATAGAGTTCTAAAGTTCAGGGGTCTGGGCCCCAATATTTATATACCAAAATCCTTTGATCTCTTAGGCAGAGTGTGTCTGTGCCCAGCCAGAACCAGTTCTGCCTTCTCTGGTGTGACTTCCTGGCAGGAGGTGGAGACAGCATTGTCAGAGGCAGACCAGGCCCTTTGAGGTGCGAGAAAATCTCCTCCCCCTTCAACAATTGCAGTCCAGGTCTATTCAGCCCTTTCCTGACCCACCTAGACTATCTGGAGCCACTCCTGCTCCCCCGCCTTCTGTCATCCAAAACCCAGACAGGCAATCCACATTCCAGCCGAGGCACACGGGATGACTGAGCAAGAAAATACCTACTTTCTAAAAGTGGTATTTTCAAACACAGAATGTAAAAATCACCTTTACTAAAAGATGCATCGTTAGATTCTGAGCTCAGGCATACTAAGTTTTATTTTCCCACCTAGTTCCCAGGCCCAGTTATGTTTATAAGATGTTATAAACAAACTTCGCATTCTGTCCTATGGGGAACAGGTAGCCTTGCCATAGTGAAAAATGAAATGGGCTGTAATTCACTATCAGGACATGCCACACACACCATGGCATGTCCTACCTTTCACATACACTGCACCCTGCCCACAGAGGTACTTTGGGCCTACCTTAGGGGTGCCAGTCATGTGAGAAAAGGGAAGGTTAGGGACTGGCCAATGTGTGCACGAGCGAAGTCGACATGACAGTTACAAATTGCGCGCAGACTCTGCAATGGCAGGTCTGAGGTACCTTTTTAGGGCTACTCACGTGGCTGGCATGATCAGTGCTACAGTCCCACTAGTAGCATTTGATTTACAGGCCCTGGCACACTCAGTGCACTTTACTAGGGACTAACAAGTAAATCAAATATCCAATCATGGAAACACCAATCCATAACACAATTTACACAGAGAGCATATGCGTTTTAGCACCGATTAGCAGTGGTAAAGTGCTCAGAGTCCTAAAACCAACACAAACAAGTCAGGAAAAAAGCAGAGGAAAAAGCAAAATGTTTGGGGATAACCTTGCAAAAAGGGCCATTTTCAACACCCATTCCCACAAAGTTCCCTGTCTTAGGTGGAGCTGTCGATGATGTCTCAAGACAACTCCTCAATTCTTTTGCTGCCACCACAGACACAAGTCTGCCCTCCTGCTGCTGGGAGTCCTTCCAGCTTGGGAGACGTCGACAAAGGGTTTCCTGCCAGGGGAGGTGCGTGCACCACCCCAGACAGGATTTTGTGTATTGGTCAGGTAGGGCTTGAATGGAATCAGACATGCCTGAGGCTCACAAGGAGCCTCGGTGCATATGCCAGTTCAAACCGGTCCTGGGGCACACCAGCCCCGGACCTGGGGTGAGCTGGACAAAGGATTGGGGGTGTAACCACCCCCCTTCCTGGTCCCACCCTTAGGGAGGGACCTAGCAGGTAGTCCGGCCCCTAGAATCCGCTTAAAGGTAGGAGCTGTGTCCTAAGACTTCAGACATCCTGGAATCAACTTACTACAAAGAAGAAGATGGGAACTTCGACGCTCTGCTGCACAGAGGACAGAAGGAAATCTCCCCTATGGTCAGGGAGTGACCATCTTGCTAACGCAAGCACCAACCAGCTACTCGACGTCTGCTTTGCCGCCGCCTCCCGCCGGAGCCCGAGCCCAGAGCCCAACAAGACCTGGACCTCCAGACCTCTCACAGCCCGATCCACAGTCCCTGCAAAGAAGGAACCCGTGGAGGCACCGAGACTTGTGGAGCCAGCCATCTTGAAAGACCGACGACAAGCTGCAAGCGCAACAACAGAGGCTCCCTCCAAGTTGTGCTTTGGGTCCTGAGAAGCCCAACACCCGAGCAGCATCTGCACCAAAGGTGAGCCCTCCAGCATCTCCACGATCTGCGTGGGGCTCCTCTGCATTTTGCATCTTGACGCGCCTGCCCGGTCCCTGGCCCGTTGGCTAGTGGCCATTTTGGCGATGAACCTTGAAATCTACAATGCTGGTCTGGTTGCTCCAGACTGGCCCCTGCTTCCCTCCAAAGGAGCAGCCCCTCTGACCTTGCTGGTCAGAGTAATCAGCTTTTCTTCACTTTCCACGACTCCTGCCTTTGCCAAGGCTTGTTTGCTTCATTCGAGTTGCCGACACCGCCGACAGCGAGAGCCTGCGTGGGACAGCACGTGAACCGACTCCTGGACGTCGTCAACCTTCAGGGACCACGTGGCTGCGGAGACAAGCTACACCTCATCACCTGTTTGCACCCGACATCGCCTGGTACCTACCTGGTGCCATGCCGGTCACTGGCTAGTGACTGTGAACACTGTCCCCTCTGCTTTCAGGTCTTCTACAACTCCGATCCACTCTTGGATCCACCGCATCTCTTCTGGACCGACCGCCTTGTGGTAAATATTTCTCCTTTACCGGGACTGAATTTGATACAGGAACATAGTAAAATAGCTCAATGAAATGAGAGGCAGAATCCGTGATACTAGAGTTTTCAGAATGGGCTTTATTCCAATAAGCGATTATAATCGGATGCTTCAAGTTCCATCACCACGGGAGTTCAGGAAGTGAAGTACATACATTATTGACAAGCAGTAACTTTTATAATACATACATCATAATGAAGTGAATACAGTAGGCGTAACAATTGATAAGGACATTGACGTTTAGTGTGCGTTGCCGAAAATGGGTGTAATAATGAGTAAAAAGGAACATGATTGGCTATGATGTAATACATAGGTGGATCTATAAGATAATACTTGGCATTGATGCGCGCGCAGCAGTCTGACGTGTAATTGACGTGTAACTAGGGGGTGACGGGGATTTGACATTTAGCTCTACGTGTGGAGACAAGAAGTCTGGGGGGTCACGTCAACCTAATCCCAAATCATATCTACATCCTATGTTTAAAGAACTATGTTATCCACAAAAGAAGGACTCTCGGACAGAATCTATTCTATACTGACTGTGCGTGCGTGTACAAGCGTCTGGGTGTCTATACTGAATGCGAGGGGGTAGGAATATTCCATGGTAACAGGGCTATGAATTACTTGCATGAGGACAGAGAAGATGGGCCTTTTTGCTTGGTAACTGGAAGAATGTTTACTTAAGCTACTTAGGCAGGAATGCATCGGCTGAGGGGGAAGCAGATAATTCGAAGGTGAAATACAGTTCTTGGCAGAGAATAGGCTGATGTCAGGCTTCGTGAGCTGCGCAGAGAATGAGACAAAGTTCATGGTCACGGATGCAGGCTTGAACTAGAGCTTTCAGAGGCAGAAGGCAAAAGGAGTTCGATGACAGAATCAGGGCCTACTTGCCTGGACTGTAAAATGGCATAAGTGAACCATATAAAGCCGGTAGCCTTTCATATTTAGGAATGGAATATCCAGCCCACTTATGGCGGATCTGACAGAGGACATGTTGACGGTGGACGCACATGTGTTTGCGTCATCAAAACTGGAACTGGAGGGAGCATACATGTACTTGCGACATGCACATAGAACCGTTGGGGTCCAAGATAGGGGACATAACTGACCAGGAAAATCCACATTTCCACATTCCCTCCTTGTCCCCTACTTGCCCTTCAAGAGATATCAATCTTCATCAATCCATTGATCTGTTCATATAGCATCATTTGTTCTTCTTTCTTCTTCCGTGATCTTGAATGAAAATCTTGATGTGGAATGCACGATGCGGCACATAGACCACAAATTGCTGGTCCACATTGTAGACATAGACAGCAACTGAATAGTATGAGAAGGCCAATACCTAGGAAGGATAAAACTCTCCATCCCCAGGCTGATACCGTATTCCAGAACCAACTGGACCAAGTCCAAGTGCCTGGGTTCTGGTGTATCTGGCTTACTATCTTATGAAGGCGAGTGATGGCTTTATATACGGATGGCGAATTTTCTGGTATGAATACGCAGCAGCTTGATCCGATGACCCTACAAGCTCCGCCTCTATCAGCCAGGATGACGTCAAGGACAAGACGATTTTGAAGCACAACAATCCGCATAGCAGACTGTTCTTCTGTTAAATTGCCTAAGGCGGAAATAGTTTCATTCACTACTGCTTCAAGGGTTCTAGTTAATCTACGTATTAGCTTACTATTAGTAACAGTACCTATATAGGGAAAGATGCCTTTATTAAAATCTACATACTTGTCCCATGCCGTCTCAGTGTAATCGACAATGGGGAGATCTCTCCGTTCTCTGTTGTGTACTAAATGAATATTTCTGTAATAATCAGGAGGAGCTAGGAAAACAGGTGGCAAAAGGAATGCTATGTAGCAGGTACCATCCCAATCTAGGGGTAGACGCATATATGCAGTCTGACCACATATAAAGTAGGAGTGGCGGGAAGCTCTGAATGAAGATTTGCCTTGATCACTGAATTCTACTGTAGTAGTGCATTTACTATGGCCCATATGTATAGAACCAACCTTTCTTACACACAATTCACCTTTCGCTGGGAATACTGACATGGTGGGTAAGACTAGCTCAACTTCGGATACAACATTTAGAATCATGAGATTAGGTGTAAAATTACCTAATCCATATACTTCATTTTCTAGATCAGTTCCTGTTCTTTTGGGGCGACCCTCCTTGTCAGGGTAGCAGACTTTGAGTAAAACTAGGTTCAGGTTTCCCCATACCCAATTGTCTTGATAAACTGCGGAATTCGAATCTAGGGAATTAATCAAACTAAACCATGCTCCACAAGAGCCATTATGTGTAAATGGATGCGGAAAGAATGGCAGGACTCCTTCATAATTCTGATAGGGAGGGAGTCGGCCACACACCCAACAATTGGTGGCGTTACTAGTCTGATGGGAATAATGTAACATACTAATGAAAGTGTTATTGCGCAGCGCAAGTCTATAAGACAATTCATGCGGAGGTAAGTCACTAAAAGAATGTTCAGCAGCAACATTATAAACATGTCTAGAAATAGGGTAATATATGTGCAACAACATACTTGTAATAATTATTAAAAGACTCAATAAAAACAAAATTAATAATGTCACTATGCAGTGGCTACGCAGTAATTTGCAATACGCCTGTCGTTTCAACATTTTTCCGGTATTTCCTCTACTTAGGTCCAGGGGATACATGTCAGAGACAATTCAACCGCTTCACCTTGGAGAGGACTTAAACAATCAAATTGCTCGACGTCCTAGGCCTTAACTTAACTTTGTAAAGTTCGCTTTCAGTTTTTTCCACCAAAGGAAGTTTTGAATCAGTCTGTGAAGGAGTGCAGGGCACAGTGTCTATATCTGAAGGTAGTCCATGAAATTTTTTTATGTGACTTGAATGAATCCAGCCTTTGCGGCCCTCGATCTTCACGGCTGTTCTTGTGGTCAACAGGACCAACTTGGGTGCTTTCCACCTGGGCTCCAGTTGAGTTTTTCTGTCGAAATTTCTCACAAAGACGAGATTACCCGGAACAACGTCATGGGGTTTCACCTCAGTGTTGTCGGGAAAGGCTGCAGCTACCTGTGAACGAGAAGATTGTAGTGCAGACATCAAGGAAGCCAAGTAATCTGTCAGCATATTACAGTCAATATCAGTTATTTTGCGTGGTATAGGCGTCCCCCACATATTTGGTGGTCTACCGAAGGTCACCTCATACGGGGATAGCCCTGTTCTAGAGTGTGCTACCATTCTCATGTAAAAGAGTGCAACTGGTAATGCTACTATCCAGTCGACACCTTTCTCTCTGCATATTTTGGACAGTCTGATTTTCAGTATCTGGTTATGTCTTTCTACGAGACCTGCTGCCTCGGGATGTCGGACACAGTGGAATTTCCACTGATAACCTAACAGAAGTGAAACGTGTTTCATTAATTCGGATGAGAACGGCTGGCCGTTATCTGAGTAGACAACACGTGGTAAACCGTATCGTGGGAAGAATTCTCGAACCAACTGTTTGGCAGTAGTCGAAGCAGTGTAATCTGAAACCGGGTACGCCTCTGTCCAACGGGACAGAGCGCAAACAACTACGAGAACATATTTGAATCCTCGACATCGTTCCATCTGGATATAATCCATCTGTAGGACTTCAAAAGGGTGATCAGGAGGCTGAAATCCACCTTGTTCTACGGGAACACTTTTTCCCGGGTTGAACTGGCAACAGATCATACAGGTACGGACCTTTTGTTTGGCTGCTGCTCGTAAATGTTTATTGAACCAAATGTGTTGAATGCTGTCTAGCATAGCTTTCTCTCCTAGATGTGCTGGACTATGTATAGTGTTAATTATGACTTGGACCATTGAATCAGGAAGGAACCATACAGACTTTTCCTTCATCATCCATCCTTGGTCCGTTTGGATCCCTCCTAATTCAGTCCATTTCTTTACTTCGTCTGGTGTAGCATGTGTCTGTATGTCAATTACGTCAAGAGTAGGATCTTTAACTGTCATACAATGTGTCGGTGTCGGGACTATTGTCTTTGTCATATCGGGGGTTTGAGTTTGAGCAGTCAGTTTAGCTGTTCTGTCGGCTAGATCATTGCCTTGGGAAATGGTATCAGTAACTTTTGTATGGGCTTTACATTTCATAATTGATATTGCAGTGGGTAGATGTATTGCATCTAATAATGCATGAATGAGGGGTCCGTGCTGAATGTGGGCACCGTGAGAAGTTAAATAGCCTCTCTCTCGCCACAGCACGCCGAAGTCATGTACAACTCCGAATGCATAACGTGAATCAGTGTATATGTTGACTTTTTTATTCGTGGCTTGAATACAGGCTTGTGTCAGAGCGATGAGCTCTGCGGCTTGAGCTGACAAAGTATTTATACGATTAGTTTCAATGACTTCAGTGTCTGTTGTGACTGCATAAGCGGCTACTAACTCTCCTGTACTTGTTCTCATGCATGAACCATCGACATAAAATGTCAGGTCTGGATCTGACAATGGAACATCGGTCAAGTCTTGTCTGGGTTTTGTCGTTACGGTAATAACTTCAATACAGTCATGGGCTAGTGGGTCTGTTCCGATTACTGGCAAAAGTGTGGCAGGATTCAATGTGTTACAGCGTCTTATTTCTATATGTGGCTGAAACAATGTAAGTTCATACCCTGTAAGTCGTGCTACGGTCAAGTGTTGTGTTTGTGTTCTATTTACAAGAACCTCTACTGCGTGTGGTACTTGAACTGTTAATGGATGTCCTAATACTATGGCATCGCTTTGTCTGATTGCTAAAGCTGTTGCTGCTACTGATTTCAGGCATGCAGGCAAAGCCTGAGCTACGGGATCTAATGTACTAGAAAAATAAGCACATGGTTTGTGTGCTCCTGCTTGTTCCTGTGTGAGTACTGACAAAGCAGTACCTTCGCGTTCTGTAACAAAGAGTGTAAACTGTTTTCTGTAACATGGTGTTGCTAAAACTGGTGCTTGACATAAAGCTTTCTTTAGGCTTTCAAAAGCTTGTGTATGTTCCTGAGTCCAAGGGAGAACAGTCGATGTGGCTGCCTCCTGGGTTGTCAACTGAATGAGTGGTTTTGCTAGGAATGCATATTGCGGGATCCACTGTCTACAATATGAAGTGAGGCCTATGAAAGCCCGCACCTCTTTTTGTGTCTTGGGTATTGGCATGTTAGCTATCAACTGAATGCGGTCGGGTGTAAGCTGCCTTCCCTCCTTGTCCAGCGAGTGTCCAAGATAAACAACTCGCTGGGCACAGAATTGCAGCTTAGAAGGGGAAACCTTGTGCCCTTTTTCGGCTAGAAATTGTAAAACTGTCAGTGATGCTTTTTCACATTCAGGTTCGCTTCGGGCGGTGATCAGCAGATCATCGACGTATTGGAGCAGAGCAGTGTTAACTGGCATGTGGATACTGTCAAGTTCTCGTTTCAATGCTTGGCTATAGATGCTGGGGCTTTCTGTAAATCCTTGAGGTGCGCGTGAGAATTTAAAGCTACGTCCATTTAAACTAAATCCGAACAAATATTGGCTTTCCGGATCTATTGGGACACTGAAGAAGGCATTCTTGAGATCGATTACAGTGAAGAATGTCGCTTCGGAATCAATAGCTGTCAGTAATGACGAGATATCTGGGACCACAGGGAATTGTGGCACAATGCATTTGTTTAACTCGCGCAGATCAATAACCAATCGATATACTGGCGGGGCCTTCGGATCTGTTCGTTTAAGAATCGGTATTATCGGTGAATTACATATATTGGAGTCTGTTTCCACAACTACTCCTTGGGCAATGAGCTCGTCAATGATTTGTAGTAAAGCCACTACAGCATCTGGTGGTAACTTGTATTGTCGCATTCGTGGTAGCACCACTCCTGCCTTTAGCGTGACTCGATATGGTGTAATATTCATGCAACCAACATCAGTAGGGCCTTGTGCCCATAGATGTGTAGGTAGAGTCTGTAGTCGGGGATCCATGTCTCTAGATACATAGTGACCTTTAAAATCACGTAAAAACAATCTTACTCCTTCCGGAGAACAACATATTATGGCTCCTAGAGCTTTTAACGTTTTTATTCCTAATAAATTTTCTGGACATGATTTAGTAAGCAATAAATCTGTAGTTCGGGTCAGAGGTCCTATCGTAAGTGGAAGAGGCTGTGACACTTCATTAACAATAGGTTTGCCTGAAAAACCCAGGGAAATATTCTGTGAGCCTGAGAGGGGTGCCCCTGGGACTTCACTACGTTTTATAGTTGTTCGACTTGCCCCTGTATCGAGTAAAAATTTTCTATCTTGACCTAATAATTTACTATGTACATAAGGTCCTTCTTGATCTACAGGAATCTCGATAAGGGGTAAGTCAACTTCCCTCTCTAGGCTAGTTCATGCGTAACGCTGATACTCGGGATATTCATACTGTGCGGTCTGATACATTTGTCGTGTTGTTGTCTGTGTGGCAGCAACAGGCAATGGGGGTGCAGCTGGCACAAACTGTATTGGCTGTTGTGCGGCTGGCATTGCCTGGACATGCTGTATAGCTCCTTGTTCATTCTGGTCTTGTCTGAGTGGCCGTGATCTTTCTTGTGTTTTACCTATGGCGATATTATGTTTTAAAACTGGACAATCGTGTACGTAATGGCCTGGCTTTTTACAATAATTGCATGTCCCTTTTACAGGTCCTGCTGAATCGGAATGTGTCATACCCTTTTTATGTCCTTCAGCTGGAACTGTCTGGGAAACTAGCATTTTCAGTTTTGTGTCTTTCATGCGTCTGTGTTCATGTTCTTGTTCCTCTTTAATTCTATTGTGGTGGTACTGTAACATTTGTAACATTTGTGTTGGAGTGTTACCTTGCCAGGTACTTTCGAATTTTAATACTCTATTCTTTACTGGAGGCAGAGCATTTTCTACTAATTTTGTTACAAACAGATGTGGGTATGATTCGCTACTTGCTTTTATGCCACTATTTATACCAAAACATTTTTCAAAACGGGCATAGTAATCACTAGTGTCTTCATCTTGCTTCTGTTTACAGGCTGAAATTGTACCCCAATCTTCCTTTTTCGTAGTTAATAGACGTGGCAGTACCTGTACTAGTAGTCCTGGTAATGCCTTAGTTTTGTCCCCAAGCCCCGAACCTGGACCTCGGGCTCTTTCTTCTGCTTCTAATGCTGACCATTCTATCTTTTGATCACCTACCTCCCACTCTTTTTCTTTGAGTTTCTCATAAATGCCAGCAGGCATCAACACCTTTAATATTGTCATAATGTCGGGGTAGGTATACTCTCCCATGAGTAACATGTCTTTAATTTCTCGGTGAAACCCCGCTGGGTCCTTGTCATGACTGGGTACTACTTTCTTCATTTCTAATAATTCTATTTTCGATATAGGCGTATATACAAATACGCGTTTAAACTCATTGTCCTCACCCTTTATTGGGTGCACTTCTCGTAAGGGATTCTGTCTATCTATGTGGTACGTAGTTCTTTCCTTGACGGACAATGGAACATGTTCTGAACATACGAAAAGAATATACTGCTTTCTTGATTCTAGAATTTCTTTAATTAATTCAGTACCTGGACCTCTCCATTTATTCATAAGTAAGTCAGTCAGTATGTCAGGCAAGGGACCAGGGTCCGAATGCTGACTCCGATATAGTATAATGAGTTGTTGGATCATATAAATCCCAGCTAACCTTTGTTCATCTGGGGTAAGATTCAAAAACGTGCGTACTACTGTATCATCACTGTATTTTCCGGGACTGTCCACCCAATGGACAGCTGCCCTGGCTAAATCTTGTTCATCCATAGAATCGAGGAAATGATAACCCCTTCGTTCTCGGAGTAGTTTGTCGGCGGTTTGGAACGTATGCTCGTTAGACCTTATATTAATTATAGGTATTTGAAAATTCCTGTTATTATCTGGACACGTCGGATGTATTGAGTCAGTATGATATCTAGTCTGATTCCTATTACAAGATCTTCCTCTTCCTACATAGGCTATGGTGTCTGACTGTCCTGTGGGCAGTCCTGGCCCTTCTTCCTCGTTTTGTTCGAACTCGTCTGTCTCTAATCTCTCTTCGTGTAGGCGTTCTATTTCTTTACGGATCTTTCGGCACATGGCTATTATACAATTTTGTTTATCATGTCTTCCTTCTGATATATTCTGGCTCCATCTTGTAAGAATTCTCATGGCTTCCGGGTCTACCCCCGGTCGGTCTTGATTTCTGATCACACAATTTATGAGGAAACGTAACAGTTCCCCCTGTATCTCTACTTTCTGGTATTCCATAGCTCTGTAAATACATTCTGGATCTCGCCCTGTTTGGACAAAATGATATATATTATCTAGATGCGCAGTCATTCCTGGTAACTTCGCTAAATACACTGCGGCTCGTCTGATACGCAATGATGCTAGGGTCATTTCGTCCTCTTTTCCAGGCACCGGGTCATATCTACAATCTATAAGAAGTTCCTTAAGCGCACGGGCACTAAGGAGTTTGGGTGTACGTGAATGTGCTGACTCTTGAAAAGTAAGCTTATTTATTCTGGGTGGCGTAGAAAAGACATTGGTAGCTCCTCCCGCGGCTCCATCTGGGGCGTCGGGTGTAAAAGGATTCGTTGAACGTGACACGGCAACTACAGGTGTGGACACAGCCATAGAAGTAGCTGTAGGAGCGGATACAGAAACCGATGTGCTTGCCGGAACTTGTGACTCGATTTGTTGCTGCAGGGATACGGGTACTGGATCTTGGCGTTGAACCTCCCTGGTAGGCGGTCTACGTGGGGCGGAATTGGCATACTCGGGAGCTGCGTCATCTAAATATGAGGAAAGAAAAACATCTTCTGCGGTTCTAGGATGCCCCTTAGGATGTACCTTTATGGGGAACAATGGGGTTGGCAAGTCTTTTGGCGTTTCCGGAGTAGCCTTAGGTAATCCTTCGGCCAGAAGGGGATACATACCATTCATAAGGGCATTTCTTTGTCTGTCTATTTGTTCTGATTTCACTCGGATACCTTCCTCAATTAATAGATTCTCTCGAACTTTATTGGAACTCTCTTTACTCTTCTCCTCCTGTCTACGTGCTTTTTCTGTTCGTCTATGTGATTCTTTACGCCATAATTCAACGGCGTCTTTCTGTGACTGTCTGACTTTCCTTTTCCATAACTCTTCCTCGACTTTCATGATGCATTCTGCATCCCAGGTCCCTGCTGTGGGCCACCTCTGACTTTCTGGTAATCCCTTGGTGTAGTCTACCCATAGATCAAGAAATAATATGGCGTCTAATCCATGTTTATGATACATAAAATGCCCTGGAGTGTCCCTAGGAGGAATAGGGACGGCTTCTTCGAGAACCCCTTTTCTGGTAGTGATCTGTCTTAATTTCGAAAAGAACGGCATATTGAGAACTGACCTTATACTTGATTTCGACCTGATACTTGAATTTGAACAGACTTAATACAATAAACACGATAATGAACAGTCATTCATACCACGATATACTTAAACACTTCAAACATTTAACATTAAACCTTTAACTGAAACAACAATGATGATCGTCTGCATAACTAATCACCAAGCTTAATTCTCGATAATAACTAGATAAATAACTAGACACTTCGGAATACTTCGGAATACTTGATATACTGCTAAACAGTACAGATACACTGTTAAAACAGTGCAGACCGGATTTGTGTACCCAAACCCGTCTTGACCGGCACAACCTATGTGCACGTCAGAAATGCCTCCCCAGCAATGGTACTCACCGGGTAGCTTCGGAAACGGAAGGCCTCAGTAACTTGAACTTGACTCGGATTGGACTGGACTCGACTCGACTCGTCGGACACTGGGCTTGACGTCGGACTGGTGGGTCTCTGTATACCTCGGATCTTGCTCTCTCAGCTAGGCTCTGGTCGGGATACTTCGCACTTCTCACCGCCTCGTCTGGGTGTTGATTGCAGTCTCAGTCGCCCCCGCTTGACCGGAGGGAGATACAGGAAATCCTGCTGGTACGCGTTATTGTCCGTCCAGCTGTGGCAGGAGACCGGGCCTGCAACGCACCGCCGGCGCGTGAGATGAGAAAGTGTCCCTGTTCGGGCGCCATCATGTGGTAAATATTTCTCCTTTACCGGGACTGAATTTGATACAGGAACATAGTAAAATAGCTCAATGAAATGAGAGGCAGAATCCGTGATACTAGAGTTTTCAGAATGGGCTTTATTCCAATAAGCGATTATAATCGGATGCTTCAAGTTCCATCACCACGGGAGTTCAGGAAGTGAAGTACATACATTATTGACAAGCAGTAACTTTTATAATACATACATCATAATGAAGTGAATACAGTAGGCGTAACAATTGATAAGGACATTGACGTTTAGTGTGCGTTGCCGAAAATGGGTGTAATAATGAGTAAAAAGGAACATGATTGGCTATGATGTAATACATAGGTGGATCTATAAGATAATACTTGGCATTGATGCGCGCGCAGCAGTCTGACGTGTAATTGACGTGTAACTAGGGGGTGACGGGGATTTGACATTTAGCTCTACGTGTGGAGACAAGAAGTCTGGGGGGTCACGTCAACCTAATCCCAAATCATATCTACATCCTATGTTTAAAGAACTATGTTATCCACAAAAGAAGGACTCTCGGACAGAATCTATTCTATACTGACTGTGCGTGCGTGTACAAGCGTCTGGGTGTCTATACTGAATGCGAGGGGGTAGGAATATTCCATGGTAACAGGGCTATGAATTACTTGCATGAGGACAGAGAAGATGGGCCTTTTTGCTTGGTAACTGGAAGAATGTTTACTTAAGCTACTTAGGCAGGAATGCATCGGCTGAGGGGGAAGCAGATAATTCGAAGGTGAAATACAGTTCTTGGCAGAGAATAGGCTGATGTCAGGCTTCGTGAGCTGCGCAGAGAATGAGACAAAGTTCATGGTCACGGATGCAGGCTTGAACTAGAGCTTTCAGAGGCAGAAGGCAAAAGGAGTTCGATGACAGAATCAGGGCCTACTTGCCTGGACTGTAAAATGGCATAAGTGAACCATATAAAGCCGGTAGCCTTTCATATTTAGGAATGGAATATCCAGCCCACTTATGGCGGATCTGACAGAGGACATGTTGACGGTGGACGCACATGTGTTTGCGTCATCAAAACTGGAACTGGAGGGAGCATACATGTACTTGCGACATGCACATAGAACCGTTGGGGTCCAAGATAGGGGACATAACTGACCAGGAAAATCCACATCTCCACAGCCTGCAGCATCTTTGTCATCAGGCTCCATTGAATCGATAGACGAAACACGACGCACTTCAAGACCTATGCACCCGCTTCCTGTGGGTGAGGTAAAGCTGGCACTCCGGTGCCCAAGTGTAGAGAAACATCTCTAGTGTCTGTGTTTTAAGTCTTAAGTTCGTAGTCCATCCAGAAGACCCTTCTAGCAGTAACTTTTGAACTTTTACGCACCCATTGAAAACCTATGGGAGAACGCGTGTAACTTTCCTCACTGCACACGCAACCCGTGGACCTCCTGGTCACTAACTGAAGTTAGCTCCTTGTAGGCCCAGCGATTCTAGAGGCCCTAGGCCTTTTCCCTTTCCTGTTCGTGGTACTTATACCACTATTTTTTTATATGGTTTGATCGGCCACCAGGGCCTATCCATATAAAGTGCAACTTCTGTATATTGTAATACCTTCTTGTTTAACGATTTGTGCTCCTGTGCTCATAAAGAGTCTAGGGGATACTTTGAGTAATAAATACATATATATTTTGAATATATATCTGTGTGGTGTCCTTTCATTGGTATAAAGGGGGGTTACATATGGTAAAACAGCTTGCTTAACACGCTTTAACGAGTATAGCCTCAAAGACTGCTTAGCCTACGCTACCACTAGGGCAGCTAGTCCGAAAAGGTTGACTTACAACCACACCATAAGGGTTGCTTGGCATGGTAAAAGGTGGTCACTTTAACTAGTGAACAGCATATACCAGGCCAACTTCTCACATTGGTGGCAGCGGTGGGATTGGTCACCAGGTAATTCTCACCTGGTATGTACTGTCCAGGGTCCACACAGCCTGGTGTCACCATAGTGACACTGGCACATGTGTCCCTGTAGGCTTGAGCCACTTTTTCATTTATTAAAGGAGTCTGTCTGTACTTTCCCAGGTTACTGGGGCTCACAGTCAGGGACAAATCCATGTCCCCATCACAGATCAAGACTGCCTGTGTCAGGGTTCTGTCTAAGTCAGAATCTCCTTCAGTTCCCATAGGGATTCCCACGACACCCTTTGTCTGGGGACCAACACTGCTAACAGTAGTATTGGGAGCAGGTGCCTTAGGGGCAACAGTGTTGGGGGCTCCACCCTTCTTACAATCACTAGTCCAGTGAGTTGTATTCTTGCAAGATTTGCACCAGGGTTTCTTTGGACCTTCTTTCTTCTTCCCTTTAGGTTGTTGGGACCCACCCTCGTTAGTACTCGTTTGGGGCCCTGTTGAAGACTTCTGGTCTTTGGATTTCTGATCTCCACCCTTTTGGTCAGTTTTCTTCTGATCACCCCCTTGGCCCTGGTTCTGGTTCTTTTGCTTAACCCTGGTTCTGACCCATTTGTCTGCCTTCTTTCCCAATTCTTGGGGAGAGGTCAGATCTGAGTCAACCAAGTGTTGATGCAGTTGCTGGTTCTGACAGTTATTTAAAATCTGTTCTCTCATCATCAAATTGTACAATCCTGTATAATCAGATACCTTACTTCCCAGCAACCAACCCTCCAAAGCCTTAGTGGCACATTCAATGTATTCAGACCAGTCCTGAGTCTGTGTCTTCTGGGTGTCTCTGAACATTAACCTGTACTGTTCAGTGGTTAAGCCTAACCCATCAACTAGGACACTCTTCAGGGCTCTGTAGTTTCTGACATCCTCCTCCCTAACAGTGAGGAGTCTATCTCTGCCTCTTCCTTCAAAGGAGAGCCATAAGATTGCTGCCCACTGGTCTTCAGGAACCTGCTGCACTTTGCAGGCTCTCTCAAGAGCAGTCATCCACTTGTGGATATCATCCCTACTTTTGTAGGGGGGCACAACCTTGGACAGGTTCCTATTGTCAAAGACCCTATCTTTGTCCTTAGGAACAATGCTGCCACCAGTGGGTATAGACCCACTCTCTCTAGGTTGCCTAGCCTTACTCAGTTTCTCTTCCATCAGAGCTACTTCTAGCTCCTGTCTCCTGATTCTCAGCTGAGCTTCCTTCATTCTGGCCTCATGCTCCCTCCTCTGAGGGCTGGTCATCCTTCTCCTGGAGTGACCTTGAGAGCCTCTAGAGGCATGAGAAGCATTAGAGTCACCTGAGTGATTCCTCCGCCTCCCAAACCCCTGGTTAAGTCCACTAGGGAGATCCAATGGGGTGAACCCATTATCAGTCCCCAGTAGCCTTAAGTTAGCTGAGCCAGATCTGACACCTGGCACTGGGCTATCTCTCCCATCTGAACTGCTACTACTGTCAGATTCACCCCCTTTGTCATCCCTGTCCCTATGCTGATTCTCATCATCTGTAGTCAGATTCTCAACTAAGGGGCGACTGTGGGAAAGGGGTACTTCAGTGGCATCTTCAGAAGGAGGGCCTCCTGTTCCTGTCCCTAAGGGGTCTAACTGGGAGGTTTTCTTGAGAGCTCTCTGATCTTCATCAGCCTGTAAGAGTTCTCTGAGTTCAGCAAAGGTAGGGTTCCTGGGCTGTTTAAGGCCCCTGATATTTGCCAACTGCCTGAGCTCATTTTGATTTAGGGTAGCAAAGATGGTTGGTGCCCTCTGGGGGTCACTCTCGACAGAGATGGGTACATTGGACCCCTCTGCCCCAGCCATTGCTCTTAAGTGTGGGTGGATGTGTTGCAACTACCTACACTTGGGTTTTCCTACTAAACCTATCTAGTAGTTGTAGTCAGGGTGTGCTACTCCCTTTGCTCTACAACAACTAAGTTCAGTAGAACTTAAGTATATCTAATCTTGTTTTATATGTACCTAAAGGTACCTGTATGATCTTTCAATTGGTAACAAAGAGATTACAGAGGTAAAACACAGCAAGCTCAAATCCAACCGCTCCTCACCAATGTGAGAAGTTGGCCTGGTATATGCTGTTCACTAGTTAAAGTGACCACCTTGTACCATGCCAAGCAACCTTTATGGTGTGGTTGTAAATCAAGGCCAACTTCTCAAAAGCTCTCTCTCCAAAGGCATAGAAGAATTGGGGCTCTTTCCCTACTTGCAAGGTTCCAATACCACAGGTATCTTCCTAGGATTCTAATAAAAGTGAAGAAACCTTCATGTAACATCAGGATGAGTTTATTGTACACCCATTAGACAGTCCACACCAACAGCGGACGCTAGAGCTGACACTCAATCTCTGAGGTCTCAGTGTTCTGCAGCTGACATACCTAACATTCACAAAAGGAACTAACAATTAAAGGGCAAGTTACAACACATCTTCCCTTTACAATGCAAAAGAACAGTGAAAGGATGAGGCGAACAGGAAAAGGTAGAGGCAGAAGAAAGGTAACATCATAACTTAACAACATTACTTAAGAACATAATCCTGGAGATGTGAAGGTGGCCTCCTAGCTCTGATGGTATGACTAGGAGAGTCAGATTGAACATTGCTCTCACAACTCCGGAAACGACCAGCACAACTCTGGGAGCATCCAGTCTGACACTGAAAACCCACATTGCTATCTTCATTCCCACATTTTGAAAGGCGAGACATGCTCCAAACATCACCACCAGTGAACATGACAACATTATTCATAACTTTAATGATGCGCTTGGGACCAAAGAATTTGGTTTCACCTTTGGGAGACCACACCGCCTTCTTTAATAAAACAAAATCAACCACCTTCCAGTCACACTTCCGTGCCCTCACTTTGTTATCAAACCTTTGTTTGTAACTCTCTTGACCCTATTTTGATTCTCGAGTCATTCACAGAATTGTTTCTGTCCTTAACACTCAACCATACAGGGTTGAGTTTAGAACCAGCTGCTCTGTGTCTAAGTTTTTTAAACGGAGAGCAACCTGTAACGCCTTTTGGGAGTGTTCCTGTGTGCCCATAATTTTTCTCTAACAACACCTCTAAGAGGGGACCTAGTTTTGACAGCAGTTTGGACACAGGCTCTTACCAGCCTGTTAATGCTCTCCACTAGGCCATTGGCTTGTGGAGAGTAAAGGGCCGTATGATGATGTGTGATGGAAAGACTGTTAAGGAAATCTGTTATCTCTTGAGAGGTGAATTGCACCCCATTATCAGAAACTAATATGTCAAGTGAACACATTTTTTAGAAATTCAATGACATTTTATTGACAACAGAGCTCAAGCAACATGTAGAGATCCATTTTGAGGTATAGTCAACTAGGACAACTACGAACCTCTCTGAGGGAGCTAGAACATCGAATGGTCCAACAATGTCGATGACAAGCTTAGACCAAGGGCGTTCAAGTAAAGCCACAGGAGAAAGCGGTGCCTTGTTGATTTTTCTGGACTTATCATTACCAGCACAAATGGTGCAGTCTCTGACAGCTTCCTCAGCCTGTCTCTCAACCTCTGGCCACCAGTAGGATTCCCTGACCCTTGCTTTGGTCAAACTATGTCCCAGATAACCCTCAGGGGCTAAGTTGATGATTTTTTCCCTCAAAGAGCGAGGAGGAATCAATTTGTTGCCCCGGAAAATTTCTCCCTGCACAATGTTCAACTCATCATGAATATTCCAGAACGCCCTAGCAGAACTAGGCACATCAGAAAGAGCAGGCCACCCATTTGCAATAAGCTCCATTAATGGTCCCCTTGAATCATCACATTCAGCACAGGCTCTCCACTCTTCCCTGTTGAGTGCACACTCTGACCCAGGATACAGCACAGTCAGAGGAGTTCAACACATTTTTCTCCAACGGCATCCTAGAAAGGAAATCGTCCGGGACATTTTTAAAGCCATGCAGATACTCAACTGTAAAGTTATTTTCCCATAGTGCTTCAACCCATCTTTTGATTCTGGGAGTAGTGCTCTCACCATTCCTGCAGGCAAACATGTGTACAAGAGCCTTGTCGTTAGTTTGGATCAGAAATGGTAAACCCCACAAGTAGAATCTGAAATGGTTGATGGCCCACGAACAGGCCAATGCCTCTCGCTCGATAACTGAGTTGCGCTCTTCTGCTCCCCTCAATGAACGCAGGGTGACATCAATTACCTTCTCGCTGCCATCAACCATTTGGGAGAGAACCGCACCCAAATCCCGTACACTAGCATCAGTAGTGAGGATGGTCTTTTTAAGTACATCAAAATGGCCAAGGATAGGCATAAGTGCAATTTCACTTTTGAACTTTTTAAAAGCAATTTCACAGTCTTCAGCTCAATTGAAATCAGCCCCCTTTTTTAGTAGCAACCTTAGACGTTGCACAACACTTGCAAAGTTGTACACGAACTTCAAGTAATACTCGGATAATCCAAGGAAAGACTTGAATTGGTCTTTGTTTGAAGGAGCTGGAGCTTGTAAAATTGCTTCTGCAAGGTCAATGCTTGTCTCTATTCTGTCCATAAACAAGTATATCATCCTGTAAAAATAGGACAGAGTCAATCCCTGCAAACACGTCCTTCATGACTCTTTGGAAACATGCAGCAGCACTTGCTAAACTGAAAGGCATCTTAATGAACCTATAGGCACCTAAGGGTGTTACAAATTAAGTTAATGCCTTTGAGTCTTCATGCAACATGACCTGATGGTAGGCCGATGATAAGTCCATGACACTGAAAACACAGGAACCACCTAATATTGCCAAAGCTTCATTGATGCTTGGTAGTGGCTGTCTGTCAACCCAAATACATTATTTAAGCTCCTCAAGTCCACACACATTCTAATTTTAGTACCATTGTCCTTTGGGGCCAAAACAATGGGGGCCCAACCACTCCGGAGATTCAATCTCTTCTATGACACCCAATTTATGCAGCCTATTGAGCTCCTCTTGAAGAGGTTTCAACATGAGATTTGGGACCTCCTCACTTTATGTACAACCGCAGTTGCACTATCCTTTAAGAATATTCTGTGCTTGAAACCTTTAAGAAGTCCTAGTTTTTCATTAAAAACTCCAGGATATTTCCCAATAATATCTAGATGTTCGCCATGGGGTGTCACCAGCATTACTTGGTCGGGATCATTTGTATTTAAAATGATCCCAAGGTCTTTTTGGTGCTGCCAGCCTAAGAGATTGTCACTACGCCTGGCAACCTAATCCTTGCCGACTGGGTGTCTGCCTTTAAACATAATGGTTTGGATGGAAAACCCAACAAGATCAATGTTCTGTCCACCATAACCCACTGGGTTAATGTCTGGAGGCAAAAGTTTTACTTCTTTGAATGCGAGAGTGGAATCCCAAAATTTATCACTTAGCAAGGTGTACGGCGAGCCAGAATCAGCAAGAACAGGAACCAATACATTTCCTACAAGTATATTATATTCTGGCACAGAAACATTACCAGTGTCAATTCCTTTGACATCATGTACAGATTTGTCACAACTATCTGTCATGCAGTGAATATCTTGCTGTAAAAATACTTCTTCGTCTTCAATCATGTTTACTTTCGTATTCCTACACATGCAGGCATAATGTCCCTTTTTCCCACAGTTTCTACAACTGGTACCCCTGGCAAAACAATTTGGAAAATTGGGCCCGTGGTTCAAGCTCCTACATCTCGGGCATTTTGTCTTGCCATCTCTGTTCCAATTAGGATTGGTTTCCGGTTTGTCAACTTTGGTATTCCCTTTTTCAAAATTTTCCATGGACTTAGATACAGAGGCAACTGCGGTCTCAAAAGATGAATTATCAAGGACACTTCTTATTAAGTTAGTACTAGCGTCAGGGGCAACATTGGTATTACGCATTTCCTTTACCCAGTGGAAAGTATGTTCAATACTTTCCACAATGGCGATTGCCTCTTTAATGTTGGGATTGTGGGATAGTAATTTCTCCTGGATCTTTAGGTCATTAGTGCATCGTACAAGTTGATCACGGATAAGGGAATCTGATAATTGTTCAAAATCGCAAGGCTGTGCCAAGGATTTTAAAGCCGCCACATAGTTGCCGACTCTCTCACCTTTTGCCTGGGTACGCATAAAAAACTTGTGCCGCTCCATTACAACATTTAGTTGTGGTCCAAAGTGAGTTTGTAATAACAGTACACTCATTTCATAAACATCATTGGGTTCACCTGCTTCTCTTCCAATCGCTATGAGGTCCAAACTATCATAGATGTTTCTACCTTCGATGCCAACATTGTGGAGTAAAACAGGCTATTTTCTAGCTGCAGAGAATCTTTCCCCACCAATGGCTATGAGGTACGAGTCAAAAAGTGGTTTCCATTTTTTCCACTGTAAATTTGGCTCACCACGCTCAGATAAGAATTGAGGTGGTTGGCTCATACCACTGGACGTCGACATCCTGAAAGAGAGGTAACTTAACAAACTAATAAAATAAACTAATATAAAAATTTTAAATAATAGACTAATATAATAAGGCAAAGTAATAAGCTAACTGAAATGTTTCTCATTTTCTTTTGCAAGTCTCTTTAAGCGTGCAGTGGTAAAACAAAATTCCTTAAAAAAAAAATAGCTGCTGGTGCTGATCGGCAAAATAATAATAGTTAACATAACAAATTAAAATAAATAACTTATCTGTGTTGAGAGTTTCTGAACCTTGTCTTAATTTCACAGGTAGGAAAAACCACACAGTGAAGCGCTGCTTTTCATCTTGGTTTCTTGGTTAGAAATGTCACACGGTGAATGCGTAGCTTCTATAATTCACCGAAATGCGGAAAGAAGGCATCAATGTTGTTGATGTCACCATGGAAATAGGGCATTCACGTGTAGTTGCTCAAGTCTTCAACTCACGTTGGCACGTCAAACATGTGCGCATGTTACTGAGAAGATGAGAGCAAGCAGGCTGGGCACGTCACAGTGCCGGCTCTAGAGCACTCGCGTTCCTGTCCTCGCATCAGGACAATATCGGCAGCCTCGTGGTGAGTTATTTTTCAAATGTTATAGCACGAGCGCTCAACAGCAGCCAGGCCCACCACGCAGTCTATAAATCCAAATAATGCCGTAAAAAAAAATGTATCGGTACCACTCAAGCGTCTGGACTCCACAAGGCGTTTAAAGGGTATAAGTAAGTCTCAGTTTCTTAAAAAAAAAAAAGGGGAGACCAACCTTGTCCGATGAAAATCAAAGCAATACTTGATAAAGAGACACATGCTGGGTTCTTCGGTGGGTGTGTATTCACTCGCTAGTCGTCGCCAGTAATAAAGCAAAGAAACCTTCATGTAACATCAGGATGAGTTTATTGTGCACCCACCAGACAGTCCCCACCAGCAGCGGACACTACAGCTGACATTCAATCTCTGAGGTCTCAGTGTTCTGCAGCTGACATACCTAAAATTCATAAAAGTAACTAACAATTAAAGGGCAAGTTACAACAGGTTTCTTTTGGGTCATGCCATCCACTAGGTCCACGTTCCCATAGGTACCTTTCCACAGGACGGTGATGTTCCTGAACAGCAACATAATAACCTTGATTCCCAGGCCTTCTTTGGTGTGAAAATACAACAGTTCTCCTTATCAGCCTTAACTCTCAAAGTATTCTCTACTCTCCTTGCCTAACTCTAAAAACAAAGACATTATTCTTCTTCCACCTGCAACACAAAGGTGAGAAAGAACGAAATCCACAGCACACATGAAATTCAAACTGTTAATTCTAAAGTGAGAAGTCCAGGGAAATGTGTTTCAGGCCTACAAGATCAGCTAACATAAGAGAAATGGAACATGAGCTTTACAGAATTGCATAGAATATAAGACACATTTTGGTATTATTCCTACCTACATATGAAATTACACGATTTAATATACACATTCAATAATAAATGGTTGTCAGTTACACAACGTAAATTCTTCACATCAGTGTTTTCTGTTAGTTACATTTGGTTTCCACATTAATTCTTCACGTTTTCTACCCACAACCTAAATACATCACATTCATGGTATTACATTTCAAAATCTGCAGTCTTTATGTTCACGACAAAGGATTATGTGCGGGTGCGTTCTACACATGTGATTATAATGCACCCCACAAATAAAAATTAATTTTGCGCTACATCATGGGCTCACTCACAACGCTCATGGTGTATCTAGATTTGGGCTTGAAGCACCGTCCATCTTTTTAATTGGTTCATTTTACTATCCTTCGTAAAATGCCTGCTTTTGTTTGATGACTGTGCTTAATGCTCTTTTGTAACATCCCAGTTACATGTATGATTTTACTTGTCTCATTATAGCAACTGCTAAAGGAACTTTATGTTTGCATGTCTGAGAGCAGTTCAAGAGGGAGCATTCTGTGTTTTTGCTCCTCTGAGATTTTAACAGGGCCAAAATTCTTGTTATCTTCTGGCAGTTGCTGTTCAGGGGAAGACCGAGATCAAATGTCAGAAGTGGTTTCTCCAAGGGAACACATGTTTATATTTCTTTATCTACATCTGCCTGGTCATCTGCTGCCTGTTTTTTAGGTCTCGCTTGAGACCGCGCATGCGCTGTCTCTTTGAGACATTTAGTAAGTGGCTTTTAAAAGTGCCACCAGAGACTTTTGCTGGCCTCCAGCTTGCGTTCACAAGCGTGTGCACGCTGCCATCTGTGTTTTTATTGCTGTAATCAGGTTCCTCTGCTCGCACTCCCCCCTCCCTTTTCGCCTCTGTTTTCGTCAGTTTCATTTTCCTCTTGTATCCCTGTTCTTATTAGTTTAAGCATTTACTTGAGGCCCTGAACACTTGGATTCTTTTATTCTACATTTTATTTTTTTGTTCCTCACGGAGACATACAGCTCTCCCCCAACACATTAAATTAGGCACTCACATTATTACCAATAGTGTTTTCAGGCCGTCTCCCCTATCCGTGTTGTTGATCTTCCCTTTAACCCCTCTGCCCCGCCTGTTTCTTCTCTGATCTGCCACCCCCACCCCTGCCCTTGATCGTGTTTATCTTTTCCCCTTCCGACTGCCTTTTATCACTCCCATTGCTGTGTGATCTTGGTGCTGTTAAGTTGGCACTGCTGCCGTTCGCTCAGTGGCTGTTCTGTGCTCCTAATATATGTGCTCTGCCTGAGAGTGAAGTTCGTACTGTGTGGTTGGTGAATTAATGAATATTTTTAAAATGCAACATTTACCCCGAGGGATAGGAAAGATGACTACATTTACCAGCATGCACCAGAGAGAACCAGTCTAGGCAGCCACTGTGCAACTGCATGTATTCGGAGGCGACTAACCCACCTATCTTGAAAGAGACCGCTGCTAAAACTCTTTCTTGACTCCAGCCAATCCCTTTTCCTTTTTTGGTGTTTTGGCATGCTATCTTTCCCTAGGAGAGAGCAAGCAGAGTGAGACATTCGTATGTGGTGAAAAAATCTGCACGGAATTTGCAAAATCCCAAAATCTGACGGTAGTTCAGAAAATGTGTGTGTCTAAAATATATCTTAATTTTCTATAAGGCAGATTTGTACTTTTCCTACGGAATAAATTAGATGGGAATATCCAGTCCAAAATTCTAAAACATGGATCACATTAATATGCCGCCACAAAAAACCAGACAACCAATCAGAAAAAGTATTGAGGTGTCTGAACGAAAGCTCACAGTTAAACCACCAGTGATACCACATCTATAGACTCATTGTAAAGTTAGTGGGAATCCTGGGCAGCCTAACATGTCCAAGATGTAAAGGACACCCAAATGTACAACTCGAGTAATCTGCAGATAATATATGAATAAAGAAATGAATAAGAAATGTCTTTTTTTATGATCATAGAGTCACCGAAAACAAATATTTAGAATGTGAATACCTTGAGGCATGTGTACTGGTTAATATAAACACACCTTTCTTCTGATGTAATCTGCAGACCGCAGGTCAAAAAATAAATGGAAACATACCTGCAACTTCTCTGTGTGTGAATAGCACAGTGTACACAGACACTAGTCAGCAGTTGAGTGTTACACAATGCTGTGCATAATAAAACAGCACCGTGTACTCTTCTCATTCCGCATTAATCCCAGCCCAGGCTCACGGTGGATAGGGCTCAATGGGGATTTGAAAGACACAGTGGTAGTTTAGCACAGCAGTGGTTTTAGCAAGTGTGTCTAATCTCACATTTCACGTACAGATATATAATGTAGCATGGTACATTTAAAAAAAAGATAAAGCGTTTGCTAGATAAATTGCCAGCAGAATGCAGTAACTCGAGGTGTGAACACGCATGCCTCTGCTCAGTACTGAGTGTAGCTGCAGAGGAGGAATACGCTCCTTGAATGGCCTTCACAGTCCTTCTGCAACACTGACGCAGTGGAGCTAAGATGGCTGACAATAAGCTGCTCTGCAACTGAACCTCTGGCCAGGGTTCTTTATGCAGAAAAATCCTGATGTGCAGCTCTCTCTTGAGCAGTGACCCATGTTGTGGATGGCCACAAGAGAAGAGAAAAGCACACACTCAACTTTGGCTCAGAGCACACATTACATATACTCCAGACATCTGAACATGAGACAAACACAAGCGCGCACCCACCACAGACACGTAAAGTATAAGCAGTACAGATGCTCATGCAGCACAATTCACAGGGGCTCACACTGCAGGCACATTACCATGTATTATGTATCACATTCACACTACATACAAGGGCAGCGGGATGACACACAGTGAACACAAGTTAGAAGTACGTACAACAGAGACTCGGGAGCATTTTGACAGACACAGGCACGCGCGCACGTTATAGATACATGCACAACAAAGGTGCAAACACACACAACACAAAGACATACGGTGGTTACAAAGAACAAGCATTGGCCGCGCGGCCGTGAAAGTGACGCAGCCACGCGAATGATCTCATGCTTAATGAGGAACAGAGGGGGGCGGGTAGGGGGAGCAAGGTGCACTCACTTACTAACTGCCACAAACAAATTCTCACTTACAACTGATTATAATTCTTGGTTGCCCTATTTCATAATTTCGTCAATTTTAAGGCCAAAACTTATTCAATCCAATGGATCATAAAATAATACACTAGTCTGCATTTCAAACTACAGTTTCCTAGTCTCTGTCATGCCACCTAATTTAGACATTTCCTATATTTAAGGTTTTGTATTGTGCGCACTATGCCTCCCAGCAACACTATGTAAACGAGCATTGGCATAGCCAATAGGTCTCACTTATGGGACCTTATAAGTGTTTAGCCATGCAACAGTTGATGTTGTTGCACCAAGGATATTGTGCTGCATAACTAAATACTTATAAGGTCCCAAAGGCGAGACCTATTGGCTATGCCAATGCTTGTTTTATCTTGTTTTACTCTCTGGTTAATAAAGCCTACGAGGCATTGAACTCAGGGGGATCGTGTTCCTTTTGTTGACATTATATTTTTGAGTTTCTTGATTTGTAACTGGACGAATAAGCATGAAACATCTTTGCTATCCCTCTCACTTCTCCACACACTCTTTCTTTTTCAGCAGAAATGAAACGAAAGCCACAGTTTAATGTTGGTGGGTTCTGATGAACTTCATCCTCTCAGCATTTCATAATTATCAGAACATATTTTTTTGGGGGGGAACTTTGAAATTTTTTTAATTTTGGCGAGGTTAAGTCATATCTTTCTCTTGACACAAGTTTTGCTTGTTTACAACTTGGCCTACGCTGCCGCAGCCTTTTAATGCTTTTGTGTGCGTGCAGTTCTTGTTTGCAAAAAAGGGCTGTGTGGTTTTACATGTCTATTCTAATTCCATGAATAGCTTGAAAGGTACTACCTTTATCCGACCCTGTGGTGCTGTGATGAGCCTGACCTCAGAGCCCCTGTCTTGAAATCCCTGATGGTTTTTTTTTGCTGTGCATTACACCAGCAGGGGAGGGAGGGGTCTTTATCAGCAACTCAAAGGTCACCAGCAGCACAGCGACCACCCCTAGCTACAGCAGACTTGCGATGAAGGGAAACGTTTGGTTGGAATTCACTTAGGGAGTTGCTCCTGTCATCACTGCATTAGCAATGGGCAGTCCAACAGCCCACATTGTTTTGAAGTTATATATAGTGCGCACATTATCCAGAGGTATTGGAGCACTTTACACGAGTACCAGTTTCATGAATATTTAAAAAGGCACAAATGTAATGCGCATCTACAACACATAGGGGCATATTTACAAGCCCCTTGCGCCACCCGTACGTCACTTTTCCCATGTTAAAAATGACGCAAAAATGGCGCAAGGGGCTTGTAAATAAGCCCCATAGTTTGTAACAATGAACAGTAGTATCACGTATAAAAAACAGAACAAAAACCCAGACAGAGGCTAAGATTTCCCAGTATATGTTGTTAGTCTCGCAGCAAGTTTTACTGTTTGTTATTGCAATTGATTTAAATTAAATGTTATTTTTAGGTCTCGCCTAGCTATTGCGATAGCAATAGCTAGGCGAGACTCTTGTAAGGGGCTCCCAAAAGCGGATTGCATGGCGAGCACGCGCACAATCACGTGCATCGTGCCGCCATGCAATCCGTTTGGCATCGTACTTCAAAGGGTCCGCTCCCCCGCCTGGAATGCGCTTCCCCGCCAAGCGCGCGCGCCACGCTCCGCCTGGCTTGTCTTGTTTTTCTTGTTATCCAATCCAATCCAGCTGTGCGCTGTGTACCTTCACCAGCTGTTCATCAGTTCTTACCCCAAACTGAGCCCTCTCACTTCACGTTTTGGCTTTATATTGTCTTAGTAGTTGTTGACGTTTGGCTCAATGCTATGTTTTTAAAACACATTCAGTACAATTAGGCTGTTTTAATGCACTTACCCTTTATTTTAGTCTTAGGGTAACCTTGTGTCATGTTAGCTTTAATTAAGACTCCGTACACTTATCCGACAACGCTGAAAGTGCGCCTGTACCCTCTACACACAGTTTGCAAATGCACAACGGAACTATTTTTCCATTTTAGGCGTGTCTTTCATAAAGCTCTCTTTCACTCGATGTTTTATGCACGGATCTTTTCCATTCACATCGGTAAAACACAATTATAAGCTATTTTATATACACGTCTGTGTCATGCTATTATTTTTAGGAAATGGTGATTTTATATGATGCTTGTTTATTGTGGGTCTTCCCAATTCCAGGGGTTTGCAAAGCACGGTTAAGTTGTGCATTTCTGTTGACAGCATTTCGATTGCATGCACAGTCTCAACCCTAAGAATCCTATCACACAAAGCCACAAAACAAGGCGCGAGAACATCAGGAGCTCACTGACATGGGTCACTCGAATCAGCACACTTTTGACAAAGTAACGTACGTGCGTAAATCGCCCTCAGCAAGACAACGTTCAAGCGATTATGCCCACGCGTAACACATCCTAATCAGAATACATTAGCACTCGGCACACTCATACAGCGAGCATCCATATATGGCCAGACACAGACATGACCAATTCTGTCTGGAATGAACGACAAGCGAGTTTGAAGTAAAAGTGTAAAAAGATAACGAGCAAGTGTGAATACAGAAATACCTCAGCCTCTCCCAAAAATTGAAACGAAGCCACCAACACATGCATCAAGTAGCCTTACAGAAAAGTATTTGCACCTCCTTACACACAAAAACACTCTCCAGAGACATGCACACATGATGATAAGCTTTGACACATCCAATAGACCGAGCTATTTTGTAAGTGAAAGCGCTTTTTCGTTAACTTTCAAATCTGTGTCTCTGTGTGCCTGGATGAAGAGGTGGGTGAGTGAAGGTGACAATGCATCAGTGGTTAGATGGCTGAATGAATACATCAAAAAACGAGTGAGTGCATGGATTATGGATCCGTAAGTGCATTGATGGATGAATCAGGTGTAAAAGCATGGGAGAATGGCTCTGTTAATGAGTGACCGCACTAATGGGTGAATGCATGGATTCAGAGAGAGTACAGCAAATGTACAGACTGAAGCATCAGATAGAAGTATAGATAATATTATAAATATGATAATAATTAATTATGTCATGTCAGTGCAAGTATTTCACCTGGGTTGGGTACCAACATACAAAAGTTGCACACAGCATGTCAGGGATTACCACCATTAAGCATGTTTAGATTTACCCTGTCACTCAGTAATCCTAGTGCATGTTGAGACTCGTATATTCATTCTTAAACTAAGCTGCATATTGAGATGTGCCCATCACTATATTACTTTTTTGTATGTTCGAATTTCCCACATATTTTGACTGCACCATCATTTCGCTATGCAAACGGCCTCTGTGCAAAGTGTATACTCCTAGGAAGGTTAATTGAATCATTAGGTCTCGCCTAGCTATTGCGTTTACGCAATCGCTATGCGAGATGCTAGTAAGAGGGGCATTTCAACGTGCTCCCAAAAGTGGATTGCATGGCGAGCACGCGCACAATCACGTGCATCGTGCTGCCATACAATCCGTTTGGGGAAGCGCTTCAGCCCACTGGCGCGTGCACGTGTAGCCAAAGCCTCAGCATCATACTTCAAAGGGTCCGCTCCCCCGCCTGGAATGTGCTTCCCCGCCCCCGCCACAGCATGCCAAGAGATTGTTTCCCTCATGGCGCCTCTCACAACTGTCCGTCCCCCACCACAGGGCTAGTCTCACGGACGCATTGCCATCCATCAATTTCACTTTCATGCCCGTATTCTCTTTGCCTTTCAGCACACAGCCCGCCCTCCCCCCTACGTGTTTTCTTGCAGCTTTGCCCAGATCTGAGTCTCAAACAACAAAAATAATAAGTTTGCCCTGTACACTTTCTGCACTTGCAAAGTTAACATATGCCACACTCATTCCCTTTTCATCCTTCTAAGGTCGATAACATTAGCTCCATTAATTCTGCGTCTAAGGATTTAAATAACCATATGTTTTCTTGCAATTTTAGGCACTTCACACACACAGCCCCGCTGCTCACACACACAGGCATCAAGGCAGCAACAGAATGCTCTGAGCCCCACCAGTGTTTGCCACACACACATGCCTCTCGCATCTTGTGTTTTCTTCCAGCTTTGGCCCGTGTTCTCTTTGCCTTTCAGCACTCAGCTTCCCCATAACCACTATTTAACTAACATCCTGCCACACTCATTCCATTTTCATCCTCGCTTTCAGTTTCATGCCCGTGTTCTCTTTGCCTTTCAGTACTCAGCTTCCCCGTAACCACCATTTAACTAACATCCTGCCACACTCATTCCATTTTCATCCTCGCTTTCACTTTCATGCCCGTGTTCTCTTTGCCTTTCAGCACACAGCTTCTCCGTAGCCACCATTTAACGACCATCCTGCCGTAAACACCATTTAACTACCATCCTTTTAGTTAAAATAAAAGAATTGCCTCTAAAGGTTTAAGGAACCATAGAAATACAAGGCAAGGCAGCAACAGAACGCTCTGAGCCCCACCAGTGTTTGCCACACACACATGCCTCTCGCCTATCTCTCCGCCGCCCTCCCCCCTCCGTGTTTTCTTGCAGCTTTGCCCAGATCTGAGTCTCAAACAACCAAAATAATAAGTTTGCCCTGCACGCTTTCTGCGCTTACAAAGTTAACATATGCCGCGCTCATTCCCTTTTCATCCTTCTAAGGTCGATAACATTAGCTCCATTAATTCTCCGTCTAAGGATTTAAATAACCATATGTTTTCTTGCAACCTTAGGCACTTCACACACACAGCCCCACTGCTCACACACACAGGCATCAAGGCAGCAACAGAATGCTCTGAGCCCCACCAGTGTTTGCCATACACACATGCCTCTCGCATCTCGTGTTTTCTTCCAGCTTTGGCCCGTGTTCTCTTTGCCTTTCAGCACTCAGCTTCCCCGTAACCACCATTTAACTAACATCCTGCCACACTCACCCACAGCAGAACTTGCATTATGAGGGAAATATGGCAGAGCCATAATTATATAGAGAACATTTGCAAACTAGGATATTTAGCCATTCATATATGAACTGCTCTTGTGGAAAAAGGGAGAAGTGCTGAAGGCAGAAACTCCATGGCCCGGAGACAAATGGCTTGTGCTTCCACATTTTATCGTATTTGGGACATTCAGTGATTAGAAGCATATCTCATTTTGTGAATGTATTTTAATGTCAATAACTCATTATAACCTTAAATAATCATGTGTATCCATTGGTTAATTTAACTGGGCAGTGAAATGCCAAACAAATACTAAAAATTGGGATGTTTGCGCATTCTGGCCACACCTCTGACTCCGCCCACTGATCCAATACTTGGGTTATCCACGCGCTCTGATTCTCCCCCCACAGTTCCCCTACTTTTTTTCCCCCCACTTCGACCACTGCCCTAAACATGGTGACCGCTGACTTTGAAATCTCGCAAAGAACAGGACTGCTTTCCCGCTAGAGGTGCCGGCTGGGCTCAGCTTCACAGCGGACAAAGATTCTTATTTCAGTCCCTCTAGAAGAAGGGACGCGCGTAGCTGTGTTTAAACAGTCCAAAGAACAACGGTCCGGGCACAAGACGACTAGAAAGAGGGACGCTAGCCTCTGTATTGGTCCCCGCCATTCTGCGAAAGTCACAACGTAGTGGAAAAGGGGCACAAAGATGTGGTCTGTCCAATCAGGATCCCAGCTAATATCGCGGCAAACAGCCTCCCATCTAGAAGGTTTGTGGTCTTGTCCAAATAGAATATTACTGTTTATGAGCAACCATACTCTTATGAAATAAGGAAGGAAGTTCAGGGGGCATTTCTTATCTCGCAGTCACTGCACCTATAGGACACAGCGACATCACCAAACACGCAACTGTTCCCCTGACATGCCTGGCTGCCTCCCAGATAGAATAGCAAAGGACTGGGATTCCATTTGCAATGCAGTAGGTCTTGCAGTTGTGAGAGTTTGAGCTATTGGCGTTGTAAATGGCAACGCCTTTTATTTACGTGTTGGTTTTTAAAACATAAATGAAAGGCATTGTCATTTGCAATGTCAGTAGCTCAAACTTGCGTAAATGCAAGACCTATTGCATTGCAAATGCTTGTTTGTAGTTGAGTACATCATCTAATCATTTTATTTATGCTTGAAACAAGGTCAACTTGTGAGCTTGCTCAACTGTACAACCTGCAGCCGAATGGGTGGTCGTAAATTCGAAATGACTACTGCTTTACTGTACTGCTTACCATATTTACTCTCCTAGCACTATGGAAAATTCCGTGCTTGTAAAACACTAACACCTCTCTTCTCTCTTCAAACTTCGAAAAAGTGAAAGGGAATCATTAACATGCCTCAATAACTTTCATATAGTAAACCAAAGCCTGCAATAACCGCACTGTCGCTAATCACCATGTTACAGTGCAACTGTCATCACTCCTGCTGAGATTTTTTAAAAAAAAGAAATCGTCACTTGCAACGTCAATAGCTCTAACTTTCACAAATGTGAGACCAATTGCATTTCAAATGCTTGTTGAGCACAGTGAACTGGTTTGCAAGTTAAAGCTTCTAGCCAAGGGACTAAAGGACAAACTGTGTCTCCCCCGAGGCAGGGTTGGATTGGGATTAGAAATCGGCCCGGGCACGCTAAAAAAAGTGGCCCACATTTGCATATTACCTTTCCTCAAAATACTGCTTTGGCTAAGTTTTATAAACACCTGAAAACATGTGAGGCCACTTCTGCTCAGGCCCTCTGCCCCCGCTCAATATGCACAGATTAATTTGGCTGGCCCAGTGACACCCAGGGTCGTACTGGTAACCAAAACCTGCCCTGGCAAAGTGCTTGGACGCCCCTCCCAGGGGTTGGGGGTGTGGCCGAGCTGTTTGCCAGGGCCGGTTCCAGACGATTTTGCTACTGGGGCTGATATTTCAGCTATGCTGCAAAAACGGCCCTCCAGGGGCCCAAGGCCAGCTCCCCGCTGGCAGCCCGTCGGGGAAATGCCCGGTGCCCGCTACGGCCAGTCTGGCCCTGGTGACATCTCTGCCCGTTGATAAAAGGGAGGTAATGGACGCCCATTTGCCTCCAGAAAAGCCCCACAGGGCCCCACTGGGCCGCTGACAACATCAGACACAGCCCAAATCGGCCCCCAGGCTGCCAATAAGCAGCCTACAGCTGGAACATCGATACCGGCCCCTCTGCCATTGCCCGAGTGCCCGCCTTACCAATTCGACCCTGCCCCGAGGTTTGTACTAAGTGGAGGTAGTGTGTCCGAATTAAGACTGTGGAGTTAGAACTGCTGGCTTTCGAAGTGGGGAACGAGGTTCTAGTCTTGGGCAAATCACGTAATCTCCCCGTGCCTCCCAAAAAAACAAGCATTTGCAATGCAATAGGTCTCGCATTTACGTGAGTTTGAGCTATTGACATTGCAAATACCAATGCCTTTTATTTTTGTTTTCGTTTTAAAAACATAAATAAAAGGCATTGTCATTTACAATTCCAATAGCTTAAACTCGTTTAACTGCGAGACCTATTGCATTGCAAATGCTTGTTCTGATTGCTCAGAGAGGGCGGTTTTGATGTGATTTGTTTTCTCTTTGCTCGTTTGTTCCCCTCCCATAGACCCCAGAGCTGCTGGGGCGGAGCAGAGCGTGTTCGGCGGCGTCTATTCTGGTATCGTACACTGACCCTAATAGTTGTCCGTGTGACTTGCCGGCTGCACCATAAAGCGCACTGGCCCCGCGACAAGGAAAGCTGTCGTTCGAACGTAGATGCAGAATTGCGGGAGGGGAAGGGAGCAACCCCTGCAGCTGCTTGCACGACACCAGTCCGGCAACAAATGCTCTTCTTATGAAGATCACAACCGTCCTGAGCACCCCAAGGGCTCCAGTCATTAACACAGGGGGTGGTCTTTTAAATACTAAGGAAAACATACCGGACTCTGATGTGGAGGAATCTTCCCTATTCACACCCCCCTTCTGAAGGGGATGTGAAAATCAACACGGGCCAGTGTATTTTTTCACGCCTAGAAAAAAAGCAGCATCCTGAAAGCAGTATGGTCATCTTTTCCCCATTAAAAACGTGTTTTAATGCTGAGCACGATCGTCTCTTTCCTACACGCGAGTGTCCAATTTTGCTCGTTGTGTTCCCGTACAGTGTGTGCACTTGGCAGCGCCTGCTCGCTTGACATGCAAATGCCACCTTCCTTGTTTTTCAGTGTGAATGCGAATTGGGCGTAAGGTGCAAACGGCGCACATTTGTTTCTCTGCATATGGCATGTGCAAAGTGTACATTTGTCTGCGGGTGCTGCTATTAGTCATCCGTACATGGCATTTTTTATTCGTTTTTTTCCCACGTCCTCCTCTTACGGAGGGCGTACGGGGTGCTATCTGCTGGGTGAATGTATTACCACCCACTGGCATGAAGGGGAAGGAATCACAGTCTTACTTTCCTGACATGCCTCTGACTACTGCACCCCACATCTACACCGAGGAGCGGTAACACTGGCACGCATTCAGTCGCCACCCTGATTTACAATTCTTGGAAATGTCCTTTTCTTGTGCAAGAACAATGATTGCCTGTCAACCTTCCACCCAGTTCTGTGCACCCAAATACGTCCTGCAACCCTCTCCTAGTGCACTCCCCTAATTGTTTTCAACCAACGGCCTTCTTACAGAAACCGTGTTGCCCCTTCTCTGTCCGTTGACCACTTTTTCCTCACACTGTGAGACCGGGCTTGAATACCCTTTTCAGAACTGCCCGGGTTTCGTTTCTGTTCCCCACTAGACAAACACAAAACAAAAGCACCGCAACGCAGATATAATTGGACTGAATAATAATTAATTAACTGCAGTTCGCGTATAGAATGGCGGTTTCATTTGCAGCAGTGGAGCCTGCCTTTCCCATCATGCAGCTCTTGGCCCCGGTGGCCTTGATGCATCTTTAAACGCCTCGTGCTCTGTGAGCTGGGGCGTGCTCACTCGGATGGAGAAATGCATCTTCGGGTCTCCAAAGCTGCTCTCTCTGCAGCAGGAGCGGAACTGAGATAGCAACTCTTATTGCAGCGCAGCCACCGGGGCATGGCAGGGCACTGGGCACACCCAGCACGCCGAAACCTCCAGTACTAAGCAATCGCCGTGCACATCGTGCTTAGCCAGGGCTGCCCATGTACAGGTGAGGGGTGCCAATGCACTTTCAGGGTTGGAAGTGAACCTGCCGGTGGCCATGGCAGTCAATCGGACAGTGTACATAACAGGGGTGCCGGCGCATAGCTCAGGACTGCCATGCACATGCAAAGAATGTCAGCGCCCATGATGATGATGTGATGGGCACACCACAGGCGGCGTGTCACAGGACTGGCTCTTCATATCTCAGGCCTGTCGGCGTCCTTGACGGCTTTCAGTGCACTTTCCCCGGATTGACTGTGCACATCCCAGACCTTCTAGTGCCTATGATAGTGCTTTCAGTGCACAGCATTGGGCCAAGAGTGCACACCGCGCACCGCTCTGCCACTGCACCTCTCAGGACAGCCAGCGCCCAGCACAGGGCTGCCAGCGCACGTCCCAGCGCTACTAGTGCCCATAAGAACTTCCAGTGCACACCTCTGGCCTGACAGTTCACATCCTATGGAACGTTCCACAGCTTGCACGGATTGTCAGCGCCTATAAGAGAGCTTCCAGGCCACAACCCGGACTGACAGGGCACCCTGTGCCCACCACGGGCCTGCCATTGCACAGCCAAGGATTGTCAGCGCCTCTAAGAGAGATTCCAGTGCACATTCTCGGCTGACAGGGCACATCCTAGAACAACCTCTGCCCATTACATGGCTTCCGCACCTCCCGACTGTAACGGTCTAGTTGTCGGACTAGCCAGTAAACCCCGGAAGCATACACACACTATGTAGCACTCTCTGGCCAGGCGTGGCCAGAGAGAGTATAAATAAACGGGCGGAGGTCGCTCGTGACCTTCCGGCCCACACCAGTAAGCGTGTAGTCCTTGTGTAATTATTTTCCCCGTGTCGTCCCCCACGTGGTCCCGGAGCCAGGGGCATCAATGATCGCGGCGCCCCCACTCCAGGGGTATTTACACTGGCGATGAAGGTGGGCAAGACCCTCGGCCCCCCAAACCCCCGCAAGTGAGACGGCGCCCCCCACCACTCACCGAGTGCACCGAGAGCTGCGGAGTGCCGGCGGAGGGCCAGCAGAGTCTCGTTGATCCCCGCGTCGCGCCCAGACTGCCAGCGACGGCTGTTTTTGCACCAAGTGCGTGCTGAACAGCTGGAGGAGCCCCTGTGAAGCGGTGACGGCGCGAGCCTGGCGCACGGCCCATCGCACGGGCGAAAGTGCCGGTAAGCCCAGCAGACACCACGCGCACAGCTGGAAACCGAGGGAAACCTCGTTCATGACACTGCACAAGAATTCCAACGCTGCTCACACCATCGTTCCTGTGTGGTTTCTGCTGGTTTCTGCATGGCCATATCATCCAGTGCGAGCCTGAGTGTGGACACAACAAGCATTGGTACAGGCAAAGGGCGTGTCACTCTGCTGTATTCAATACCTTCACTTTCGCTCAGCACCAAAAAGGGGACTTACACAGAGTGGGTGCATGCAAACAAGGAAAGGGAATTCCACTACCTGCAGCACTTGTGCATGGCACAACAGGCATTGGCAACTACAACTGTCGCATGTGATTCAGGGTGCACCGCACGCCCAAATCAGCACAGGGAGGCACAGCACGCGCCACATCTAGCTTGTAGAGACTCGCAGAAGCGCGCTGAAGGAGGCCCGACGTTGTAGAGTCGCTCACAATGGTGGACCAAGCGGCGGCTGGACCGAGCCAGCAACCAGTGACTCCAGCACCACCGGCAGCGCCAATTCACTCACAAGTAAGCGCGCTACCCCCATTCAGTGAACTAATCGACCCCGCCACAGCATCGCCAAGATGGAAGGTATGGCTGAGCCGTCTTGATAATTACTTCATAGCAACGAGGGAAACCGACGATAAGGTCAAAAGATCGCTGTTATTGCATTTCGCGGGAGATGAAATCTATAAATTGTTTGCGCTCCTGCCAAACACTGGGCCAGCAACAGACTATGACGCAGCAGTCAGAGCACTGAATGCGCATTTCGATCCTCAGCTGAACCCTGATTATGAGCGATTCAAGTTGCGACAAGCACGGCAATGAGACGGCGAATCTATGGATGCGTTTCACGCCCGTCTCCGTGAACTAGCTAGCACATGCACGGAGGATGACCCGATTAAGGAAGCGCGTGCGCAACTAATTCAGGGGTGCCGAAACAAGACCTTGAGGACCCTCATCCTTCGCCAACCCCGCATTTCCCTGGAGGACATCTTAATTCTTGCAAGGTCCCATGAGTTATCCGATGTCCGGGCATCGGCAATGGAAGCGGCGCTTCACACTGCGACAGAGCAGACGGTGACTGTCAAGACAGAGCGTGCCAATACGCTACACACGATGCCGCGTGGAGGCCGTGGAAGGTGGCCCACCAGAATGCCCTAAGATTGCAATGTGGGTACTGTGGAAAAGAGGAACACTCACAAGATCAATGCCCGGCGAAAGGAAAGACATGCACCAAGTGCGGCATCCCAAATCATTTTGCAAGCGTGTGCAGAGGAGGCGCAAGGCCGAGAGGATCATCAGGAAGGAAAACACCATACAGAGAAGTACGACACCTGTCACTAGACGAACAGACACAAGCGAAAACACACGGCTCAAGGCCGGCCCACCGACAATACCTGGAGGACTCGTCCTCAGAGGAAGAGTGCCATTTCGTGTCATTTGTAAATGACCTAAAACAGCAGCGCCGTCCACAACCTACCTGTGAGGTCCCGATAGCTGGAACACCAGTCGTTGCCCTGATCGACACGGGCACATCCGTTAACGTCATGGGTTACCAACACTTTCAGAGGCTCACGTCCAAACCTCAACTGACCCCTGCAAAAGTGAAAATCCTTACATATGGGAGCCAGGTTCTGCTCCCACTAAAAGGGAAAATACTAGTAACCGTCCAAGCGGAAGATCATGAGGTCACCACGACGTTCCATGTGGTAGATAAAGAAGCCTACATTCTCCTGGGTAGCCACACAGCGGAAGACCTTAACTTAGTCACATTCGCCAACGACGTAAAAACCACGCAAACAGAAAACATTCTGGAACAATTCCCGCAGCTATTCCATGGGCTGGGAAACATCAAAAGGCCTCCCATCAAACTACACATTGACACTGCTGTGAAGCCAGTGGCCCTACGACACCGGCGAATACCCTTTCATGTAAGACCGCTAGTTGAACAAGAACTAATGAAACTCGAACAGCAAGGAGTCATAGAAAAAGTGTCAGGCCCGACTCCGTGGTATCCCCGATGGTGATTGCTGAGAAACCTCGCCAGCCAGGAAAAATCCGGATATGCATAGACATGAGGATGCCCAACCAGGCAATCAGAAGGGAACGGCATCTGACGCCCACCGTTGATGACATTCTAGCAGATCTGAATGGATCACAATGGTTTTCTAAATTGGACCTAAATGCAGGATACCACCAGCTAAAGCTGGACAAAGGCAGCAGATACATAACAACTTTTTCGACATACCTGGGCCTGCGGAGGTACAGGCGGTTGAACTTTGGGATATCCTCAGCCACGGAGATATTCCAAAACGCCGTAAAGGAAATTTTGACAGGCTTGCAAGGAGTCATGAATGTAAGTGATGATATCCTAATACATTCCGCGACGCTGGAAGAACACCACCGCAGACACATAGCAACTCTAAAAAGGCTAGCTGAGCATGGAGTAACACTCCACAAAGAAAAGTGTCAGTTCTTTCAGCGCGCTATTGAGTTCTTCGGATATGTATTTGGTCCGGATGGAGTGAAAGTAGACCCGAAGAAGTCAGAAGCGATTCAATCAGCACCAGCACCCAATACCGCCTCCGAGGTCAGGAGCTTCATGACATGGCCACGTACTGTGGGAGGTTCATCCCAAACCTAACCACCATCGCTGAACCTCTACGCAGGCTAACAAAGAAAGACGCTGTGTGGCAATGGACAAAAGGAGAGGAAGAGGCCTTTCAAGAGGTAAAATCAGCCCTACTAGCCAGCACGACAATGGCGTACTTCGACGTAAACCGACAGACGGAACTGATAGTGGATGCCAGCCCCGTAGGGTTGGGAGCTGTATTGACCCAAGAAACGGAACCGGGCACCTGGGCACCACTGGGCGTTCGCTAGCAAGGCGCTCACAGCAATTGAAGCCCGGTATTCCCAAATAGAGCGAGAGGCCCTTGCTATCAAATGGGCGTGCAACCATTTCCACCTATACGTCAGTGGGCACCCGTTCCGAGTGGTGACAGACCACCAACCTCTCTTTCTGTTGTTCCGAGGGTCGGCGCCACACCCCCCCACCAAGGATTGAGCGATGGGCGATACAACTCCAGCATTACCAGATGGAGCTGGTATACCGTCCCGGCGCCAAAAACCCAGCAGACTTTTTATCACGGCACCCGGCACAACAGGAAGAAACAGACGCCACTCAGGAACGGAAGACCAAGGACTTCGTTAATATGATCTCTCAATGGGCATGCCCGCAGACTGTTTCAAAAGAAGAAATAACGTCTCACATGGCGTCGGACATGGTTCTCGAAAGAACACTGGACACAATAGCAAAAGGATCGTGGGATGGTTTTCTCCACAATGTCCAAGGGTGGAGTGAAGCAGAAAGAACACGGCTAGGGAAGATATGGAGAATCCGGGATGAACTCAGCATGGCAGAATGTGGCCTTCTCCTAAGAGGGTTGCGCATTGTTGTCCCCCAGAGCCTGCAAGACCGAGTCACTGTCCTGGCACATGAAGGCCACCAGGGTACCGGAAGAATGAAATCTCGACTGCGGGAGAAACTATGGTTCCCAGGGCTGGAGGAAGCTGCAGAGAGAGTAGTCAAAAACTGCCGAGCATGTCAACTGACAGGGAATGCAGAATCACCGGCCCGATGATAACGGAAGACCCTGCTCCAACCCCCTGGTCGTGGGTGAGCCTGGACTTCAAGCGTTTCCCCGATGGGAGAGTCACGGCGTTGCTAGTGGACAGCTACACGAAATATCCCTGTGTCGAGGTTCTACCATCCACGGCGTTTAGCCATCTAGCCCCAGCACTCCTGAAGATATTTGCACTTTTTGGCCTATCACACACCATCAAGACAGACAATGGACTCCCATTCCACGGCAGTGAATTCAAAGAGTTCCTGTCCAGACTAGGGATCACCGCATAACTCCACAATGGCCGCAAGCCAATGGCAAAGTAGAACGGTTTATGCGGACCATCAACAAGATTTTGCGCATAGCGGTAGCGGAGCAAATAGATCCGGAGGTAGAACTACAAAAGTTCCTGCGTGAATACCGCGGCACACCACACTGCACAACTCAGAGAACCCCCTGGTAATTGATGCTAACAGGACCTCGGCAGGACAGTTTTCCAGTATCTGATGTCTGGGAGCCGGAGCCGTACAATGCATCGGCGACGCAGCGCTGCAGAGCCACGACCAATGAGAAGGCTAGCCAACGACGGCGAGCCAGGGCCCGTACCCTTAGGCCCGGGTGCAGGGTCCTCATAAGAAACAGGAGATGTGGAGGAAAATTCCGGACGCTTTATGAGGACGGTCCATGATCAGTACGAAAGGTCCGAGGAACAGCAGTAACGGTGGAGCGGAATGGAGAAGTAGTTACCAGGAACATCTCGTGTTTTAAGGAAATTCCGGAGACAGCAAATGAACGTCGACCGTCAGGGCATTCACCAAGTTCTGATATGACCCTGAGTGAAGCAAGACCAGCACAAACCGATGAAACACAACAGAATGTGGCACCGACACAATAAGAAGAGGAGATGGACCGGCCAAATGAGAACATAGAAGCTGGAACCATTAGTCCCACCAGAGGAATGAGTACAGTGTGACACAGATACAACCTGCGCCCTAACCCGCGACCGAATAGTCAACTAACGGAGTGCGCAGGTTGGGGCTAAAAGAAAAAGAACTGATTTGAAATGGGATGTAACGGTCTAGTTGTCCGACTAGCCAGTAAACCCCGGAAGCATACACACACTATGTAGCACTCTCTGGCCAGGCGTGGCCAGAGAGAGTATAAATAAACGGGCGGAGGTCGCTCGTGACCTTCCGGCCCACACCAGTAAGCGTGTAGTCCTTGTGTAATTATTTTCCCCGTGTCGTCCCCCACGTGGTCCGGGAGCCATGGGCATCAGTGATCGCGGCGCCCCCACTCCAGGGGTATTTACACCGACCACAGCCCGCCCACTTCCCTGCGCCCCATAGTTTTGTGACGTGCAGCCACGCGCTGCTCCTTGGTGTGAACTTCCAACAGCCAGCCCGAGAAAGCGACTTGTTAAACTGAAACCCGCGACGATCAGAAGCGGCCCTGTAATTTAACATGACAAATTGCACGTAGACAAAACAAGGACCAGAAAATGATTTAAGGATTTTTTGCGATGTTCTTAGCAAAGTAATGCAACATGAATTAAACATCCGAATGCGAGCTCTATCATTCGTAATATCCAACTATCGGCTGTGATATCACACCCACACTATGAAACACCGGCGCACAAACACGCACATCTTCAAAGTGATGCCCGCTTCACTGGCACACACAGCAACACCCAGATAGAGCAATGCAGCAAAACAAACTTAAGCCCACATGCACACCAAAAGATACACACAGGCGATTGCACACTTTAAGAGACGCAGATAAAGAAACGTAGAGTTACATTACAGCTGTGCACAATTGTGCATGGATACATACACATGTACATACAGATACATAGTTGCAGAAACATATATGCACATACAGAGCTACATACAGATCTACACACACATGTAAATATTCTCATAGAGATGCATAAACAAGTACACGCACGCAGCTATATATTTATATACAAATATGTATATAAGTACACAGATGCATGCTGGCAAAGGCGCACTGCACAAACTCAATTTTGATTAAAGAACACTTTCTTCCTGCAGTCGCCTCTGTAAATGAACATACAGACCAATCAGCATGTTCTGCTCCTACTGTCACCAAAAGACACTCACGCAGACCTCCCAAACGCTGCCAAAGCTTACGGTTTCCTTGTCTTGAAAGTGAAAATGTGTTACCCTTGCCACACAGCAAGTTTTAACCGTGCTTTATTTAGCACTCATTTTGACGAAGAAAAATGCTCTAGGTGCTTGTATGGCATTCCCAGTCAAAATATGACGCGCTTATTTAAAAATACGTGGGCAGTGAACACCATATGCACGTGGTTACAAGTTCGGATGTCCTCGCATTGTCAGACGTCCATCACTTATAGATTTACCAGTGCTTCATTCCTGTATTTAAAAAGTGCAAAGCTATAAAAAGTGTGAGTTATGTTCAACCTTTTCAAACACTGTCACCAGATTAATGGAAGATTATGTTTTCATTGTAATATACCTTTTTGAAAAATGTTAAAATTGCTTCAGGCAACCGTTCCAATGGCTCGGGAAAAATGCTCGCATTCAAAAGTACTGCATTTCCGTAAACTGCTTGAGCCTGCCAATTATCTGAAGCCAGATAGTAAATAACAGAAAGCAAATAGTTCACATCGGGCACATAGAACAAGCATTGGCCGCTTTCGCAGCGATCACCCGGGAGTGGTGCGTGCGTGTGTGTAGCAGGAAGTGGGATAAGGGAGGGGGTGTCAAATGGTGTGCACTTTCGCGGCCGCTTTGATGTTCTCAGTAGCCGCGCGGCTCACTGAGAACATCAAAGCAGCCGCGAAAGTGATCAGATGGATGACAAATGGTGCGCGCGCCCGACGCACATGCACTGTAGCTGGAGGCCTCAAAGAAGCACTAGTTTGCACTTCCAAATGCCGCTTACTAAAACTCTCGCCAGAGCAGCGCTAAAGCGCTGGCTCAGGCGAGACCTAAAAACCGAATGAGTCCTTGTGTAACGTAATTGGTGCTCATGTAAAGCCCTCCAAAGTCGGGTCGAGTTCGCGCTATATAAATCTGCGAAAAAAAAACGTCAGCACTGTCTCCTCACGTCCAGCACCTCCTAGAAAGGTTACCAGATGACTCCGTGCCTTCATGAACTCCCACAGCGAAGCCAGTTTGCCCAAAATCATTGTAATAAAGATTGTAGGCCTTATTTACGTCTGGGACCTTCCAAACTCGGCACAGATTCTTGTTCTTAAGTCATTTTTAATGCTCCAGTTAAAGTGAACTAACTACATTACAACTACATCACAGGTATTTGTAATGTAGTTTCCCCTCTCCCCGTGCTGATTGAACAGCTAGGCCAGTCCCCTGCGACTTTCCTAATTTCCTGTTTTTCTCAAATTCTTGCGAAACTCCTCCCCTTCCCTAAATATGAGCGTTTATACAGATGTCTGGCCGATGTGTTTTTTTCAGCAGCGCCGCTTGTACCCATCCCCCATGGCAGACCCTTCTCGTCCCCCAAAACCTCACATCAACCCGAGAGGATTGAGACCTGCACAATTTATCGTTCCTTCCGGTCCATTTTCAGTGTTTTTTCTCTCGTTGTCGGATGCACGACTATGTTTCCATCCTGCCCCCCAGAATCCGAATATTTTTCTTGCCTGAAACAGATCAAATTAGTGTGGTGTACGGGCAGGTCTCTCTTCTACATAGTTGTCTTTTGTGCTTCTCAGTTACGGTGCCAGGGACCAGTGCCCTAAACGGCCCACATTAGCATCCCTACTCCAGGGCCCAGACCAGGTGGGGTCAGTAAGATTACATAGGAAGGGGAGTTTCAGAATTCCCTACAATCATGCTGGCATATCTTATAAAAATAAAAATACATTATAAGAGATGCAGAACATGAGCGGAGCTTATAGGGCTGTGGCAAGAGAGAGGAGGGCAGACTGTTAGGGATACTTAAAACACAATATTTTCCTAACTAATCAACATTTTAAGACTGTCAAAACAGAGGCAAGAGAAAATGCGTGCTAGGGTGTTTTTGTCAGTGTGAGCAATTAAAAATTCCAGGTGAAATCTGACAGATGCTTCACCATTTCCCACTGAAAACATTTGTGCCCAGCTATTTAAGGGGGTGTAAAAAGGTATAGCCAAATTTCTATACCTTCTATACTTCTAAAATGTAAGTATGCTGGAACCACTGCATCATGCGCTATACCCAGAACTGAGACAGCAGTCCACCTCCCACAATGAGTGCACACTTTGAGCATCCCTTCAGGTTATAGGTCAGGCCCAATACCTCTCAAAGCCAGAGACAGGACTAGAGCTCTGCGTACATGCTTAGATTAGCATGCAACTAGCCCAAAACATATAAGGCAGGGTGCCAGATATACATGCAGTTGGATCAGTGGTCGAAGTGGGGAAAAAAAAGTAGGGGAACTGTGGGTGGAGAATCAGAGGGCGGGAATAACCTGTGGACTGGGTCAGTGGGGTGAGTCAGAGGTGTGGCCAGAAAGAGCTAAACATCCCAGTTTTTAGTATTTGTTTGGTATTTCACTGACCAGTTACAACTTATTACATTGTTTAATTCAACCAATGGATATGCGTTCTTTTGTAAGGTTTAATATGAGCTATTGACATTAAAATACATTCACAAAGTGGGATACGCTTCCATTCACAAAAAGTCCCAAATACGCTTAAAAGTGAAACCACACGCCGTTTGTCTCCTAGCCATGCAGTTTCTGTCATTGGCACTTCTCCATTTTTCCACAAGAGCTGTTCAAACATGAATGACAAAAAATCCCCAGTTTGCAAATGTTTTCCACCTAATTATGGCTCTGCCATATTTGTTACATAATACATCATCTGCTGCAAAATCTGATGATTTTACCTAATACATTGTTTGTAGCTCAAATGGATCAAAAGTTACTAAAGAATTTGACTTGTGTTGCTTCATAGTGGAGGGCCCTTTGCAAAGGTTGACTGGTGACCTTTCTCACTGCTGCATTTGACTGTTACACTGGTACTAATGAGGCACAATATTTGCAGAGACTTAATATGTATAAAAATTTCAAAATAATGAAGTATCATAAAAATATACCACCTTACGCTGCGGCCTTTTTGTCTGCTGCATAATTTAGTCAACACTGTGGCATAATTTTGTTCTCTTGCTGCATAATTCTACTGACCCCAAAGCAGGCAGCACATGTTAAAAGTGCTTGTGCATGGAGCAGAGAGGCTGTGAAGTTTGCAAACTTAGTTTAGTGTGCATGAAAATCCTGCATTGCCAATCCCTGGTGAGTTGCACTAGTGCTCCTGAAACAAGGCCAATTGAGGTGCCAATGGGGAGGCGGACTGGCCTCAAGGGTCCTGTGATCTCAGTGACAGAGTCACTGTCACTCTGGGGTGTGTTGCTTCGTAAGCCTGTCGGCAAGACTGGAAGTGATCTTCAGCATGGATTGTGGTGGACAGGCCATCAAGGTTAACCCACACTTGCCACTGGTAGGGTCCCCCTGCTGGTGCTCCCATGGCTTCTACAGTCTAGCTGGGCCTTCTTAGGTCAAGCATGGGAATGTGCTCCCTCAGGAGAGTGGTCTGAGGGCCTGGTTATGAAAGCTGAACCTAGTTCCCCAGTTGCAAATTCAGCTGCTCTAGCCATAGTGTCACATCCTCTCCCCCACTAAACACCATACCAAACTCACACTGCCTTCAGCTATAACCCAATTGTGCTGCGCTATAAACCCCTGGATGCGACCCAATTCAAATTATACACTAGACGAGTAATATGCTGCCTGAAAAAAAAAGTAATTACATCTTGGAAGAAGCAAACACTCCTAGGGAATGCAAGATTAAGTAAAGCATGTGAAATGTAAGCAGGAACAATGTGGTCTTAACAGGGCGCAACGAGGAGAAATACTTTATTTCTCCTTGTTTTTGCTGTTTTTATGTGTGCTGCATTGTGCAGCACACATGCAGCACACATAAAAACAGCAAAACACCATGCATGATTGTTTATGTACAGCAAGGTGTCCCTTCCTGCACATAAACAGTCATTTAAAAAAGTGACGAGTTGCAACTTCTATATGTGCTGCACAAAGCAACACACATAGAAGTTACAAATCGCCATTTAAGATTGTTTATGTGCAGGAAGGGACGCCTTTATGCACATAAACAATCATTCCGCCACAACGCAGGCACCCTTGCACTATGGTGCAAGAGTGACTGCGTTGGCGCTAGGCAGCTGAAATTTTCACCAGCGCACGGGGAAACGCAGGGCTGCACCATATTGTAAATTTGGCGCTGTCCTGCATTTCAGAAGTGGCGGAGCATGGCGTTAAGCCAAGAAGGCTAACGCTGCGCTCTCTCACTTCTTTGTAAATATGCCCAGTTGTTTAAAGAAAGACGACAAAACAAAAGTGGGGCTTCACTGGCAACCTCTGTAAAGGGGTCCTAATGTTTTTTGGTTTGAATAAAACCAATCTGGCCACTTTGCGACCACTCTGACTTGCTTAATTTATTTATTTTTCCCATTTTTAAAAATGTTTCTCTCCGCCCTGAGGCTGCCCTTTGGAATAGAAAAATGTCAGAAAAAGACATTGTGGCATGCTATGTCAGTATTTCTTCTCTGTTAGGTCTATTGTTATGTAAATTGGAATTAGTAAGGCTATTGGCTCTCTTCATGTTCTAGTTTCGGAACTCTGTTGTGCCTGTTTGAACTCTATCGGACTTCGTGCTCCTGGGCCCTTGGTACCCGCAGTTTATCTTCAGCCTACAAATAAAGAAATACTAAATTCTTTATGAGAAGCGTCTTCAATACATTACAGACATTTGTAGCGAAAACGTTTCTTTCTTTTTTGGATCCATTTCACAGGGGAACAAATGGAGGAAAGAGAGGGTTTAGAGTCGTTTTTTGAAGTCACGGTTTTCATAAACTGAAAAGACAGAAAGAGAGGCAATAAGGGGAAGACGTGAGAGAGATGGGGGCAGCTGCCAGCGGCAGAGCGGAAGCGGACACTGTCCTTTTTCGGTCTCGCCTGACCCAGCGCATGCGCTGGTCTGGCGAGACATATTGAGAGGGCTCCAAAAAGTGGTACCAGGCCAGCCTAGAGCTACAGTGCATGTGCGCGGGCGCGCGCGCCGCGCTTTACCGCGATTACTTTCACTTTCACGGCCGCTTTGATGTTCGATCGCATAGCCAATAGGTCTCACTTTTGGGAGCTTATAAGTATTTAGTTATGCAAATGTTGCATGGCTAAACACTTATAAGGTCCCAAAGGCGAGACCTATTGGCTATGCCAATGCTTGTTTCTTCTCTGCCCACCCCGCCCGTTCTCGCACGGCCACGAAGGGCCGAACTTTATCTAAAGGCTGTCGCTATTTCTGCAGTCCTGGGACGCATTACTAAAAACAGAAAAGTAGGGGAACGGATTGCATAAAATTGACAAAGTAGGGGCACTCCGTGCCCTTCCGAACCCGCCCACTTCGACGACTGAGTTGGATACTAGGTAGGGGAACATGACCCTATACCATGCAGGGGACATTCCTGGTCCAACACCAGGGATAGCTGATATAGAGAATGCTTGTGAGCCAAACCGGAAAAACAGCTGTACGTCATCTCCATACGTACAAAATTGGCCTCCAGTAGTACACAAAAGACAAGCAAATTGCTGCATTCAAATGTTGGAGTATTAACCGTTACAAGATTGCTCTTTGGGGAACCCCTCGTTTGGGGTAGAAGTAAACTGAGGCAATGTGACCCTTTAGGTTCTCTTCGAAATAGAGGATGTTAGTCACTCGAAGTCTTTCACCAGCAACCCATGCTTTAAAATTGCTGGGTAACGAGCTGATGATCAATTGTGTCAGGGACTGCTGTAAGATCAAGTTAAACCAGAGCTTGGACACCACCACAATCAACCTCCAAGGCCAAGAGCACAGTAAATGCCATGCTTCTAACTACCAAGAACAATCGCTGTGCTGGATCTAAAATGTTGGGGCATATTGACGAGTGGCAGAGCGCGGCGTTAGCCACGTTGGCTTCACGCTGATTGAAAAACTCAGGGCTGCATGGTCTGTACAAGGATACAGTGCAGCCCTGTGTTTCCCTCTGTGCTGGCACTATCTTTAGCTGCCTCGCGCCACCGCAGACACCCTTGCACTATAGTGCAAGGATGCCTGCGTTGTAGGGGAAGATTGTTTAGGAGCAGAAGGGTATCCCTTTTTGCACATAAACAATCTGAAATTGGTGTTTTGCAACTTCTATGTGTGTTGCTTAATGCATCACACAGAAGTGGCAAAACCTTTTATCTTTTATTGATTGTTTATGTGTAGGAAGGGTCACCTTCCTGAACATGAACAATCAATGGCCTTTTGCTGTTTCTATGTGTGCTGCACAACACAACACACATAAAAAACAGCAAAAACGAGGAGAAATCTCCTTGTTGCACCTGTTTAGGATAAGGTTATTCTTGGTCTTAATGTTGCCACTGTCCCATATATACGCTGCCCTTGTAAATATGGGGCAGCGTCAAAATCAATGGGTGTTGTGGTGGAACGCCCACCGCAACACCCACTGCCCACCCTTTTCATGCTTAGTATAGCGTGAAATGGGGCCTTATGCACAAGGTGGTGTTAAGCCACGTTAAGTGACTTAATGCTGCCTTGTGAATAAGGTGAAGCCCCTATCGCCACCACAACGTCAGAAAAAGTGACGTTGTGCTGGTGAAAGCGGCTTGTGAATATGCCCCTACGTTTTTTGAGTAAACGTGTAATGGCTGCTGTTTTTCAGCCTGAAAGAACTGTGCCAGATACCAGTGAGCTTTAAACAATTTCAAAAGCAAAGTTAAAATTACAGCATTTGCTGCATTTTCTGTGTCAGAGGCTCAAATATGTCCAAGAGAGAGATGAGCATGGATTCCACAGAAGTCCTGGGAATTTAGGTGAGTGGCATGCATGGTCCATTAGAGGCACCCCTGCACAGACAAGGCCTGCTTTGTAGATTTTCTACTTGGAAAGAGGCTGCTGTGCGATGTGTACTCTTCCAGTTGGGTGTAATCTTACTGACGTTTGACGGCGCGTGCATGCGAGTGACGGTTCCTGTCTAGGCTGGTTGCCGGTTGGTCTCAGCTCGGTTCCTGCGACTCCTGCGATTGGCCCCATCAAAACTGGCCGGCAGTGGAGGAGAGGGAGATCAGCCAGCCCAGCAGCACCAGCCACAGTGTTGAGTTGGGCGGCGAGAGGCAGGTAGACTGGCAAGAGGCGTATGAGCTGCTGCACCTTATGCTGCACAGAAGCGTCCGGCATTAGACTGGTGTGGCTTGTGCCCGATGCAGTGTTGACAGACCCAAAGTCACTGCCGCTCTCGCCGCATATACCACTTTCACCCTGTGGCGCCTGCTCCCAGCACACTCCAGCGATCCGCTGCACCCGTTGCCCTCTAGGCTTGGGTGCAGGCACTTCCCTCACCTGGGCCTAGTTGCGACCTTGAGGCACTACTGTTTGTCGCCTGCTGTCTGGGCCTGTCAGGGAAAGGAGGATTCCTGTAGCAATAGTGGGGCTACTTTAGCTGTGCCCTTTTACCACAGCTCAAGTTCAAGCCCAAAGAGCTCCTCACTAGTAAATTTAGCCAGCATGACAACACTGACCAACATAAGTACAACATACAACATAAAGTAATGGGCAGCTGTATCACAATGGCTGGCCATGTTCTCCATGTTCCACCACTGGAGACTTGAAGTCAGATGTAAAAATGAGTAAAGGCATAGAAATTGGCTGAGTGGGAAATGCAGTAAAACCAAAACAGTCAATTAACTCCATATGTATCCGAAAATATCTTTATTGTTGTAGAAGGTAAGGATTGGACATCAGCCTGATGTCCAATCCTTACCTTCTACAACAATAAAGATATTTTCGGATACATTTGGAGTTAATTGACTTTGTTTTGGTGCACCTTCCCTTTTGCACACAGCACTTTATTTACTGTATGCACTTTGAGAGGTTCAACATCCCTTTAGTGAGGCTCATGTCTGGACATGCAGCCTTTAGGTGGGAAAAATTCTGATAGCACTTTACTTACTTTATACTTTGGGGACCTATTTTAACTTTTTAGAGAGGTATAGTCTGGACAGGCATGTTTTATTTTGATTGAGATCTGATTTACACTCAAAAAGTAAGTGTGGTATGAAAGGGCAGTTACCGGAAATGTTGCCCCAACCTAAGTTGCAGCAACTTCGACAGCACTTTAATCTCTTTGCGCACTTTGGGGGCCCATTTACCCTTTTAGCGAGGCATAGTTCCAGATAAGTGTGTTGAAAGATGTATGTTTTAACCGGATTGAGATCACCTTTTTAGACACATGTATTACACGCATATAATGATTCATGAGAAGGTCGGTAAAATGTTTGTCGAGTTTGACTGTTAGTTCTTAAGGGACATGTTCCTAGCTCTCCTGTTCTTTGAGAAAATCGCTGAAAACTGTGATAAGGTAATTTTCATGTTTTTATTATGTGGAACTGGTAAATTTTTGTAATGGTTTTTATTAATCACACAAATAAAAATTAATGCATTCATTAGGTGAGTGGCCCTTGGCATGACAGTAAACTAAAAGAAGTCTCTCAATCAATTACTGACCACCTTGTTTTGTTGGTTGTTTCAAATCCTTCACTGACCCAACACTTGAAATAAAATCCTATGTATGATTTGTTCAAGCAAGAAGACACTTTCAATCAAGAGACTGATCTCCAACCATAGCCTCCTAGATTCCATGAGAAAAGCTGAACTGGGACTCCGAGAATAAAATGCGTTCTTTTGAACCCCACACAAATTCATCGAAAATAGATCTCTTTGAGGTGAGCAGATTCTCACCATCCAAACTATGTAAAAAAGACATTGGCTTGAATACCTTTATCCAACCAATTGCTACTAGACAAAAAATCAACCCAAACGGGAACAAAGAAGATGGAGTGTTCCTTTTGAAGAAACTAGTTTATAGGGATCACAGCACCGCTTTCACGTAGAAATTCTTCCTCAAAAATAGACTTGACAAAAACTCCATTATCGTCTGGGACTCAGACAAAAGGACTCTCCATTTTGAAATAGTAGCACATGTTGGGCAGGAAAACATAACATAAAAATAATCAAAATACTCAAAAGTTTCTACGTGAATACAAACTCTGCGGCACTTCTTTGTGAACTCAGCATTTTGCATTGATTCCAACAAGAAATTCTCCTTGGCAACACAGACTCTAATTTGCATAGAAGCCAATAAATACACTGGAAAAATAATATGTGGCAAGCTCTTAGCTAGATATCTTAAAGTCAGGAAACAATCTGATAAAATAATCTCTGTCAGGGAGCTGCAAAACAAGCAAGACGGAATCAAACAAACAAGCCATAATGAGCATGAGAACAGGAAACGTACATGTCCCCGAAAGCCTTTCAACAGAGATATAGGAAACCTCAAAGCACGTGGTATACTTTATATGAAATCCCCAATGCAGGGGAAACGCCAGGCTCTTTATCTGAAGAGATAGGGACATTGACATGCCAAAATCTATATGTCAATCTTCTTACTAATGCTGACACAGGATTATAAACCTTAACACCCTCCCTGATTAATCTCGACCAGACAAGCTGTGTCGTTCGTGTTTCACTGGCAGCATCTAACACCGAGCTGTTTTCCAGCATTATTTCGCTGACTGAGAAGAAAGACGACGCAAGGTGTGCATTGTCTCTCGAGGCAGGGGAGGTCTTTAACAGACTAGTATGTCCTTCTCTTTTTTAGGCCCTGACGTGGTGCTTTCTACCACCAAAGTCCCTCCAAATGACTCAGACACGCCGAATGCTCCCAAAAGCCAAGCTTAGTGGAAAGCGAGGCCTTTGGGAGGCACATGCACCCAGCAAGGATTCACTTTCACGGATACTTTCAATTTTCACTGATACATTTCATTGGAACCCATCCTTGCACAAACCAGGAACAATAATACAATTAAGGGTTGCTGTAATGATTTTGAGGTGAAATTTCCATACTACTGAGGTTAACCAACCAACCAAAAAGCAAAAGGTAAATTCTAAAGCAATTCCATTAATTTTTCTCATTTTTTTAAATATAGAAAATGCTTTATTTCTGTCCCTTACTGCACAATGCTTTAAGAAAGATATTCCACGCCTTATCTCAAAGTAAAACTAGTCCTCTGCGAAATACTTGGAATTCCAGTTGTAAGCACAGTTTGTTTAAACACTGAATAAACTTCAACCTAAAATCAACACAAAACAAGCATTGGCATAGCCAATAGGTCTCGCCTTTGGGACCTTATAAGTGTTTAGCCATGCAACAGTTGCATAACTAAATACTGATAAGGTCCCAAAAGCGAGACCTATTGGCTATGCAAAGCGGCCGCGAAAGTGAAAGTGATCGCGATAGCCATCACGATCAAACATCAAAGCGGCCGCGAAAGTGAAAGTAATCGCGGTAAAGCGCGACACGCGCGCCCGCGCACATGCACTGTAGCTCTAGGCTGGCCTGGTAGCACTTTTTGGAGCCCTCTCAATAAGTCTCGCCAGACCAGCGCATGCGCTGGGTCAGGCGAGACCTAAAAATGAAGCTGCTGTCCTGGAGAAAGTTATCATAGTGGGGTCGACTCCATTCATACTCCAAGGATGAGGCTTGCTCCATGCATTTATTCCTGGTCTCCATGCTCCCCCTGCTGCTTGGTCCAAAGTCTTAAAAAAGTAAAAACGCCTTTCTAACTATTCTAGACCGGGGCGCTGCTTTTCTAAAACTGCAGTTTTCAAATACAGAGAGTGCACCCATTTCTCTGACTGCGTTATGCCTTGAATAGGCAGCGTTTAACCCTTTCGCATTTAGTGTGCTGCCACTAATGAAATCCCATCCGCAGTTCAACCTCACTTCTGTGATCAAGCAGACCTGGAAAATTGCTTGCAACTTCTGTAATGAGAACTCCATATCAAAAGAGCAATAGTTATATCACCCATGTGACTGAGTGAAGAAATTAGAGTTGATTTGCGCAATAAAGAGCAGCCCTGCGAGGTTTTGCAGGGCATCTTCTCATCGGGCTAGTATTCAGATGGGAGTACTGTCTACCATCATCCAGCGGCAGCTCCTTCGCAATGGTGGAAGAGCGTCACCCCTCTGGCTCATAGTGCCAATATCGGCAACACACTCCCCATCACACATACAGCAATCTCCTGATGAAATAAACACACAAGACACCTTTTTCGTGGAGAAAATTGCTGCAGGTTTTTTTGCATACTGAAATATGGCAACATCGTGTGTCAACTTATAGGTGATCCAAGGTCAGGCAGCCCCTCTGCTGCCTGCCCACCTGAAGAGCCAAATTGCACCGTGGCACTAACCAATGGGTGCTTACCAATTTTGGGAGAGGGTATACCCCTTCCCACCTGCGGACTGCCAGTCCACTCATTACTCACGCCCCTTGAGGGGGGGCGGAGCGGAGCGTACCAGGCAGCCTCCGGTTGCTCAGGTTTATAACCTCCCGTAGGACTAACGGGGCGCCGTCGCTCCTCCAGGGTCCACTGTGCGAGGACTTCCTGGGGATATTTGGCCTTTGCACCCTTGTTGTGGTCCTGAAGAGGGTACCCCTATGTACCTTTCAGCCTCTGGATCTCCCTGTAACTCAATCACAGCTCTGGGTGTGGCCACCAACACAACCATGGCCCCTCACCAAGGCAGGCATTCTTACCTACATCCTGTGGATTCCAGGGCAACGCCCAGGTCCAACAAAACAAGTCCATGCCCACTCTAGACAGGTGAACCCCATCCTCTTCAAAACACCCTGTGGACTTGGCATGCAGCAGACCGTGCCTAATAAAGCCAAACCCCCTCTGTTCAGTGGACTTGCGCATTGCCCAGTTAACTCTCCTGATTGAGGTTTCCACGGCATCCCCTGACCGGGCCCTTAGCCACCTTAAACGTGGGGTTGTCTTTGACCACCAAAACTCACATGCCCCTAATTGGTTGCTTAACTTACACATGGAGGATTTCATTTCTGCAGGAGTGCCCTCCTACCCATGAAAGTCAATTTATAGCCTCCCAGGTGTATGACCAGAATTATGGGAGGTGAGACACCTCCCCCTTAGTCTGTGCAGCAGCTTCTTAGCAAGCTGTTCCAGCGCATGCCTGGAAACCCCAACCAAATGATCTTAGTGGCGGAAAATTCATGCCTCCATTTCCTGCTTTCCGCCCCTCTGGCCACTCTCAGGACGCATGAATGGCCAATCACCCAGACCTTTGACCCTGGCAGTATGAAGAAATGCAAGGTTGCTAAACACCTATATTAAGCACTGCACACCATTCTATCACCACTACTCAAGCTAGCACAAAATCCCATACCATAACACTGCACCCCACCAAACATCTGGTGCAACTCGGGGTGCCTTTGGTATACTCACAGTTCGCCTGTACATAATACTCTTAACCTGTCTTCCCGCCACTTCCCTGGGTGGCTTACGCGCGGATGTACCTTTTAAAACATTGGGATTCCCACCGTTCCACCTGCATGCTGTGATCCGCTGACATGCCCGCCCTGAACGCTGAGTTTGCTGTCCCTGTCCTAACAGAGTGACTGCACAAGCTCCTGACAGGACCCACATTGCGCACTTGCTTATTCCCAAACTTTGACGGTTCGTCATTATAACTGTGTACTGCACCCGTAGTGAAGTTTACCTGCTCCTTCCAAATTTGAATTTTCCAGAATAATGGACATGCCCAGTGTTCTTACTACATTGTAACCTTTTATGAATTTACCCTTTGTTTACCAGAGTGCCGGAAAGGTTAGTCAATGCTGTGGATTTGAGGACACAGAGTAACATATGAGCCAATTTACCTGCCCCTTCTAAATATGACTGCAAATATGTTCTGGTAATAATCTGCTTAGGTGCTCCAAACCCATATTTTCCAAAACTCTTGCAGTAGCAGGACCTATATTGGCATGACAACTAACGCAACCCACCAGGCTGACTGTTGGATCTAGCGTATGTAGCCCATAAGCCAGCGTATGCTAGAGCTATATCAGTGTGTCAAACAGGGCCAGTGCTTTTGGCTAGTGGGACTCTGGAGTAAATCATACGCACCGCTTGCCTGCCCATACATTTTTTCATTGCCTGCAAGTCCCTCACCATCTGAAGGCGATCTTATAGATGCTGAGTCACCTTGCAGCTGTCCCAACCCTGGTGTGAGTAGCCCTGTGCCACACGTCTGCCAATGTATACCAGGAAGCAGACAAGTGGATGGGAGAACGGGAGGGCAGTCTGAACAGCACCCAATCCCAGTCTAACTATGGATTTTGGCTGCCTCTTGTGTAGCCGTACCGGTGCACCCACCCTGGTGTGGATTACCCAGCACCCCGATTGGAAGCATTGCTGGGATGCAGGAGAGGAAAATGTAGGTAGATATGATAAAATTTGTCAGCAAGAGTCCTCCCACCTGTTTACCTGCACCTTAAGGACCCTGTTCTCTATAAGGGCAACCACTCCTACCCCCCTGGCTGGGCCAGCAATGGGGCAGGCCGTCTCATAACAATAAGTGAAGCTTTCTTAGGTACCCACTGGTTATGCTGGGGAACATTCCCTTTAACTGGCCACTAAGTTTGCCCCTCCACCGGATTATTGATACAACTGTATTGAACCAATGTTGCGTCAAAGCCCAGTACCCTAACTATGAATATAGGCCCCTCTACCCAGTTTGACTACATTGTGTGATCCTAGGCCATTGTATGAAATTCTTAATTGTACCTTCCTTTGACATAAGGGCACCTTGCAATACAAGTGATCCGGGTATCCACGGTATAACGCTTCTCCTGTGTATCCCTTCTAGAGCTATGTTGTTCTTGTAGTCAACAAGCAATAAGGTTGACCCTGGTTGTGCCAACCCAAACCTGTATTGGAGTGCCCAACACCCTAAAGGTATCTTGGCTCTGGATGACTGGTGTCTGTTACGGAACATGATGGTCCTTAAATGATCGACCTCAGGAGTATGAAGGGCTGAGTGGACCTACTTGGCTGGAAGACAGCTATCAGGCTTTGGCTCTATTCGTCCCTCACTGTGTGCTCCTTTTCCCCTACAACGAGGCTCGACTGGGAAGCCAATGCATCACAACCTACTCGACAACTACTCCAGTTAGTATACAGTGTGTGTACGTGTCTTCTAACGTAGATCAAAAGACCATTTATATGTTGGTGACTGTCCCCACTATGATACGTGCCTGCCCAAATTCTGATGCAATTTGGAGCATGTGGCCTTAAGCAATGAATGTCTTTATGTAATGAAAACATTAATATGCAACGCAATGAACCATGGACATACCTTTAAATGTCTCTGAGGTAATGCCATTGGAGAACACAAGGCCAGCAATATGCAAGAGACTTCTGATGCCTGTGAGCAGCCATCGTGGACATAAAGGACCGTCAGATCCGAAAACAACACCTTGGAGGTGGAGATGCTAAGCTTATCCCAAAATCTGCTTCCCCCTGGTCCTGAACTGGGAGCATCTGCATGTGGCTAAACATGGCAACCCCCTCCGCCACAGAAACTCTCATTGAGACCAACCAGCAGGGGCTGCAGTTGAAATCAAATCTAAAAATTGTTTGCAGAGATTTTGGCCCCATCAGCTGAAGCTGCTGTTGAAATAGATATAAAATTGTTAGCTGAGGTTTTGGCCCCAAACAATGAATGTCTCTCTATCCCTGGCCTATAACGACAGTAACCCTCCATGAAACTTCCCAAATCCCTGCAGGCCTGCCTGCCTCCGAGCTTCAGGCTCGGAGGCAGGCAGGCCTACCTGCCATCCTGTCCATCCTACCCGCTAATCAGCTGAGACAAAGCAAGCCCCGCAGTTAATGACATCACGCTGGTCTCCTCCAGTCAAAAGGTGCACCGTAGTGTGAAATGCGATAACAACATGACTGGCAGGATTTGCAAGATAATTAAACTGAGACAACTACCAGACTAGGGCTCTTTTCATCCCTCACAGTGGCTCCTTTTCACCCCAAAAGGCTCTTCTGGGGAGCCGCGGCATCCCTATTTACCCAACAAGGAGTTGCCATGCACTGCTGCACACAACCTAGCTTGTGCTGAAAGGAGGCACCCCACACCCCCTCGTTTCTACACCTGCCTGACTGAAGCTGCTGGGCCCTTCCCTGCCTGCTCATCTCCCCAGACAGCACAACACAAATGCCTGACAAAGAGTTGGCCCAACACTTGACCCTTGTGGTTTTGCAGGAGTATAAAGCCATCGAGTTAAGAATTATTCAAGGTCATTAGTGGAAAACTCTGCAGGGCAAGGCTGCCCCCCCCCCCCCTGTCTTTAATGCGCTAGGGGATGCAGATGTGACGTTTGCCCATATGTCACACATGAAAATGTGCCTGTTTTATACTCGCTTCTGGGAGTGACACAAACAAAACCTGTGTGCGCTGTCCAGCTAGGAGAAGTACTGCAGATTGACCAACGAACTGATTCTTTCCTACTCCCTCGGGTTGGAGTAATGGAATACACCCACCCTCTGGCCTCTGACGGACCCCAGACCTAATTCCAACATCTACCAGGACTGCACGAATACTTAAAGGTGACGTGGCAACGTTTGAGCCACCTGAAGTCACGAATGAGGATGTGTAGCCAAAAGTAAGATGTATTAGTTAATACTGGTGAGCACAGGCATGGTCGGGCGCCCTGTGTTTCCCCACTTGTGACTACCAGTTGCGTTACCCAAGGACACATACTACCTGTCACCCTGGTCATAAACTCATCTTTACTAGCAATAACAAAATGCATTCGCGCTGTGACCGAAAACACATAAACGGCATGTTCTGACTTCAGTGCAGTGTTGTGAATACCAGTTGGCGGCAATCACACCAATTCTGTGTTATGACTAACGGTTGCATATTCATATTAAAATACCTTGATAAACAAATCACAACGCTGTTTTAGATTACACCTAGTGAAACCAATAGTCACTTTTCCGGCTATTGTTCGGTAGGGGCCACTCAACTTGTCTCCAATGTACCGCACGTAAAGCACCATCGTGAAGCAGAGCCATGCCAGGCGCCGGCCGAGGCCCTGTGCATGCCCAAATCCTTCAGCTCTCAGGGGGCATGAGGTGCCTGGCCAATGATCATCCCATGGCCGGATGCGACCCCCCTCATCCCCATGTACAACCACCGGATGTCTTCACGGTGGGGCCCAGCAGTACCATGGGTCAGGCTGCGAGTGATGCAGATTGGGGTGTACAAAATCTCCCTACTTCCACGGATAGAGTAATTTCACAGTTACACGCACATACACTCACCATACACTAGGGCCCATTTCACTAACATACACTCAAATACTCCACCAGCATTGAACCTGTGGAAAGAAAACTCCTAAACACCCCACATCTACACTGAGGTCGATAAGACCTAGTTATTGTAATTGTCATAATCTAAACAATCTATACAACAATAATCAAATAGAGTACTCAATAATCAACAAGAAATAATCACCAACACCGTATTTAAAATTATGATTCTTTATCTAAATTAGTCAAAAGAAATTAATCAGAATAAATCATTTTCTCATAATTACCTATTCTAGCTAAATGTCAGAATGGGTCATCAGGACAAGTCTCTCAGTAGAAGTCTCCCGAGTCACCGTCCTCACAGCATCGATCCTCACCAACGCAGGTTTGGGAAGAAATGGCAAAGTGGCCTCCCACCCTCTCTAGGCTAACAATATTTATAATGAAACTTGCAATATTAAAGAAACATTAAATGTTCTACACGTCCGCCGAACCGCTGAGCAGAGCGAGCAGGAAAGGATGTAGCATCGCTACATTTGGAAAATCTCCGCTCAGAAAAAATCACAAAAATAAAAAGACAGAACAGGAACTAAAAAATTGTATCCTTTAACATCCACATTTCCTCAGTGCTAAACACGATGACTTCAGAGTCCATTCAACTCATTCTTTATGGCTCCTTTGTCCTCCAAGGTTACTCAAACATTTCTTGGTTCTTGGAGATTTGCCCAGCACTGCTACTGTCCTCACGGAAAGTTTTAACCAAGCGAAGACTGTGGTCAGATGATTCAATCATATTCAGCAAGGCCCTCTCATCACAAATCTTTCACTCGAGGCCAGGCTGCAAACGGCGGACATTTTTAGGTTAGGCCAAAATGGACCATCTTAATTAAAAGAGACAAAAACAACGTTACCACGGCATAATGATTAAACAGTATTAACCCCACTAATACCCTTATGTGTATGTAATTATCTAGCTTTTGCAACACAGAAAAGCATTAGTTCAAAAGCGTTTCGTGCTTTAAAATAAACAGCACTCAGCAACGTTTATTTAATAAAACATGCACATTTATTAAATAGCAATACAAAAGCATTCCCTCGTGTCGGTTTTCTTCTCATTAGTACGTTGATAAGTTTAAACATATACACAAAACAAATAATTAGTAATTAATAATTAATAATTTTAATTATGACAAATAGACAAACCAGAGCTTAAAAACCCAATAGATTTTCATCAGAAAATCCTGCTCCAGCACGAGTGCCTTGCCTCAGGTCAGACACACTATCAAACTGCAACGCGACATGGAAGCAGCCTCATCGGCAAGCCATGACTATCGACTTTGACAATGGTTGAAGTTGCATAAGGTGAATATGCAACAACTATGACTTTGATGTAAGAGTTGGTGGTGGATTCAAAAGTGAGTCCCTACTCTAGAGTGTATGGATCATGTGTCGGACTCCAAAAGAAAACATAATAATAAGGCAGTCAGATAGGTATGCAAATGTTATGTTGTACCATAAAAAAACAATAAAAACAATGATAAAAAATTGTCAAAATTTATTTTATATTTAAAAAAGACACAGAAGAAATATACAATAAAATCATTTCATAATCGCAACACACAGTGTCGCCCAACAGAGAAACAAACAGTCGACGCGGCTTTTCGGTGTCACTTGAAAATGAACACCTTCTTCAGGACGAAGCTTTTTCTATGACAGAATTCTCTAATGCAAATACTGTCTGGATCCTTCGTATTGTATCAGAAGGGAACCTTATACGTTCTATGTTCGGCTACGTTAAAAGCACAACCATATCTCAGATCAGTAGGAACTTTATTCTTGCCTTGTAGGGTTCTTGTCAATAAAGTTTTCACTCCCTTATCTGCAGACAAACTTCCTTTTTGATATGAAAGTAATTAAAGACAGGACAATACCTTTTTATACAGCATTGTACAATTTTGGTTATACTTTACTATCATCAACAAGAATGTGCAAGATGTGATTGTCTCCCACTTCTTTTTGGAGAAAAGCTTGATGGTAGTGGTAGAATTAAGCTGTTGTGTGCTACTTTCACGATATTGCAACACGGAATTAATTTAAAATCTGATAAAATTCTTACGGCCTCGGTTTTGGTGCGAGAGTTGGTGGTGTACACCTTGCCGCTGCATCTCGCACACTGCTGGTGTGGGGGACATCCAGGGCGGCATGACCCCCAGTAAAACACCTGAGCAAACCCAGGCGCCGACATCAATGCCATGCCCGGTTTTCCCTGGTCATCAAAATTGTCACCTGGTACAGAACAAAAACCCCGTATGACAATTCACTGCCAGTGCAACAACCAAGGAGGCCCAGCCGGAGGCAGGAGCCTCCACTTTATCAACGTGTATGCCAGCTGCAGGCAACCTCTCGTTGATGTAGGAGATGTAACCTGATCGGGGAGCATGTGTCCCCAACCAATACATCCCGTATAGTAAGAAGGGGGTGAAGCCGGCCTAAGACCGCTTGCGTGGTGGCGACCAGTTCACCACACGCCCGCCAGTTCAAAATCTGCCCTAAGCGCTAACTTCAAATGTTCAAAACGAGAAGTACAAGCACACTCAAATGTTTTCACTGGTGTGCCAGCTCTCCTGGAGCTGCTGTTGGGCATTTAGATTGATGATGCACAGGATACGCTATGGCTGGTCACTGCGGCCTGACCGGAAGTGAATGTTCCTCTTCGGCAGCACAGAGAATTCTCCAGGGGACCACACACAGCCGACTGCAGGCGCCAAACAGGCAAAACGTTCACTATTCTAATTAGGCCTGGGCAGTAAATTTCGTTCCGCTCGTGGAATTTGCGATATTTTGACATTTTCGCGTTCCGCGTAGAGCGCGAAAATGTCAAAACTTTCGCAACCTGCTGCGAAACGGAAGTTTTTTCTTGTTCGCGCTTTAAAAATGCATTCTCGCGCATGCGGTCGCAACTTACCGGGTCCCTGCGTTCGCCGACGAGTTTTCCTATCCGTTCGCGCGCGCCACAAGATATTGGATTGTTGATAGCCGGTCGCGCTATCCCGCGAGAGTTTGCGAACGCAAACACGTCATTGCGATCGCGAACAGGAAATAAGCATCGCGAGCAAGATGGCCGAGCCCATTAGCGACCGCATGGGCAAGTATGAGCACGCAAAAACACATCGCGAACGGGCGGGAAAAGCAATCTCTGCATTTTCGTGAAAGTTTCGCATGCTCGCGGAGATTTTGCGCAATTTCGCGATAATTTGTGAAAGTCAATTTTGCAAATTCCGCCCACCCTTAATTCTAATACTAGCTTGCGCTTCGAGCCTCACCTGCCCCGTCTCTAAGCCCTATAACTAGTGAATCTGGCTCACTGCATCACGTGACTGCCCACCACCCGTGCATGGTGAATGCTTTAGAATTGAGGAGACCTCCCACTCCTTATATTAAACAAAACATGCCCCCACGTTTGGATCCCATACGGGGGCAGCAAATGAGGGGAAAATGACCACAGTTACGAACAGGATCCAAACTTGTGCGGGGGAACCCCATTGGATTTTGAGTCCTAACTCAGTGTGTCCATCCCATTAACACAAATGACCATGTTTCTACACGTCTCCTGCTAGTTGTTCCCTGCCCGTCATGCCCAGGTAAATGGCGAAGGCCGGAGCGGAAAGAATCGTGCCACCCCTCCCCTAGCCACTGCCACAAGCTTGTGAAAATGCTCTACCAATTGCCTGTTCCACTTTGCTCAGGGGAGAGGTGGGGGCGGTGTGTAAGAGTCCCTCCACAGGCACCGTGATCTGACCCCATTCCTCTTCCAACACGGAGCCACCACTTTTGTACACCACAATTCTGCCAAGAAGCATGGACACAGCCATAGCAAAGCAGGGCCCCTCCATGAACGAACCCTTTTGAAAAACAAAGGCCGTCCACAGGCGTCTGCAAGCCCCAATACAACCCGGGCAGGACCAACCCACCCCACAAAACCACTCAACAACGCCCCGATGAGCCCTGAGGGCCACCGCCGAGCTTGGGTACAACCCAGCGTGCAGTGTGTCTCTCATCCCCTGCCCACTCCTCTCCTTTCTACCAGCCATCGTGTAAAATTGAGGAAGTGAAGTGACCACTGTTCTTGGACGCCGATGCCTCCAGTGGAACCTCGTGACACAATCCTCTCCACCCTGTTGGTATCTCCAAACCTCAGCATTGAACTCGCGGTGGTGCAGGGTTTGGGCCTGCTGCCATCTCCAGCTGTGCCCAAGAAAGGTATCTGCTCGCGCCGTCACTGCTGGTACAATATGCCTGGCAACGGAGTTACATACTGCAGGCTGCTGATCTATCGGGCACCCTGGGGAATCACAAGGCTGTCTCCGTGCAGTGTGAACTGGCGATCATTGCGACGCTCGCGCGCCCCTGCCGGCGCAGGGCCCCAAAACTATAGCAATGACCATTTTGACACTATTTAACCCTTTGGGTGGCAACACCAAGACGGCAGCCCAGGGCAAGCTCAATGCCAAGCCGCAACCGTCGTGAGCTTCACTGACTATCTGCCGGTCCTCCCCAACCCCACGGCCCAAAAGAGACTGACACATGCCAGGAAAGCAGTTGCCGGGCCGGGAGGAGTGATCCCGGGACAAGCAGTTCTGGCATGAGGGAGGGTGCGGGTGTGTGGCGGACCGCGTGCGCTGTGCCGTTCCAGCTAGTTATGCACCTGAAGGGCTAGCGGGTCCCCTTTCTGGCCTAGCAAGGCCTGAGCCACCTCAATAGCTCCCGCAGGTTGTGCTTCCCCACCTCTTACAACCCCCCCAGTGGCCGCAACAAATCAGTAAAATGTGCCGCCCCAGCAAGCCTAATGGCTGGGGTGACAGCGGCCTCTCTCAGAGGCTGAGCGGGAATGCCTGCGTACTTTTGCGGCTGCAACAATTCGCAGTAGCTGCCCCCACGTGCCCACTCATTAGGGCGGAAGAGGTCTATCTGAGCCGTGCCGGACGATCCATGCGCTCTTGTGGCCCTCCCAGGGCCTTTGTTCCACCAGCCGGAAAGCACAAAGCCGCAGGGGACATAACAGGCCGACGCAGGTCTGGGAAAAGCTGCCCTTCCCCGCCGGGTGGGGTCAACATGGTGTCCCGCACAGGGGGCTGTGGGGAGGGAAGACTCACCGCACTATGGCTCACAGCTCCTGGACCCGACCGAAGGACACGTCCAAACGGCATGAAGGATTGCAGCAAAGAGAGCGCCAGGTGGGCGAGAGGGGTACTTATACCTGGCTCCCCGCCCACCTGCACGCCAGAAATGACGCAGGGTACGCCGGACCCAGAGGGGGTCCCTACAGCACTAGACTGTCACCGTGGGCCATCATGTGGCACTAAGGCGGCCTCCCTCCTATGGGGCCCCCCTGCGTGGACCGCGGGCAGCCACAGAGACAGCAGCTAAAAAATAAAACCATATCTTACTATCAATTCATTATTTAGCTGCTGGCTTTGAGCCAATGCGTGCAGGGAGGGGCAAGCCGGGGCATGGGAGGGCATAGGAGGACTGGTTTATGCACTTCTAAGTGCGCAGGTGTGTTTGGCCAGCGTCTTTGGCCGGCCAAACACACATGCGCCCTTAGGTTTCTCCAACCCAGCTGTATTGAACAGCCAGACTAGAGAAAGAGCACAGACTCCTTGTCCTGAGCGGAGCGTCAAAGCAGCCCACTCAAGCCAATCCCTGTGCTGCACTCATGCTAGAGAGCAGTGCGGAGATTGGAAGGGAGTTGTGATGCTTTCACAGGGACTCTTGGGACAGGAACTTCAACAGAGGAGCATGAGGCGGCCGGCAGCACCAGGTAAATGGTTTATTTTTTGTATCGTTAAACCCCCCCCCCATGACCCGTGCTCTCTCCCCCTCCAGCCACCCGCGGATGTTTTTCAGTGTCGGCCACCACCACACTTTTCTTCTTCATTCTAAAACAACACTATATCAGTACATTGGAATGTTGGGAGCGCCTTTCAAAACAATGAAGTGCTCCAGGCTTCTAATGGCTGGTAAAGGCCTGGAGCTCCAACATTCTAATGTTTGTCGTTCACAGCTGTGGCTGTGAACAAAGGCCTCATGGAGCCTGAGGGGCTTACTGAGGCTTTGTTTTATTTGCAATTTCCGATGTATTAGAGTGTCATCAAAGTCATATCTGCTCCAACATTTCCTCAGGGTATTATTTGTCCTATTACCGTCATTTCAAGGCAGTGGGGTACCAGCACGTAGCTATTTTATAAAATATCTCCTATGTTATGGCTGTTCTCACAGTATGGCAGGTTTTGATATAAATATCTCTTTGCATTCTTTTCCCCCCAAAACACCTTTCCTAATTCTATCTCCCTTCACTTTTGTACCAGGGTTTTCATGGTCCCGGATCCCAATATAAGTAATTTAAATAAGTGTTTTCCCTTGACAGGAACTATTGTCCTGGTTACTTACTGGTAATCCTCATTACTCTTAGACTTACTCGTCCTCGACCCAGTCATAACTAAATGAGGCAGTATCCAATCACAGATCGGAAACAAAACAGGAAACGCTTGCTAAACCCACCCACCTTCCTGCTAAGGGTTATAATACAATATCCTTATCATAGCACTTCTTGAAATACTAAGCAACCCAAAGGTCTGATATCGGGAGGGTGGGTGGAAAGTATGACTTGGTCGGAGGCGAGTAGGACTTAGAGTACTGAGGATTACCGGTAAGTAATCAGGATATTACCTCTACATTCCTCATCCTCGACCCAGTCCTAACTAAATGAGGTATACCAAAGTAGACACCCCAAAATAGAAGGCCTGTGAAATACTCTCTGAAACAAAGAACCACACAGGATAGAAGCACACCACAGTGAAGTTTAGTGCCATATCCAAGGAACAACTAAAACAGGAACAGGATACTCCACATCTTGCAAAACCCCAACATTCAAACGGTCAGTTTGAGCCCAATTCAAATGGTAATGTCTGATAAATGTATGTTCAGAGGTGTTAGACCTGGCATCATTGGCATGAGTCTCTCCTCCATTTTTTTCTGTTTGCCTCCTCTGTTTACGATGTTTTTGCTGGATTATTGCTTTGGGCACTGTGCCACTGCTGATCAGTGCCACAGTGCAAGTGCTCCCTCTGTTAAATTGTTACATTGATTGGTGTTACCATGATTGGCTTGGTTGACTTACTGTTCAGACCCTAGTCTAGTGCACTGCGTGTGCCAAGGGCGTGTAAGTTAACTGCTGCTGGTGGGCTTGCAGCACTGGTTGTGCCACCCACAGAAGCAGCGTGTAAAATGTGTCTCAGGCCTGCCACCGCGGCGCCTGCGTGCAGTCCCTGACTGCCATGTCGACTTGGTAAGGAAACCTACTTGCCAGTCTCTAAACCTTCACTTTGCCACATGTCAGACACCTCTATGGTAGGCCCTAGGGCAGGGTGCATTGTTGGTAAAAGGTAGGTCATGCCCTGATGTGTGTGGCATGACCTAATAGTGAATTACAGCCATTTTCGTTTTTCACTATTGAAGGGCTACCTGCCTCCAATAGGCCAGACTGGGCAGACTGATTATTAACTCCATTATAATCTATCTGACTCAGGGAGCATGGTAGCAAGTCGAGTTTAGTATCCCTGAACTCAGAATTTAATAACACACCCTTTAGGATGGATGGTTTTTAAATTCTATGTTTGAAAATAGCACTTTTAGAAAGTGGCTATTTTCTTGTCCAACTATCTACCGGTCTCTGCTGGTTTGGTGTGTGTGTCAGGGGCTGGGTGGCTCCAGAGGTCTGAGTGAGTCAGTGTGGGGTGAATGGGGCGTTTACACATAGAGTGAGGGAAGAGTAGCCTGCCCTGCCTGACACAATACTGGCTCCGCCTCCTGCTGGGCGACTGATAGCCCTGCTCCTGCCAGTGACAATACTGGCTCCGCCTCCTGCTGGGCGGCTGAGGACTCTGCCCTGCTCAGTGAATAGGCCAGGTGCCTCTGCCTGGCAACACCCACAACAAACCTGAGATGGTGGGAATCTCCCTGCTTGGACAAAGGGAACAAAGGGAAAAAGGGGTATAAGAGAAGGACCCCTGAACCAAGAGATCAGATCACTTCTGACAAGGAAACCTGTACCAAGGACAAGAAGCCTGCTGATCTAAGGACTTGCCTCCCCTTTCTGCCAGAGTGCTGTTTTGCTGTGGAGGAACCTGAAAGCTGCTTCTTTATTTTTGCCAAGGAACACGGAGAGAGGAACTTGGTGTGTACTCTCTGAACACTTGCTAGGAAATCTCCAAGGACTGGAAGAGTGCCAGTCTCCTGTTGAAGTCACAGGGCCAAAGGACTTCACCATCTACTGAATTGCTGAATTGCTGGAAAGTGTTGTTTCCAGTACACAAGGGAAAATCTGCAGTCCCGACGCCAGCAGCAACGCCAGTGAGCAGTGGGTATCGGCCCCGGCTCCAAGTGACCCCGTCTCGACGCCGGTATCGACGCCAGTGAGGAGTGAGTATCGGCTCTACCTCCAAGCGACCCCGTCCTGACGCCGCTGCTGATCGCATCGACTCGACGCCCTTCTCGACGCCGTGAGCGCTGCTCCGGCCCGACATCCCTCGACACCGCTGCGGATTGACCCGACTCCGAGGCACGATCGACGCCGACCTCGACGCCAACATCTCGACGCCGTGGATCCTCGTTTTCTTCGTTTCTCAAGGTACTGTACTTGTGGGGTCTTTTGCGACTCCAGGCTCGACGTAGCGCTCCTCGCGGTCGACGCCGAACCTTGGGAATCTTGTAGACTCGACGTCGTGTGACTCCTGTGGGGGTTACATTGTTGCCAAAGAACTGTGCTCAGAAGAATACTTTGCTAAAGAACTATTTGCCAAGAAGAAACCTTACTTGAACTATTATTTTTCCTTCCAAAGAGTATTTATTAAGACTGTGGTATATTTTTGTCGTTATTTGGTCTTGTGCTAAGCCTTATATAAAAATACTATTTTTATAATAACTTCTGTGTCGTGTCCATCTGTAGTGTATTCACTTTATTACTGTATGTGGTCATAAATGCTTAACACACTGCCTCTGAGATAAGCCTGTCTGCTCTGCCAAGCTACCAAGGGGGTAGCAGGGGTTATCTGAGTGTGTAATCCCCTTTCCCTGACTAGAGTTGGTTGGTCCCTATTTGTCAGAAGTGTATACCTCTGCCAACTAGAGACCGCCGGTTCTAACATTGGTGGTCAGCGGTGAGGATTTGAACTTTGCATTTATGACTCATGTGCAGTGATTAGTGTACGCTACATAGTGAAAGCAGACCATAACGCAGCCACAGTCCGTTTGGTAGGATATTCTATTTTTGTTCTCCGCTTTCCTGGAGCTTATTTTCTTAAACACTGCCAGTTTTGACCATGGAGAATGCCGGAGCTGCTACACCTGTGGAGAATGTTGTGGGGGAATTCGATAAGGAGAAGATAGATTCCTACACGCTAAAAGATCTAAAAGGATTTTGCAAGCAGTTTAAAGTTCCTACCACAGGTGTCTCAAAGAAAGAGGGCTTCCTCAAAGCGCTGAAGGCCTGGTTAGAGGCCAGAAATCCCTCTGATCCGGTGGTGGTACCAGAAGAGGAAGAAGAAGAGGAAGAGGAAGAGCCCACAGGTGGGCCAGTGTCATCTCCAGGCAGTAGTGCGTCCTCTAGGAGCCTTTCCCCCGAAGAATTAGAAGACAGGGAGAAGGAGAGGGGGTACAAGTTAGAAATGGCAAAACTTAAATTAGGAGGGCAGTTGGAATTAGAGAATGCAAGAAGCAAGAGAGAAGCTGAAATGGAGAGCAAAAGATTAGATTTTGAGAGAGAGAAATTAGCGTTTGAACGTGAGAAGATGGTGAGGGAGATGGAGCTTAAAACTAAGAGTTTAGAGTTGAATCCCTCTGGTGGCAGCACTCCATCTGTGCCTGCAGAAAGTAGGTTTTATTTTCCCAAAGATGTGATCAAGGATTACAGTAAGAATGAAGATATTAGCCAATGGTTTAAAGCGTATGAGTTAGCATTGTTGGCCCACCGGGTCCCTGAGAAGGATTGGGGAACGGGGTTGTGGAGCCGCTTTACAAACGAGGGGAGAGATACCTTGTTGAGCCTTCCTGCTGAGGATAGGATGTCTTATACTCATATGAAAGATGCTTTAATGCTGAGATATGGCTTAACCCCAGAAAAGTACAGACAAACCTTTAGAGAATGTAAGAAGTTGCCTGGTACTACGTGGGTTGAATATGTGTCTTTTTTCTGCAGAACCATGGATGGTTGGATAAAGGGTAGCAAGGTTGATAGTTATGATGCTCTTTATGATTTGTTTGCTTGGGAGCACTTGTCTAATAACTGTTTTCCAGAGCTACGCCAGCACCTTGTTGATAGCAAGCTATCTAACCCTAGAAAACTTGCTGAGGAGGCGGACCGCTGGGTCAGTACCAGGGTCCACAAGGGTCCAGTGGGAGACTCAGCCAAAGGTGGGCAGGGTCCCCAGCAGAAGAGTGGGGGGGACAGGGGTAAACAGAGGGAGTTTCAGAAAGGGCCCCAAAGTAATCCCCAAGGGAACCAAGGGAAGGGTTCCCAGCCTCCCCCTGGAAAGAAGCCAGAGGCCCCGACAGGTAAACCTGTTCACAGGGGCCCCATGACCTGCTATGCCTGTAAGCAGGTGGGACACCGTTATTATGATCCCCAGTGTCCCATGAAGGATTCGAATGCACCACCGCGTGCACCCCCTCGTCAGGTAGCGAGTGTAGCCCTGGGAGGGGAGGAGATGGGTGCCCCCGGTGGGTGGGGTCCCGCAGAAATGTCCCTGGTCTCTTTAGGAGACGTGGAAATGGTCCCTCCAACCCCTCTGCCTAGTAACACTAAGAAATATAGGCAGTGGGTGACCATTAATGGCCATAGGGTGGAAGCTCTCAGAGACACCGGAGCGAGTGTGACAGCTGTCAAGTGTCACTTGGTGTCCAGAGAGCAGGTGGTCCCGCATGCATTCTACCCCGTTGTAGCTGCTGACAACTCACAGAGTCAGTGTGAGGTAGCTCAAGTTCCTTTTGAGTGGGGGGGGGGTCTCAGGTACTCTTCAGGTTGCTGTGAGGCCCGCCATGCCTGTTGATTGTCTCCTGGGCAATGATTTGGAGGACTCCCCTTGGGCTAAGGTGGAGAGAAAATCGCATCTGGAAATGTTGGGTCTGCCTGAGTGGGTGTGTGCGACCACCCGGTCCATGTCAGTCAGTAAGGGTGTTGATGTGGCCCTGGAGCCTGAAAGTATGGCCCAGGTCCCAACCGTGAAGAGAAGAGGCAGGGGGCGCGGGAAACCGTCCCCCATCGTTCCCGCGGTCCAGGAGGGAGCAGACCCTGAGGGGGATGCCCTGGAACCGACAGGAGAACAAGTGGCCGAACTGGGAGACCTGCCCGAGCTGACCCATTGGCAGCAGGATGGTGGTCCCTCCAGGGAGGAATTTTGTGCTGAACAGAAAGTGTGCCCTTCTCTTGTGGGTATGAGGCAGCAGGCCTCAGCCCAAACGACAGGTGATCAGTCAGGATCACATTGGGTCTACTGGGAGAACGACCTCCTGTATAGCGAGCCTAAGGCTGCTGAACCTGGGTCAGCCCGTGTGCTGGTGGTACCCCAGCGCTTCAGAGCCTTCCTACTGGGGTTGGCTCATGACGTTCCGTTAGCTGGACATCTGGGGCAGGACAAGACCTATGACAGGCTTGTCACCCATTTTTATTGGCCCCAGATGAGAAAGGATTCAGATATCCATTGTAGGACCTGTCAGACTTGCCAGGCAAGTGGGAAAAGTGGGCGGAAGCAGAAGGCTCCCCTCCAACCTTTTCCCGTCGTCAGTACCCCCTTTGAGCGAGTGGGAATTGACATTGTGGGGCCACTGGACCCCAAGACAGCCATGGGCAACAGGTTTATCCTGGTCTTGGTGGACCATGCCACCCGGTACCCGGAAGCCATCCCTCTCCGAACAGTGACGGCCCCCGTGGTGGGACGGGCACTGATGGGTGTTTTCTCCCGCATGGGGTTCCCCAGAGAGGTGGTGTCAGACCGGGGCACCAACTTCATTTCAAATTATATGAAGTCTCTGTGGAAGGAGTGTGGGGTAACCTACAAGTTTACCACTCCTTACCACCCTCAAGGTAATGGGCTGGTTGAGAGATTCAACCGGACCCTAAAAGGCATGATCATGGGTCTTGAAGAACCAATGAGGCGTAAATGGGACGTCCTCTTGCCATGCCTGCTGTTTGCTTACCGTGAGGTGCCACAAAAGTCTCTAGGGTTCAGCCCCTTTGAGCTCTTGTATGGTCACCCGGTAAGAGGACCTTTGAGTCTGGTCAAAGAAGGCTGGGAGCAATCTCCCAGGAAACCTCCCCAGGATGTATATAGTTACATGCTGGCCTTTCGGAACCAGACTCGGCGCTTCAGAGATCTTGCTCAGGCAAATCTGGAGGCCAGCCAGGAAGAGATGAAGCGGTGGTACGATCAGAATGCCACTCTGGTTGAGCTTCAACCTGGTCAGAAAGTCTGGGTCATGGCCCCTGTGGAACCTTGTGCGCTCAAGGACAGGTGGACCGGACCATTTGAGGTTGTGGAGAAAAAGAGCGATGTCACCTACTTGGTGGACTTGAAGTCTCCCAGGAACCCCTTAAGGGTCCTGCATGTCAACCGGTTAAAGCCCCACTTAGAAAGGTCCGAAGTGGGCATGCTCCTTGCCACAGATGCTGGGATGGAGGAGGAGAGTGAGCCTCTTCCTGACCTCCTGTGTGCAAAAGAAAAAGATGGGTCAGTGGATGGTGTTGTCCTCTCTGACACACTGACCCCTGAGCAGCAGCAAGATTGTCGCCATCTGTTGGTACAATTCCCTGATCTGTTCTCCTTAATCCCTGGTGTCACTCAGTGGTGTGTCCATGATGTGGACACTGGGGACAGCACTCCTGTGAGGCACAAGGCCTACAGGGTGACTGAAAAGGTCAGAGCATATATCAAGGAGGAGGTCTCCAAGATGTTTGCCTTAGGGGTGGTTGAGTCCTCTAGCAGTCCTTGGGCCAGCCCAGTGGTCTTGGTCCCAAAGGCTGCAGCGCCTGGTGCTTCACCAGAACTTCGGTTCTGTGTGGATTACCGAGGACTCAATTCGGTCACCAAGACTGACGCGCACCCCATCCCCAGAGCTGATGAGCTCATCGATCGGTTGGGGGCTGCCCGGTACCTTAGTACGTTTGATCTAACGTCTGGGTACTGGCAGATCGCCTTGACTGATGGGGCAAAAGAGAGGTCTGCATTCTCCACACCAGATGGGCACTACCAGTTCCGTGTGATGCCCTTTGGGATGAAGAATGCCCCTGCCACATTCCAGAGGTTGGTTAACCAGGTATTGGCCGGGCTGGAAGATTTCAGCGCCGCCTACCTGGACGATATAGCAGTGTTCAGCGCCAGCTGGGAGGAACACTTGCGCCACCTCCAGGAAGTGTTGTTGGCCCTGCGCAGAGCAGGCCTCACAATCAAGGCTAGTAAGTGCCAGATTGGGCAGGGTTCAGTGGTGTACTTGGGGCACCAAGTAGGGAGCGGCAAGGTGGCCCCCCTGCAACCCAAGATAGATACCATCCTGGCTTGGGAACCGCCCAAAACCCAGACTCAGGTGAGAGCCTTCTTGGGTCTCACGGGTTACTACAGGAGGTTTGTCAAGGGGTATGGCGACATTGTGCACCCCTTGACCTCGCTGACTTCCAGGAAGCAGCCGAGACTTGTGATCTGGACTGACGCCTGTCAGAACGCCTTTGACACCCTGAAAACTGCAATGTGTACAGCACCGGTCCTCCAGGCACCCGACTTTTCAAAAGAATTCATTGTCCAGACAGACGCTTCAGAGCATGGTGTGGGGGCTGTTCTAGCACAGATGAATGAGGAGGGCCGAGACTTACCTGTAGCCTTCATCAGCCGGAGGTTACTTCCCAGGGAACAAAGGTGGAGTGCGATAGAGCGTGAGGCATTTGCTGTGGTCTGGGCGCTAAAGAAGCTAAGACCCTACCTGTTTGGGACTCACTTCCGGGTTCAGACAGACCACAGGCCCCTCAGATGGTTAATGCAGATGAGGGGTGAGAACCCAAAACTGTTGAGGTGGTCCATTTCCCTACAGGGGATGGACTTTACGGTGGAACACCGCCCTGGTACAGATCACGCCAATGCTGATGGTCTGTCCAGATTTTTCCGCCTTAGTGATGAGGACTCCCTGGGTGAAGGGTAGTTCTCCCCACATTTCAGCTGGAGGGGACACGTGTTAGACCTGGCATCATTGGCATGAGTCTCTCCTCCATTTTTTTTTGTTTGCCTCCTCTGTTTACGATGTTTTTGCTGGATTATTGCTTTGGGCACTGTGCCACTGCTGATCAGTGCCACAGTGCAAGTGCTCCCTCTGTTAAATTGTTACATTGATTGGTGTTACCATGATTGGCTTGGTTGACTTACTGTTCAGACCCTAGTCTAGTGCACTGCGTGTGCCAAGGGCGTGTAAGTTAACTGCTGCTGGTGGGCTTGCAGCACTGGTTGTGCCACCCACAGAAGCAGCGTGTAAAATGTGTCTCAGGCCTGCCACCGCGGCGCCTGCGTGCAGTCCCTGACTGCCATGTCGACTTGGTAAGGAAACCTACTTGCCAGTCTCTAAACCTTCACTTTGCCACATGTCAGACACCTCTATGGTAGGCCCTAGGGCAGGGTGCATTGTTGGTAAAAGGTAGGTCATGCCCTGATGTGTGTGGCATGACCTAATAGTGAATTACAGCCATTTTCGTTTTTCACTATTGAAGGGCTACCTGCCTCCAATAGGCCAGACTGGGCAGACTGATTATTAACTCCATTATAATCTATCTGACTCAGGGAGCATGGTAGCAAGTCGAGTTTAGTATCCCTGAACTCAGAATTTAATAACACACCCTTTAGGATGGATGGTTTTTAAATTCTATGTTTGAAAATAGCACTTTTAGAAAGTGGCTATTTTCTTGTCCAACTATCTACCGGTCTCTGCTGGTTTGGTGTGTGTGTCAGGGGCTGGGTGGCTCCAGAGGTCTGAGTGAGTCAGTGTGGGGTGAATGGGGCGTTTACACATAGAGTGAGGGAAGAGTAGCCTGCCCTGCCTGACACAATACTGGCTCCGCCTCCTGCTGGGCGACTGATAGCCCTGCTCCTGCCAGTGACAATACTGGCTCCGCCTCCTGCTGGGCGGCTGAGGACTCTGCCCTGCTCAGTGAATAGGCCAGGTGCCTCTGCCTGGCAACACCCACAACAAACCTGAGATGGTGGGAATCTCCCTGCTTGGACAAAGGGAACAAAGGGAAAAAGGGGTATAAGAGAAGGACCCCTGAACCAAGAGATCAGATCACTTCTGACAAGGAAACCTGTACCAAGGACAAGAAGCCTGCTGATCTAAGGACTTGCCTCCCCTTTCTGCCAGAGTGCTGTTTTGCTGTGGAGGAACCTGAAAGCTGCTTCTTTATTTTTGCCAAGGAACACGGAGAGAGGAACTTGGTGTGTACTCTCTGAACACTTGCTAGGAAATCTCCAAGGACTGGAAGAGTGCCAGTCTCCTGTTGAAGTCACAGGGCCAAAGGACTTCACCATCTACTGAATTGCTGAATTGCTGGAAAGTGTTGTTTCCAGTACACAAGGGAAAATCTGCAGTCCCGACGCCAGCAGCAACGCCAGTGAGCAGTGGGTATCGGCCCCGGCTCCAAGTGACCCCGTCTCGACGCCGGTATCGACGCCAGTGAGGAGTGAGTATCGGCTCTACCTCCAAGCGACCCCGTCCTGACGCCGCTGCTGATCGCATCGACTCGACGCCCTTCTCGACGCCGTGAGCGCTGCTCCGGCCCGACATCCCTCGACACCGCTGCGGATTGACCCGACTCCGAGGCACGATCGACGCCGACCTCGACGCCAACATCTCGACGCCGTGGATCCTCGTTTTCTTCGTTTCTCAAGGTACTGTACTTGTGGGGTCTTTTGCGACTCCAGGCTCGACGTAGCGCTCCTCGCGGTCGACGCCGAACCTTGGGAATCTTGTAGACTCGACGTCGTGTGACTCCTGTGGGGGTTACATTGTTGCCAAAGAACTGTGCTCAGAAGAATACTTTGCTAAAGAACTATTTGCCAAGAAGAAACCTTACTTGAACTATTATTTTTCCTTCCAAAGAGTATTTATTAAGACTGTGGTATATTTTTGTCGTTATTTGGTCTTGTGCTAAGCCTTATATAAAAATACTATTTTTATAATAACTTCTGTGTCGTGTCCATCTGTAGTGTATTCACTTTATTACTGTATGTGGTCATAAATGCTTAACACACTGCCTCTGAGATAAGCCTGTCTGCTCTGCCAAGCTACCAAGGGGGTAGCAGGGGTTATCTGAGTGTGTAATCCCCTTTCCCTGACTAGAGTTGGTTGGTCCCTATTTGTCAGAAGTGTATACCTCTGCCAACTAGAGACCGCCGGTTCTAACAAGAGGCCAAAGTCCCAGCCCGACACATCTCATCCAATGTCACTCCTTCAAACGGGGCCCACGAAGCTGATACTCCTGTAGTGGACCTGGCATGGACATTGGAAGAACACTGCAAGTCAACGCCCTGATTTGCCAAAGATATGTTGTCCTTAATCCAACACCCCAGGGTCATCTTAGATGCAGTTTTCCCTGGCCCTGCAAGACTAAAAGTCACAAACAGACTGTCATAAGAACGGAATGGAGCAGACCTGTCCACATAAATAGATAAGGCATGTTTAATATCCAGGGTATGCAACGAATGCTCTTCAGGAGAATAAAGAGAAGGACAGAGGTGATAGAGCGCGGGTTACCAGCTCAGGTTACACACACACATACCTAATACTCACCTGGGCCCATAACATTCACACAAATAAGCTAGTAAACCCCGCTGACATCAATTTTGAGTTTTACCTTTAATTTGATTTTCACCTTTACCGAGTCTTACCAATTCGATCTCCTTAAGAATTCCTTACTCGATTAATCAGGTTGCTGAGATAGTTTAATGTAGAAATGACATTTAACTTTAAACTTGAAATAACCACAAACTCAAAAAGTTTAAAAACTTTATCTAAATCAATAATTTTGTGAGTCAGAATCAATTAGAGTTTAAACACATTGTCTCAAGAGGCAAATTAAAGTCAAATATAGCATAGTCAATAATAATGATCAATGAAGACGGTACCTGTAAGAGGGAAAAGATAGAGAGATCAGGTACAAAGACAAGTTTTGCAGAATTATATTTACCTAAAGTGATAGATGAACCCAACTCCTTAAAGATAGGCCAGATAGAATCTCCCAGGACAGGTTGTAGACAAAGGATCAGGCAGATTCAGATCTGGGAAGGTGACCTCTTCTAAAGTGCAACATCAGCGTCGCACCCCTCTCTGGCGCTACTCTCCTCGAATGTCCCTCTTTCGAAATCCCCTTCTAGATGATTAGATTATCGATCAGTATCTCTTTTCTCGAGCAGAGTTTCTGGCAGCAGCGTCTCAGACAGAATCTGTAGCAGAATACGTGTTGGGTCAGTGACGAGACAGAATGACGGATCTGACAAGTCTGAGAAAGTTCTAGCTAACTTACCTCAATTATACTATTCTGTATTCGTGTAGCATCCCCAAAAGTTTCAATCTTCGTGTTTTTCCCTATTCTGATTGGTCAGGGCGAGGAGGTGAGTTCATCACACTATCTTAAAAGTAATATTTTTCTCTTTAGACCATTGTTCTATGTTTTCGCCCCATAATTTACTTTCCCATACCTTTATTCCCACCCACATTTCACATTATGATCAATACAAGTTATACATTTTATTCAAAATTGTTGCTCTCGTCCGGCTCATTAGTTGGCTTTCCCAGACGTCTTCGCCCAATGTGGCCTTGGCTGTGATTCAAGTGTGTCATCATGGTTTCCGGCAAGTTTCTATGCGCCTGCGTGCGGATCAGGTGGGATAGGGTTTTCAGTCATCCTCCGAGGCCCAAATATGAACTATTAATAAAGTCAGAAAAAGACACATTAGAATGCGACAATAAATGATTTCACTATATACCACTTATCTCTACTCTATCCCCATTTACTTATTTTAATATTTTCGCATTAGTGCTTAGTAGAACCTATAGGTTTAGTTTATGCAATAGCATGTGCATTACCATGTGAGTTTCAAGCAGCCATTTTTAAAGCTATTGCACAGCTGCAAAGTTTTCCCACCAACCGAAAGAAGACGTCATACTATGTAGATGCAGTAGACGCATGCGCAGAGACTTTCCCGCGTTTTCAGCTGCCATTTTTAGACACTCGGGTTACTTGTTAGTAATACACGTAATCAAGCATTCCCTGGATAAAATATAATGAATGTAATGCAATATTCGTATTTACAAAACTTGTTGGTTACGTTGTTACATGTTATTTGATTAAGAGAGGATTGTTTCTAGAATACAAAACCTTGGTGCATCAATCCCCTCTCTGATGGCATTTATTGCCATCACTAATTTCTACTAAATCAGATGCCAACTTTAGTACATCTCAATTTCTTCTTCAACCCTTTCATTTCTTTCTTTCTCCTTTTTGCATTGTAATCCTCTCATTCTTTTGTAAAAGTCTCCTTTTAATTCTTCTAGCAGTGTTTCTTCGAATTTTCTTTAATTTCCTCTTTCATTTATTTCATATTTCTTCCTCCCTTTGCAGAATTTGTGCCAAAACATTATTGCTAATACTAATAGTGTTATTCCCTTTATGGGCAGTATTATGTGACCTAGAATACCATTACCTATGTTGGCGAACCAATTACCTAAGTTAGAAATGTTATTTGTCAACTACTTCCATACACTTTCAACTTCCAGTAGTTTCAACTCTTCTTAAGTTCGTAATATTTTTAATGTATCTTCCAATTTCAACACTTTTATCTGGAAATACGTTCAACAATTTTGCGTTTTCAATAATTTACACACTCCACCCTCTTTTGCCAATTGTATGTCAAGAGCAAGCCGATTTTGCATAACCATAGATCTGACCGCAACTAATTCAGTGTTGATCATCAAGAATCCTCCAGCAGTGTCAGTAGATAACCGATCAACTACTGTAAACAACTGACAAATTTTTCGTGAATTTAGAAGAACTCCCACTGAAGTAGGCCTGGGCAAAAATTTCGTTCCGTTCGCGGAAATTGCGATAATTTGACATTTTTGCGTTCCGCGGAGAGCGCGAAAATGTCAAAAATTCCGGTTTCCGCAGCTTGGCGATAATTTGTTTCTTGCTCGCGCTGTAAAATGATACATTCTCGCGCGCGCGCGATCGCCTTACCTGAATCCCTGCGTTCGCCGACAAGTTTTCTTGATCCGGTCGCGTTCTCCATGAGATGTTGTATTGTTTTTAGCCATTTGCGCTGTCTCGCGACAGTTCGCGCCCGCAGTGACGTCATGCGTCGCGCGATCACGTCTTTCTTCTCGCGATCATGCACCGCGAGAACAACTCAAAACAAGATGGCCGCGCCCGCAAGCAACCACATGGGTAAGTTGGCGACCCGCAACCATGCAGAAAATCTCGCGAACATGCCGGAAACAAACTTCCGCATCTTCGCGATATTTCTGCTTGTTTGCGATAATTTTAAACATTCTCGCGATAATTTGCGAAGGTTAATTCCGCAAATTCCGCCCACACCTACACTGAAGGTATCAATGCACCGAAAATGTCACCTACAATTTCTGAAAAACTAGCTCTCTTTATACGTGTTAGTTCATTATTGTCTTCATTGCTCCCAGTGATTCTCTTTACATGATAAACTTTAGGGAATATTATTCCGAAAAAGCAACTCCCATACCACCATTGATCAGGCAGCCTAAAATAGGCTTTATTGCCATACACATAATAGATTCCAGGAAATACTGGATCTGTTCCTCCTTTTAGTCCCCATCCCTGAATTACTAAGAAATTATGTTCACATTCACTGAAACCAATAAACACATTGTTATATTCAGTCTTTAACCTATGAAGACAGATTTTTACCTTCTTTTCAAAATCCAAGGACATAGCAGCACAAGTCTTGCCATTTGCATAATGCTCTTCCTCCTCAGCCCATTTAGGTATCTGAGGTTTAGGTTCAGCAGCTCTCCTTTGAAAATCCTGTCTCCTTGTCTCAACTAAATTCAAAAATATTTTCTCTTCTTCATGCAATTTACAAGTTAAATTGTGCTTATGTGCTTCAGCTACATCCATTGCTTTCATTGTTAGAAAATATTCACCCATAAATTGTGAGTCTCTCGTACTAAGGACAGGGTTCATGCTCTTTTGCATAAGAACCTCGGAAAAGATCACATCTACATTAGAATAGTAATACTGCAATTTCCCTGTTCTATAAAAAACGCTTGCTAAAACACTACACGATATACCATATGTCAATGGTAAATGATGATATGTTACTCCTTCTGCTACAGATGCGGGTAATTTCATACATACATAGCAATCACTAACCTCCATTGTCTCTACATATTGTACTAACAGGTTTGTAAAAACATTTAAGTCTATATCATTTTTATCCACAGTGTGATGCAAATCTAACTCATCTGGTGCTTCTAATTCTACTTTGTCTTCTTTGATGGTATCTACCTTTTCATGTATATTAGTGCTATTTTGTACATTTGTAGCCATCAAATAAGGAATGGCTACGGTTAGTACTAACCATATTATGAGTACTAAAAATATACTACCTATACATATTCTACAACATTTTTTTTACACAATTTGGTTTTCCAGCAGCTCTATTGTCAGCCATTTATCAAATGGGATAAGAAGATTTCTCTTCTTTACTTTAGTATTTTAACTTTGTGACAGAATATAAAGGGAAAATTATTTTCAAGATGGTCTAACTTCTTCATCAATTTGCTCTGCATTTAAGTTTTCATCATCTTCTCTAATTATTTCCAAATTCTCTAAATCTTCAAAAATAATGTACGTCCATTCAAGACCCTTGAATTTATTATTTACTAATTTCAATTTTGGACTTCTTCATTTTGGTATTTCACTTGATGGTCCAGATCGACTGGATACTTCATTTACTTGCTCTGGTTCTCCTGTTCTGGGTTGAAAACCGGTATTTTACGGATTTGATAACACTAGGCCAATGATCGCCTCTTCTGATTCTTTTAGCTTGCACAGCGCTTTAACTTTCTTCGAGTGTTCTTTTATTTTCACTAAGTTGTGGCACAACTTGATTATCTTCGTTTTCTGATTTCCTCTCTATCTGACCTTGTCCAGGGCTAATTATTTTAATGTCACCTGCCTGGATGCGTTCTTCTTCTCTAATCTGACCCTGTTCAGGTTCAGTTTTGATTGGCTTTTCTTCTTCTTTTACCTGAACTTGTTTGACTTTTCCTGTCTGGCCCTGCTCAGGTCTTTCTGTTTCTTGATTTTCTTCTGCCTGAACGTGTTCTCTAAGACCTATCTGTCCCTCCTCAGACTCTGGGGCTGTGACTTCAACTTCTTCTGTCTGAGTAAATTGCTCTTTCCTTATCTGGTCCTGCTCATGTTCCCTAACAATCGTGGTTTCACTTACCTGAGCGTGTTCTTCTGTTCCTACCTGGTCCTCATTCTTTTCCTGACTAACTAGTCTAGTTTGGCTTCTTGTTCTTACAATTTCTTCAGGTATCTCAACTATTGGGATCCAATCATCCTGACTGGTGCTTGGTTGGTCTTGATCAGCTACTTCAGAATTTATTATTCGAGATTCTTCAGCTGTACAACCTTCAGCCCCTTCACCTGCTTGAGTCCATTGTGGTTCTTCTTCGTCAGGTGCTGGTACTCTTTTAGTATGGCTTACATGAATCCGATTAGGCAAACCTGCACATTTTACTGCTGTTGTTGTAACCAATATAACCTGATGTGGTTTATCCCACCTTGGTGTTAAGCACAATTCTCGAGTATGATTCTTCACTACAACCCAGTCACCGGGATTCAGATCATGCATTTGGTTCGGCTGCCCGTGGACTGCGTCTTCTCCAACCTGGTGAGATATAGAACGCACTTGGTCAGCCAACTCTTTGCAATACTCCAGTACCAAATCATCAGTTATATTTAACAGCTTGTGTCCTGGTATACATTCTTGCCTCATTGTTCTTCCCATGATTATTTCATTTTCATTATTTATTGACTTAAATGTGCCATTCAATTGTTCTACCACTCCAGATGCCTCTGGGCGGTATGCACAGTGCAGCTTTTGTTCAATTTTGAATGCTTCACAAATTAATCAATTTATTTCATTATTAAAATGAGACCCTCGGTTTGATTCAATAGTTACTGGAAAACCGAAGCGTGGTATAAACTCTCTTAATAGGAGTTAGGCCACTGTCAAGCTGTCAATTCTTGTGGTGGGGTATGCCTCCACCCACTTTGAAAATAGACAAACGATGACAAGTACATATTTCAATCCTCGACAAATAGGCAACTGAATGAAATCAATTTGAAGTCTTATAAAGGGACCTTCAGCTTTTCCAATTTTCCCCGTACAGACTATTGTTTTCTTGCCGGGATTCATTTGTTGACATGTCAAGCATCTTTGGCAAAGACTCTCTGCAATTTTCCTGAACCTTGGATTAAACCAGTCTCGTCTGAAGAGTCTAATCATTGCATCTCTGCCTATGTGGGTGTCTCCATGATACATCCTAGCCATGGATGCAAGCATACAGTCTGGCAATACAGGTCTGTCATCTAAGTAAACCCATGCACCATCTTCTGCCCTTCTCTGACTACCAATTTTCTTCCACTCTTCTCTTTCTTTTGTTTCTGCTTCATCTTGGAGTTCTCTTACTTCTCTTCATGTTTGAATTCCTGACAACAGCACACGTTGGCAACTGATTCCACAATTTTCAACTTTCCTGTTTACTGCCATTTGAAATTTTGCACAGTGTTGAGCAACCTGGTCATCATATCGATTACCTGCAGTCACACAGTCATTTTCTGACTTATGTGCGGCACATTTGACCTCTGCCACTTCTTTTGGTAATTGTATTGCTTCGAACAATTCTTTCACAAAATTCCCGTTTTTCATGGGAGACCCTAAAGAAGTCAAGAAGTCTCGCTGCATCCAGAGTTGGCCAAAGTCATGCACAACCCCGTAACCATACTGACTATCAGTGTAAATAATTACTCCCCAATTTTTCCCATTTTTGCAAGCTTCAATTAAAGCTATCAATTCGGCTACTTGTGCGGACTTGACTCCTGGTAAATAGGATGCTTCGACTATTACAGCCAATGTACATTTGGCATAAGCAGCACTCAACCCTCCCTCCTCATGGCGCATACATGAGCCATCTACGAAAAGCTTGTGCTCAGCATCTTTCAAAGGCTCATCCTGTATGTCTAGACGGGGTTTAATACTGAGTTCTGTTACATCAAGACATTCGTGTTCAGCTTCATCTTTCACTTCCTCATTGTATGGATCTGGCACCAAGGTAGCTGAGTTCAGAACAGTACATCTAACTATTGTCACATTTTCTGATCCTAATATGATCCTTTCATATTTTGTTAATCTGCTCGGAGTGGGATACTGAGTTCGAGTTCTTGTTAAAAGAATCTCAACTGCACGAGGGACGTATACCTTAAAAGGGTGTCCCATTACAATTGACTCACTTTGTTCTATGCTTACACACGATGCAGCTAAAGCTTTCAAGCATCCTGGCAATGCAGATGCTAATGGATCAAAGGTTGCAGAAAAATATGCCACAGGACGTCGCATTAGACCATGTCTCTGTGTTAAGACTGAGAGGGCACAGTTATCTCTCTCACAACAAAATAATGCAAATTCTTTCGAATAATCTGGCATACCTAGAGCAGGTGCTTCACATAAACAATTTCGCAATTTTACAAAAGATTGCATGCTCAGATCATCCCACTCTACTGGGTCCTTTGCTTGTTTCTTTGTCATTTGTATCAAGGGTTTTGCCAATAGAGAAAACCCCACACTCCATTGCCTGCAATATCCCACAACATCAAGAAACATTCTTATTTCCTTTTGAGACTGCGGTAGTTTCATTTGCTTTATTATTTTTATTCTCTCAGTGATCACTCTTCTTAATCCTCGTTCTATTTGGTGTCCTAAATACTTTATTTCGTTTCTGCAGAACTGTAATTTTTCAGGGGACACTTTATGTCCACCTTTTGCTAAATGGTTCAATAGGGCAATGGAATCAGTTACAAAATTGATGCCAACGTGCACACAGTTAATATGGTGGTTTATACGAAATACAGGAAAGTTCTGGGTTGTGCTGCAAACGCCAAGGTGCCAGTCCGGTGGCGTCTCTAGGTTAGCATCCAAACAAAAGTGCAAAAAGGAAGGATTCCTTTTGCTGGCATGAGCACCCTTCCGTAGGCTACTGAATAGCCGTCTTCAAAGCTTAATTCAACGATGTTTAAAAAAACTTGTGAACCAATAATCGGTGATCTTCAAAGCAATTTATTTATCTTGATAATTGCATTAAGACTCCATGCAAAAATATGTGCTTGTCAAGCTGAGAATGAATCATCCAACTTTAAATAAATTGTTGGTAAACGGTCCAATCATGACCCTTTATCAGGAGAATTCATTATCATAGCCGGTTAATCGATCGTGGCTACATCCGGCTGAAACACGTCAGGTTACGCGTCTTGTTTTAGACGCGACCAATAGGTCATCAATATACTGTACCAGGACTGACTCTCGAGGTAGCACCAATGTCTCAAGGAATTTTTTCAAAATGTGGTTAAAGATCGAAGGACTTTCTGTGTACCCTTGAGGAACGCACTTCCAAAACATAAATACGATCCTCAAATTTAAAGGAAAATAAAAACTGACTATCAGGATGCAGTGGGATTGAGAAGAAAGCATGGCATACATCAATTATGGTAAACCATCTTGCATTCCATGGTATTTGGTAAAAAATTACTGCAGGGTTGGGTACTATAGGGCAACATGGCACAACAATCTTGTTTATCTTTCTTAAATTTTGAACTACCCTGTATTTTCTGTTTGGTTTCTTAATGCCAATTATAGGTGAATGACAGGGACTAGTCATGATTTCTTTTAAGATGCCCTGTTCAATCATTCGATCAATTTCTGCTTTACTTCGGGACTCATCTTATATTGTCGAGTATTTGGATAGACCGCACCTTCTTTCACAGTCACTTTAACAGGGTCTACATCTGTCATTAACCCTACTTCTTTTCCTGAAAAATCTCACACTTCAGGATTCACTGTCGTTTTGACCTCATCAGGTAAGTCATCTTTGGTCATCACTGAATATAATTCATCTACTTCTGTTCCTTGTTTGGCTAACATGATTTTATATATTCCATCTTCATCAGGGGTCTGAATGGCAACACCGTCCGGTGTGCAAAATATAGTGCAATTCATTTTGCACAACAAGTCCCTTCCCAATAAATTTACAGGACTAGAATTGCACACTACAAACTTGTGCATTTCTTTAAAATTTCCAATACATACCTCCATTGGTTTTGTAATAGGGGTCCTAATATGTTTATTAGAAACACCCACTATTTGGATAGCTTCTCCCGAGAGGGGTAGGTTTGGGATGTCAGCTGTTCTCACAGTAGAACAGGTAGCACAGGTGTCCAACAGAAAGGTAATGTTGTTTCCTTCTACCTTTCCATCAATGTACGGACCTGACTGATCTACAGGTAAGGATGCTCCAAGTACGCACTCCTCTTCCTCCCCTCTCAGGCACCATCATTGATCTTGATCTCCAAAGTATGTATCCTGCAAAAGAAACTGCGATGTTACATAATTTTTCTTACCACTTCCTTCTTGGAATCCTGTGTCCACACTGTACTTGGCTTGAATCACAAAATTTGGCAAAGGGGCAGGAGGCAATTGACTCTGTAGGTTTACAACCTGCTGTGGTTGATTCATTAGCACCTCATTCTGCGTCTGTGGATTTAAATTTTGATTTGGCCCATCATAATGTTGTATGCTTTTACACTTGTTCTTCCAATGCCCCAATTTTTCGCACCCATGACAGGGAAACTTTTTATTGGCCTCTTCTCTGCTTAACCGCCCTTTTGGTTTACCCCCATTATTTTCCCCCTGACCTTGCCCCTTTCCTTTATTTCCTGCCTGATTTTGTAGCTGGAGTTCTTGCTGTTCTGCTAATTTCACTTGAGCCCACATCAATTGTTCTTCTACATTTTTTTGTCTATTGTCAATTTCATCTCCACAATATTTTGCATATTTTAAAATCTCATCTATTGGCTTTGCTTGCCAGCACAAATTATGCTGCTTAATCATTTCAGATATTTCTTTTCGTAATCCTGACACAAACCGATGCACAAAATGCGTCATGTCCTTATCCCCAATTCTCTCAAATCCACTGTACTGTTTGAACACCTGTAGGAGGCGCTCATAGTACGCATGTACAGACTGATCTTTTTCCTGAGTTGTTCTATCCATTTTTATCCAATCTGTTTCTTTTGGGGGAATTTTCCATTTTAAGAAAGTGATTACTTGGTTATATTTCTTCATAACCTCCTCTGATTAAGCTCCTGTTTTCTCATTTCTCAGGTAATCATCATTAGGCCAATCGACTGTAATTTTACATTCAGTCCACAAATCAGCAGGCACCACATATCAAAAAGACCATCTAGATCCTTCAACAACACTTTCGATACTTTCACAAACCTTTCAACTTGCCTGTACCATTCCACTGGTTTTTCTCTCAACTTAGGGAAATCATTTGTAAATCATAAAACATCCTGTCGGGTCCATTGGACATGTACATAACCCCCTCCTGGAACTTCTCTCATTGGGTATAACCTTTCGGTCTTCTCTCTTTCTTTCATTAAATATTCTGATATCACTCTATTTGCCTGGGCTTCCTCCTTTTTGTTTGACCACCGAACTTTCCACCTGTCTAACTCTCCCCATTTCTGCAATATAGTCATTACTTCTTTAACCTGTAATTTTCTTCCTGATACGTTCATGTTTTCCAGATCCTTATCAGAAAATTATGCTCTATAAGGTTTTTGCAATACTTGGATCGCCCTATTTATATTCCCATTTCAGAGGCTAAATTTACAAACTTTTCATGGAATACTTTTGTGTTTCGGGTTATACTTTTGCAAATAAACAGCAATTCTTCCTCACTATAGGTGTTTAACCTATCTAATCCTACATTTCCAGCTATCATTTCTTCTAATTCAACTCTTAATTTAAATATGTCCAATATTTTCGGTGGTGAATTTGGTTTCTCTATTTCCTGTGCCCATCTTTATATTTCTTCTGGGGTTACAATTGTGGCACTGTTCGATCCCGTCGACGTCTCGATTCGTACCTCTTTGGAGCAACTTGGTGTGACTTTTCTGAGTGTGTCATTTATTTGCCCTTTTATCGGCAAGTCCATTAATGAAACTCGCAATCACTAGCTTGGTCGTCAACTACTAGCTTCTCTTTTCTTGGCTCAATAAAGGGCATGGTCATGAAAGGTGGTTTAGGGCAATTTGATTTATCCCCGTACAATGGGACAACAGGTCCTATAGTCACCGGTATAGTCAGAGCTTTGGGATGTGCGTTTAACTGTGTTATCTTCTGTATTAATTCATCTCTATTCTTATTTATTGCTTCTCTTTCTTTTTCCTGAAGTACCCTTTCCACTGTTCTCTCATGTACTATTTGTGGTACTAAGGGTGTATCTAGAATCGGAGCACTCGGGGTAGTTCTATTAGGTCTTTCTTGATAAGGCGGAGGATTTTTTATTAAGATATCTTCTAAATAATCATCTTCTGAGTCCCCGCAAACTGTTAAAGTTAAATGCTTTTTCTTTTCTGTGCACTTTCCTCCTGTCTGTTCCTCAGCCATCAATACAGGATATAACCCTTCAGTTAACATGGCCTGCCTCCACTGTTTCATCTGCTTATCTCGAGTTTCATGTGGGCATTTTGGATAATATCTGCTCAAATTCCTGTCACTCCTGGGTCTATCTCGCTCAAATGCCTCAGTCTCCCATTCTTCTAGTGCTTCATACTGATTTAATCTGGGTCTAGGTTCTAACTCATTCATTCTAGTGTGTAAATTACATAAAATTCTTCCATTAAAGGTTCCATACTCCGGGAAAGCCAATATTCCATCATCCTTTGTATATTCTACCCAATTTTCTAACCATACGCAAGTATGATAACCTCTTTCTACCATCATATAAGATGCGGGAGTTTTCGGAGGAGGAATGAGAATTCCTTCTCTAGGTTTAATGGGTTTATCCTTTTTTAAATAATTCTTAATTTTCTATATAAATGAAAATTTTCTTTTCTCTATACATTTTGCGTGATCTTCCTTTTATGTACTGTTTGTCTGCAAAGCCTAAATATCTTCTGTCCGGGTGAGTCCCTATTAATGTTGGATCGTACATACAAAAATCCACTATCTATTTTTGTTCTTGGGATTTCTATGTTTACAGCTATTTAAATGTCTGCTTTTTCTTAATTCACTCCTCCAATAATATAGTGTCTTCTAGTCTTGCAACCAATCAGGGTTTGTTTTTCACTGGGTGTTTAGCCAATACTAGCGTGGCTCTCAAATGACGTCAGTATCACTCCTCACTACTGACCCCTCCTTTACAATTCTTGCGTCAGTCACTCACCCGCTGTTTCAACCAATCCCAACGTCAGTGCAGCACCCGCAACTGACCCCTCCTTTGCAAGGTAATACGAAAACTTATTTTCTCACAATTTTAAATGCAATTTTCATTAATCATCAACATAAAAACATTCGCTACTGTGTCTGATCCTCTAAATTCAAAGAATAGTATAACCTTTTACTGCGAGCAAAACTTTTTCCGCTTACTCTTCACACACTACGAGTAAAACCCTTCCGCTCACTCTTCATATCTTACGAGTAAAACTTTTCCGCTTACTCTTCACACAAACATCAGAGGACCTGCTACTCCTTCAGTATTACCCTTTCTAGGTGATATAAGACCAAGGTTTCACCAGCGAACTCCTTTGCTACCAATTACTCTCACTTTTATATCAAAGAAAAATAATCCCGAAATCAGTGCTTTTAGTCCTACGTAACTTTCAGCACTTTCCTGATCCAGACAAGTAACCTCACTACAGTATGGCTTCCATTCGCCACCCGCTATTCAATATTCCGGGGAAATTCCAGGCAACATAAAACAATACATAAACATTTAACGAACAGCGGTTGTTAGTGCATAAATCAAATAATTAAATCCACAATATTTTCTACCTAACTAACTAGAACCTAACCATGCCTCTGCTATCAAAGACAAACTGATAGAGCGCGGGTTACCAGCTCAGGTTACGCACACACACATACCTAATTCTCACCTGGGCCCATAATATTCACACAAATAAGCTAGTAAACCCCGCTGATATCAATTTTGAGTTTTACCTGTAATTTGATTTACACCTTTACCGAGTCTTACCAATTCGATCTCCTTAAGAATTCCCTACTAGATGAATCAGGTTGCTGAGATAGTTTAAGGTAGAAATTACATTTAACTTTAAACTTGAAATAACCACAAACTCAAAAAGTTTAAAAACTTTATCTAAATCAATAATTTTGTGCGTCAGAATCAATTACAGTTTAAACACATTCTCTCAAGAGGCAAATTAAAGTCAAATATAGCAAAGTCAATAATAATGATCAATGAAGACGGTACCTGTAAGAGGGAAAAGAGAGAGAGACCAGGTACAAAGACATGTTTCGCAGAATTATATTTACCTAAATTGATAGAGGAACCTAACTCCTTAAAGATAGGCCAGATAGAATCTCCCAGGACAGGATGTAGACAGAGGATCGGGCAGATTCAGATCTGGGAAGGTGACCACTTCTGAAGTGCAACGCCAGCATCGCATCCCTCTCTGGCACTATTCTCCTCGAATGTTCCTCTTCCCAAATCCCCTTCTAGATGATTAGATTATCGATCAGTATCTCTTTTCTCGAGCAGAGTTTCTGGCAGCAGCAGGGTCTGAGACAGCGTCTCTGACAAAATCTGTAGCAGAATACGTGTTGGGTCGGTGACTAGTCGGAATGACAGATCTGACAAGTCTGACAAAGTTCTAGCTAACTTACCTCAATTATACTATTCTGTATTCGTGTACCACCCCCAAAAGTTTCAATCTTCATGTTTTCCCCTATTCTGATTGGTCAGGGCGAGGAGGTGAGTTCATCACACCATATTAAAATTAATCTTTTTCTCTTTAGACCATTGTTCAATGTTTCCACCCCTTAATTTACTTTCCCATAGCTTTATTCCTACCTGCATGTCACATTATGATAAATACAAGTTATACATTTTATTCAAAATTGTTGCTCTTGTCCGATTCATTAGTTGGCTTTCCCAGGCGTCTTTGCACAATGTGGCTTTGGCTGTGATTCAAGTGTGTCATCATGATTTCCGGCAAATTTCTATGCGCCTGCGCACGCGGATCAGGTGGGGTAGGGTTTTCAGTCATCCTCCAAGGCCCAAATATGAACTATTAATAAAGTCAGAAAAAGACACGTTAGAATGCAACAATAAATTATTTCACTGTATACCACTTATCTCTACTCTATCCCCATTTACTTATTTTAATCTTTTCGCATTAGTGCTTAGTAGAACTTATAGGTTTAGTTTATGCATTAGCATGTGCATTACCATGTGAGTTTCAAGCAGCCATTTTTAAAGCTATTGCGCAGCTGCAAAGTTTTCCCACCAAGCGAAAGAAGACGTCATACTCCGTAGATGCAGTAGACACATGCGCAGAGACTTTCCCGCATTTTCGGCGACCATTTTTATACACTCGGGTCACTTGTTAGTAATACACGTAGGAAAGCATCCCCTGGATAAGAAATAATGAATGTAATGCAATATTAGTATTTACAAGACTTATTGGTTACGTTGTTACATGTTATTTGAGAGGATTGGATACAAGCAAGTTTCTAGAATACGAAACCTTGCTCCATCAGAGGGATGGCAATACCAGCTCCTTAGAGGTAAGAAAATTAGAATGAACCTTGGGGAGGAACCCAGGATCCAATTTCAACACCACAACTTCCTCCATGACCTGCTGAAATGGAGTGGAACACCTCAAAGCAGAAAGCTCCCCCAACCACCTTGCTGCAAGTGACAGCCACCATTAAAGCCACTTTTATGTTAAGAACCTCAAATCCACAGTAGCCAAAGGCTCAAAAGGAGAGGACTGATGAACGCAAAGGACAATAGAAAGATCCCATACCAGCATGGAAGAACAGTCAGCAGGGGAAGTAATAGAGAAACTCCGAAACACCCAGGAGACCAAAGGTCCAGCATCGGAGGAAAAAAAAATAGACTCCTAAGCAACCTGACAGCTGTATACAGGCCTTTGAACAGAGACAGTGAAAAGCACTTACTAAAAACATCCAAAAAGAATTGAAGAATAGAAGAAATAGAACAAGTAGTAGAAGAAAGACCATAAAGAGAACACCTCGTGGTGTAAGCAGTCCAATGTTTAGAATACGATGACAGAGTAGAATGCCTAAATTTACTTTGGACCACCAAAATAGTGTGGGCTGGCAAACCTTGCCTCGCTAGAGCTGGCTTCCAAACCGCCAGGGCTAGAGGGACCAGCAGGCGAGGATAGGGAGACTGCAGAGGAGACAGTCCCAGTGACAAGATCCAAGAAAGACCCACAGCCAAACTCATCAACAGCAGGGACCACGATCTCCTTGGCCAGTATGGCAACACAGCCACCACTTGAGCCTTCTCCCGCTGAACCTTCAAAAGAAATGCCTGAATGAGGGGAAAGGAAGGGAAGGCTTACAGTAACCTTGGAGGCCACTGGACTGACAATGCATCTGCTCCCCAGGCCCGCACTTCTGAAATACTGGGGCAAAAGTTCGGGAAGAGAAAACTGGTTCTGGAGGCACACAAATTTACCTCCGGACATCCAGACCTCTGGCAGATCATGCTGGAGACCTTGGGCTCTAAGTTAAGCTTGTCTGCTCTGTGTTATAGCTGCCAGTGGGTTGAGCTCAGTTTAATTTAGTGACTTTAAGGGTTCATCCTGACAAAGGTTGTGATTATTCCTTGAGGTGTGTAGTGACCCACCCCTAATAATAATATGATTTCCTACATAACGTACATATAGAATCAGACCCTGGGGAAGCAGGGGAATGGAGAAAGGAAAGGAAAAACACTGGATAGCCAGCTCTGTTGAGTTCTATAGCACCATCTGTAGGCAAAAGGTATGCACATTCAAAGTTTGAACACACTTTAAAACTAAACAATTGGCAAGTCAAATACACAATATCATTTGTTATTCCACTGACCACATGGAAGTTATGGGAGAGCCTTGTCTGCAGTACGAATATGGAGATTCATGGATGAAAGGAGCTGAATGAGGAAGAGCTGTGGCTAAAGAACAATGGTAAAACTATTTCTGCTTAGCAAGCAGTGGCAGCAGGTACATATAGCTTAGAAGGGGGTACATACACACACATGCACACACACAGCCTTGCAGTCACATGCAGACATGCACGTGCACACCCATACCCAACATGCACTCATAAATACACATAGATTCATAACATGCATGCATGCACCAAAAAGTCAATAAAAACACAACACTTACCTGCTGTAGTTCTCAAGGAGGGAAGCCTCGGAGGAGCCAGGAAGGTCGGGACTGCTGCCTCCCCTCATTGGATGACCTCAACCCAGGGCTAAAAATGTAGCACCCAGGTACGAGGCTATCCCAATGCTCCCCCGTATCACGAGGGGGTGGATCTGGATCCTTTACCAAGATGAGGAGGTCAAGCCTACAAGGGCTGTGAAATTCTCATGCCAGCAAAGTTCAGCTCAGGCAGCCAGGATTCTGAACATATAGCGCATGCCTAGCTCCTGGCTGCATGACCTGTAATTAAAGAGTATCTGTCAGGCTGACCTTTGCTCAGCATGACAGACACTCTTTATGTAAAAAATGTGTGGGGCATGGCCCCTCCGCCCTAATGAATGGGCCGCTGCTGTTAGCAAGCTACCCGCAGAAACACTAGAAAATTACAAAGGTGCGAACAGAAGGATAACCAAGTGTGAACTGGAATGAGGAGCGAGTAAGATCACCAACACACACAGTTGTCATGAGAATGCAGACTTAAATACTGTTCTGCCTGTTGTGCCTCAAAAGGGGATTTTGGTTGCCATCTTGCCTTTGACCCTTATTACTTACACAGCGCACCTCCCCCATACTAGAATGATTAGAATGCCAATGGTTGCATAAACAGTCTAAAGAATGAGTGTCTGTATAAGTGTCTGAATGGATGATTTAGTAGGTGCATGACTGATTGTGTAAGTAACTGATTACGTGTGTCTTAGTGAATGCATGGGTTAGTCAGTAAACTGTGTAAATGTCTGTATCAGTCTGTCAGTTGGTATATTAGTGGCTGCATGGGTTGCTGAGAAGCTACATGACTGTCTATATGGGTTATTGATTGGTTGTCTGAGTATCTGTATGGGTGCCTGAGTGTCTGTGTGAGTGGGTGGGGGGAAGGTGACTCTGTGCATAGATGTGTGAGTGGGTGATTCACTGGATGTATGGGTTCAAGAGTGCATCTGTGAAGGGCTGTATGGGTGTGTGTGTGTGTGTGTGTGTGTATGGGTATGTTGGTGAATGAATGGATGTCTTTTTGGTATATGTGTGAGTAACTACATATGTGAAAGGTCATATATGTGAGTGTTGGAGTTCATAAATGACTATACATGAGAGTGAGTGATTGTGAGAGTGGCTGTATGGATGAGTGTGTGCTTGTAATAGTGATTGTATAAAAGAGTAAGTATGTGTTAGTATTTGTATAAATAAGTACCATGGTCTCTATAACTGTATAGGTGAGTAAATTGGTGTGATTGATTCTTTGCATGACTGAGGAAGTGTGTGAGTAAGTCTATGGATGAGTGGCGGTGTGTGAGTGTATGTATAGGTGTATGAGTACATATGATAGTGCTTTATTGATGAGTGACTGCATGTATGAGTTACTGTATGGGTGAATGAGTGGATGTGTGTATGTAGACGTAGGAATCACTGAGCGGGTATGTACTTACTGCTATTGGTTTGTCTATGGTTTCGATATTGGTAATCTGTATTTTAGAGTGGGTGTTTAAAAGGTTTTATTTGGGTGTGAGGCGGTGCATTGGATTATCACATGGATGATGTCATCAGTGATGTCACTGACCATGTCATGAATGATGTAATATGTGACGTCATCAGCAGTGCATTGCGGGTGCTCGAGTTATAGTTAGCTGAACTAACTATAACTGCCGAATTTCTCTAGTTTTGTACGAGTGAAATGTCCAACTAACTATAACATCCCTAAATCTGTTGTTTTTTTCAGTACATTTCTAAGGTTTTTTAAATGTTAATTTCTAAATATAAAGTCCCTGAAACCTATGGTTTTTTCAGTGAATTTCAAAGTTTTTTAAATGCTAATTTCTAACTATAATGTGCCTGAAACCAGTGTTTTTATCAGTGAATTTCAAAGGTTTTTTAAATGCTAATTTCTAACTATAATGTGCCTGAAACCAGTGTTTTTTTCTGTGAATTTCAAAGGTTTTATAAATGCTAATTTCTAACTATGCCTATTGAGGTAGGACATGTGCAGAAAGAAGAAGAAAGGTGCAGGAGCATGCGCTTTGTTTTTTTTATTTTCACAGCTGGATTCGGGACCCCAACGCGTATTCTGCCGTTTAAATAAAAGAAATGCTTTTATTTGGCCCTGGGGGTCCCTGTGGACTCCTTGAGCAGGCCTAGGGGGTCAGGGTGTTTCCAACACACTAGGAGCTAGGGATCGAAACGGCACGTCGACTTTCTATAACAGTTCCACATGGTATCCATTGTATAAATGTATTGTGGTTCCTGTTGGCTAGTGCTTACTTATGTTGACTACTGTATTGTAAGCCCCCTTGATCGCTCCAAAGCCTTTTTGCCTGCTATTATTTTTCTATCTTTTGATTTTCCCCTTCCCTCTTGGTTGAAAACTTGGTCCAGGCTTGTGCCCTTGTTTTATCAGTTCTCACTACCCTAATTTATTTTGCAAAAAATCAAGATTAAATGCTCCTTTGTCCGGCTGGACACAGGAGGAACCCACATAGGTCTCATTGAAGTCTATGTTGAATTAACTTACTTAATCAAGCTGATGCCAGGGACTATTGTTAACACAAATACGAATTTACCCGTGGTCCTTAGCTACCTTATCGGGTCCCCTTGTTACTTATACAGGTACAATAACAGTATCATTGCCATTTGGGACTTACTGGAGAGTTGGAAGAATAATGGTGTCCTCCCTGTCTTATATCTTCTTCCAAAGATACACAAGGACCCTAAGAATCCTCCTGGGCGTCCCATTGTCTCCTCGAGGGGCAGAGTGGCGGAGTGTATCTCCAAGTACATAGATCATTTTTCGAGGGAGTATGTCATTACTCTACCTAGTTACATTCGTGACACCAAGGACTTCCAAGGACTTCCTCAAGAAAATTGATAATCTCACATGGGATGATGAGCTTCTCATGATTACACTCGATGTACACAGTCTCTATACGATAATAAACCACCAACAAGGTTTGGATGCGTGCAAACACTACTTGAGGGACAGACCCATCAGGTTTCGTGAGCACACCCAGATGCTCATGGATATGACAGAATTTTGTCTGTTGAACAATATATTCATGTTCGATGGTTTTTTGTTCCGACAAATCACTAGCACCGCGATAGGTTCGTGCTTTGCTCCCAGCTTCGCCAATCTTTTCATGGGGAGCTGGGAGGAGACTGCACGATCCCATCCGGGACTCTCTTCAGGTTTTGGGCATGTGTCCTTGTGGCTACGCTACATCACCGATTTGTTCATCATCTGGAGGGGGACAGAGCGGGAGGCACAGGAGTTCATTGACAAACTCAACGACAATGAGTTCAATATCACGCTCAGTGGGAACATCAGCAATGTCTATGCTGAATACCTTGATGTCAAACTAGAGGTTAAAGGGAATAAGATACATACCTCTTTGTTTAGAAAATCTACGGCAGGCAACAGCATTCTGCACGCACTCAGCAGCCACCCGGATACTCTGAAATGGAGCATTCCGTATGGTAAGCTGCTGAGGGCCAAAAGAAACTGTAACACCGAGGAGGGGTACCAACTTGAGAGCGATAAGATCATTACTCGTTTCAGTGAGAGAGGATATCCCAGATGGGTACTCAAGAGGGCATTCAACCGAGCTGAGCAGGTAGTTAGATCTTCTACCATTACTGACAAACCTTCCAATGAGATAGAGGAAGAGGTCAATACTAGAATGATCACAACCTTCAGCTCTGATGCCAATGGGATCAGGCACATTCTTTCTAAACATTGGGGTACTCTCAAGAGTGACAACGTCATTGGGGGAATGATTCCAGATAGACACAACATAACTTTCAGGAGAGGGAGAAACATCAGAGACATGTTGGTACGCAGTGATGTTACGATCTATCCACAAAAGGACTTGCATGGTCTAAGGGGATTTTTCCCCTGTGGCCATTGCAAGGCGTGTAACAATAGCAAACTCTGTAAACATGTCAGGTACAATGGAGTCAGCAAAGAACTTACACAATTCCTCACATGCAGTTTCTCGTTTGTGGTGTATGCCATTGAGTGCACGTGCAACCTCTGGTACATCGGCAGCACCACATGCATGGCAAAGAAGCGCATCCTGGAACATGGCAGGGCCATCAAAAATTTGGACCCCAAATATCCTGTAGCGCGTCACTTTAGAGAGAGACACTCTTCAAACACCAATGACATGAGTTTCCTCATCCTATAACAGATTGTAAAACATCCTAGGGGGGGGAACAGGTTACTCATGCTAAGACAGAGGGAGTCCAAATACATCATAGACTTCCAAACAAAAAATCCAACAGGATTGAACCAAGATGAAGAGTTGTCAATACATCTCAAAGAATGATCCTAACATAATACAGATAACATCTAGACACAATGTATATATATTGTTTCAGAGCCAATTTGCTGCTTTTTACTGTTTCCTATTTCTCGTTTCTCTCACATTGTTGTTAATTTTCCTGATAGGATTGTGTTCACAAGACTCTGTGTTGCTGCGCTTAGGAGCTGTGTTGTGTTTAACATTTACATAATTGTTGAGGCAGCAGATAGCGGGGGACTTTCCCCCTTCCTCAATGAGGGAGTCACGATGTCTGGATGTATAATGCAAGTAATATTTTTTCCAGGATTGAGTGTCCTCACCTGTTTTAATCGATTTTTCTTGGTTATTTTGTTTTACATTTACACAGGAGCTAAGGAAATGGCCCATTCATCAGTTTTCATCAGCACGGGCTGTTCATCCTTTCTTTGCACAAAACAGGACCACGTATGCCACTCACTCCCTTCCCCTTCTTTTTGATGGCTGAACTTTTATGACATTGATACATAAGTAATAGAATGTAGGATGATAATCTTTTTGACATTTTGGTACTTACCTTTATTTGTTACGATTTTCCTCCTACGACACAAACTGTGGTACTAGATGGTCTGATGCTTTTGATGTGCTTATTTAAGATTTCAGGCACTTGCCTTTCTTTTTTCTCTTTCCGTTTGGCAGATTCATGTACGTGGCAATGAAGTTGATTTATCACATGGGAATTACATCTCAGACCAAATACATTTATTTGTTTCATGATGATAATTTAGGACATTTGTCCGGCCAACTACTGGGTGACCACGATACAGTTTGGTTTTTACAAACAGATGCATTCTTAGTGGGGTATATTCATGCTTCATTTTGTCTCTTTGTGAAAATGCAGAAACAATTGTTTGAACAGTGCATTCTACATCGGCGTTATTTACATTGGCCTTGTAATAGATTACATCGGGCATTTATGATTCCCACACGTTGTTTGTGCCCTGCTACAAGATGTCTGCCATAACCAAGGTTGCTAGTCCACCTTTCTATGTTTTCACTCTTGTCATTTAAGTTCTGTTGCCATTAGTCAGCCAATATTCACGTGATCAAGCTCGTTGGCGAGCGAAATGCGTTGTGAATAAACGGCGATTGCTCTAAGTTTCATGGAGTATGTGGTTTCTGAGAGCGCACTTATTTGGAGTTTTCACAGTATATGACGAACCGGATTTTTCCCTGCCGGTGCGTGCGCCACTCTTCATGGGTCCCAAGTTGTCCAGAAGGGGAGACGTGCAGTTTGGAGATATATATATATATATATATATATATATATATATATATATATATATATATATATATATATTCAGCATAGGGTTATCGTTAGCTTCGAAAATAACCATACTGCACTCCCAGGGGAATATTTCATTCAGCTTTTATTCATGAGTTCACATCAACGCGTTTCGATGGCTTCTTGCCACCTTGTTCACGATAGTGCAAAATCATTTGTTTCCTTTTTTTAAACAGACATGTGACGTACACGACATAAATGAGGGACTACCAAATTATTTTGTCAACATGGTGAAAGGTAGGTAAAAAGCTGTCGCCATTTTGGAATGTGTTACCGTTTCGGTACTATTTACACATTTAACACATTGGCATTATGAACAAGTGTTCCAACACAGTGTTTTCATTGGCTTAAATCACTTTCAATTATTTATACATGTAATTCCTTCACAACCATATATAAATTAATATATATACCCCAGAATCAAACCTTTAAGCATTTGACCTTTCAACCTTTTCTCAAGATAAATAGCAAGTGCTATCGATTATCTCGTTTTATTTATAAGGTGCTGTAGCTTTTTTAGATGTAAACATTTACACATGATCCCGATAAAGTGCTAGTGCATATATATCTCCTCTGTTTACTGTTGTCCATCTTGTAAACTTCTACACTCGATCTCATTAAAGTGCCAGTTCGTATATATACTATTATCTATCTTGTAAACATTTTCACTTGATCTCTATAAAGTGCTAATACCTATATACCCTCTGTTTGCAAAGTGCTAGTGCTTCAAATGCAAACAAATTCTTCTTCATCTTAGTAAAGTGCTAATGCTTCAAGTAAATCAGTGCAAACTACCAAACATCTAAAATATATTTTAAAAGGTTTTAAGTGTATAATTAATTCCTACCCCCCTACAATAAAATTTACGTAGTTTCCTCTTAAAACAAATAATTCCTTGAATACACAGCATCTTTTTTCTTCTTCATTCTTCTCAGTGACTGTGACTAATTACATTCTCTTTAGCAACTAAAACATTCCTCAATATAGACAAGTGTGTAGATCTTCATCCACATTCAAGCCCTGTGGTTCCTTACAATCAAACTCCAAAATGTAATACATTTCTAGTTTACGGAGTTCCTTTTCTCGATCCCCTCCTCTTTTTTTCTTTGGGATCTCTGCAATACAACTGTATTGTAGATCTATTGGATCACTCTGATGGAATGTTTCAAAATGTCTGGCGATTGGATATGTTCTATCTTTATTTACAATCGCTCTTCTATGTTGCAGAACTCGCTGGAATACTGGTAAGGTGGTGCTCCCTATATACATCTTTTGACAGGGGCATTGCAAGGCATAGACCACAAAACTGGACCTACACGTTAAAAAGCCTCTAATTTTAATAGTTTTATTAAAAGATGTTTTAAAATGCGTCCGATTCACTCCGTGCTGGCACGCCTTACATTTAAAACACTTCCTAAAACCCATTTTTCGTGTCAACCAAGTGGGTTGTCCCAATTTTTTACTTTCAAAGAATTCACTGCTCACAATACGATCCTTTAATGATTTCGATTTGCGGAAACTGATCTCTGGATGTTTTTTCACTTTTAGACCTAGTATTGAGTCTTTTTTACTAGATGCAAATGTTTATTTAAAATCATTCTGACTTCTTTATGATTTTTATTAAATGTGGTAATAAACCTACAGTCACTTTGCCCTTGTATAAAATTCCTTTTCTTCTTTTTCTGTTCTGATTTTGAAGGTTCAAACAAGACTTTCTTCCTATCTAATTTTCTTGCTTTTGAGGCTGCCCCTTCTATTATATTCTGTGGGTAACCTCTTTGTAGGAATCTTTGGCTCATTTCCTCTTCAACTTTAAGGTAATCTTCTAGGCTGCTACATGTTCTCCTGGCTCTATAGAATTCACCAAAAGGAATGCTTCTAATTAAAGGGGCAGGATGGGCGCCCCCAGCATGTAAAATCGTATTTCCTGAGGTGGGTTTCCTAAAAATAGTAGTTTCCAGTTTTCCCTTAGCAGCTTTTACTCTTACATCTAAAAAGTCTATATACGATTTGCTATATTGTCCAGTGAATCTCAGGTTGAGTGTATTACAATTTATCTCATTAATAAACATTTCAACTGATGCTTCCGTGCCCTCCCACAGCACGAAAACATCATCGATAAATCGTACCCACAAGAGTATGTTGTTATTCCAATGTTCTAGGGATGGGCCACTGAGCACCTGCTCCTCCCACCAGCCAAGATGTAAACTGGCATAGCTTGGGGCGAAGCAGGTGCCCATCGCCATACCCTGTTCCTATTGGAACATTTCTTCTCCAAACAAGAACATGTTCTTAGTTAAACACCATTGCATCATCTCTAAAATCATTTCATTTTGTTTAAAAAACATCAAAGATCTTCTATTTAGATAAAATGTAGTTGCTTTTAAACCATCAGTATGCCGTATGCTCGTGTAAAGAGTAGTAATATCCAGCGTTAACAATAGCATGCTGTTCTCATCCCATTTTATATCAAAAATACACTTCAAAAAATCAGTAGAATCCTTAATATAGGAGGTCAAAGTCTTCACTATAGGGTTTAAAAAATAGTCTATGTACTTTCAAAAAGACTTCCACAAGAAGAAATGACAGGTCTTCCCGGTGGTGAAGCAGCATTCTTGTGGACTTTGGGAAGCATATAAAAAACTGGGAGAATTAGATTATTTTGTTTTAGAAATTTATACTCATCCCAGTTTAGTAAATTCTCTTCCTTCCAGACCTCTAATCTGGCCTGGTACTTTTCTTTAGTCAATATGAACTCTCGCATATCTATCCTTTTATAGCATTCAATGTTATTTAGTTGAGTAAGGGCTTCTTTCTTATACAATTCTCGTCCCCATAATACAACATTTCCTCCTTTACCAGAGGGTTTCACCAACACACCATCATCTTTAATTAATTTCTCCACCGTTTTCTGTATAATTTCCTTTTTAGGATCTCTTTTCTTTTTTTGATCTGCTAAATTGTTATACAATAATTTCAGATCCCTTGTAACATTTTCAGAGAAGATATCCAAGTTATCTCATGCTGTTTGTGGTAAGAACTTGGACCGTGGTCGAAATGGTGTGTGATCACTACTCAATAATTCAAATGCTTCTCCTTTATTCAAAGTTTCTGTCTGCGATGAGTCCATTGAGGAACAATCATTCTCTCTATACAGTTCCATTAAGTCACTAAGAGTTGCAGCATCTAAGGTATTTAAGCCACTCGAATTTGTAGTTTGGGCAATTTGTGCCTGATTCGTAGGGGTTTCTTCAGATCGCTTATTGGCAAACAGTTTGGCAAGTTTTAATTTGCGTACGTATTGATACCAGTCCATTCTACTATGGGGATATATTATATATATATATCTCTATATCTATATGGTCGCCAGTAGATAGTTATAGTTAGGACCGTGTTTCCATAGGAAATCCGCAACATTCTATTTGGAATAACTTTGGCGCCGATTGACGAATCCTCGCGAAATTTTCAAAATAGACTCAACGGATTTTTTAAAGTGTATCTTTGATGTCATATGGGATCCAGAGACCATGGTGTTATTAACACTTGATATTTCAACACTATATACCAGCATAAAACACATAGACGGTTTAAGAGCAACTGAATACTTTTTAAAGAGAAGACCAATTCGACTCCTGGAACACAACAAGATGATTTTAGAACTAATGGAGTGGTGTCTAACTAAAAACATTTTCATGTTCAATGAGGAACTCTTCCAGCAGGAGCAAGGGACTGCGATGGGCACCTGTTTCGCCCCCAGTTATGCGAATTTACATCTTGGCTGGTGGGAGGAACAGGTGCTCAGAGGCGGTCCCCTGGAACACTGGTCGGAGCATATACTACTATGGGTTAGATTTATCGATGATGTCTTCGTGCTGTGGCAGGGCACGGAGACGGATATAGCATTATTCATCGAAGACCTGAATCTAAATTCAATCAATCTAGAGTTTGTAGGCCACCATAGTAGGGTTACTGTAGACTTTTTGGATATTCGGGTCAAACCTGCAGGGGGGAAGTTGGAGACTTCAGTGTTCCGCAAGGCTACTGCCGGAAACACAGTGCTCCATGCGGGGAGTGCTCATCCATCTGCATTGATTAGGAGCATCCCCTTTGGAGAGTTCTTTAGAGCTAGGAGAGCATGCAGCAACCAGGATGAATATGTCAAAATAGAGAAAGAGATGACTTATAGATTCATCCAAAGAGGATATTCCCCGACTGTAATCAAGGGGGCCTCTTCCAAGGCAAGGAATTTAGATAGACAGAAAATCCTATTTGAACCATCTAGAACCAAACAGAGGAAAACACACAGAGAAGAAGATAAGAATAAAAATGTATCAACTCCAGATTTATAACAACGTTTAATGAGAAACATAAAGAAATAAGATCTATTCTAAACAAACACTGGCATCTAGTGAGAAATGACCCTGTTTTAGGTTCTAGGATAAAGAAACATCCTGACATCACCTATAAAAGATCAAAATCATTGAAAGATCTAGTTGTAAAGAGTGAATATCAGGAGGTGAAAAGACAAGCTCCTACCTGGCTACACCAAAAACCGGGTTTTAAAAAATGCCCAAAGTGCAAAGCGTGCCAACATGGCGTAAATTGCACTGTTCTAAAAACATTTTTTAATAAAACAATCAGTATCAAGAGTTTTTTGACCTGTAAGTCTAGCTTTGTTGTTTATTTGTTACGATGCCCTTGCCCTAAAATATATATAGGGAGTACAACTCTCCCTGTATTCAAAAGTATTTTACAGCATAGGAGGGCGATCGTAAACCAAGACAGATCATATCCCATAGCACGTCATTTTGAGACCCACCACCAAAGTAACCCGATATTTTTACAATACTCCTGTATAGCTGAAGTCCCGAGGAGAAAGAGGGGAGGAGATAGGGAGAAGGAATTGAGAAGATTGGAAACATACTTTATTCTAGAATTCAATTGTAAAGAGCCACAGGGGTTAAATGTGGATGAGGATCTCTACACCTGTCTGTCTTGAGAAACCTGAAGAAGAATAGGGAATAGAAAACTGCACACATGATTAACCATTAAGGATATGGTTTTTCTTTTTGCCCTTTTTTTGTTTTTAATGGTCAAATTTGTCAATATAGCGGTGATTTTGACACAAAACGACTGCTCTGCGAAAGAATGTTTGTTTATTTTTCGCTGGTCCAAATATTCGCAAATATGTATGGATATGTAACAATGTTTTATCTAAGTGTATTGGATTGAAGGGAACAAATATGCACTTTATCCAAATAATTGCCTAAGTTTACATAAGCACTTGCACTTTAATTATGATATAATTTTCATCAGGATAAATTATACTGATTAATCAATTCTTGTATGGAATGTATATATATAAAAAAATGATGTTGACTTTGCACTAATAGTAGATATCTAATAACTAGTTACATACATTAATTATTTGTTTTTACTATACTACGGACCCATGGCGTAATTTGCACAATAAGCACTAGCACTTTAAACGATAATGTATTAAGGCACTTGCCAAATACGACTGTTAGTTTGCATTTGCACTTTATTTTCCCCTCAATTCCTGCACAATATTTAGAGAAATAATATTCTCGAATATGACTTCCGAGGGAATAGCAAGGGATAACAAGATAATGGATAAGCTGTGCAACACAAAAACATGGTTAAAGAAATGTACATGTTAAGAAATGGCGGCCGAAGTGTACCGAGCAGAGACTGTGATATAATGTGTCAAGTCCCTCGTTGATGTTGCTTACCAAATGTTGGGTACTTTATTGACAAAAAAATGGCACACAAACATCGTGAACAAGGCAGCGTGAGTCTGCTGAAACGCGTTGATGTTTTTCCTCGTTCATGGAGAATAAAAGACCGAGTGCCAAAACTTTAACTCTGGAGTGCTGGATGTTTATTTCGAAAACAAAGTATACCTATAATTGGATATATATATATATATATATATATTCACTGAAAAAAACCGTAGATTTCATTGACGTTATAGTTAGTTGGACATTTCACTTGTACAAAACCATAGAAATTCCGCCCTTTTAGTTAGTTCAGCTAACTATAACTCGCGCACCCGCAGTGCACTGCTGATGACATCACATATTACATCATTCATGACATGGTCAGTGAAATCACTGATGATATCACTGATGATATTTCAAATGACAACACTGATGACAGCACTGATGATGACGTCACATATTACATCACTCATGACATGGTCAGTGACATCACTCATGACATCACTGATGAAATCTCAAATGACATCACTGATGACATCATCCACGTGATAGTCTGACACACCTCCTCACACTCTAATATAACCTTTGATACACGTAATCTAAAATACAGACTACCATTTTCGAAACCATGGACACACCAATACCAGATACTAGATACCCATCCACTGATTCCTATCTATATATTGTAAGCTAGACATACACTCATACAGTCACTCATACATGCTGTCACTCATCATTACATCAGTATAATATCCACTCATATGCCTATACATACATTCACACAGTTCTACTGATCCATAGAGTTACTCACACATCTACTCAGTCATGCAAAAAATCAATCACACCCATGTACTCACCTATGCAGATATATACACACCACCTGACTTATTTATACACACACCACCTCCCTTATTTATATAGATACTAACACATACTTAATCTCTTATAAAATCACTAATACAAGTACACATTCATGTATGTAGACACTCTTGCAATCACTGTCTCTCATGTATAGTCAATTATACACCCCAACACTCACATATACTATATAAAAACATATATAGTTACTCACATATATACAACTGAGACATCAATTCACTAATCAACACACATGTACACACAGTCAGCTACCCATACAGCCCTTCCGAGATGCACTTTTGGATCTATACAACAAGTAAATCAGCCATTCAGAAATGTATGCACAGTTAGACTCCCCCACCCACCCACATACACACTCAGACACCCATACAGATAATCATACAATCAATCAATAACCCATATATACACTGATGTAGCTACTCACCAACCCATGCACCTGCTTACACACCAACAGAGACTAAAATAGACATTCACACAGTTTAGTCACTAACCCATGCATTCAGTAACATATGTTCAATCAGTGACTTATACCGTCAGTCATGCATCTGCTAAATAATCCATTCAGTCAGTTCTAAATCCACTCATTCTTCAATAGACCTTGGCATAGATATACTTGAAAAATATTTAAACTTTACAGAAACACACATTCACTGGATGATGTCATCAGTGATGTCATGAGTGATGTCATTTGAGATGTCACGAGTGATGTCATGAGTGATGTCACTGACCATGTCATGAGTGATGTAATATGTGACATCATCACCAGTGCATTGCGGACACACGAGTTATAGTTAGCTCAACTATAACGGGCGAATTTCTCTGGTTTTATATGACTCAAATGTCCAAGTAACTATACCGTCCCCGAAAACTATAACATGCTTGCTAAAGTGTGGTGAAGTATTGAAAATACAGCGCGACGCCCCCCCAGCGAGACAAAACATCCACTGTGATTTGTATTTTCGTTGGGGAGAGAGGTACCAACATTGACTGTGGGAAAGGTGTCTGCAAAGGAAACTTACCATCAATGCCTCCCAAATAGACTGTCCTGCAAGTTTTGTGTCCGTGGCCAGCTTTGTTGGGACACCACTTGGTGTGCGGGAACCTAATCACTGTATGTAGGTCCCGCAGCGGTGTATGCAAAACCCGGAGTGGACAGCAATTGGGACCTGCGCTTTCTGTAATGAGGTAGAATGGGCGTAACATCAAACTCCTATCGGAGTGGACTGCCATGTATTTATTCTGGCCCCCAGGAGAGATGACAACGCGGAAGTGAAACAGGCACTGAAGAAAGGCGAATGCCTGAAACGTGTCTGCCCAGCGTTTCACTGCTGTTACTGTTCATGGTGTGCGCTGATGGAATTGGCACATTAAAGTTTCCTTTCTCTCACCGAGCATGTGTCGGCCCCCTCTGATTTTGGAGTCTGGGACTGGTTTTGATATATATATATATATATATATATATATATATATATATATATATATATATATATATATATATATATACACCAGGCATCAAAATTATATATACAAATGATGCAAGAACCAGGAATCAGAAGGTCTTGCAAATACAAGATTTGAGACAGTCGCAGATCTGACTGTTTGCAGCACCAGCAATTGGTATTCAGAGCTCTAGGAGCAGCTAATATAACACAAACCAGAGGTGAGCATGTGCAAGATCGGAGACCGAATACAACATCAACAGCAATGTCTAAGCCAATCTGTGTGGCATTGCTGCCAACCTTTTTGCTTTTTTTCCTGCAGTTTTTTTATAGCGCGAACGCGACCCGAAGGTATCGGGTATCAGAGCGCTTTACATGAGCACCAGTTGGGTTACACAAGGACACATTCATTTTTGTTAGGCACAGGTAGATTAAGTGATTTACCCACAAAAACAGAATGTTGAGCGTCATTGCTGAGATTCGAACCTGGTTACCCAGATTTGAGATCCACCACCCGGGTTTTTCCACATCTTTGTTTTGTCAGGGTTTTATAAGCGTTACTGCTGTGGAAGCCGAGGTGCTCTCAAATCTTTTTTCTTTTTTTTGCTAAAAGCAAAAATTATTTTTGCTCTCAAGAAGCACATAGTAGCCTCTGGAATTTTGGAAACTACACTGTATGTGACATGGCAGGATGTCATCACTCATAGCGAAGTTAGCTGGCCACTTCCCCATGCTCTATGCTGGAGTGGGTGGAAGAAACATGTGAATGACAAAAACAGACCAACGAAAAAAGATGGCTAGCTGACAGTCCCTAGACAGAAGTATTTTAAGCATATCATTTTATTAAAATCAAACGGTCTTGGCAAATGCCAGGCCTAAAATCATTAGGCCTGTGGTGTGCAAGCCATTACACCACCACATGCAGGATTCTAGCACCAAAAATCACTAATGCAGTAGGCAGGTGTGCAAATACAAGACGCCAGGCCAACACAGGCCAAAATCTAAGCAGCAGGAACCATCATGGTCACAGGCATGAACGCTCCACAAAGCAAAGACACGGGCAATCATATACCAGGACCTGGCAACCAAGAACCACTGAGTGTGTTGAGTGAGCCGAGAAATCACAGAGCTTGAAACTACCTGGAGGAAGGAGCACCGGATTTGCCCTCCTTAAGGGGTTGAACCCGTTTTGATGGTTCAGCAACAGCAACTACATTTTGGTGAATTCTCGTTTTTGTGCGTCAAAATTTACCATGGTGCCGTTCTTACCTGTTACAGTTTTATGTGTCTCCATATAAACAGTTTATTACTTCTGTTCAGGACACTGAACTTGGAAATCCTAAAACCCGTGGGATAAGTTTACGGTCAGCTGTTGGCAGAGAGAGAATTTCGATATTCACCTGTGAGCAGAGGTAATGCCTGGATGACTGCTGGTCGGCAGCACAAGATGCGATATGTTCACAAGTGGGAAGGGTGAAAAGCTGGGTGTCTCTCTTGTGGGCAGGGTGGCAAGCTACATTTACACTAGAGGGTAGCAAGCAAAGTGGGCAGTGTGAGAAATCAGGTACACAGTCATGAGCAGTCTGAAGCTGAATGCCCACTAGTGGGCAGTGCAAGAAGCTCGACCTGCACTGCTGAAAAGTGTCAGAAGATTCAGTAATGCTGGTGGGCAGCGGCAAAAGCTTAATCCGAGGGCCCACCGTGAGAACTCGAGCACCAGAGGGTAACATAAGAAACTTCCTCAGTGATTTTAATGTGGCACCTTTCACTAACACCAAACGCAAGCCTTAAATCCACCCATTTGTCTGGACTCTTCTCTGTATGTAAGGCGAGCTACAGAATAAACTCACAGGTGATTGAGCAATCAACACAGACACAGAAAGCACAACATAAAACACAGGGGTGCAGAGCTGACTAACACTGAGCCATAAGGGGGAAACAAGACTGAGCAGGTAAGTGAGCCTGTCTCTGCCTGGCAAGAGCTGTGTGCAAATGCCCATGGGCACGGGATATGAAACACCGTGCAGTGAAACCCAAGGTTTCTCCAGACAAAACATGGGCGATTGTCCACCGATCCCCCCACCCCTCCACCCCCCCTCCAACCCCTATAGTAAAGCCAGCAAGGCATGCACCCACCCCAACCTACCCAATCCTGTAGAGCATTTCTGGAGACATAGTTTTCACCATGCCGATGCTGTGAAACGATGGGAGGGAGGTGGTAACAAAGGGGATCATTAACAGCAGGGGAAGGAACAGCCGCATGAGCCTTAATGTAAAACTGCTACCTATTAAAGGTCGGGCAACCCAGGTAAAGCATAGCCGAAGGCTAAAGGGGCAGGTGGTAGTCCTGGGCTGGGCGATGACTACAGCTATGTGCAGACAGTAACAAGCACCTTGGGGCTGAGATTGATGCCAGTATTGGCGGGTGTGCGCTGCTATACTGTGTCGAGTGGGGGATTCCCACAATGCTGAAAAACTGGCACAGTGGTCCTTTCCATGCAGGTCTGGGGTCGCTGGTGTAGGGAATGCTTGTAGGGTCGGCATGGGGCTGTGTGCCATGCTAAAGCTGCCTGCAATCGCTCAACTCTAGCTTTTTTAGGTGTCTTCAGCGAGCCTGCTGCTGCCACTTCTCCACTGGAACTCGGCCTCATGCAGTGGTGCTGAGCGATACCCCCACCCTCCTCTTCCTTGCCAGGCCTCTCACACATTTGGTGATCGTATGCAGGCCACTCTGCTATGCTTCTATCTTTCCGGCCGGTGTAGCCTTGTGCCTGGCACCAGAGTTGAATTGCTGGGTGTTATGTTCGGTGGCAGGAGCGACAACTCTTCCCCCTGGTAATCGCCTTCCATGTCTCCTGCACTGCACTTTTCTCTGGGCTCACTCTGTGCCTGGTTGGAAGCCGGTCGCTTTGTGTGACCGCCGGCGAGGGTATCCCAGCCTTGGCTGCACTCCCACTTCAGGCAGACAACTCCAGCTGCAGGCTGCAACTCCCCGCTATCAAGACCTATCCCTGATGCCTACAGGCCACCGGCCTGGAGCTACAGTATGGCGGTGGGGGATGAGGGAAGGAACGCTCACCCACTGTCCCCCGGCTCTTCCGCAGCTTGCAATCCAGCCAGCAAGGAGGACGCCCCCTCCTCAACGCCCACACTGCTCAAGGGTTCCACAGATGAACGCCACTCCCCGCAGCGGCTCCGGTGATCAGGAGCTACCGCAGGCTCCTCCTGCCGCCATTTTCTCTCGGCCTTGCACCTTCAAGCTTCCGCTGCTCAGCTCTTGTATGATACTCACATTTTTACTGATCATACAATGTGCATATGGACGTACACAGAGCATGAGCTAAGACATTCTGTTAATGGAAAACGTGTACATGTTCTGTGTGAACGTTGAAGAAACCCAGGTTCTTCATACCACCACCACCACGAACGCTGCTGCACTCGCAGGCCCCGCCCACACCCAGGCAGACTCTGCCTGACTTCCGGGTCACCGTGGGCAGCGCGGCAGCTCAGCTCATCCCAGGTGTTCTCAGCGGCGGCCTCGTGCAGGGGGGGCATGAACTGGCGGGGTGGGCTCCCGCTTTGGTTTTTAAAAGTATAAATAGGCGGGTTGGGCACCTGCCTATTAAATAAGCCAAAAACGCTGCTCTTTGTGGGGAGACTGGATGTATTTTCTCTCTCGCACAAGATGGCTGCCAACAGTTCCTGGTTGGAACTGTTGGCAGCCCATTAGAGCCAAGCTCGTGCTCGGAGGTTAGGCTCCGGCCACATATATAAAGATTTTTTTCCTTTAATATCTCAAAAGCTACTGAACAGATTTACACCATTCAACAAAGGGATGCTTTCTGAAGCAAGCACTATCTTTTTACCAAATTTGGTGTAATTCTATTCAGCAGTTCCAGCTGTAGCCGTGTCTAAATTAAGTTTCCTATGGGAAAGGCATTTTTTGACCACATTTTTTTTAATTTCTCAGGAACTACTGAACAGATTTACACCATTTAAAAAAAAGGGCTCTTTCTGACCCAAGGGCTACCTTTTTGCCAAATTTGGTGTAATTACGGTCAGCAGTTCGGGCTGTAGCTGTGTCTAAAGGTTCCAATGGAAAATAACATGGAGAAAACACGTTTTGGCACCCCCCTTTTTTCTCGGCCCCTGCTTTGCGAATCAGCCCAAAACTTTTAAGATAGGAGCTGACCAGAGCGGGCCATAACTTTTGAAAAGTTCACGAAGATTCGTCAACCGGTGCCAAAATTATTGGGGAAAAAAAAATGAGTTTCCTATGGAAACTAGGTCCTAACTATAACTACCTACAGTTGACCGCCAGTAGGTAATATATATATATCTGTATATCTATATATATCTATCTATCTATCTATCTATCTATCTATCTATCTATCTATCTATCTATCTATCTATCTATATATATATATATATATATATATATAAATTCACTTAAAAAACCATAGGTTTCACACAAGTTATAGTTAGCTGTACATTTCACTCGTAAAAAACCAATGAAATTCCACGTTATAGTTAGATCAGGTAACTATAACTTGCGCGACCGCAATCCACTGCTGATGACGTCACATATTACATCACTCATGACATGGTCAGTGACATCACTCATCACATCAATGATGACATCTCAAATGACACATTGTGGATTGCGGTCGCGCAAGTTATAGTTACCTGATCTAACTATAACGTGGAATTTCATTGTTTTTTTACGAGTGAAATGTACAGCTAACTATAACTTGTGTGAAACCTATGGTTTTTTAAGTGAATTTGCAAGGTTTTTATATGCTAATTCCTAACTATAACATGTGTGAAACCTATGGTTTTTTCAGTGAATTTGTACGGTTTTTTAAATGCTAAGTTATCTATTTATTGTTAATTTCTGCGCGCACGGTGCGCTTCACGCACCGTGCGCGCGCTATGGGCACTCGGTGCGCTTCGCGCACCGAGCGCCCGCCTTGCGCATTTCGTACAGTACACGCCACGCCATTTTTTACAAATTATCAATTGTTTTTTTCTCCCTTGGGGGTCCTTAGATTTATATATTAAATGTGATTATTAATTTTTTTTTTTTTAAATTTTTTTTTACCGTACGCGTACGGTAAGCTTACCGTACGCGTACGGTAAGCTTACCGTACGCGCACTCCGCGATTTTAAAAAAAAATTATTACATTTATTTTTCATACTTTTTGGTCCTTTGTGAACCCCCTGACGAACGCTAGGGGGTCTGCAACTCTCTTCGTTGCCCCCTTTTCATGTTATCAACCTTTGTTTTTCAGTGCGAGAGACAGAAAATGGCGGCCGATACTTCCTGGTTTCGACCGATTCGAATGTTTACTTTGATCTAACAACCAATCAGAATCGCGCTCGCGCACGTCACCGTACGCGTACGGTAAGCTTACGGTAAGCGCACGGAGCGCGCTTACAGATATATATATTTATTTAAATGCTATTTTCTCAGAAACTACTGAACAGATTTACACCAGACCTACAAAAGGCACTTCCTTGACCTACGGACTACCTCTCTGCCAAATTACAAGTAATTCTGTTCAGCCGTTCGGGCTGTAGCTGTGTCTAAAGGTCCTATGGAAAAATGCATGGGGAAAACGCGTTTTGGGACCCCCCTTTTTTCTCAGCCCCCGCTTGACGAATCACCCCGAGACTTTCAGGGTAGGAGCGGAGCATAGCGCCCCATTAGTTTTGAAAATTTCGCGAGAATTCGTCGACCGGTGCCAAAGTTATTCCAAATAGAATGTTGCGGATTTCCTATGGAAACAGGGTCCTAACTATAACTATCTACTGGTGTAACGCCCTGAACGTCTCAGGATCGTTTAACAGACACGATAATGAGAACGCAACCACTTGTGAAGGTTTAGTTATTTTAATGAAAGCAAAAATAATACAAGGAATAAACAAAGGTTATAGTCACTGGAATCCTCCAGGCTAAGTACGTTACCAGCCCACAGCACGGATGGTCCTAACCGTCCTCTGCATATACGCCGATCCCGGCGTATGCCAACAGAGGGCAGAAATGAAATGGCCGACAATGCCAATCGGTAGGCTGTGAGGGGAACGAAGAGTGTTGGGGAGAATCGAGGAGTCAGGGAAACACCCAGCCGGGGTCTCTACCTGAAGGGAGCAGCCGCTCAACCTCTTCCTCAGACTGCACCGGGACGCGGAGTCACCTCCTGGTGATACGTCACCGATACCCCAATCACAAGCAAAGAAGACTGAACCGAGAGCAGCCGCTCGATCGATCCTGTGGACTTCCGAGTCTGTAACGCGGCAAACACCTCCTGGTGTGCGTTACAGCTGGCAGTCCCTGTATCTCTGGTTGGGCTGGGAGTTACGACTCCAACCAGCAAAAGCGCCACTGCGCTTTGACTCAGCCGAGTCAAAAAGCGAAGCTCAATGGTTATCCGGTAGAGCTTCCGGGTCCTTCACAGGTGACGATGGGGCAAGACACGGCCCAGGGAGTAACGACTCGACCTACCTCCGTTCTTGCCTTACTGGAGCACCACTCCGGAACACTGCTCTTCACTAAGCAGGTACGTCGGTGTGAACACAATATCCAACAGCGTTGTACCTCCCGGTTCCTCCCTTTATAGGGCGTGTTGTCCTTGAGTTATGTAACAGCTCTCCTGTTTACATAAGGGCGTGTTTTCCTTGAGTTATGTAACAGCTCTCCTGTTTACATAAGGGCGTGTTTTCCTTGAGTTATGTAACAGCTCTCCTGTTTACATAACCTCTCAACCGCTAAGCATCCTGGGAGATGTAGTCCGTTTTCGCTGGTTACCGTTTTCCTCCCCTCGCATGACAGGAATTCTTGACAACTGGCGACCGCCAGTAGATAGATAATATATATATATATATATATATATATATATATATATATATATATCCATCGAACAAGTTGCCCTGCTGTGAGAACTCGCTATGCATGGGACCTGAATTAATGACGCCATGTTTGCTCCGTCCCAAGTTAATTTATTGCAGCATCATCCTAACGCGTTTCAAGACCTCCTGGTCTCTTCGTCAGAGGATACAGAGCTGGAAAACAGAGAGAACTGCTGTTACAGTACTTATACGCATGCGCAACATTTTTCACAGGTGTGTGTCTTTAGAGGCATGCTGGTAACTGTAGTTTCGTAATAATAAGCAGTGCGGTATTAACCCCAGTGGGCACTGTTCATCCAACTCTACATAAACAGTCCATTAAAATACCCCAGTGGGCCTCAGGCAGGAGAAACAGGCAATTTCCTTGAAAGTCCCATTGTGCCAAGTTCCGACGTGAAAACCCTTTCCTTCGTCGATGGCCCCTTGAAAACATCCATGGTGGCAAGATCTCTGCGGCCAGGCTGCCGCATTGAAATCCATCGAACAAGTTGCCCTGCTGTGAGAACTCGCCATGCATCGGACCTGAATTAATGACGCCATGTTTGCTCCGTCCCAAGTTAATTTATTGCAGCATCATCCTAACGCGTTTCAAGACCTCCTGGTCTCTTCGTCAGAGGATACAGAGCTGGAAAACAGAGAGAACTGCTGTTACAGTACTTATACGCATGCGCAACATTTTTCACAGGTGTGTGTCTTTAGAGGCATGCTGGTAACTGTAGTTTCGTAATAATAAGCAGTGCGGTATTAACCCCAGTGGGCACTGTTCATCCAACTCTACATAAACAGTCCATTAAAATACCCCAGTGGGCCTCAGGCAGGAGAAACAGGCAATTTCCTTGAAAGTCCCATTGTGCCAAGTTCCGACGTGAAAACCCTTTCCTTCGTCGATGGCCCCTTGAAAACATCCATGGTGGCAAGATATCTGCGGCCAGGCTGCCGCATTTAAATCCATAGAACAAGTTGCCCTGCTGTGAGAACTCGCCATGCATGGGACCTGAATTAATGACGCCATGTTTGCTCCGTCCCAAGTTAATTTATTGCAGCATCATCCTAACGCGTTTCAAGACCTCCTGGTCTCTTCGTCAGAGGATACAGAGCTGGAAAACAGAGAGAACTGCTGTTACAGTACTTATACGCATGCGCAACATTTTTCACAGGTGTGTGTCTTTAGAGGCATGCTGGTAACTGTAGTTTCGTAATAATAAGCAGTGCGGTATTAACCCCAGTGGGCACTGTTCATCCAACTCTACATAAACAGTCCATTAAAATACCCCAGTGGGCCTCAGGCAGGAGAAACAGGCAATTTCCTTGAAAGTCCCATTGTGCCAAGTTCCGACGTGAAAACACTTTCCTTCGTCGATGGCCCCTTGAAAACATCCATGGTGGCAAGATCTCTGCGGCCAGGCTGCCGCATTTAAATCCATCGAACAAGTTGCCCTGCTGTGAGAACTCGCCATGCATGGGACCTGAATTAATGACGCCATGTTTGCTCCGTCCCAAGATAATTTATTGCAGCATCATCCTAACGCGTTTCAAGACCTCCTGGTCTCTTCGTCAGAGGATACAGAGCTGGAAAACAGAGAGAACTGCTGTTACAGTACTTATACGCATGCGCAACATTTTTCACAGGTGTGTGTCTTTAGAGGCATGCTGGTAACTGTAGTTTCGTAATAATAAGCAGTGCGGTATTAACCCCAGTGGGCACTGTTCATCCAACTCTACATAAACAGTCCATTAAAATACCCCAGTGGGCCTCAGGCAGGAGAAACAGGCAATTTCCTTGAAAGTCCCATTGTGCCAAGTTCCGATGTGAAAACCCTTTCCTTCGTCGATGGCCCCTTGAAAACATCCATGGTGGCAAGATCTCTGCGGCCAGGCTGCCGCATTGAAATCCATCGAACAAGTTGCCCTGCTGTGAGAACTCGCCATGCATGGGACCTGAATTAATGACGCCATGTTTGCTCCGTCCCAAGTTAATTTATTGCAGCATCATCCTAACGCGTTTCAAGACCTCCTGGTCTCTTCGTCAGAGGATACAGAGCTGGAAAACAGAGAGAACTGCTGTTACAGTACTTATACGCATGCGCAACATTTTTCACAGGTGTGTGTCTTTAGAGGCATGCTGGTAACTGTAGTTTCGTAATAATAAGCAGTGCGGTAGTAACCCTAGTGGGCACTGTTCATCCAACTCTACATAAACAGTCCATTAAAATACCCCAGTGGGCCTCAGGCAGGAGAAACAGGCAATTTCCTTGAAAGTCCCATTGTGCCAAGTTCCGACGTGAAAACCCTTTCCTTCGTCGATGGCCCCTTGAAAACATCCATGGTGGCAAGATCTCTGCGGCCAGGCTGCCGCATTTAAATCCATCGAACAAGTTGCCCTGCTGTGAGAACTCGCCATGCATGGGACCTGAATTAATGACGCCATGTTTGCTCCGTCCCAAGTTAATTTATTGCAGCATCATCCTAACGCGTTTCAAGACCTCTTGGTCTCTTCGTCAGAGGATACAGAGCTGGAAAACAGAGAGAACTGCTGTTACAGTACTTATACGCATGCGCAACATTTTTCACAGGTGTGTGTCTTTAGAGGCATGCTGGTAACTGTAGTTTCGTAATAATAAGCAGTGCGGTATTAACCCCAGTGGGCACTGTTCATCCAACTCTACATAAACAGTCCATTAAAATACCCCAGTGGGCCTCAGGCAGGAGAAACAGGCAATTTCCTTGAAAGTCCCATTGTGCCAAGTTCCGACGTGAAAACCCTTTCCTTCGTCGATGGCCCCTTGAAAACATCCATGGTGGCAAGATCTCTGCGGCCAGGCTGCCGCATTTAAATCCATCGAACAAGTTGCCCTGCTGTGAGAACTCGCCATGCATGGGACCTGAATTAATGACGCCATGTTTGCTCCGTCCCAAGTTAATTTATTGCAGCATCATCCTAACGCGTTTCAAGACCTCCTGGTCTCTTCGTCGGAGGATACAGAGCTGGAAAACAGAGAGAACTGCTGTTACAGTACTTATACGCATGCGCAACATTTTTCACAGGTGTGTGTCTTTAGAGGCATGCTGGTAACTGTAGTTTCGTAATAATAAGCAGTGCGGTAGTAATATATATTATCTACTGGCGGTCGCCAGTCGATAGTTATAGTTAGGACTGTGTTTCCATAGGAAATCCGCAACATTCTATTTGGAATAACTTTGGCGCCGATTGACGAATCCTCGCGAAATTTTCAAAATAGGTGGGGTGCTCCGCTCCTTCCCTGAAAGTCTCGGGGGGATTCGTCAAGTGGGGGCTGAGAAAAAGGGGGGTCCCAAAACACGTTTTCCCCATGCATTTTTCCATAGGACCTTTAGTCCAAGCTACAGCCCGAACGGCTGAACAGAATTACTTGAAATTTGGCACAGAGGTAGTCCTCAGTTCAGGGATGTGCCTTTTGCAGGTCTGGTGTAAATCTGTTCATTAGTTCCTGAGAAAATTGCAGTTAAAAGCATATATATATCTATAGGCGCGCACCGTGCGCGTACGGTAAGCATACCGTACGCGCACGGTGACGTGCGCGAGCGCAATTCTGATTGGTTGTTAGATGTCAGTAAACATTCGAATCCGTCGAAATCAGGAAGTGTCGCCGCCATTTTGTCTCTCGCAGTCTGAGGCAATGAAAAACAAAGGGGGAAAACGTGAGAAGGGGGCAGGATGGACAGGTCCTGACCCCCTAGCCTTTGTCAGGGGGTCACTGAAGGACCCCCAAGGGTAAAAAAATAAATATTTTTTTTTGCGAAAAATCGCAGGGTGCGGGCACCGTACGCGCACGGCACGAACAACGCATCGTTTTCACCGTGCGCGCACGGTGCGTGCACCCTGCGATTTAAAAAAAAATAAAATAAAATGTTTTTGCCTTCGGGGTCCTTCAGGGACCCCCTGACAAAGGCTAGGGGGTCAGGAACTCTCTACCCTGCCCCCTTTTCACATTCGCCACCTTCCTTTTTCACTCTCGCACTGAAAACAAACAAAATGGCGGCCGACACTTCCTGATATCGACCGATTCGAACGTTGACTAACATGTAACAACCAATCAGAATTACGCTCGCGCACGTTAGGGTGCTCGCACGGTGCGCGCACGGTGCGCGCACCCTGCGCGCCTATAGATATTGATATGCTTTTAAATGCTATTTTCTCAGGAAATACTGAACAGATTTACACCTTATGGCTACCTCTCTGCCAAATTTCAAGTAATTCTGTTCAGCCATTCGGGCTATAGCTGTGTCTAAAGGTCCTATGGAAAAATGCATGGGGAAAACACGTTTTGGGACCCCCCTTTTTTCTCGGCCCCCGCTTGACGAATCACCCCGAGACTTTCAGGGTAGGAGCTGAACGGAGCGCCCCATTAGTTTTGAAAATTTCGCGAGGATTCGTCAACCGGCGCCAAAGTTATTCAAAATAGAATTTTGAGATTTCCTATGGAAACACGGTCCTAACTATAACTATCTACTGGCGACCGCCAGTAGATAATATATATATATATATATATAACCTACTGGCGTTCGCCAGTAGGTAGTTATAGTTAGGACCTATTTTCCATAGGGAATCCGCAACGTCCTATTCCCAATAAGTCTGGCGCCGGTTGAAGAATCTTCGTGAAATTTTCCAAACTTTTGGCCAGCTACGGTCCGCTCCTATCCTGAAAGTTTTGTGGTGATTCGTCAAGCGGGGCTGAGAAAAAAGGGGGGTCCCCAAACACGTTTTCCCCATGCAATTTCCCATAGGACCTGTTGACACAGCTACAGCCCGAACTGCTGAACGGAATTACACCAAATTTGGCAGAAAGGTAGACCTTGGTTCAGAGTCATGCCTTTTGCTTAAATGGTGTAAATCCGTTCAGTAGTTCCTGAGAAAATCAAAAGTAAAATCACATATATATCTGGGCGGAGCCTAACCACACATCTCATCGTGAGATCTGATTGGCTGTCAGCACTTCATCCAAGAAGTGTTGGCAGCCATCTTGGGACCAATATACATAATAGCACCTCATTAAAAAGCATTGCAGTTAATAGAAGGTTTTAAGACTTTAGTTACATTATAAATCATTTGTTGATGGTACCATACTCCTTTTAGGAATTGTGGTATGTTCTAAGGTGATTTTACCATGTGAAAAAGCCTTCTGCAGGGATATCATGAATCATGTTTGAGAGAAAACTATTTTCACATGCTTTTCCCACAGAGGTTTGGAAGGTGATCTATAAGCTAAACTGAGAGCATATTTTCTGTAAATTCACATTATCTTTCTTTGTCATGTGAGAATGAAGTCTGACATTCTCAGTAAAACATGTAAATCCAACAAGGGCAGAGACTGTCAGTTGATTCCTTTGTGTTCTACTGCAGCTTCCCAGAGTGTTCCAAAGAACAACTAGAGCGCTAACACTCCTACTTATGACAAACGTATGGCACACCTGAAGCCATCTTGATTGGAATAAAGTGGCAACTCTTAAAACATTTAATTTAAAAAGGAACAAAATGAGGGGTTCATTTTGCCATAGAATGTATGATTAGTGCTGCAGAAAGAAAAATTAGGGCACATTTTGAGGGACTTCTCAAATCCTCTTCTATTTCATTGAAGAATTCTGACATGCAGACTGAAACATGCACTTTCAATACCAGCAGCAGACTTCCCTGGTGAGCAGTAGCTTTACTACAGTGATCTTTTTTTTAAAAATATTTTTATTTATCCAGGAACAACAAAGAAACAAAAAAAGAGACAATGCCGGATACATATAAAATAATAGACTTGGAATTTCCAGCAAAAAGGAAAGATCACAGCCATTTTTTGATAAAGTCACAAGTTTGTAATCCGAATCTTTTTTTTCCAGGTCGTTTAAGCCTATGCAAAATGTTATGTTATGTTAATGGTTTTTATACCGCGCACAGCTGCCCCAGCAAAGGGGCGTCCTGGCGCCAAGAAAGGTAAACACAACATCACAAAATGCAGCAGAGTCAGTTGATTTTATTAAAAAGAAACGTTTTGATGACACGTCTGAACCTGGTTAAGTCTTCCAAAGCACGGATGTCAATAGGGAGAGCGTTCCAGAGCTTAGCGGCTACTACTCGGAAGGAGCGGCCTCCAATCCTGCTCAGCGAAAAGCGAGGAACAACAGCTAAATTCTGGCCCATCGATCTCAAAGAGCGAGATGGGACGTATGGAGTCAGAAGGTTCATGAGAATAGGTGGAGCCAAGCCTTTCAAGATTTTAAAGGCCAGGCAAAGCACCTTAAACTCAATCCGCCGAGCCACCAGCAACCAATGGAGTGTTTGCAATCCTCCGGACACGGAGCAACGTTTGGGCAGCCCAACTATCGCTCTTGCGGCGGCATTCTGCACTCGTTGTAGCCGCAGAAGTTCAGCCTTGTTCGTGCCTGCAAGCAGAGCACTGGCATAATCTATCCTGGATAGTACCGAGGCCTGGACCACAAGCTGTCTAGTGCTGGCATCGAAGAATTTAAGCACCGGCCTGATGCTCCTAATAATGCCAAAACAAGAGGCAGCCACCCTCTTAGTCTGGCAAGTGAAGCTAAGTAAAGGGTCCAGCCAGACCCCGAGGTTTTTTAGCTCCATAGCAGGAGAGGGGATCATTCCTAACTCGGGGGGCCACCAGCTGTCATTCCAACATCCAGGTTGCTTCCCAAACACCATCACCTCTGTCTTCTTAGTGTTCAATTGGAGACAATTCTGGTTCATCCAATTGGCCACCGAGCGCAGCCCCTCACAGAAATTGAGGGCGTCCATGGCTGAGTCCCCACTTAGTGTGACCGCCAGCTGCGTATCATCCGCATAGGACACCATTGTCATGCCCCAGCCTTTGACTACTGCAGCCAGCGGCCTCACGTAAAGATTGAAGAGAGTGGGGCTCAGAGATGAACCCTGTGGGACCCCCAAGGTGAGCGGGTGAGAGGTGGATTTACCGGGTGGTATCGCAACCTGAAAAGATCTATTAGACAGGAAGGAGCGGAACCAGCCTAATGCCAGCCCCCTAACCCCAGCTTCCTCTAACCGCCGCAACAGGATTTCGTGGGACACCGTATCAAAGGCGGCACTCAGATCTAACAACAGGAGTGCCGCTGTTTGTCCAGTGTCCAGCACGGAGCGCAGATGTTCAACCATGTATAGCAAGGCAGTCTCCGTGCTGTGGCCTTTACGAAAACCATTTTGCGTGGGATCCAAGATGTTCGCTTTGTCAAGATGGTCGGTCAGGATCCCATTCACGTGGGCTTCGATGACTTTAGCAGCCCACGGCAGCAGAGAGATGGGGCGATAGTTCTCAGGTTTTGTGGGATCAAGGGTAGGCTTTTTTAGGATGGGGGTAACTACCGCTTGCTTCCACTTGGTGGGTACAATCCCTGAACCCAGTGACATATTAATAAGGGCAAGCAAGGGTGCGCGACATGTGGCCTGCATGCTTATAAATAGGGCCGGTTTGAGGGGGTCTGCAGGGGAGCCAGATTTAATTTTGTGGCTCAAAAAATCAAAACCCTCCTCAGATAGGGGGGCCAAAAAATCCAGGATCCTATCATTGATCTTAGGACAATCAAATGAATCCGAGCGGTGCACAATAGTTGGAAAGGTGTGGTAGATTGCTTGCACCTTTTGAACAAAGAACAAGGCCAGACTCTCGCAGTGAGAGTCAGTGCAGATTTCTGCCGCGGAGGCCCTCTTAGTTATAAGGTCCTTTAGGACCTTAAAGATTAGTTTGGAGGGATTAGGGCTATTCCGGAACTCCTGCGCATAAAATGCGGCACGTGTTCGACACACCGCTCTGTGATATGCCTTGGATAGAGTGAGGTAGCAGGTTTTGAGCGCGGGATCATAGTCTTTCCTCCATCGCCTTTCTGCTTGCCTACACTCTCTCTTGAGAGACGACAAGGTCTCATCATACCACGGGCTATGGGCCTTGGTCCGGCACTTGGAACGAACAAAGGGAATAAGAGAGTCCAAGGCCGTGCCAATCCAAGTACAGAATGAATCATACCCGCAGTCAACATCGGAGAGAAGAGGTGGGGGTGTTTTTCCTAATAAAAGGTAGAAGTCTTCAAGTTTTAATTTACTCCACTGGCGGGAAAAGGATGTTTTATTCAGTGCCACAAAAAGAGAGTCAACCACAGGGATAGCTGCCTTCACCAGCATATGGTCTGTCCATGACAACTGAACAGGTTGGCATAAAGTAATGTCCTCTAAGGAGGTAAAGAACGGATCCAGTAAGAGTCCACCAGAGTGGGAGGGGGACGTCACTCTCTGTATAAGCTGCAAGGCTTCTAGATCTGCTAGGCAGCTCTTAATGGAGGATTGGGAAGGACAGTCAAAGTGCAGGTTGAGGTCACCTACCACATTGAAATTTGCACAACCAAGAGCTTCTATACTAATGACGTCTGGGAGAGCGGCCCTAAAGGCAGCGTCGCAGCCCGGAGGCCGATATATTAGAAGACCTGAAAAGCTATAGCAATGGGACAGAGAGATTCTAAAACGAGCACATTCGCAACCTGGAAGATTAAGTTCTTTCCATTCACAAGGAAAGCGGCGTTTCACCGCCATTGCAATTCCACCACCTCTCGAACCGCGGTTGAGAGTTGCCACGGTATAGTCCGGGGGGAAGGCAAGGTTTAAAGTCGCAGTGTCAGCATCTTGTAGCCATGTCTCGGTCATGAAAAACACATCAGGGGAGTCATTGGTGACAATATCAAAGATCTCCGCCTGATGTTTGACCAGAGATCTGACATTTAGGCTATAAATACTGACAGTATTCACCCCCGACACGTTAATCTGCCGGGATGAAATTTGCATGGAGCGGACGCGAGACGGGGGAGGCAGGTGCCAACAGCAACAGGTGCACCGATAAGGGCCCCTTAGCGGTGCTACAGGCGGAAGTGGACAGATGGTAAATTGTTCACGTAAGGCCAATAAGTCTGCTCTACCATACCTGAGGATGGAAGCAGCCATGATGAAGATCAAAGGGTCTACCGCACCCCGCACTTCCTTAGCGCTGACGGGCGCAGACGGGCAGACTCTGGCTTGACTCAGGCGAGAGTCAGGTGCGACCGCTGCGCGTCACCGCTGCGCGGCCCGTGTGAGCATTAAATACCGGCTCACCTGGAGTCCTGGCAAGCGCTAGAGCGCTCGAGCAGATGGCACAGTTACTAAAACACCACCCCCAAGATGGCGGCCAAGCGCCACGCGAAGGAGCACAAGGGCTTCCAGCAAGGACAACAGACTCCGCAAAATGCGGTGAGGGCACAATTTATAGTGCAAGAGTGTGGGCGAAATTATCACAATATTAAAAGCAAAAAACGTTTTACAGCATAAAAATGATAAACGCTATCTAAAATAGAAATTGTAAGCGCTCCACGCTTAACTAACTAGCAGCACAAAGCGCAAGCATGCACCTTTCGTCAAGAACGAGCAAACAGAATGCTCGTCTTAAATACCGGCTCACCTGGAGTCCTGGCAAGCGCTAGAGCGCTCGAGCAGATGGCACAGTTACTAAAACACCACCCCCAAGATGGCGGCCAAGCGCCACGCGAAGGAGCACAAGGGCTTCCAGCAAGGACAACAGACTCCGCAAAATGCGGTGAGGGCACAATTTATAGTGCAAGAGTGTGGGCGAAATTATCACAATATTAAAAGCAAAAAACGTTTTACAGCATAAAAATGATAAACGCTATCTAAAATAGAAATTGTAAGCGCTCCACGCTTAACTAACTAGCAGCACAAAGCGCAAGCATGCACCTTTCGTCAAGAACGAGCAAACAGAATGCTCGTCTTAAATACCGGCTCACCTGGAGTCCTGGCAAGCGCTAGAGCGCTCGAGCAGATGGCACAGTTACTAAAACACCACCCCCAAGATGGCGGCCAAGCGCCACGCGAAGGAGCACAAGGGCTTCCAGCAAGGACAACAGACTCCGCAAAATGCGGTGGGGGCACAATTTATAGTGCAAGAGTGTGGGCGAAATTATCACAATATTAAAAGCAAAAAACGTTTTACAGCATAAAAATGATAAACGCTATCTAAAATAGAAATTGTAAGCGCTCCACGCTTAACTAACTAGCAGCACAAAGCGCAAGCATGCACCTTTCGTCAAGAACGAGTAAACAGAATGCTCGTCTTAAATACCGGCTCACCTGGAGTCCTGGCAAGCGCTAGAGCGCTTGAGCAGATGGCACAGTTACTAAAACACCACCCCCAAGATGGCGGCCAAGCGCCACGCGAAGGAGCACAAGGGCTTCCAGCCCACAACAGTTCTAAATGATATATAGACAGAATCCTGGTTCTCCACTCCCAAAACGTGGGGGGATCAGAATCGATCCATTTTGATGTAATACATAATCTGACAATAGACATATAGATAAATAGGAAACGAGACTCTGGAGCATTCCCCCCACCATTGCCACTACTTGATGACATTCCAAACAGTACAACTTCAGCAGTCAGTTTACATGTTATACCCAGAGAAGAGTTGAGAAAATGTTGAATCCCAGATAGAAATACAGCAAGCAGGGGACAAGCATAAAACATGTGTACTGAATCAGCGGCATAGAGTTTACATCTAGGACACTTGTCCCCCCTTTCCGTCTTCCATTTAGCAATTTTTGAAGGTGTATAGTAGAGATTAAAAAAAGACATATAAAATTGGCTTCTCAAGCTCCCCGCAAATAACACCGAGTTAGCCATTTCCAACATCGACTGTATGTCAATCGGGACATCGCCAAGTCTACGTTTCCAATTTTCCTGCTGCACATCTAAATCGTCTAATTGAACGGAAATTAAGCATCTATATATTTGGCCAATTTTACACTTGGCTGCAATCAGTTTTAACAAATTGTTTCGCCCTTCCTGAAAGAGTCCTTTCGACCGGGCATGCTCCAAAAAGCTATGTATCTGGAGAAATTTTAAAAAATCGCCCCTGCGCAGATCAAATTTATCCTGAAGCTGTGCAAAAGACAGAAGCTGCCCAGATTCATATAGATTCCCAATAGCCCGAATGCCAGACAACACCCACCTATGAGAAACAGTATCTTGGAAGATACTAGGGAGTAGCCCTATAGATTCAAAGGGAGTCAGGAATGATATTTTTGGGATCTTATACATAATGCGTACCTTTTTCCAAATCAAAAAGGCAGCCTCCAGAACCTTAAACCGAGTCCTTTTGTAGTAACTCAGCTCTAGAATCCTTACTAAGAGGTATCGGGCATTATTACCTAAAATCATCTTATAGATTGACGGAGTATGGGCAAGGTCATGCATCGCTTCTTCAGCAGCTATTAAATCTCCAAAATGCTGGAGTAGGGAAGCCCAATAATAATACCTAAAGTTCGGCACATCCCAGCCACCACGTGCTCTAGGTAGATTAAGCCACTTTATCGCCCTCCTAGTTCTCTTATATCCCCACATAAAGCGTACACACATTCTTTCTATCTTACTGAATACAGCGTTGGTGAAAACCAAAGGTATAGCACGAAATAAATATAGAAACTTGGGCAGTATTACCATTTTCAATACATTGGATCGACCATAAAGTGATAAATGTAAACAGTTGAATTTTTGTAAAAGTTTGTTCGAGGAGTCCACAATCGGGTCTATATTAACCTCTGGTATCTTCTGGACGTCAGGAGAAATGCGGATACCCAAATAAACTGCCTCAGAAACAGTTTCAACCTGTTGGGAAAGACCCACCTCAGAATGAAGGACTTGAGTCTTGCCCAAATTTAATTTATACCCTGAGACCGCACCAAATGAGTTAGTAATAATTTCAATTCTGTTCAATGCGCTTTTGATATCAGAGGATATTATTGCCAGGTCATCCGCAAATTACGGAACTTTGGGAGCTACTATCGGAGAGGCTACAGGAAATATCAGAGGGTCTGTCTCAAATTTAAGAATTAAGGGTTCCAAGTACAGGGCAAAAAGGAGGGGTGAGCAGGGGCACCCCTGCCGGGTCCCCCTCTTCACCACAAATTCCTCGGACTCTCCACCCAGGGTCCTAATAGTGGCCAAAGCATTCTTATACAAAGCCTGTATAGCTTCAATAAAAAGCGGAGGGAAGCCCTTCCAGGCAAGTACTGATCATAGGGAGTCCCACGAGACCCTGTCAAATGCCTTTTCGGCGTCTAAAGGGGCCAGTCCCATTCGGGATTTCGTCGCTTGAGCCCAGTCAAATAGTGCTATAACCCATCTAATATGATCCGTATTACTTCGTACACCTATAAAGCCATGCTGCCTCAGGGATACTAGCGGGGCAATAACTTTCCCCAACCGAATGGCTAAAATTTTAGAAAAAATCTTACTGTCCGCATTTATTAAAGAAATGGGACGATAAGACGAGAGTTCCATGGCATCCTTGCCTTTTTTCTTAAATATCACGATTGTGGTCCTTGACCATGAATTCGGTGGCGATCCGTCAAATGCACCCTGAATTATAGAAAGCAATTCCATTTTTAAAACATTGCGAAACGTTATATAAAATTCAAGAGGAATTTTATCTGGACCCATTGCCTTCCCTAGTGAAAGAGACAGACGCGCCAACTCCACTTCTTCCCAAGTAATTAAAGAAGCTAACTAATCCTTATTGCTTTCTGATAGAACCGGACTTTCAGTCCCCGCTAAATATCCTTCCGCTATCGCAGTCTTATCGTTCATATAGAGTCTTTGATAAAATTCCCTGAATGCCTGCCTTATGCATGATGGAGAGGTCTGTATCTTATCATGCAAATCTTTAATTTCTAAAATCTTATTCTGAGACTCCCTCTGGCGTAATCTCTTGGCTAAAATCCTACCGGTTTGCTCCCCAAATTCATAGCACTCTCTCTTATAAATCTCAAATTTTGAGGCCACTTCCTCTGAAAAATGCTGATAGATCATTGATCGTTTAGCTGCAAGTCTTGCCTGGCATTCTGCTAGATCTAATTTATATTTGATTTTATATGTCAGCTCCTTCTCCACTTCCGATAGAATAGCCAAGCTTCTGTCGAGTTCATCTTTAACTCTTTTTCTCTTTTGCGCCGCAAAATTCAATGTTTCGCCACAAATCCCAGCTTTAAAAGCATCCCAAACTATGGGCTCAGAGGCAGATCCCTTATTAATCAAAAATAACATTTTAATCCACTCTTCAATATGGGTATAATAGTCCTGATCCAAAAGAAGTTTCCTATCAAACGACCAATTATTAATTAATGCCGAAGAATCAGGACCAGAGATTTCCAAGATAAGAGGATTGTGATCCGATATTATTCTTGGTAACTTTTTAACGGAGGATCTTACCAATATAGAATATGAGACCAGAAAATAATCAAAGCGTACCAGCTTGCTATGTGGTGCCGAAAAAAATGTATACCCGGGATGATTGGGTCTTAATCTAGCCCAAACATCGCATAGTCCCTGATCCTGCATTAATCCCTGTAAGCTTTTGAAAACCCTAGGTTTTCGCCCCACATAGGGCTGGCCTGTATCAACATTGAACTCGGCCTCCAAATGTATATTTAAGTCTCCACATACTACTAAAGGTTGTGGCCAAAGTGCTAATTCGTTGTTAATTGAGTCCATTAATTCGGCATCATCCAGGTTAGAACCGTACAAACTACAAACTGTAAGACCCTCCCCATTGATCCTCAGCTCCACAATCACCCATCTTCCCCACGGATCCTCCCTTTTCCTTTTACATTCCAATAAACCCTTTTTCGACAATATAGCGACCCCCCTAGTATTGGTTGATTGTCGTGAACAGCCCAATAATTCCATCCCAAGCATACCCAACCATGCTCTATGAGCCCATGAGATATGAGTCTCCTGAAGACAAACTAAATCCCAGCCTTGAGACTTCATTAGCCCAGCTAGGACCTTCCGCTTATTAGGATTATTTAACCCAGAAATATTAAGGGTACACAAAATTAATTTCCTCATTTAATAATTTAGATTTCTTATACCCCTAGCCTTTAGAACATAGAAATATTTAGGGACACAGATGGGCAATCTGCACAAGAAACCAATGCTTTTGTGATTTGCATGCAAAAAAAGAAAAAACAAGGAAAGGAAACAAGAAGGATCAAGAACAACACATATTGCTGGATTAAGAAATATCCGATAGCTATAATAATCAAAAAACAAAAGTTCCTGGTTGGATTTTTCTTTTTCGTCCCCCCCCTACCAACACCAACACCACCCCCCACCTCCCCACCCCTGTACCCCACCCCCCTCAACCCCCCCACACCCACACCCTCACCCCCTCCACCCAACCCATGGAGCTTGGGGACAAATGCCCCCTTTGATGTGGAGTCGATCTCTCCCATGAACCTCCTCCTCGATGCAGTGCAAGCCTCAATAGAGAAAAAAAGGTCATACCTAACTTAAAATAAACCAAAAATAGCAATATACCAATATACCAAGGAATTGAGATTAAGCCTTGAAAACCCACAATTGGAATCACCATTAGGGGCATGTGGTTTGTAGAAATTCATTAGCTTTGACTTCAGAAAAAAAGACCTGTGTATGACCCTTAAAGATTACTTTTAACCTAGCTGGATTTTGTAGAAAGATTTGTGCCCCCTTAGCCTGGAAGAGTGGGATCATCTGACACATTCTCCAACGGGCCTCGACCGTGGCCTGGCAAAAATGCGGTCTAACAAAAAATTCACAGCCCTTCCCATGGGCATTTTTTTGAGGGCGTGCCAGGTCATATAGAGCCTCTCTCGCTAAAAAATTGTTGAGTGAGATGAGAATAGCACGTGGTGTAGCCTCTTTCTGCCCCCTCCTCTTCTTTTGATTAAACGGAAAATTATGTGCCCTCAACACCTCCTTTTGCCAATCCCACTCACCCAGTCCTGGAAAAGCCTCACTCAATAGCTCAATAACAAACTTCCTTGCATCAGAACCTTCGCTTCCCTCCGGGACCCCTAGAATGCGGAGATTATTGCGTCTAGCCCTATTCTCTAAATCAATTAATTTCCATTGCATATCATCTCTCTGGGACCGCAGAGATGCTGTTACCGCTTTCTGTGCTACTAAATCATCTTCTAAGGTTGAAATCCTAGTTTCGGTCTCGCCAACCCGTGTTACTATATCAGCACAAGACTTAGATACTCTTCGTATTGCATTTTGTAGCCGCTTACAAGCACTCTGAGTACGATTACTCTCTGCCTGAGTTTCGGCTCTATGGGCCATTATAAGGTCATAAATAGTAGTAAGCGTAATTTCCCCCGAGCTTAGATCTTTCTCTGCAAGAATAGTCCCGACCCTGTTAGTAGAAAGAGTGTCTATATTTGGGGAGTGCTGGTAGTCTCATGACAATGAAGCGTCAGATCCCTGTTGTCTATCCACCACAAGACTGTTCTTATTACGCACTGCCCATTTCTCCGTTGTAGCAAAGCCCGACATGTCTGAGTTCCCATCATCACCTGGATTGGAATCTTCCAGCCATTCTTTAACTAAACTTTCCGAAGAAGAGTGCTCAGACAAAGAAAAAAAATCATCAGTATTAGAAATTTTATCAGGGATATCCAAATTATTAAGGGCCTCCAAATTCTCATGGACACTACTGGCCGCCCTGTTTATGCCAAGATCAATATTGTGATTCGCTGCTCTCGTTGCTGTTGAAAACATCGGCTCTTGCTGGAATAGTCCTGACACAGTCAGTAGCTCTCGTGGCTGTAAAGGGTCATCGGGAAGGCCTGCAGTTCCCAGAATGCATTGTTTTGACAAATGATCGCTGAGGCTTTCCGGAGCGGGTTCAGTACGCAGAAAATCCAAGCCCGACCCCAAAGCCCCATCCAGAGCCCGGGGACCCCCAGCAGAGATAGAGATCGACCGAACCAGAGGAAGAATCGCGGACTCACCAGCAGCACCAGCAGCACCGTCCAGATCAGCCTCCACCTCGCTGCTCGCTCTACTGCTACCTTCCACAGGTGCGACCGCTAGCTCGAAAGCCGGTCCTTTCTTCGGAACCCATGAAAAGATTGCAGGTACAATTGCGGATAAACTTTGAATGTTTGTCTGCATCTTTGCCGAGCCTCCAAGCGATGTTGTATTGGAGTCCATATCCAGGGATGAAGGGGTCTGTGTTAGCGAGCCCTTTCGGGTAGCAGAACTGGTACTTTTGAGGGTTTGTTTGTTCGCTGTCTTTGCTCCTGCCGCAGCCGTAGCCCGTAGCATTCCTGGTTTTGACAGGAGTCCCGGCCATCAGCGCAGTACCTTTCACCCGCTGAGCTCGAGAACCCCCTTTCGACGCCATCATCGGCCAGATACTCGTGCACCGCGGCTCGCCACCAACGAGATAATGGAGAGATAAGCCTCCGTGGTCTCTCCAGCCTCCAAGCGAGAACACTCTCCAGCGCATTCACAGCTCCAAGACAGTGAGCACCTCCCTCAGAATCCCCCTCGTCTTCTTCGTGAAGCAGTTCAGACCTGCCGCTGCATCGTCAGAGACGAGAAAGCCGACTCACCCAGCCGACTTGCCGGCCGCCATCTTGCTCCAGCTTTACTACAGTGATCTAATGAGGAACTAGAGTGCTACCATTCAGAATTTATGGCAAATGTGTCACATCTGAATGCCTTCTTGATGGAACCAAAGTAAACAAGCATTGAAAATGCAATAGGTCTTGCCCTCGTTTAAGTTAAAGCAATTCTGTTTGTAATTAGGTGGCTTTTTAGCTTTGCTTTGATTAGTGTTTTTCAAAATTTCATGTACATAACATGCATATATGTATATGTATGCATGCATTTATATTTGTATTTATATAGATATGCAGATTATATATATGTTTATATATGTATGTATATATATATACACATACATATATATAAATGCATATATGTGCATATGTGTGCGTGTAGAGAGAGGTAGAGAGGTAGAGAGTAGAGGATGAGTAATAGAGAGTAGAGAGTAGAGAGAGTAGTAGAGAGAGTAGCAGAGAGTGAGTAGGAGAGAGTAGTAGAGTGAGTAGTAGAGAGTGAGTAGTAGAGAGTAGTAGAGAGTGAGAAGTAGAGAGTAGTAGAGAGTAGTAAAGAGTGAGTAGTAGAGTGAGTAGTAGAGAGTAGTAGAGAGTGAGTAGTAGAGAGTAGTAGAGAGTGAGTAGTGGAGACTGAGTAGCAGACAGAGAGTAGTAGAGAATGAGTAGTAGAGAATGAGCAGTAGAGTGAGTAGTAGAGAGTAGTAGAGAGAGTAGTAGAGCGTGAGTAGTAGAGAGTAGTAGAGAGTGAGTAGTAGAGAGTAGTAGAGAGCAGTAGAGAGTGAGTAGTAGAGAGTGAGTAGTAAAGAGTGAGTAGTAGAGAGTAGTAGAGAGTGAGTAGTAGAGAGTGAATAGTAGAGAGCAGTAGAGAGTGATTAGTGGAGAGTAGTAAAGAGTGAGTAGTAGAGAGTGATTAGTAGAGAGTAGTGGAGTAGTAGAGAGTGAGTAGTAGAGAGTAGTAGAGAGTGAGTAGTAGAGTGAGTAGTAGGGAGTAGTAGAGAGTGAGTAGTAGAGAGTGAGTAGTAGAGAGTGAGTAGTAGAGAGTAGTAGAGAGTAGTAGAGTCGTAGAGAGTGAGTAGTAGAGAGAGTAGTAGAGTGAGAAGTAGAGTGAGTAGTAGAGAGTGAGTAGTAGAGAGTAGGAGAGAGAGAGTGAGTAGTAGAGTAGTAGAGAGTGTGTGGTAGACAGTAGTAGAGTGAGTAGTAGAGAGTAGTAGAGAGCAGTAGAGAGTGAGTAGTAGAGAGTGAGTAGTAGAGAGAGTAGTAGAGAGGGAGTAGTTGAGAGGGAGTAGATGAGAGGGAGTAATTGAGAGTGAGTAGTATAGAGTAGTAGAGAGTGGGTGGTAGAGAGTAGTAGAGAGCAATAGAGTGCGTAGTAAAGAGTAGGAGAGAGTGAGTAGTAGAGAGTGAGTAGTAGAGAGTAGTAGTAGAGAGTAGTAGAGAGTAGTAGAGAGAGAGTAGGAGAGAGTGAGTAGTAGAAAGTAGTAGCGAGTGAGTAGTAGAGAGTGAGTAGTTTAATTTAAAAGGAACACAATGAGGAGGTTCATTTTGCCATAGAAATTATGATTAGTGCGAAAAAAAGAAGATTAGGGTACATTTTGAGTGACTTCTCAAATCCTCTTCTATTTCATTAAAAAATTCTGACATGCAGACTGAAACATGCACTTTCAATACCAGCAGCAAACTTCCCTGGTGAGCAGTAGCTTTACTACAGTGATCTAATAAGCAACTAGAGTGCTAACATTCCGAATTTATGGCAAATGTGTGACACATCTGAATGCCTTCTTGATGGAATGAAAGTAAAAAACCTGAAAGTATTTCCTACTGACGAGACTGTTGTAAATGAGGAAATTAGGAAACTTCAAAACAAATAAGTCTCCCAAGATGGCCACCAGAGACAAAAGAGCCCAAATGTAGCACAAATATCACCGACGTGTAGCCCAAGTATAGCCCAATTACAGAATGTCCCAGAGTATTTTAAAGAACAACTAGAGCGCTAACAGTCTTACTTATGACAAAAGTATGGCACACCTGATGCCATCTTGATTGGAATAAAGTGGTAACACTTAAAACATTTAATTTGCAAAGGAACAAAATGAGGGGGTTCATTTTGCCAGAGAAATTATGATTAGTGCTGCAGAAAGAAAGATTAGGGCACATTTTGACTTCTCAAATCCTCTTCCATTCCATTAAAAAATTCTGACATGCAGACTGAAACATGCACTTTGAATACCAGCAGCAGACTTCCCTGGTGAGCAGCAGCTTTACTACAGTGATCTAATGAGCAACTAGAGTGCTACCATTCAGAATTTATGGAAAATGTGTGACACATCTGAATGCCTTCTTGATGTAATCAAAGTAAACAAGCATTGAAAATGCAATAGGTCTCGCCCTCGTTTAAGTTAAAGCAATTCTGTTTGTAATTAGGTGCTTTTTAGCGTTGCTTGTATTAGAGTTTTTCAAACTTTCATGTACATACCATGCATATGTATGCATATATGTATATGTATATGTTTGCATGCATTTATATTTATATAGATATGCAGATTATATTTATATGTTTATATATGTATATATATATATACACACATACATATATATAAATGCATATGCATATATATGCATATATATGTGCATATGTGTGCATGTACAGAGGTGTAGAGGTAGAGGTGTAGAGGTAGAGGTGTAGAGAGTAGTAGAGAGAGAGGTAGAGAGAGGTAGAGAGAGGTAGAGAGCGAGTAATAGAGAGTAGAGAGTGAGTAGTAGAGAAAGTATCAGAGAGTGAGTAGTAGAGAGTAGTAGAGTGAGTAGTAGAGAGTGAGTAGTAGAGAGTGAGTAGTAGAGAGTGAGTAGTAGAGAGTGGTAGAGAGTAGTAGAGTAGTAGAGAGTGAGTAGGGGAGAGAGAGTAGTAGAGAGTAGTAGAGAGTGAGTAGCAGAGAGTCAGTATTAGAGAGTAGTAGACAGTGAGTAGCAGAGTGAGTAGTAGAGAGTAGTAGAAAGTGAGTAGTAGAGAGTGAGTAGTAGAGAGTAGTAGAGAGTAGTACAGAGTGAGTAGTAGAGAGTGAGTAGTAGAGAGTGGTAGAGAGTGAGTAGTAGAGAGTGAGTAGTAGAGAGAGAGTAGTAGAGAGTAGTAGAGTAGTAGAGAGTGAGTAGTAGAGAGTAGTGTAGTAGTAGAGAGTGAGTAGTAGAGAGTAGTAGAGAGTGAGTAGTAGAGTGAGTACTAGAGAGTAGTAGAGAGCGAGTAGAAGAGAGCAAGTAGCAGAGAGCAAGTAGCAGAGAGTGTGTAGTAGAGAGTGTGTAGTAGAGAGTGAGTAGTAGAGAGTGAGTAGTAGAGAGTGAGTAGTAGAGAATGAGTAGTGGAGAATGAGTAGTGGAGAGTGAGCAGTAGAGGGTAGTAGAGAGTGAGTAGTAGAGAGTGAGTAGTAGAGAGTAAGTAGTAGAGAGTAGTAGAGTGAGTAGTAAAGAGTGAGTAGTAGAGTAGTAGAGAGTGAGTGGTAGAGAGTAGGAGAGAGTAGTAGAGTGAGTAGTAGAGAATAGTAGAGAGTGAGTAGTAGAGAGAGTAGTAGAGAGTAGTAGAGAGTAGTAGAGAGTGAGTAGCAGAGAGTGAGTAGCAGAGAGTAGTAGAGAGTAGTAGAGAGCGAGTAGCAGAGAGCAAGTAGCAGAGAGCAAGTAGCAGAGAGCAAGTAGCAGAGAGTGTGTAGTAGAGAGTGTGTAGTAGAGAGTGAGTAGTAGAGAGTGAGTAGTAGAGAGTGAGTAGTAGAGAATGAGTAGTGGAGAATGAGTAGTGGAGAGTGAGCAGTAGAGGGTAGTAGAGAGTGAGTAGTAGAGAGTGAGTAGTAGAGAGTGAGTAGTAGAGAGTAGTAGAGTGAGTAGTAAAGAGTGAGTAGTAGAGTAGTAGAGAGTGAGTGGTAGAGAGTAGGAGAGAGTAGTAGATTGAGTAGTAGAGAATAGTAGAGAGTGAGTAGTAGAGAGAGTAGTAGAGAGTAGTAGAGAGTGAGTAGCAGAGAGTGAGTAGCAGAGAGTAGTAGAGAGTAGTAGAGAGTGAGTAGTAGAGAGTGAGTAGTAGAGAGTAGTAGTAGAGAGTTGTAGAGAGAGAGAGTAGTAGAGAGTGTAGTAGAGAGTGAGTAGTGGAGAGTAGTAGAAAGTAGGAGAGTGAGTAGTAGAGAGTGATTAGTAGAGAGTAGTAGAGAGTGAGTAGTAGAGAGAGTAGTAGTAGACAGTGAGTAGTAGAGAGTACTAGAGCGCGAGTAGTAGAGTGTGAGTAGTAGAGAGTGAGTAGTAGAGAGTAGTAGCGAGTGAGTAGTAGAGAGTCAGTAGTAGAGAGTGAGTAGTAGAGTAGTAGAGAGTGAGTAGTTGAGTGAGTAGTAGAGAGTAGTAGAGTAGTAGAGAGTGAGTAGTAGAGAGTAGTAGAGAGAGAGTAGTAGACAGAGAGTAGTAGAGTAATAGAGAGTCAGTAGTAGAGTAGTAGAGTAGTCAGTCAGAGTCAGTGTCAGTCAGTCAGTCAGTGTCAGTCAGTGTCAGTCAATCAGTGTCAGTCAGTGTCAGTCAATCAGTGTCAGTCAATCAGTGTCAGTCAATCTGTGTCAGTCAGTGTCAATCAGTCAGTGTCAGTCAGTCAGTGTCAGTCAGTCAGTGTCAGCTAGAGCAGCTCTGCTGACCTGGTTCTCTGGCTCTAAAGCAGCTCTGCTGACCTGGTTCTTTCTCTCTAAAGCAGCTCTGCTGACCTGGTTTCTCTGGCTCTACAGCAGGTCTGCTGACCTGGTTCTGACATGCAGACTGAAACATGCACTTTGAATACCAGCAGCAGACTTCCCTGGTGAGCAGTAGCTTTACTACAGTGATCTAATGAGCAACTAGAGTGCTACCATTCAGAATTGATGGAAAATGTGTGACACATCTGAATGCCTTCTTGATGGAATCAAAGTAAACAAGCATTACAAATGCAATAGGTCTCGCCCTCGTTTAAGTTAAAGCAATTCTGTTTGTAATTAGGATGGCTTTTTAGCTTTGCTTGTATTAGAGTTTTTCAAACTTTCATGTACATACCATGCATATATGTATATGTATATGTACATGTTTGCATGCATTTATATTTATATAGATATGCAGATTATATTTATATGTTTATATATGTATATATATATACACACATACATATATATAAATGCATATGCATATATATGCATATATATGTGCATATGTGTGCATGTACAGAGGTGTAGAGGTAGAGGTGTAGAGGTAGAGGTGTAGAGAGTAGTAGCGAGAGAGGTAGAGAGAGGTAGAGAGAGGTAGAGAGAGGTAGAGAGCGAGTAATAGAGAGTAGAGAGTGAGTAGTAGAGAAAGTATCAGAGAGTGAGTAGTAGAGAGTAGTAGAGTGAGTAGTAGAGAGTGAGTAGTAGAGAGTGAGTAGTAGAGAGTGAGTAGTAGAGAGTGAGTAGTAGAGAGTGGTAGAGAGTAGTAGAGTAGTAGAGAGTGAGTAGGGGAGAGAGAGTAGTAGAGAATAGTAGAGAGTGAGTAGCAGAGAGTCAGTATTAGAGAGTAGTAGAGAGTGAGTAGCAGAGTGAGTAGTAGAGAGTAGTAGAAAGTGAGTAGTAGAGAGTGAGTAGTAGAGAGTAGTAGAGAGTAGTACAGAGTGAGTAGTAGAGGGTGAGTAGTAGAGAGTGGTAGAGAGTGAGTAGTAGAGAGTGAGTAGTAGAGAGAGAGTAGTAGAGAGTAGTAGAGTAGTAGAGAGTGAGTAGTAGAGAGTAGTGTAGTAGTAGAGAGTGAGTAGTAGAGAGTAGTAGAGAGTGAATAGTAGAGTGAGTACTAGAGAGTAGTAGAGAGCGAGTAGCAGAGAGCAAGTAGCAGAGAGCAAGTAGCAGAGAGTGTGTAGTAGAGAGTGTGTAGTAGAGAGTGAGTAGTAGAGAGTGAGTAGTAGAGAGTGAGTAGTAGAGAATGAGTGGTGGAGAATGAGTAGTGGAGAGTGAGCAGTAGAGGGTAGTAGAGAGTGAGTAGTAGAGAGTGAGTAGTAGAGAGTAAGTAGTAGAGAGTAGTAGAGTGAGTAGTAAAGAGTGAGTAGTAGAGTAGTAGAGCGTGAGTGGTAGAGAGTAGGAGAGAGTAGTAGAGTGAGTAGTAGAGAATAGTAGAGAGTGAGTAGTAGAGAGAGTAGTAGAGAGTAGTAGAGAGTGAGTAGCAGAGAGTGAGTAGCAGAGAGTAGTAGAGAGTAGTAGAGAGCGAGTAGCAGAGAGCAAGTAGCAGAGAGCAAGTAGCAGAGAGTGTGTAGTAGAGAGTGTGTAGTAGAGAGTGAGTAGTAGAGAGTGAGTAGTAGAGAGTGAGTAGTAGAGAATGAGTAGTGGAGAATGAGTAGTGGAGAGTGAGCAGTAGAGGGTAGTAGAGAGTGAGTAGTAGAGAGTGAGTAGTAGAGAGTGAGTAGTAGAGAGTAGTAGAGTGAGTAGTAAAGAGTGAGTAGTAGAGTAGTAGAGAGTGAGTGGTAGAGAGTAGGAGAGAGTAGTAGATTGAGTAGTAGAGAATAGTAGAGAGTGAGTAGTAGAGAGAGTAGTAGAGAGTAGTAGAGAGTGAGTAGCAGAGAGTGAGTAGCAGAGAGTAGTAGAGAGTAGTAGAGAGTGAGTAGTAGAGAGTGAGTAGTAGAGAGTAGTAGTAGAGAGTTGTAGAGAGAGAGAGTAGTAGAGAGTGTAGTAGAGAGTGAGTAGTGGAGAGTAGTAGAAAGTAGGAGAGTGAGTAGTAGAGAGTGATTAGTAGAGAGTAGTAGAGAGTGAGTAGTAGAGAGAGTAGTAGTAGACAGTGAGTAGTAGAGAGTACTAGAGCACGAGTAGTAGAGTGTGAGTAGTAGAGAGTGAGTAGTAGAGAGTAGTAGCGAGTGAGTAGTAGAGAGTCAGTAGTAGAGAGTGAGTAGTAGAGTAGTAGAGAGTGAGTAGTTGAGTGAGTAGTAGAGAGTAGTAGAGTAGTAGAGAGTGAGTAGTAGAGAGTAGTAGAGAGAGTAGTAGACAGAGAGTAGTAGAGTAATAGAGAGTCAGTAGTAGAGTAGTAGAGTAGTCAGTCAGAGTCAGTGTCAGTCAGTCAGTCAGTGTCAGTCAGTGTCAGTCAATCAGTGTCAGTCAGTGTCAGTCAATCAGTGTCAGTCAATCAGTGTCAGTCAATCTGTGTCAGTCAGTGTCAATCAGTCAGTGTCAGTCAGTCAGTGTCAGTCAGTCAGTGTCAGCTAGAGCAGCTCTGCTGACCTGGTTCTCTGGCTCTAAAGCAGCTCTGCTGACCTGGTTCTTTCTCTCTAAAGCAGCTCTGCTGACCTGGTTTCTCTGGCTCTACAGCAGGTCTGCTGACCTGGTTCTGACATGCAGACTGAAACATGCACTTTGAATACCAGCAGCAGACTTCCCTGGTGAGCAGCAGCTTTACTACAGTGATCTAATGAGCAACTAGAGTGCTACCATTCAGAATTGATGGAAAATGTGTGACACATCTGAATGCCTTCTTGATGGAATCAAAGTAAACAAGCATCACAAATGCAATAGGTCTCGCCCTCGTTTAAGTTAAAGCAATTCTGTTTGTAATTAGGATGGCTTTTTAGCTTTGCTTGTATTAGAGTTTTTCAAACTTTCATGTACATACCATGCATATATGTATATGTATATGTACATGTTTGCATGCATTTATATTTATATAGATATGCAGATTATATTTATATGTTTATATATGTATATATATATATATATACACACATACATATATATAAATGCATATGCATATATATGCATATATATGTGCATATGTGTGCATGTACAGAGGTGTAGAGGTAGAGGTGTAGAGGTAGAGGTGTAGAGAGTAGTAGAGAGAGAGGTAGAGAGAGGTAGAGAGAGGTAGAGAGAGGTAGAGAGCGAGTAATAGAGAGTAGAGAGTGAGTAGTAGAGAAAGTATCAGAGAGTGAGTAGTAGAGAGTAGTAGAGTGAGTAGTAGAGAGTGAGTAGTAGAGAGTGAGTAGTAGAGAGTGAGTAGTAGAGAGTGGTAGAGAGTAGTAGAGTAGTAGAGAGTGAGTAGGGGAGAGAGAGTAGTAGAGAGTAGTAGAGAGTGAGTAGCAAAGAGTCAGTATTAGAGAGTAGTAGAGAGTGAGTAGCAGAGTGAGTAGTAGAGAGTAGTAGAAAGTGAGTAGTAGAGAGTGAGTAGTAGAGAGTAGTAGAGAGTAGTACAGAGTGAGTAGTAGAGAGTGAGTAGTAGAGAGTGGTAGAGAGTGAGTAGTAGAGAGTGAGTAGTAGAGAGAGAGTAGTAGAGAGTAGTAGAGTAGTAGAGAGTGAGTAGTAGAGAGTAGTGTAGTAGTAGAGAGTGAGTAGTAGAGAGTAGTAGAGAGTGAGTAGTAGAGGGAGTACTAGAGAGTAGTAGAGAGCGAGTAGCAGAGAGCAAGTAGCAGAGAGCAAGTAGCAGAGAGTGTGTAGTAGAGAGTGTGTAGTAGAGAGTGAGTAGTAGAGAGTGAGTAGTAGAGAGTGAGTAGTAGAGAATGAGTAGTGGAGAATGAGTAGTGGAGAGTGAGCAGTAGAGGGTAGTAGAGAGTGAGTAGTAGAGAGTGAGTAGTAGAGAGTGAGTAGTAGAGAGTAGTAGAGTGAGTAGTAAAGAGTGAGTAGTAGAGTAGTAGAGAGTGAGTGGTAGAGAGTAGGAGAGAGTAGTAGATTGAGTAGTAGAGAATAGTAGAGAGTGAGTAGTAGAGAGAGTAGTAGAGAGTAGTGGAGAGTGAGTAGCAGAGAGTGAGTAGCAGAGAGTAGTAGAGAGTAGTAGAGAGCGAGTAGCAGAGAGCAAGTAGCAGAGAGCAAGTAGCAGAGAGTGTGTAGTAGAGAGTGTGTAGTAGAGAGTGAGTAGTAGAGAGTGAGTAGTAGAGAGTGAGTAGTAGAGAATGAGTAGTGGAGAATGAGTAGTGGAGAGTGAGCAGTAGAGGGTAGTAGAGAGTGAGTAGTAGAGAGTGAGTAGTAGAGAGTGAGTAGTAGAGAGTAGTAGAGTGAGTAGTAAAGAGTGAGTAGTAGAGTAGTAGAGAGTGAGTGGTAGAGAGTAGGAGAGAGTAGTAGATTGAGTAGTAGAGAATAGTAGAGAGTGAGTAGTAGAGAGAGTAGTAGAGAGTAGTAGAGAGTGAGTAGCAGACAGTGAGTAGCAGAGAGTAGTAGAGAGTAGTAGAGAGTGAGTAGTAGAGAGTGAGTAGTAGAGAGTAGTAGTAGAGAGTTGTAGAGAGAGAGAGTAGTAGAGAGTGTAGTAGAGAGTGAGTAGTGGAGAGTAGTAGAAAGTAGGAGAGTGAGTAGTAGAGAGTGATTAGTAGAGAGTAGTAGAGAGTGAGTAGTAGAGAGTACTAGAGCGTGAGTAGTAGAGTGTGAGTAGTAGAGAGTGAGTAGTAGAGAGTAGTAGCGAGTGAGTAGTAGAGAGTCAGTAGTAGAGAGTGAGTAGTAGAGTAGTAGAGAGTGAGTAGTTGAGTGAGTAGTAGAGAGTAGGAGAGTAGTAGAGAGAGAGTAGTAGACAGAGAGTAGTAGAGTAATAGAGAGTCAGTAGTAGAGTAGTAGAGTAGTCAGTCAGAGTCAGTGTCAGTCAGTCAGTCAGTGTCAGTCAGTGTCAGTCAATCAGTGTCAGTCAGTGTCAGTCAATCAGTGTCAGTCAATCAGTGTCAGTCAATCTGTGTCAGTCAGTGTCAATCAGTCAGTGTCAGTCAGTCAGTGTCAGTCAGTCAGTGTCAGCTAGAGCAGCTCTGCTGACCTGGTTCTCTGGCTCTAAAGCAGCTCTGCTGACCTGGTTCTTTCTCTCTAAAGCAGCTCTGCTGACCTGGTTTCTCTGGCTCTACAGCAGGTCTGCTGACCTGGTTCTGACAGGCAGACTGAAACATGCACTTTGAATACCAGCAGCAGACTTCCCTGGTGAGCAGTAGCTTTACTACAGTGATCTAATGAGCAACTAGAGTGCTACCATTCAGAATTTATGGAAAATGTGTGACACATCTGAATGCCTTCTTGATGGAATCAAAGTAAACAAGCATTAAAAATGCAATAGGTCTCGCCCTCGTTTAAGTTAAAGCAATTCTGTTTGTAATTAGGATGGCTTTTTAGCTTTGCTTGTATTAGAGTTTTTCAAACTTTCATGTACATACCATGCATATATGTATATGTATATGTACATGTTTGCATGCATTTATATTTATATAGATATGCATATTATATTTATATGTTTATATATGTATATATTATATATACACATACATATATATAAATGTATATATATGCATATATATGTGCATATGTGTGCATGTACAGAGGTGTAGAGGTAGAGGTTTAGAGGTAGAGGTGTAGAGGTAGAGGTGTAGAGAGTAGTAGAGAGAGAGGTAGAGAGAGGTACAGAGTAGAGAGCGAGTAATAGCGAGTAGAGAGTGAGTAGTAGAGAGTAGTAGAGAGTAGTAGAGAAAGTATCAGAGAGTGAGTAGTAGAGAGTAGTAGAGTAAGTAGTAGAGAGTGAGTAGTAGAGTGAGTAGTAGAGAGTAGTAGAGAGTAGTAGAGTAGTAGAGAGTGGGTAGTAGAGAGTGAGTAGTAGAGAGTGAGTAGCAGAGAGTCAGTATTAGAGAGTAGTAGAGAGTGAGTAGTAGAGAGTGAGTAGTAGAGAGTAGTAGAGAGAGTAGTAGAGAGTAGTAGAGAGTGAGTAGTAGAGAGTGAGTAGTAGAGAGTAGTAGAGAGTGAGTAGTAGAGAGTGAGTAGAGAGAGAGAGTAGTAGAGTAGTAGAGAGTGAGTAGTAGAGAGTAGTGGAGTAGTAGAGAGTGAGTAGTAGAGAGTAGTAGAGAGTGAGTAGTAGAGTGAGTACTAGAGAGTAGTAGAGAGCGAGTAGCAGAGAGCAAGTAGCAGAGAGCAAGTAGCAGAGAGTGTGTAGTAAAGAGTGTGTAGTAGAGAGTGTGTAGTAGAGAGTGAGTAGTAGAGAGTGAGTAGTAGAGAGTGAGTAGTAGAGAATGAGTAGTAGAGAATGAGTAGTGGAGAGTGAGCAGTAGAGGGTAGTAGAGAGTGAGTAGTAGAGAGTGAGTAGTAGAGAGTGAGTAGTAGAGAGTAGTAGAGTGAGTAGTAAAGAGTGAATAGTAGAGAGTAGTAGTAGAGAGTTGTAGAGAGAGAGAGTAGTAGAGAGTGTAGTAGAGAGTGAGTAGTCGAGAGTAGTAGCGAGTGAGTAGTAGAGAGTAGTAGAGAGTGAGTAGCAGAGAGTAGTAGTAGAGAGTTGTAGAGAGAGAGAGTCGTAGAGAGTGTAGTAGAGAGTGAGTAGTGGAGAGTAGTAGTGAGTGAGTAGTAGAGAGTAGTAGAGAGTGAGTAGTAGAGTAGAAGAGAGTGAGTGGTAGAGTAGTAGAAAGTAGTAGAGAGTAGTAGAGAGCGAGTAGTAGAGAGTAGTAGAGAGTGAGTATTAGAGAGTGAGTAGTGGAGAGTGAGTAGTGGAGAGTGAGTATTGGAGAGTGAGTAGTAGAGAGTGAGTAGTAGAGTAGAAGAGAGTGAGTAGCAGAGAGTGAGTAGCAGAGAGTAGTAGAGAGTAGTAGAGAGTGAGTAGTAGAGAGTGAGTAGTAGAGAGTAGTAGAGAGCGAGTAGCAGAGAGTAGTAGAGAGCGAGTAGTAGAGAGTGAGTAGTGGAGAGTGAGTAGTGGAGAGTGAGTAGTAGAGAGTGAGTAGTAGAGTAGAAGAGAGTGAGAAGCAGAGAGTGAGTAGCAGAGAGTAGTAGAGAGTAGTAGAGAGTGAGTAGTAGAGAGTGAGTAGTAGAGAGCGAGTAGTAGAGAGTAGTAGAGAGCAAGTAGTAGAGAGCGAGTAGTGGAGAGTGAGTAGTGGAGAGTGAGTAGTGGAGAGTGAGTAGTAGAGAGTGAGTAGTAGAGAGAGAGTAGTCGAGAGTGAGTAGTAGAGAGAGAGTAGTAGTGTGAGTAGTAGAGAGTAGTAGAGTGCGTAGTAGAGAGTAGTAGAGAGAGAGTAGTAGAGAGAGTAGTAGGGAGGGAGTAGTAGAGTAGTAGAGAGTGAGTGGTAAAGAGCAGCAGAGAGTAGTAGAGTGAGTAGTAGAGAGTAGTAGAGAGTGAGTAGTAGAGAGTGAATAGTAGAGAGTAGTAGTAGAGAGTTGTAGAGAGAGAGAGTAGTAGAGAGTGTAGTAGAGAGTGAGTAGTGGAGAGTAGTAGCGAGTGAGTAGTAGAGAATAGTAGAGAGTGAGTAGTAGAGAGAGTAGTAGAGAGTAGTAGAGAGTGAGTAGCAGAGAGTGAGTAGTAGAGAGTAGTAGAGTGCGTAGTAGAGAGTAGTAGAGAGAGAGTAGTAGAGAGAGTAGTAGGGAGGGAGTAGTAGAGTAGTAGAGAGTGAGTGGTAAAGAGCAGCAGAGAGTAGTAGAGTGAGTAGTAGAGAGTAGTAGAGAGTGAGTAGTAGAGAGTGAATAGTAGAGAGTAGTAGTAGAGAGTTGTAGAGAGAGAGAGTAGTAGAGAGTGTAGTAGAGAGTGAGTAGTGGAGAGTAGTAGCGAGTGAGTAGTAGAGAATAGTAGAGAGTGAGTAGTAGAGAGAGTAGTAGAGAGTAGTAGAGAGTGAGTAGCAGAGAGTGAGTAGCAGAGAGTAGTAGAGAGTGAGTAGTAGAGAGTGAGTAGTAGAGAGTAGTAGACAGCGAGTAGCAGAGAGTAGTAGAGAGCGAGTAGTAGAGAGTGAGTAGTGGAGAGTGAGTAGTGGAGAGTGAGTAGTGGAGAGTGAGAAAGGAGAGTGAGTAGTGGAGAGTGAGTAGTGGAGAGTGAGTAGTAGAGAGTGAGTAGTAGAGAGTGAGTAGTAGAGTGAGTAGCAGAGGGTAGTAGAGGGTGAGTAGTAGAGAGTGAGTAGTAGAGAGTAGTAGAGAGCGAGTAGTAGAGAGTAGTAGAGAGCGAGTAGTAGAGAGTGAGTAGTGGAGAGTGAGTAGTGGAGAGTGAGTAGTGGAGAGTGAGTAGTAGAGAGTGAGTAGTAGAGAGTGAGTAGTAGAGAGAGAGTAGTAGAGTGAGTAGTAGAGTGAGTAGTAGAGAGTAGTAGAGAGAGAGTAGTAGAGAGAGTAGTAGAGAGGGAGTAGTAGAGTAGTAGAGAGTGAGTGGTAGAGAGCAGCAGAGAGTAGTAGAGTGAGTAGTAGAGAGTAGTAGAGAGTGAGTAGTAGAGAGTGAATAGTAGAGAGTAGTAGTAGAGAGTTGTAGAGAGAGAGAGAGTAGTAGAGAGTGTAGTAGTGAGTGAGTAGTGGAGAGTAGTAGAAAGTAGTAGAGTGAGTAGTAGAGAGTGATTAGTAGAGAGTAGTAGAGAGTGAGTAGTAGAGAGAGTAGTAGTAGACAGTGAGTAGTAGAGAGTAGTAGAGTGCGAGTAGTAGAGTGTGAGTAGTAGAGAGTGAGTAGTAGAGAGTAGTAGCGAGTCAGTAGTAGAGAGTCAGTAGTAGAGAGTGAGTAGTAGAGTAGTAGAGAGTGAGTAGTTGAGTGAGTAGTAGAGAGTAGTAGAGTAGTAGAGAGTGAGTAGTAGAGAGTAGTAGAGTGAGTAGTAGAGAGAGAGTAGTAGAGTAGTAGAGAGTCAGTAGTAGAGTAGTAGAGAGTAGTCAGTCACTGTCAGTCAGTCAGTGTCAGTCAGTCAGTCAGTGTCAGTCAATCAGTGTCAGTCAGTGTCAGTCAATCAGTGTCAGTCAGTGTCAGTCAATCAGTGTCAGTGTCAGTCAATCTGTGTCAATCAGTGTCAATCAGTCGGTGTCAGTCAGTCAGTGTCAGTCAGTCAGTGTCAGCTAGAGCAGCTCTGCTGACCTGGTTCTCTGGCTCTAAAGCAGCTCTGCTGACCTGGTTCTCTCTCTCTAAAACAGCTCTGCTGACCTGGTTTCTCTGGCTCTACAGCAGGTCTGCTGACCTGGTTCTGACATGCAGACTGAAACATGCACTTTGAATACCTGCAGCAGACTTCCCTGGTGAGCAGTAGCTTTACTACAGTGATCTAATGAGCAACTAGAGTGCTACCATTCAGAATTTATGGAAAATTTGTGACACATCTGAATGCCTTCTTGATGGAATCAAAGTAAACAAGCATTAAAAATGCAATAGGTCTCACCCTCATTTAAGTTAAAGCAATTCTGTTTGTAATTAGGTGGCTTTTTAGCTTTGCTTGTATTAGAGTTTTTCAAACTTTCATGTACATACCATGCATATGTATGCATATATGTATATGTATATGTTTGCATGCATTTATATTTATATAGATGTGCAGATTATATTTATATGTTTATATATGTATATATATATATATACACATACATATATATAAATGCATATGCATTTATATGTACATATATGTGCATATGTGTGCATGTACTGAGGTGTAGAGGTAGAGGTGTAGAAAGTAGTAGAGAGAGAGGTAGAGAGAGGTAGAGAGAGGTAGGGAGTAGAGAGCGAGTCATAGAGAGTAGAGAGTGAGTAGGAGAGAGTAGTAGAGAAAGTATCAGAGAGTGAGTAGTAGAGAGTAGTAGAGTAAGTAGTAGAGAGTGAGTAGTAGAGAGTGAGTAGTAGAGAGTGAGTAGTAGAGAGTAGTAGAGAGTAGTAGAGTAGTAGAGAGTGAGTAGTAGAGAGTGAGTAGTAGAGAGTAGTAGAGAGTGAGTAGCAGTGAGTCAGTTTTAGAGAGTAGTAGAGAGTGAGGAGCAGAGAGTGAGTAGCAGAGAGTAGTAGAGAGTAGTAGAGAGTGAGTAGTAGAGAGTGAGTAGTAGAGAGTAGTAGAGAGCGAGTAGCAGAGAGTAGTAGAGAGCGAGTAGTAGAGAGTGAGTAGTGGAGAGTGAGTAGTGGAGAGTGAGTAGTAGAGAGTGAGTAGTAGAGAGTGAGTAGTAGAGTAGCAGAGAGTGAGTAGCAGAGAGTGAGTAGCAGAGAGTGAGTAGTAGAGAGTAGTAGAGAGCGAGTAGTAGAGAGTAGAAGAGAGTGAGTAGTAGAGAGTGAGTAGTAGAGAATGAGTAGTAGAGAGTGAGTAGTAGAGAGTAGTAGAGTGAGTAGTAAAGAGTGAGTAGTAGAGAGTGAGTAGTAGAGTAGTAGAGAGTGAGTGGTAGAGAGTAGGGGAGAGTAGTAGAGAATAGTAGAGAGTGAGTAGTAGAGCGAGTAGTAGAGAGTAGTAGAGCGAGTAGTAGAGAGTAGTACGGTAGTAGAGAGTGAGTAGCAGAGAGTGAGTAGCAGAGAGTAATAGAGAGTAGTAGAGAGTGAGTAGTAGAGAGTGAGTAGTAGAGAGTAGTAGAGAGCGAGTAGCAGAGAGTAGTAGAGAGCGAGTAGTAGAGAGTGAGTAGTGGAGAGTGAGTAGTGGAGAGTGAGTAGGAGAGAGTGGGTAGTAGAGTAGAAGAGAGTGAGTAGCAGAGAGTGAGTAGCAGAGAGTAGTAGAGAGTAGTAGAGAGTGAGTAGTAGAGAGTGAGTAGTAGAGAGTAGTAGAGAGCGAGTAGTAGAGAGTAGTAGAGAGCGAGTAGTAGAGAGCGAGTAGTGGAGAGTGAGTAGTGGAGAGTGAGTAGTGGAGAGTGAGTAGTAGAGAGTGAGTAGTAGAGAGAGAGTAGTAGAGAGTGAGTAGTAGAGAGAGAGTAGTAGTGTGAGTAGTAGAGAGTAGTAGAGTGCGTAGTAGAGAGTAGTGGAGAGAGAGTAGTAGAGAGAGTAGTAGAGAGGGAGTAGTAGAGTAGTAGAGAGTGAGTGGTAGAGAGCAGCAGAGAGTAGTAGAGTGAGTAGTAGAGAGTAGTAGAGAGTGAGTAGTAGAGAGTGAATAGTAGAGAGTAGTAGTAGAGAGTTGTAGAGAGAGATGGTAGTAGAGAGTGTAGTAGAGAGTGAGTAGTGGAGAGTAGTAGCGAGTGAGTAGTATAGAGTAGTAGAGAGTGAGTAGTAGAGAGTAGTAGTAGAGAGTTGTAGAGAGAGAGAATAGTAGAGAGTGTAGTAGAGAGTGAGTAGTGGAGAATAGTAGCGAGTGAGTAGTAGAGAGTAGTAGAGAGTGAGTAGTAGAGTAGTAGAGAGTGAGTGGTAGAGTAGTAAAAAGTAGTAGAGAGTAGTAGAGAGCTAGTAGTAGAGAGTAGTAGAGAGCGAGTAGTAGAGAGTAGTAGAGAGCGAGTGGTAGAGAGTGAGTATTGGAGAGTGAGTAGTAGAGAGTGAGTAGTAGAGAGAGAGTAGTAGAGAGCGAGTAGTAGAGAGTGAGTAGTGGAGAGTGAGTAGTGGAGAGTGAGTAGTAGAGAGTGAGTAGTAGAGTAGAAGAGAGTGAGTAGCAGAGAGTGAGTAGCAGAGAGTAGTAGAGAGTAGTAGAGAGTAGTAGAGAGTGAGTAGTAGAGAGTGAGTAGTAGAGAGTAGTAGAGAGCGAGTAGTAGAGAGTAGTAGAGAGCGAGTAGTAGAGAGCGAGTAGTGGAGAGTGAGTAGTGGAGAGTGAGTAGTGGAGAGTGAGTAGTAGAGAGTGAGTAGTAGAGAGAGAGTAGTAGAGAGTGAGTAGTAGAGAGAGAGTAGTAGTGTGAGTAGTAGAGAGTAGTAGAGTGCGTAGTAGAGAGTAGTAGAGAGAGAGTAGTAGAGAGAGTAGTAGCGAGGGAGTAGTAGAGTAGTAGAGAGTGAGTGGTAGAGAGCAGCAGAGCGTAGTAGAGTGGGTATTAGAGAGTAGTAGAGAGCGAGTAGTAGAGAGTAGTAGAGAGCGAGTAGTAGAGAGTGAGTAGTGGAGAATGAGTAGTGGAGAGTGAGTAGTAGAGAGTGAGTAGTAGAGTAGAAGAGAGTGAGTAGCAGAGAGTAGTAGAGAGTAGTAGAGAGTGAGTAGTAGAGTGAGAGTAGTAGAGAGTAGTAGAGAGCGAGTAGTAGAGAGCGAGTAGTGGAGAGCGAGTAGTGGAGAGTGAGTAGTGGAGAGTGAGTAGTAGAGAGAGAGTAGTAGAGAGTGAGTAGTAGAGAGAGAGTAGTAGTGTGAGTAGTAGAGAGTAGTAGAGTGCGTAGTAGAGAGTAGTAGAGAGAGAGTAGTAGAGAGAGTAGTAGAGAGGGAGTAGTAGAGTAGTAGAGAGTGAGTGGTAGAGAGCAGCAGAGAGTAGTAGAGTGAGTAGTAGAGAGTAGTAGAGAGTGAGTAGTAGAGAGTGAATAGTAGAGAGTAGTAGTAGAGAGTTGTAGAGAGAGATAGTAGTAGAGAGTGTAGTAGAGAGTGAGTAGTGGAGAGTAGTAGCGAGTGAGTAGTATAGAGTAGTAGAGAGTGAATAGTAGAGAGTAGTAGTAGAGAGTTGTAGAGAGAGAGAGTAGTAGAGAGTGTAGTAGAGAGTGAGTAGTGGAGAATAGTAGCGAGTGAGTAGTAGAGAGTAGTAGAGAGTGAGTAGTAGAGTAGTTAAGAGTGAGTGGTAGAGTAGTAGAAAGTAGTAGAGAGTAGTAGAGAGCTAGTAGTAGAGAGTAGTAGAGAGCGAGTAGTAGAGAGTAGTAGAGAGCGAGTGGTAGAGAGTGAGTAGTGGAGAGTGAGTAGTGGAGAGTGAGTATTGGAGAGTGAGTAGTAGAGAGTGAGTAGTAGAGAGAGAGTAGTAGAGAGTGAGTAGTAGAGATAGAGTAGTAGAGTGAGTAGTAGAGAGAAGTAGAGTGAGTAGTAGAGAGTAGTAGAGAGAGAGTAGTAGAGAGAGTAGTAGAGAGGGAGTAGTAGAGTAGTAGAGAGTGAGTGTTAGAGAGCAGCAGAGAGTAGTAGAGTGAGTAGTAGAGAGTAGTAGAGAGTGAGTAGTAGAGAGTGAATAGTAGAGAGTAGTAGTAGAGAGTTGTAGAGAGAGAGAGTAGTAGAGAGTGTAGTAGAGAGTGAGTAGTGGAGAGTAGTAGCGAGTGAGTAGTAGAGAGTAGTAGAGAGTGAGTAGTAGAGAGTAGTAGTAGAGAGTTGTAGAGAGAGAGAGTAGTAGAGAGTGTAGTAGAGAGTGAGTAGTGGAGAGTAGTAGCGAGTGAGTAGTAGAGAGTAGTAAAGAGTGAGTAGTAGAGTAGTAGAGAGTGAGTGGTAGAGTAGTAGAAAGTAGTAGAGAGTAGTAGAGAGCGAGTAGTAGAGAGTAGTAGAGAGTGAGTAGTGGAGAGTGAGTAGTGGAGAGTGAGTAGTGGAGAGTGAGTAGTAGAGAGTGAGTAGTAGAGAGAGAGTAGTAGAGAGTGAGTAGTAGAGAGTGAGTAGTAAAGAGAGAGTAGTAGAGTGAGTAGTAGAGTGTAGTAGAGTGAGTAGTAGAGAGTAGTAGAGAGAGAGTAGTAGAGAGAGTAGTAGAGAGGGAGTAGTAGAGTAGTAGAGAGTGAGTAGTAGAGAGTGAATAGTAGAGAGTAGTAGTAGAGAGTTGTAGAGAGAGAGAGTAGTAGAGAGTGTAGTAGAGAGTGAGTAGTGGAGAGTAGTAGCGAGTGAGTAGTAGAGAGTAGTAGAGAGAGAGTAGTAGAGAGTGAGTGGTAGAGTAGTAGAAAGTAGTAGAGTGAGTAGTAGAGAGTGATTAGTAGAGAGTAGTAGAGAGTGAGTAGTAGAGAGAGTAGTAGTAGACAGTGAGTAGTAGAGAGTAGTAGAGCATGAGTAGTAGAGCGTGAGTAGTAGAGAGTGAGTAGTAAAGAGTAGTAGTGAGTCAGTAGTAGAGAGTCAGTAGTAGAGAATGAGTAGTAGAGTAGTAGAGAGTGAGTAGTTGAGTGAGTAGTAGAGAGTAGTAGAGTAGTAGAGAGTGAGTAGTAGAGAGTAGTAGAGAGAGCGTAGTAGACAGAGAGTAGTAGAGTAGTAGAGAGTCAGTAGTAGAGTAGTAGAGTAGTCAGTCAGAGTCAGTGTCAGTCAGTCAGTCAGTGTCAGTCAGTGTCAGTCAATCAGTGTCAGTCAGTCAGTGGCAGTCAATCAGTGTCAGTCAGTGTTAGTGTCAGTCAATCAGTGTCAGTCAATCTGTGTCAGTCAGTGTCAATCAGTCAGTGTCAGTCAGTCAGTGTCAGTCAGTCAGTGTCAGCTAGAGCAGCTCTGCTGACCTGGTTCTCTGGCTCTAAAGCAGCTCTGCTGACCTGGTTCTCTCTCTCTCGCTAAAGCAGCTCTGCGGACCTGGTTTCTCTGGCTCTACAACAGGTCTGCTGACCTGGTTCTGACATGCAGTCTGAAACATGCACTTTGAATACCAGCAGCAGACTTCCCTGGTGAGCAGTAGCTTTACTACAGTTATCTAATGAGCAACTAGAGTGCTACCGTTCAGAATTTATGGAAAATTTGTGACACATCTGAATGCCTTCTTGATGGAATCAAAGTAAACAAGCAGTAAAAATGCAATAGGTCTCACCCTCATTTAAGTTAAAGCAATGTTGTTTGTAATTAGGTGGCTTTTTAGCTTTGCTTGTATTAGAGTTTTTCAAACTTTCATGTACATACCATGCATATGTATGCATATATGTATATGTATATGTTTGCATGCATTTATATTTATATAGATATGCAGATTATATTTATATGTATATATGTATATATATATTCAGTGAAAAAACCATAGGTTTCACACACGTTATAGTTAGGAATTAGCATTTAAAAAACCTTAGAAATTCAGTGAAAAAACCATAGGTTTCACACATGTTATAGTTAGCTGGACATTTTACTCGTAAAAAACCAATGAAATTGCCCCGTTATAGTTAGTTCAGCTAACTATAACTCGCGCGCCCGCAATGCACTGCTGATGACGTCACATATTACATCACTCATGACATGGTCAGTGACATCACTCATGACATCACTGATGACATCTCAAATGACATCACTGATGACATCACTGATGACATCATCCAGTGAATGTGGGTTTTTCTGAAAATTAAATATGTTTTATATATGTATATCTCAAGGTCAATGGAAGAATAAATGGGTATATAAGTGTCTAAATGGATGATTTGTTTTTGAAAAATTGATTGTTTAACTGACTGATTAAGTGTATCATAGTGAATACATGTTTTAGTGAGTAATGTTTAAATATGTATATATCTGTATCAGTCTCTCACTTTGTGTATAAGTGGCTGCATGGGTTGGTGAGTAGATACATGGGTGTCTATATAGGTTATTAGTTGGTTTTTTGAGTATCAGTCTGAGTGTCTGCATGGTTCGGTGGGGGGTATTACGTAGTGCATAGGTGTATGAATGAGTGACTCACTGTTTGTATGTGTTGAACACAGCATGTGTGCAGGACTGTATGGGTGGATGAGTGTGTGCATGGATGTGTTATTGAGTGAATGACTGTCTCAATAGTGTCTTTATGAGTAACTACATATGTTTTAAACTAGTATATGTGACTATTGGTGTATATATGTGAGTATATGTGAGAGTGAGAGATTGAAAGAGTTCTTGTATGAATAAGTATGTGTTTCTATAAGTGATTGTTTAAAAGACTAAGTATGTGTAAGTTTCCGTAGAAGTAAGTGTGGTGGTGTGTGTATAACTGTATATGCAAGTAAATGTATGTTTGATTCTTTGTTAGCATGAGTGACTATGTGTGTGAGTAACTCTATGGATGAGTGGCATTGTGTAACAGGATGTATAGGTGTATGAGTACATATGATGAGTGAGTACATGTATGAGTGACTGAATTGGACTGTTGGTGAATGAGTGGATGTGTATGTGGATCTTAGAATTACTGAAAAGGTTGTTTTAACTGGTATTGGTATGCCCATTGTTTTGAACATTGTAGTTTCTATTTTTGAATGTGTGTGTCAAAGGTTATATTAGGGGAAGAGGAGGTCTGCCACTCTATCACAAGGATGATGTCATCAGTGATGTCATCAGTGATGTCATTTGAGATGTCATCAGTGATGTCATGAGTGATGTCACTGACCATGTCATGAGTGATGTAATATATGACGTCATCAGCAGTGCATTGCGGGCGCGCGAGTTATAGTTAGCTGAACTAACTATAACGGGGCAATTTCATTGGTTTTTTACGAGTAAAATGTCCAGCTAACTATAACATGTGTGAAACCTATGGTTTTTTCACTGAATTTCTAAGGTTTTTTAAATGCTAATTCCTAACTATAACGTGTGTGAAACCTATGGTTTTTTCACTGAATTTCAAAGGTTTTTTAAATGCTAATTCCTAACTATAACGTGTGTGAAACCCATGGTTTTTTCAGTGAATTTGCAAGGTTTTTTAAATGCTAATTTTTTTTTTATTCTTCAATTTTTTCAAACATATTTTTAATTTAATTTTCTTACCTTTTATAAAGACTATGCTTTAATTTTTAAAATCCTTAAATATTTTTTTTTAATATATTTTTTAAAATAAACATGTAAAATTTATTTCCAGTTCTTTTTTTTTTTTTTTATTTTTTTTTGGTACGCGTACCGTAAGCTCACGGTAAGCGTACGGTTTACGCAACGTCCGTAATCTATCTACGCTGCTTGCGTATAGTTACGCACTTTGCGTAGCCGCGCGTACTGCGCGTGGGACGCGTGCGCGCTTACGCCACACGCGCACGTTACGCGGAAGTGCCGGGGAGTGACTGTTATGCGCATGCGCGCAAGCGCGTGTCTTTTTTACGCGCACGCGTACTTTTTGCCGTAAGCGTACCGTAAGCGTACCGTAAGCGTACGGTAGGTCATGTGATCTTGAAACACAACTTTTGATTGGTTGAAACTACTTTCAGTTCTAGAACTCTCCTACACCACACCCATTCCCCTCATTTCTGCTTGTGATCCCTTGGGAGAAGGAGCTGGTTTGTCTTTGGGATACGATGGCAGAACAGCAGAGCTCTTCTGAGAGTGAGGCTAGCACTAGCAGCACTGTCTTGAGGCAGAGATCGAGGAAACATAAGCCTTCTTATGTTTGGGATTATTTTACTTTTCCAGAAGGCCAGCAAAAGGTGAATGCACCCTTAGTTACTTGTAAGCTGTGTAAGCGTGTACTTTCTAGAGGTAATCCTAACAGGAAGTATTCCTTTGGGAATCACACCATGAAGAGACACCTCCAGGATGTACACAGAAGGACACATGGTCATCTTTTTGGAGGTAACTCTTCAGAAAGACGAGCCAGTACATCCACAGCAGCTCAGCCTGGACCATCACCTGCAGGGCTTACTCCTTCTTCTGCAGGTCAGGTGAGCCCTTCATCTGTGGGGGGAGAATCTCCTTTTGCTGGCCCTCTGGAAATGAACCCTCGATTTCGGAAGGTTGATATTCATTGCACATTTTGTAAAGATCTAATTTGCCATAGGAAGACCAGTGTTTCCCTAGTGAACAACAAAATAGATCAGCACATTTGTCGCTTTGAATAATTTTCCCATGCTTCCTTTCCTCTGTCCCTGCATGAACACAACGGTTCTTTTAAGAGCCAACCTTATCTTTCATCTTTTTTTTACATATGTTTTTAAAAACTTTTTTTTATTTTTTTTTACCGTACGCGTACGGTGCGCGTACTTTTTTTTTATTTTTTAAAAAAAACACTAAAAATCATTTATCACATTACATTGTCCTTGAGAGACTACAATTATTATTATTGACTTACCATACTCACTGAAAAAATATTTATTCATTTCTTTTTTTAAAAAATAGTTTTAAAAATGTTTGTAGTTTTCGAAAATTTTCTATATCTATCTGGAAAAAAAGAAAAAAGTATTAATATTTTTTAAACATTTTATAATACAGTACACATATTTACATTTTTTACCAAAAAATCTTTTTGCCTTATTTTTGCTGTTTTCAGAATATATTGCATTTCACTATAAATTGTGAAAGCAATTGCATTCATCATTTTACAGCGGGCAAAAAAAAATACCAATCACAAAGATTGTATTAAAAAAGCCCTGATTCTTTTTTTAATTAAACTTAACATTATAGAAATGCATAATATTGTAAAAAAATATCATCTAATACCAATACTTATTTCTTTAAAATACCGTCTGATATGTTTGTTTCAGAACTATAATCACAATATTATATCTCAAATAACTCCAAAATACATCTGATTTCATTTCCTTTAGGCCAAATAGTAATTTTAATTTTTTTTTTGGAATAAATTTCCAACGGAAATCCAATAAAATTCTAAAGTTTAATTTGTCCAGATCTCACCGGTTCTCTGTAACATTTTGGTTCACGAAAATTTTTTGAATAATTTATTTAGTCCACAATAGAATTGGTTACTTTTCCACATGGCCAAATAGTAATTTTTTAAATCATTTTTGAAAAAATTTCCAATGGCAGTCCAATAACATTCCAAAATTTAAAATGTGCAGAAGTTACCGATAATCTCTAAATTATTGGTTTTTCAAAATTGCATTAAAAATTAAAAAAGTCCACATTACAATTGGTTATCTTTCCATTAGGCCAAATGATAATTTTAAAAATCTTTTTTTTACAAAATTGCAATGGTAATCCAGTAAAATGGTAAAATTATTTTGTCCAGATCTTGCCAAGTCTCTCTAAAATTTAGGTTTCAGGAAGATTAGATAGGAATTTGCTAAATCAAAAGGCAAACGTTGTTTGAAAATCAATTGGGAATCATTACACAGTGTCCAGCCTTTTTCACATTTTAGATAAACTGTGTAATGTCCAGAAGTAACAGTAGGTCCATCATGGAAAATTATTGCAACAGTTACAAAAGTTTTTCCTGAAATTGATAATTGCTGTCCTGTAAACTTCTTTATTAAAGTATCCAATTTTGAACCATCAGCTCTACATCGTTGCATCATTAAAATTACATACTGTCCGTATTCCTTTAAAATTAATGTTGAAAACATGTCAGAATTACACTCACCACATTTCATGCTATGATTAGCATCTTTAACTAATTTTGCAAAAGTGACTGTTTTACTCTCTGGCAATGTCAAATAAATAAACCTTTCATTATCAACAATAGAGCCACATATATTATAACAATTATCACAACTATGTTCCCATTTATAAGAGAGACCAAAAAAAATGTCAATGGGAACTCCTTCTTCTTCCACTACCTGAAGAAAATACATCAAAAATTCATGTGCATCTTGCTGTTCATTTTGAGAAAACTGTGTTCGTCCTGAACATACATCTAAAAGTTTTCTAATGTCAGTAGCACTTTCTATTTGAGTTTTATCTTTACTCAACTTTTGAAAAAGGAGACTCAGCTCTGAACAGAATCTTTTTCCCTGATTTACTATTATCTGCTCTTGCAAACTTTCCAGATAAAATGCAACATTCAGCACTACATTTGCGTAGCAGTTGACACCAGAGCTATTTTCAAAATGACATCCTACAACCTGTTCTTCATTTTCCTTTTTCTTTTTGCTTGCAATTACATCACTCCTCTTTTTTTTCCTCTTCTCTACATCTTCACTACAGATATTCTCATTTTTTCTTTTACGAGAAACTACACGTTTCTCCAACACAGGATACTGACCTAAATGAGGAGCATAGCTTCTTCTTAATCTATTATACTCCTTTACACAATTTGTATCAGCACTAACTTTTGATTCTTCAAAGTCTATCATGAATAAACCTGATAATGTTTTGACTCGTGACAAAGCAACATATGCCATACCTTCTTTGAACACAGTTGAACCAATGTTCACAAATGCACAATCTACAGTCAATCCTTGAGACTTGTGAATAGTTACAGCATATGCTAGAGAAAACGGAAACTGCTTCCTACGTACATATAAGTCTTTCACAAGCATAAAACGAACTGTACAACGACAAATATCTTTAACTTCATCTATCTGATCAAATTTTATTTTTAAACATTCAATTCCTTCTTTTTTCTGATAATTAATAAAACCCACAACTCTTCCCATCGCTCCATTAACTAAACCTTTCTCAACATCCAAATTTCTCCTTAAAAACACTCTACAGTTCATGCAAACATATAGATTTTTTTCTAATCCAGCTGTTTTGGAGATGTTCTTCTCTAGTGAGTCCAATTTATTTTTCAGTTTGCCTGTTACTGTGACAGTAATTCTTCCATCCTCAATTTTGTCCACTGCTTCCAATTTCCTGATCTCTTCCTTTTCCAATTTCAAAAGCTCCTCATTGAATATTGAGCATTCACGTAGAGTAGGCATTAAGCAGATGACACTTTTGTTTTCTGCAATGTTCTTGTATATCTTCTCTGCAACTATTTCTTCCTTTGGAAATAAATTATGTAGCAGCCGAGTCTGTAATGCTTTTTTGCCAGCTTCTGTGAGTAGTCCAATCCTGATATCTTTCAGAATACTTCCATATTCTTCATTGTTTGCTTGCCTCATATTAGTTGTAAGTTCCTTGTACTCAAAGAAGGACCAAATATTTGTATTACCGATGCTTCCCAATGACTTCTTCGTGTCTTCATGTGTCACAGTATTAAACACTGGTTGTCCTTTAACTGGAGTAAGTTGCAAAAGATCTCCAAAAACTATGACGTGTTTTCCACCAAATAACACGTCATAGTCTGTCTTCAAAATTTGCTGCATTCTTAAATGCACAAAGGCAAGCATTAAGTTTGATACCATGCTCACCTCATCAATAATGAGAACTTGCATCTTCTTCAATACTCGTGAAACTTCCAAGGATGCTTCTCCAGTTAGCTTGTTGAATTGTATTTTGTTCTCATGCTCCACTGGTAACATTAGCAAACGATGTAAGGTGATTCCTTTTATGTTATATGCTGCTAACCCAGTTGGAGCAGTAACCACACAAGACAAAGTAGAATCCGTTTTTTGCTTTAGGTAGCTTCTGATGACTTTAATTAGGAAACTTTTTCCAGTGCCAGCTTGTCCGCTTACATACATCCTGATTGGATGAAATGATGTGCATGAGCACTCTTTTTTTACATGTAGAAATCCGTGATCAATTTTGTTTTTGATCTCTTCATAAATTTGTTGCTGCTCTTGATTCAGTTGTCTTTCCAAATTTTCTAAGTCTATAAATTCTTCTTGAGCTTGATTCATAGCTGTTTCCACTTCATTCATGGCTATTGATGCTTCATTTTCAACGATTGGTTGTCCTAGGGGATCTTGACTGTGTGTTCCTGAACTTTGGCTGTCCTGAGAACTGTCTCTAGCTATTTCTGCTGCAATTGTAGTTTCCTGTTCAATTTCTTCATTTAACATTTGCAGATAAGTTGTGAATGTATTGCATTGTATGCTGTCTTTGCAAGCATTAAATGAATCCTCATAGCTTTGAAATTCTCCCAGTAGTTCATCCTCTGTACGCCATGGTTTAAACAACTGTAAAAGAGCCAAGTAGTAAAATTCTTTCTTGTCGGTAGTGTCGCAACTCAGCTTCCGGTGATTTATCAAACTTCCTTTGGTTTGCTTCACCAAACATCCTTCTTCACCAACAACTTTATATTTTCCATTATTAATGTCTTCTGCAGCTTTCCGTGAATAAATGTAGTTCTGCAACACTTCATAGAGACACATGTTCTCCAGATGATGACTTCTCTTGGGATAATATGTGTCCAACATGTTTGTTTTCAATATATCTGTACTTTCTGGGTCATTCTCGGCCAAATATTCAATTTCTCCAACAGATTTCAGTACCCGATTTCTCATTGCTGCAAGGCCTAAACTTGCCCAAATTATTCTTCTTGACTTCGAGTAGAGACTTGCAGAAGATAACCTATCTGAACATTCGTAGGATCCAATTTCTCGATGCGATAACATCTTCAAACTGAAACTGTACAGCTTCTTACTGACAGTCTTCTCGTGAGAAATCTCTTCCCACATTTCCTTCAATTCTGTTTTTTCTGATTTCGTAATGTAAGACGTTACATATCGTGCAACAGCAATGGAATTGTCAGCTACATACTGTATATCCATGTTAGCGTTCCACATGGATAAAATGACTGGGTTGTAGTCATTTATATTTTTTGATTCTTCTTTTCTTTTAAGGTTGTAGGTATTCTTAGGTGATTTTCTTGTGATAGTATGTCTCACAGCTGACATAAAACTGTTTACTCTTCCATTTGAAAGAACAGGTCTAGGAAATCCAAATCGACATTTAGGTGCCGATCACAATCTGGTAAAAAATTCCCCCGTGCGACTCGTATCGGGTCTTTTTACCGTACGAATCGTACAAGTGCCGTACGAACTGGCAATCACGATTCGCATGGTAAAAAGTCCATACGAACCGCACTGGGAATCATTCCCCACACGTCCTCGGGTCGGAAAATGTGTCCGACACGTCCTCGGACGATTTACCTTACAAACGTGAAAAGCCAAGTCCGACCGAGGAATCACGATCCATCCCGTGCGTCCGACCGTACAACCGTATGGAAAAAACACCGTCCGCACCGAACACCCATAGCAACCATGGAGACATGTGCCCGCATACGCGCCCAACACTCCCCCCAGCCCCCGTACGTCCGACACGTACCCCCCGTGTATGTATACCCCCACCCGTCTAGGTACACCCCAGTACGTTCCAGTCGAACCCCCACCCCAGTACGTGTCATACCCCCGTCAATGTACACCCCCCCACCCCTGTACGTGTCGTACCCCCGTGTACCCCCACCCCAGTACGTTCCAGTCGTACCCCCACCCCTGGACGTGTCGTACCCCCCGTGTACCTACACCCAAGTACGTTCCAGTCGTACCCCCACCCCAGGACGTGTCGTACGACCGTCAATGTACACCCCCCCACCCCTGTACGTGTCGTACCACCGTCTATGTACACCCCAGTACATTCCAGTCATACCCCCACCCCAGTACGTGTCATACCCCCGTGTACCTACACCCCAGTACGTTCCAGTCGTACCCCCACCCCAGTACGTGTCGTACCACCGTCAATGTACACCCCCCACCCCTGTACGTGTCGTACCCCCCGTGTACCTACACCCCAGTACGTTCCAGTCGTACCCCCACCCCAGTACGTGTCGTACCACCGTCAATGTACACCCCCCCACCCCTGTACGTGTCGTACCCCCGTGTACCCCCACCCCAGTATGTTCCAGTCGTACCCCCACCCCTGGACGTGTCGTACCCCCGTGTACCTACACCCAAGTACGTTCCAGTCGTACCCCCACCCCAGGACGTGTCGTACCACCGTCAATGTACACCCCCCCACCCCTGTACGTGTCGTACCACCGTCTATGTACACCCCAGTACATTCCAGTCGTACCCCCACCCCAGTACGTGTCGTACCCCCCGTGTACCTACACCCCAGTACGTTCCAGTCGTACCCCCACCCCAGTACGTGTCGTACCCCCCGTGTACCTACACCCCAGTACGTTCCAGTCGTACCCCCACCCCAGTACGTGTCGTACCACCGTCAATGTACACCCCCCCACCCCTGTACGTGTCGTACCACCGTCTATGTACACCCCAGTACATTCCAGTCGTACCCCCACCCCAGTACGTGTCATACCCCCGTGTACCTACACCCCAGTACGTTCCAGTCGTACCCCCACCCCAGTACGTGTCATACCCCCCGTGTACCTACACCCCAGTACGTTCCAGTCGTACCCCCACCCCAGTACGTGTCGTACCCCCCGTGTACCTACACCCCAGTACGTTCCAGTCGTACCCCCACCCCAGTACGTGTCGTACCACCGTCAATGTACACCCCCCCACCCCTGTACGTGTCGTACCACCGTCTATGTACACCCCAGTACATTCCAGTCGTACCCCCACCCCAGTACGTGTCATACCCCCCGTGTACCTACACCCCAGTACGTTCCAGTCGTACCCCCACCCCAGTACGTGTCGTACCCCCCGTGTACCTACACCCCAGTACGTTCCAGTCGTACCCCCACCCCAGTACGTGTCGTACCACCGTCAATGTACACCCCCCCACCCCTGTACGTGTCGTACCACCGTCTATGTACACCCCAGTACATTCCAGTCGTACCCCCACCCCAGTACGTGTCGTACCACCGTCAATGTACACCCCCCCACCCCTGTACGTGTCGTACCCCCGTGTACCCCCACCCCAGTATGTTCCAGTCGTACCCCCACCCCTGGACGTGTCGTACCCCCGTGTACCTACACCCAAGTACGTTCCAGTCGTACCCCCACCCCAGGACGTGTCGTACCACCGTCAATGTACACCCCCCCACCCCTGTACGTGTCGTACCACCGTCTATGTACACCCCCCCACCCCAGTACGTGTCGTACCCCCCGTGTACCTACACCCCAGTACGTTCCAGTCGTACCCCCACCCCAGTACGTGTCGTACCACCGTCAATGTACACCCCCCCACCCCTGTACGTGTCGTACCACCGTCTATGTACACCCCAGTACATTCCAGTCGTACCCCCACCCCAGTACGTGTCGTACCACCGTCAATGTACACCCCCCCACCCCAGTACGTGTCGTACCCCCCGTGTACCTACACCCCAGTACGTTCCAGTCGTACCCCCACCCCAGTACGTGTCGTACCACCGTCAATGTACACCCCCCACCCCTGTACGTGTCGTACCCCCCGTGTACCTACACCCCAGTACGTTCCAGTCGTACCCCCACCCCAGTACGTTCCTGGTGCACCCCCAACACAACCTCCTAAGTACGGAGCGCACCCCATGCCCCAACATCACAACCGCATGTACGAGTCTTACAAAGCCACACACAAGGACAAAATCGTACAACCAAATGGCCCATGTACACACCGTACACACGCTCAAAACGCACGTACACAACCAGGACAAAATAAAACAACACAAGAATACACCAGTCGAAAGGCACACAGCCACTAAACATGGCCAACAACCACTTAAATAACACAACACTGACCTGCAACTGCCAAAAACAAACAGAGGCCCAATACACCACCACTCCTTATAACACACCCACCCAAAATTCAAAAACTGCCACACCCACCCATGGACCAATAAAAAGGGCCCACACACACAAACCATGAGCCTTTCCAACAGACTCACTGCTGCCAGACACCACAGAACCAGACTACAAGCTACACCACACCTTACACTTGCACACCTTCAAACGACCACCCTCACAAACACCCTCTCATCACATTCACACACACACACACAACCATCCACACCCCCCCCAACATCCACACCCCCCCCCACACCCACACCATCCCCACCCACACCCCTCACCATGCCCACTACCAAGAATCCAAAGTTCAGTCACCGAGAGTTGGAGGTCCTTGTTGATCAAATCCTCAGAGTCGAGCCACAGATCTTTGGAACATTGGTCAGAAGCACCAGCCAGGCAGCCAAAACAGCCATGTGGCAGACCATCGTCGATGCTGTGAATGCTGTTGCGGACACCAGGAGGACCAAGCAGGATTGCCAGAACAGGTGGTACGATCTGCGGAGGAGGGTCAGAGCCAAGAGGCAGGAGGAACACGACCAGGCCAACGCCACCGGAGGAGGGCCCTCCCGCAGAGCCGTACAGTACCATCCCTGGGAGGAGAGGGTGATGGCCATACTGCCGGTGGAGGCAGTTGAAGGAGTAGAAGGACTCCGAGACCCGGGTGAGTACACAAACAACGCACCTCACATGGGGGGAACTGCAACCACAACCAAAATCAATAACAGGCACGCAACCACCACAAGCCATCGCATGACTCAACCACACTCCATGAGCAGGCACATGCCACTGCTGCCACCATGCCCCATGCACCCAGCTGGACAATGTCAAGTCACAGGCCACAGAAGACAACAACACATGACACGGTAACCCGGATGGCGGGAGGCTGGGCACCAAGAATCACATAGTGCGACTCCAAAGCAGACAACAATGCCCTCTGCCCATATGGCCTAGGTCACAGCCAGACAAACACTGTGTCCCAACACAGGAATGACTTGCCAGCAAATGGCGGACGCCTTGCATCAACACATGGGGGTGAAGGCACTGTTTTGCACATGCCAGCAGCTAATGAACAGCCAACAGTGTGAAAGAGTGGCAGCACACACCACCACAGCAGCAGCGCACAGACACACAGCAGACAAAATGGGTGCCTGGAGATCAGAAACAAACTCACATCAACAGGCCAAGGGCCACTCAAAGATCTGCTAACAGTGTGTGCCCAGGAAGCTGGGCCAAGGTGACAGAGGGTGACACACGGAGGGAGGGAGAGGGGGACACAGAGGGAGGGAGAGGGGGACAGAGAGGGAGGGAGAGGGGGACTGAGAGGGAGGGAGACGGACAGAGGGAGGAGGCTGACACACGGAGGGAGGGAGAGGGGGACACAGAGGGTGGGAGAGGGGGACAGGGAGGGAGGGAGAGGGGGACTGAGAGGGAGGGAGACGGACAGAGGGAGGAGGCTGACACACGGAGGGAGGGAGAGGGGGACACAGAGGGAGGGAGAGGGGGACAGAGAGGGAGGGAGAGGGGGACTGAGAGGGAGGGAGACGGACAGAGGGAGGAGGCTGACACACGGAGGGAGGGAGAGGGGGACACAGAGGGTGGGAGAGGGGGACAGGGAGGGAGGGAGAGGGGGACTGAGAGGGAGGGAGACGGACAGAGGGAGGAGGCTGACACACGGAGGGAGGGAGAGGGGGACACAGAGGGTGGGAGAGGGGGACAGGGAGGGAGGGAGAGGGGGACTGAGAGGGAGGTAGACGGACAGAGGGAGGAGGCTGACACACGGAGGGAGGGAGAGGGGGACACAGAGGGTGGGAGAGGGGGACAGAGAGGGAGGGAGAGGGGGACTGAGAGGGAGGGAGACGGACAGAGGGAGGAGGCTGACACACGGAGGGAGGGAGAGGGGGACACAGAGGGAGGGAGAGGGGGACAGAGAAGGAGGGAGACACAGGGAGAGCAAATCAGTCCTTTGGTGTGTGGGAATGTCTGCTCGTCAGCAGGTGGACTGCGTGCATGTAGACAAGGGTGCCCAGTGCCAGAACCCCCCCTCTTCATCATGGCAAAACGCAGGGCCATGTTACAACCTGTACACGAGCACAAGGACAGCCACCTGCATCATATGAGTGTGTGGATCCACTCCATGTGCACATGTACAGTGCTACAAGGAAGGCGCAAACGCATAGCTCGGCACACATGCACACTCCACTGCTGACTGCAGTCACACTTGACGCAGCAAGTAAGACTGTGCCACACATAGTTAAAGGGGCCAAATTGGTGCCCAAGGGACACACACATGCACAAGTGCACTGTGAGTGGAATGCAAGACAGATCCTAATTCCAAGAGGAAATGTGCCAACTTTGTAACGGATGAAACATGGATGTTGCATGGATCAAAATTAACATTTTCTCTCTCACACACAGGTCAACGTCGTGCTGCACCCCCCAACACTGGGGGGGAACACTCACAGGACCCGGATCTGCAGGAGACCGATCCCACCGGCAGCGACCACTCTCACCACTCTGAGGACGACCCCGACCGACCTGGCCCCTCTGGTGTCCAACCACCTGCAGCACCTGCGTCAGGTACAACCGTGCCAACCACCACCCCCACTCCTGCCACATCCCAGGAGACACCCAGGATCCCTGCCCCAACACCACAATGCAGCCAGGCTCGCCAGGAGGGACACGGTGTCCCGGGCACCCAGGAGGAGGCAGGCGACAACGCCAATGCCACCCCTCAGGGGTCCCGGAGACCCCATGTGCCCACAAGTGCAGGCCAGACGCAAGTGGGCAGGGGTGGTGGGAGTGGAGAGCGGCGGAGGCGCGAGCCTGACCAGTTGGCTGGGGATCCGGTATTTTCCCATGTCCGTAACATCCTGGACTCATACCGGCAGGACACCACGGGCATGGCCCAGGTTGTGTCCGTCCTCGAGGGGATCAAGGTCCAGCAGGCCCAGCAACATGCGGAGCTAATAGCCTGTCTACAGCTACACCAACGGAGGATGGAGGACAGACAGGCTCAGCAAGTGACGGCGTCCCAGGGGATTCACGCTGAACTCCGTCGGATGGCCGACACCATGGCCGACCCTCCCTGTGCCAGAAGGCGGAGAACATCACCACCCACAGGGAGGGATCATGAGGAGGAGGAGGAAACATCCGACGGAGCATCCCAGACGTCGTCACGGCCTGCTGCTGAGGTTCCCCGCAGGAAGCCGGGTCGTCCACGGAAAGGACCGTGAGGGTGGCTGCTACATCACCATCTCCCAGGACACCTGGCCTGGCACCTGGCCCACTGGAGCAACAGCATCACAGCATCAAGAGACATTCTCTGCCACATGGCCCTGCTGGTCACTGGCTGACCAATGTTGACAAAGACTGTGGCATGGACTCTGAGGATTTCCAATGGCAAGGACACCAACTCCCCTACTGAACTTTGGATTCCCTAATCCCGGAAAGGCCCTCACTTGGCCCCCCCCCCCCCAATAATAAATCACACTATTAAGAGTAGATGCCTGCTGGTAGCATTATTACCTAACATGTGTCTTGTACAGTCTAAACATGCCTGAGTCATCTGTTCACTTCAACCATCCACACCCTGGGGCCTGAGTCTGGCACAGGACACATGGGTCACAGTTTTCTAGGCAAGACAGACATGGAGCACCATACACACCCGTGATGGTCAGAACCAGCTGAGGGGGTGGCCGAACAACCGTGCTGACAGACACATTGAGTACAGCAACAGTCATGCGCAGAGGTCAGGGATCCTGGCCCGTGTCCTGGGGGGCACCCAGGTACGTGTAGACAGGTGGCAGAACCATGTCCTGCAAGCTTGAGTCCGGTGGATGCAGAGAATGGGGTCATGGACAACGTTGGATGCATGGGGATGGCACATGTCACAATACCCACACAATAGTGACAGATTGGACAAACTGCACACCTATGTTTTAGATGAGGATTAATCAAAAAGTGCTGACAGTAGTCATGAGTTTAATCAAAGGTGCTGCCTTTTAGTAGCCGGTGCAACCCCTACACGGGCCCTAGAAAATGACGAAAAATGTTCAAACAAAAGTTTGAAAAAAGGCGCACTATCCACCTGCCCTGTAAGGTGCAACTAGGTAGATCTATACAAGTAAACTAGTGTATTTAGTACATCATTCTACTAAACAAAGGTAAAACGAAAAGCACCAATGGTGCCTATTTAGATTCAAGTTGTAAACAACATCTTAAGTGAAAGATAAAGTGAGCTGAACCATTGGTATGTTATGAAACAAATTTGACAATTGCAATTGGAAAAGAGACAATAATGGTGATAACTTAGAAACAAAACAGTAGTTTGTGAATCTTCATGAGTTTCTGAGATTCTTCTTTATTTTCTTAACGTATTCAAAAAGAACGTAGGGTGTCCCAATGCATTTCGGTGTGACACACACCTTCTTCAGGGGAATACTGTAACAATATATACATATAAGTATATAAATCAATTCAAAATGAAAACAATACAAGTATCAAAACCAACTTATATGTATGTTCAACTGTGACATTAGTTTGCATTTTATAACCCTTGGTATCCAGTACTAACCAGCCATAGTAAGGCATGCAACTGCCGTGAAACTCGTCATTTAAAAAAAGCGAGAACGGGATGTGAAAAGTAAGAGTAGAAAGAAAAGAAGAGAAAAGAAAAGAAAAGAAGGTTTGAATAAAGTTTATTGAAGATTGACAACCAAAAAAGTAGAGCCAAGAAATACCAAAATGACACCAGTGGGTTTAGGATCGTGATGCCTAGCATGAAACGGTTAACTATCTCAAAAAGTGCCCGTCAAAGTGAAAAGTGGATTCTGGTGCATTAGGTGACCAAGTGAACCGAAGAAACCACCGTAACCAAACCGTAATAACCTGCGGAGGACTCACCTCCCAGCGTTCAAGTGAAAAACGACACACAAGAAAGAGTCCAGCAAACGGCATGCGCAGGTACCTGGGGAAGAGAGACACACAAGAAGTCAGCCACAAGAAGCACAGCCACTTGCATGTGCATTTACTCGACACATGTATGAATGACAACATGCTAGGTCACAATTATGCCTGGGGAAATACTACCATCACTGCCACCATCACTCCAGTGACACACCCACACACACCTCTGACCCACGTGCCATACATGCAGGTGGAGACACACATCACAACGCATGCCACACGGGGACCAATGCGTGCACACTCAGACCCTGGTACTCACCACTAAGCAAAGAAGTCGCGTATGAGCCGAGTCCGGATGTCCTCTTGCGGCTCCACATCCTCCACATCACTAGCCCCATTGCCAAGCCCTTCGTCCTCCACGGGTGGATGGTCCTCGTCATCTTGATCCAGGATGAGGGGCACAGCTCTTTCAACTGCCATGTTGTGCAGCATGCAGCAGACCATGAAGATCTTGCAGACCTTCGCCGGGGCATATGGGAGTGCGCCGCCGGTCTTGTGGAGGCACCGGAATCGGCTCTTCAGCATGCCAAACGTCCTCTCTATCACTCGCCTTGTCCGGCCATGGGCGGTGTTGTAGCGGAGCTGGGCCGGCGTGATGGGGTTGCGGAGAGGTGTCAGCAGCCAAGGCATGTTGGGATAGCCAGCGTCCCCTAAATGGAAAGCACATGGATATCGTTAGAACTGGCGAAGCGGTAGTGCTGCTCGGCCAAACAGAATACAGGACAGACAGACTGTACCCACCAACAACACATGCACGTTCGTTGCGCAGCTGCATCATCATATCAGGCATCCCGCTACGCCTCATGATGTAGGCATCGTGTGCTGATCCTGGAAAACGAGCACAGACATGTGAAATCACCATGTTGGACAGACACACCACAAGGGCATTGATGGAGTGGTAGTGCTTCCGATTGCGGTACGCCACCTCCCGTGCGTGTGGTGGTACCAAACCTACATGTGTCCCATCTATGGACCCAATGACATGGGGCATCCCTCCCAGGGCATAGAAACCACGTTTGACCTCAGTCATCTGTTCAGGGGTTGGGAACTTGATGAAGTCATCCAGGTGAATCAACATGGCCTCCAAGAAATCATGCAGCACACCGCTGAACATGCTCTGGGACATGCCACCAACATGAGCCATGGTATATTGGAAGGTACCCGTGGCAAGGAAATGTAGGGCAGCCATTACCTTCAGCTGGGGTGTCAGTGCCGTAGGATACCTGTGCTGCGGTTGCAGGTGTGGTGCCAGTCTCGCCGTCAGCTCCAGAATCAACGGTTGGGTGAAGCGGTAGAGCCGGATCCTGTCATTCTCCTGCATGGTGGCCAAGTCTGGAATTCTTCGGGCAACAGGAGGCGCTCTGCAGTAATTTGGAAGTGACAAGGAAGAGTGAGTGCACTACGAGAACAACTCATGTCTACTGAGCACATGTAAATCTGCCAATACACACATGCCACATAGGGAGTCAGGCATGTGCTACATGCCCAGGACACGTATGGATGCAAGGTGACACTCCTTCCAAGACCCAGCTACACACGGTGATTGAGAACCTCCCCATGCCACGCCATGGGAATAGCTGTGTCCCAGTGCAAGTGCACTGCCCGACGCAAGACAGGAGTGACATACACCCACACATCAGCAGAAGTGTGATGCTGATTGCAGAGACTGGCAGCGGAACACTTGAGCCACAGGTCACATGACATTACACTAGTCCAGCCCACACACCTTGCCATGAAGGTGCACATGTCATGACTCCCCACACATTCCTTGTGAGTTTGCTGACATGGCCTTGTCACGCTACTCCGTGTCCCTTGCATACATGTGCACCTCACATCCGGTAACACATGTGGCATGGTGTTGGGAACAGTGTGCAATGACAATCTACACACAGCCACATGTCGGTTGCTGCAACGGCTGCAGCTTTTGAGGGTGCAACAACATCAACCCGATGTAAATCCCGGACACATATATGGCATAGTCACATTGTGCACTGTGGGTAGTGATGAGTCATGTGTCATGACCCCTGTACCGGGCATCATGGGACACTTCCGTGTGTTGGTGTCCGTGCCATGCCAGTGACGCTCACCCCAAGTGCGCAGTCCCACATGCACACATGTCAAAGGAGTCAAGGGCATGCCTGGCACACATTGCACCCTCACACAGTACACATGTACACATCTCATCATACATCTGGTGCCTTCTCCACTCAGGAGGCATGTTCCACATCACAGCCTGTGACACCTGTGCCCAACACATGTGGTAATGCACAGACGATGCCTTGGTGTCCATTCCTGGACAAGTATGTCCATCCATGGACAAGTATGTCCGCCCTATTCCGACATGTGTGTCGCCTATCACCACAGTGATGTGTAAAATCCGCCGTACTGCTGCTGAGAGGGCCTGTGCATGTTCCCAAATCACTGTGGGAGGGCTGCCGTATGTGTACCCATCGTGATGGCGAGCGTAGATGCGAGTGTACGGTTCGTACCACTACGGGTACGCATACGCGTGCAGACCCATAGTGATAGTGAGCGTAGATGCGAGTGTACGGTCCGTACCACTACGGGTACGCATACGCGTGCAGACCCATAGTGATAGTGAGCGTAGATGCGAGTGTACGGTCCGTACCACTATGGGTCTGCACGCGTATGCGTACCCGTAGTGGTACGGACCGTACACTCGCATCTACGCTCACTATCACTATGGGTCTGCACGCGTATGCGTACCCGTAGTGGTACGGACCGTACACTCGCATCTACGCTCACTATCACTATGGGTCTGCACGCGTATGCGTACCCGTAGTGATAGTGAGCGTAGATGCGAGTGTTCGGTCCGTACCACTACGAGTACGCATACGCGTGCAGACCAAAAGTGATGGAGAGCGTAGGCATGCATGTATGGGCCGTTGCCATGCATTTGGGGTGCCCTAGGGCCCCCACACGCACCGTACCTGTGTGTTATGCTCCAAATTACATGGGGGACAAGTATTAAGGCCTACATGCATGCTGGTTGTCATGGAGACCAAGTTCAAAATTGGAAATTGTTCTGGAAGGTGCACAGCAGAAGTCAGTTGGGATTTGTCTACTTTGTTGCAATGTGTTTGTGGGGCTGACATCATGCAGGAGAATGAAACCGATAGAGAACCCACAGACTGCTAGGTTTGAAGGGATTGGTGGAAACATAGGATGCAAATGTGAGTGACCAATCTCTCTGTACTCCTGTGCATGAGACTGGGCAGAAGGGCACATATAAGGCAGCCAGGTCCCATGAGGGAGCACTTGCCTGCACATCTTTGCATTCGTCGACCCAGCTGCTGCTACTGATTCCCTGGAACCATGTCAAGGGCTGTGGAGAGGACACAGCCATTCACCCTGGAGGAGAACATGGCTCTGCTGGATGTGATCCTCCCACAGTACTCCATGCTGTATGGGCGACCAGGTTATCAGGTGAGTGCATAGGCCACTGCCACAGACTGTCCCTATGTGGTGACTGTGACTTCTGCCATTGCGTCCAGGTGTAACACACATGCCATGTACTGTCGGGGGGGTCACAGGGGGGGGGGTGCCTGATGTCTCCCAGCAGTGCCCTGAGACAGGAGGGGTGGGGGCCTATCACTCACAGCAGTGCCCTGAGACAGGAGGGGTGTGTGCAGAGTCCTCCCAGCAGTGCCCTGAGACAGGAGGGGTGGGTGCAGAGTCCTCCCAGCAGTGCCCTGAGACAGGAGGGGTGTGTGCAGAGTCCTCACAGCAGTGCCCTGAGACAGGAGGGGTGGGTGTGGAGTCCTCACAGCAGTGCCCTGAGACAGGAGGGGTGTGTGCAGAGTCCTCCCAGCAGTGCCCTGAGACAGGAGGGGTGGGTGCAGAGTCCTCCCAGCAGTGCCCTGAGACAGGAGGGGTGGGTGTGGAGTCCTCACAGCAGTGCCCTGAGCCAGGAGGGGTGGGTGTGATGCACAGTGTGAGCCTAGATCATTGATTGTGACATTGCCATCATTCCACCTGTGTACCCACTGTGGCACGTACTGCTTTTTCCCTCACCAGGGGATGATGTCCCTATGACAAAGCTGCAATGCGTTGGCTGCATGACATGCCTTGTTGTTACCAGCTAATTTGTACCCATATGTCTCTCTGTGACATGTGGCTGGTGTATTGATGTGGTGTCACTTTTTCCTCCTCACAGGTAGGCGCCACTGCCAAGGAGCAGATCTGGCTGACCGCCGTCAGTGCCGTGAGGGGTGTGGATGGTCGGAGGCGGCGCCTGGCCCAGGTGAGGAAACGCTGGCAGGATATCCGGTGCTGGACGCGGAGGATTGCACGGCTCCTGCTGGGGGACTCACCTGAGAGCCACAAGAACCGCGGCCGCCGCCGTCTGAGCCACCTCCACAGGCGTGTGCTGCCGGTGGTCTTTCCAGACCTGGAGAGGCGCTTACAGGCGATGCAGCAGCCGGAAGGGGGTAGGTACATGTGTGTTTGTTGTGTGTCACCGGCATTTGTAAGGGCACAGTAGCATGAATCCACTGGCAGGGTTTAAAGGTGCTGTGCAGATCCTGTTTGGCCCAGTATAGCGCTGTGCCCCTGCCACCCTTCCCCTCCTTGCAATGTGTTCCCTGGTCTGTGTGTAGTCACTCCTTCCCAGGGTAATGTCGGCTGGCGCTTTGTCCACGGGAACAATGTCTGTAGCATCATGTGTGGGGGTGGTGTGTAACAGGTTGTGGGACCTTGCCTGTGCACTGTCAAGTTCACTGCATGTGGGTTCCATGTCAGTTGGCACTGATGCTGACTCCAGACATGGGAGTTGGTCTCTCATGTGTCATGCCTTACAGCGCGCATGTCCTATGTAGTGGCCTGTGACATGATGTGCATGACTGTGCGATACACATAGTGCAGGGATGGTGACGTGTGTTGCTGTCATTACCATTCAGTAGCATGTAGTTTCGTGCCCACTACTGTCCCCTGGGGCACCTTTTCCTCAGTGGTGTATGTGTCATCATGAACGTGGCCACTGTCAGTGTCTACAGCGTAAGTTGTGCTCTGTGCCATTGTCCCCTGTCACCATGTATATAGACGTGCTAATTTGTACAGGTGTCCACTGTGCAGCCTGACCTGATTGTCCTTCTTCATACTCACAGTTGCCAGTACCTGTGTGTCTTGTTATACTCATCTGAGGATGGGCACTGGTACCTCATTATTTGTACAGGCGCACCTTGGCTGTTTGGCGTCAAATCTTGCTTTTTGCCTGCCCCTGTGTGTATCACCCAGACCATGAGATGTTGGTGCCACCTGTGTCTCCACAATTTGCCTCGTGTAGGGTCTTGTTGGGGCGGGCAATGCCTATGTGTTAAATCCTGATTACCACTTGCTGGGTCTGGGCAGTGTGTGATGTGCCTGGACACACACGCAATGTGCAGTGACCGAGTCATGTTGTGCATGTTTTCAGCATTACCTATGCAGCATGTGTCTCAAGTTCATGGATATGGTCCCTGGTCATCGGTATTTTCGCAAACGCTGTGTGGTGCAGATGCAGTGCTGGATTGTCCCCAGGACCTGGGTGCTATGTCAGACTCCTTTTCCTGTGTTTCGCTATTGTCTCATGCTCTCCATGGTATTTCAGTGGCATGGTGGCTCAACCAACTGTGTGTTGCATGCCCTACATCGGTACCCTGTTCAGTAGATGTTAGGGATCTTCCTTTTCAGGCCATGCAATGTTACCTATGTAGATTGGACTCATGTGACAGATGTGTACAGGTGTCTGAATAATTTCTGTCTCTCCACCCTGCCCACAGCATCGTCGGGGGACACAGAGGGAGACATGGACACAGACCAGGCGGAGGGACCGAGCACCAGTGCCAGCCGTGACATCGGGGCTGGCACATCGAGTGGGACAGAGGCGGAGGAGAGTGTGGCCGAGGACCTGTCGACTGGCACATCAGACTACGAAGCTGACAGGTCCGTGGACGATGTCTCCGAGTGGGCGGAGGCTGCACCAGCAGCTGACAGCGGAACAACACCTCGCACCGCCCCCTCAGTTTCCACCAGCCGCCTCCCACTTGCTCGTGTCCCTTCCCAGCGTGCCCGGTCACAGCATGTCTCCTTCCTGCCAGGCACCGCGCCCCCTGCCCCTGTCTCCACTGCTGCCGCCAATGCAGAGTCTGTGGACATCCAGCGGCAACTGCAGGTTGGTCAGGCTGCGATCCTTAATGTCCTCCATGCCCACGGCAAAACCCTCACCAACATCGAGGCTTTCTTGGAGGGCATTCATTCATCGCAGGCTGACCAACGCAACTTGCTGAGGTCCATCGACTCCACACTGACTGCAGCAGTGGGTCTCCTGCAGCGCGACCTCCCCCCACCTACCCCTGCCCCATCCACACTTCCCACTCCCATGCCTGTCACACGTACACCCAGACGTCGGCATGCACCCACATCAACGGACACGGGCACCACACCAGCAGGGAAGGTCCACCGCACTCCTCCTGACACGCACACACAGGGTGAGGTAGGCACACCCACTGGGTCGGGGGGCAAACGTGTGACACGCAGCCATAGTGGGAGTCCGCATTCCACCCAGTCCACTCCCTCCAAATCCCCTCCCCTCAGCTCTCCTGGCCACATCTCCCCCAAGGACTCCTTCATGGCCGCTCTGTCCCTGAGCCCCACAGTTACACCACCACGCAAGCGGTCACGGAGGTCCCCGGTCAGGGTGGTTGAGTCTCCCCCCCTGTCTCCACCCTCCCCCGGTGGCGCTGCGACCCATCCCTCTGACCCCCCCCCCTCCTTGGGGCCTGAGGTCCCTTCGGGTGCAGGGGACTCCCTGGATGACCTTGCAAAGGTGTGTAGTGCCATCCTGGCCTCCGCCTTTGGCACTGACCCACCCCCTGTGGTGGACTCCTCCATCCCTGCACCCACAACGCCGCCCCTTTGCCCTGATGTCCCTGCGGTGCCTGTTGCTCCCCCCCCGATGCCCTCACCAGTGTGGAAGACGATGCCATTTGACTGTGCAGGCAAGGTAGGGGACACGCATCCCACTGTGTCCCCCATCCAGCTGAGAATCATTGACTGCCCTATGGGCTTTGTGAAGATTGAACTGCCTGCGATCCACGGACATTGTGCTCCTGCAGAATAAAGCTTAATTTTGTTTTCATTATCACACTACTGCTATGCTGGTATTGGTGTTGGTGGGGCTGCTACATGGTTTTGGGTGGTGTGTAAGGGTTTGGGTGTGTGGGATATGTAGTAGTGTACTGCTCATTGGTGGGACCCTGTGATCTGTGTGCCATCACAAGGTGTTGGCTAACTTTCTTTGTTCATGTAGGCAGTTACTGCATGGTGCACTTGTCCAAGGGTGTATTCCTTCCTCTGTGTACCCAGCTTTCTTCCCTGCAGGGTGTTCCCAATGTTTAGCGCAGAGCTGTGTCTACATGAGCTGTGTGTGTGACGGAGCCCTTCTACTTTGGCCATGCATGCAGAGCCATGTCTCCACCTGCGACAATCGTGGCATCCTTGGTGATCACTGTACTTGTGTGTGGAGTCTGTTGACATGAGTTCATGGGGACATGTTCCCTTGTAGCCAGTATGCATGTGGATAATTCTGGCCTCACACACATGTGTTACACCCCTCCAGTCTCAGGGCACTGCTGGGAGGACTCTGCACCCACCCCTCCTGTCTCAGGGCACTGCTGGGAGGACTCCACACCCACCCCTCCTGTCTCTGGGCACTGCTGGGAGTGATGGGCACCCACCCCTCCTGTCTCAGGGCACTGCTGGGAGGACTCTGCACCCACCCCTCCTGTCTCAGGGCACTGCTGGGAGGACTCTGCACACACCCCTCCTGTCTCTGGGCACTGCTGGGAGTGATGGGCACCCACCCCTCCTGTCTCAGGGCACTGCTGGGAGGACTCTGCACCCACCCCTCCTGTCTCAGGGCACTGCTGGGAGGACTCCACACCCACCCCTCCTGTGTCTGGGCACTGCTGGGAGGACTCTGCACCCACCCCTCCTGTCTCAGGGCACTGCTGGGAGGACTCCACACCCACCCCTCCTGTGTCTGGGCACTGCTGGGAGGACTCTGCACCCACCCCTCCTGTCTCAGGGCACTGCTGGGAGGACTCTGCACACACCCCTCCTGTCTCTGGGCACTGCTGGGAGTGATGGGCACCCACCCCTCCTGTCTCAGGGCACTGCTGGGAGGACTCTGCACCCACCCCTCCTGTCTCAGGGCACTGCTGGGAGGACTCCACACCCACCCCTCCTGTGTCTGGGCACTGCTGGGAGGACTCTGCACCCACCCCTCCTGTCTCAGGGCACTGCTGGGAGGACTCCACACCCACCCCTCCTGTGTCTGGGCACTGCTGGGAGGACTCTGCACCCACCCCTCCTGTCTCAGGGCACTGCTGGGAGGACTCTGCACACACCCCTCCTGTCTCTGGGCACTGCTGGGAGTGATGGGCACCCACCCCTCCTGTCTCAGGGCACTGCTGGGAGGACTCTGCACCCACCCCTCCTGTCTCAGGGCACTGCTGGGAGGACTCTGCACACACACCTCCGATTTCTGGATATGTGCGCTTGGCACATACACGGTGGGGTTACGCACACTGCATTAGAGGTGAGGGTACGAGTCTACTGACACTGGTGTGGTGGGGGTACGCTCCGTACGTCCGCGGGTGTGGGTACGGGTCGTACTTACACTGTTGGGCAGGGGGGTACGCTCCTTGCATTCGTGGGTGGGGGTTCGAGTCGTACTTACACTGTTGGCATGGGGGGTACGCTCCATGCATACGCGGGTAGGGGTACGGGTCGTACTTACACTGTTGGGCAGGGGGGTACGCTCCTTGCATTCGCGGGTGGGGGTACGGGTCGTACTTACACTGTTGGGCTGGGGGTACGCTCCGTACGTCCGCGGGTGGGGGTACGGGTCGTACTTACACTGTTGGGCTGGGGGTACGCTCCGTACGTCCGCGGGTGGGGGTACGGGTCGTACTTACACTGTTGGGCTGGGGGTACGCTCCGTACGTCCGCGGGTGGGGGTACGGGTCGTACTTACACTGTTGGGCTGTGGGTACGCTCCGTACGTCCGCGGGTGGGGGTACGGGTCGTACTTACACTGTTGGGCTGGGGGTACGCTCCGTACGTCCGCGGGTGGGGGTACGGGTCGTACTTACTCTGTTGGGCTGGGGGTACGCTCCGTACGTCCGCGGGTGGGGGTACGGGTCGTACTTACACTGTTGGGCTGGGGGTACGCTCCGTACGTCCGCGGGTGGGGGTACGGGTCGTACTTACACTGTTGGGCAGGGGGGTACGCTCCTTGCATTCGCGGGTGGGGGTACGGGTCGTACTTACACTGTTGGGCTGGGGGTACGCTCCGTACGTCCGCGGGTGGGGGTACGGGTCGTACTTACACTGTTGGGCTGGGGGTACGCTCCGTGCGTCCGCGGGTGGGGGTACGGGTCGTACTTACACTGTTGGGCTGGGGGTACGCTCCGTACGTCCGCGGGTGGGGGTACGGGTCGTACTTACACTGTTGGGCAGGGGGGTACGCTCCTTGCATTCGCGGGTGGGGGTACGGGTCGTACTTACACTGTTGGGCAGGGGGGTACGCTCCTTGCATTCGTGGGTGGGGGTACGGGTCGTACTTACACTGTTGGGCAGGGGGGTACGCTCCTTGCATACGGGGTGGGGGTAGGGTCCGTACATATCCGTCCCCACGCTATGTGATGTTTGTGCGGCCCGTACCCAGGCCTTTGCCACGTGGGTGCGATCCGTCCCGCCATTGTTGGGGTGACGTGTGTGGGCGTGGTCCGACTCGTACCCACGCTCTTCAGGCGTGGGTACGGGACGTACCTGTCTGGTTGTGTTGCCGGTTCGCGTGGTGACGGACTTCCGTTGTGGCGGTCGCTGGATTATCAGGACACGCCCCCACCCCCTCGTGGTGACCAGGGCATGGGAGTCAGGTATGTCCAGGCCATGTGTAGTGTGTCACTCATGTGGTTGTTATGTGGCCTGCCCTGGTCGTGCCACCCCCACCCCACCCCACTTTCCCCCCTCCCTTAGTTATTCTGACCTTCTGCGGCGTCTGCGTCGTAACCTGTAGAGGAGGTGTACTGCTATGAGGGCAGGGATGACTCGTAGGTTCGGGTCCATGTCTGTCCGTCGCGTACTGGTACTCCTTGCTCGCGTCGTCCTGTCGCGTACGGGTCCTCCTTGATCGCGTCGTCCTGTCGCGTACGGGTCCTCCTTGGTGGCGTCGTCCTGTGTGTCCGTCACGTACTGGTCCTCCTTGTTCGCGTCGTCGTCTGTCCGTCGCGTACTGGTGGTCCTTGTTCGCGTCGTCCTGATTTCCCGGCAGTTTTTGGCTGCCGCAAAATATTCACCGTGCGGGGTGACGTCGGTGCGAATCGTGATTCCTGGGTCGTGAATGGCTGGCTGCGTGCGTCCCGACGTCAGGTCGGCGCTTTCCCGGATCGCATTGGTAGGTGTTTTTTGTTCGGTCGGTCTTTTTTACGATTCGTACGGTAATGGTGTACCCGTGCGAATCGTAATTCCATGTTTGTATATTTTGACGACCGGGTACGCGTCGGACGGAGAATATGCTCCGTCCGACGGTTCGTACCCGGTTTTTACCGGATTGTGATCGGCACCTTAGTGTAGTATTTTTCTTTGCTCTTGTATTTCCGTCGACAGTATTTTCCACACCGATGACTTTGGAAACGTAAAACTTGCTCCTTTAACTTGTTCTCTTCTGTGCTTTTTGGTATACCACATGTTGCATATTCTTCAATGTAAGATAACACTGCTTCATCAGTATCTGTTCCAAACTTTGGGGCATCCTTGATCCACAACAGCATATGAATATGAGGAGCACCTCTTGCCTGGTACTCTTTTCTCCAAAAGAAATCCACTACTTCTCCAAGGGGTGGATTTTTTTTATTGCAGATGAAGGACATCATAGCCTCAAATCTATGATTGAAATATCTGCAAACATTAACCGGATCCAATGAGCACAGTTCTCCTGCTGTCTTGTATTCGATGTTTTTAATGTTTGAATTGGCCTCTCGTAGAAAATCCAGTAAATCATCCCAAGCGTACTCGGCACAGCTTAGGGTAAGGAACCATGTTGGTGTTCCTAAATTGCGTAACATGCATTTTAGTTCACCATGGCGTCGGTACCAATATTCATTTGTCCCACGCTGACAAGCCATCAGATTGATCAGTTGTGTTTCCAAATGATCATCTCGGTGCTGCACTTTCTCCATAAAATCCTTAGCAGACACATTTTGTAAATGTACTCCACTTTTTAAAATGTGATTTACTGCATAAGACAGTGCAGACAAGTCGCTTTCAAATAAAAGATGGAACAAATAAGGAATACTTTGTCGAAATCTGGGATCTTCAGCATATAGTCTTGTAGTCCGATACTCTGAAGCTGGAATCTGTTCTGGACGTTCATCGTATCGTCCTCCTTTTCCCGTAGGAAACAGCTGGGGAAAACATCGAGCTTCCAAGCTCTCCTCCCATACACTCACGGGAGTTCCTTTTGCTTTCTTCATCTGAAAGAGATCAATATTGTCTCCCATAACTTCTTTCGAATGAAGAGGATGTATGCTAAAATGTTCATAAATTTCTTCTTCCTTTGTCTTGTCCACTTTTTCAATTTGTCCAGTTGGTGTTTCTGTGTCTTCTTGAAAATCTTCGTCTTCTTCTTCTTCTTCTATATAAATTGATTCATACCATTTGTTATTTTTTTTCAAATACAAATTTGCTCTTTGTACTTTCCGCACATCTACCAGCTCCTGCCAAATCTTCTTATTCTTTGTAGGTACACCATTAACCAGAATAATTAATGGTTCAGTTTCCAAAGTATCCGCATCAATAGTTTCCATATTTTTTTTCAAATCCAAGGGCAAATACACCACTCTACCTTTTAAACCTCTCAGTAAATCTGAAGGAGGTAATTTACCAGTTTTGGGCTCCATACGTACTATGGTCTGGAACGGATGAACACATTGAATGAGTATAGACTCATATGTATTTAATTCAGAAAGTTCAGCAGGAATAGCATCCAATTCTAAATTATTATGTACAGCTCTGGTCGGCATTCTATTTTCCTCTAACTTGTTGTAACAGTATTTACAAATACGCTGATCTTCACCCAATTCAAAACAATTTTCAAGAAATATATATGTGGCAAAATCCATCCACTTATAATTATCTTCATTTTCACTCTTTCTGTAGAGATCAACATTCCTAGTTTGTTTTCTATAATGAGTTCTGCGGCAACAAATACAAGTAACATTTGGTCTTTCATTAGAGACTATTGCAAATTTTGTTATGTGATCATTAAATGTCTTACTTACAGAAGGTTCTACATTCTCTTCCACTTCTTCCTCATTTACTGTGTCCTTCTCTGCACTGTTTTGTTCAGGACCAAAGTAACAAAACTGAATTTCATCAACAACCTTCTCTACATCTGATACCGTTCCTCGGAACAGAGCCCTATTCAATTCATTTAACTTTATTGCTGGACTTTTGGCAAAATACAACCGTCTCACAAACTTTCTCATTTCAGTATGATGAACAGCCAGCATCCTAAAATGATGGAAAACACTATTGCACACTTTTCTAGATAGACAAGCCAGAGAATGACCCTGCAAACCAGTATTCTCTCTCACTCTGCATGGATCCAGACTTTGAAGCACCTTAATCTTCTGTTTTACACTTTTTTTACTATATTCTCTTAGAAACTCTCGAAATCTGTCAATAGATTCCTGACGCACAGTGCAAATACTACTACAATTCCAAGTGTACACTGGGGCTTTAGGACGTCTCCCCATTGCCTCATCTGCCATCACTTGTACCTCATCTCTTGGAACCATTATCTCCTTCTCCATTATGCAACCATTTTTTACTTCGTATGAACGACCTCTGGTGTCAACTGCATGCAGCAAACTATTACTTTGAAAATAGCTTTCTTCATTAAAAAAAGGTTCACTACTTGAACTATGCATCCACTTTCCTAAAAACACTTTACAAAAGTTTGTTCTGTTCACTACTCTTTTGCTTTTGCTTTGTGATTTCAGTACATTAACCATTTTATCTAATGTACGCATCCTATTCAAAATTAATATGAATAGTTTCCTTTTTAATTCTAATGCTTTTGCTGCAATGGCTTCAATTTCTTTTTTTCTCTTGTAATATTTTGCCTTTTGCTTATATTTCTTCACATCCTTTATCAAATTGGACATAACTCTTCTCTGAAACATTTTTCTACGTATCTCTTTAAACGCTGTTTTTCTGTTTATGTAAAACTTTTCAGTTGCAGAAGGTATATTTGCATTAACTAAATTCTCAATTTTTTGCTGTTCTCTTCGTTTTGTTACATTCTTCCCAGGACAGACATTTTGTACATTTTTCTTTGTTTTGAATATTTTTTTAAGAAATTGTTTTTTCTGCTTACCAGAAGATTTTTTCTTTTTCCCAACATGAGCATCTTCTACTAACTTTGGTCCTCCAGTTGTCTTCAAATATAGTTTTTTTTTAGCGTTTTTTGAACTCGAGATTTTGTAGGCATCTTAAATTTTGTTCACTGTTCTTCAGCAATACCTGAAAAAAACTAAAAAAAAATCCTTTATTGTATTTAAATATATTACTACATTTCTTTTCACAATAGTCACAAAACAAAATTTCTTTGCCAATTTGAATGCACACAAACTGCTCTTTTTTTTGGGCAAGTGAAAATCTCTTTTACAAACTGTCACATTATGAAACCACTTTTCAGATTTTTTAAAAAGCCCATGTCCAGAGTGCTACACTCCAGCAAGGGCAACCAGCCTTAGTGAAGCTCAATGTATTTGCATTACAGACTGAAACCTGAAAACCCCACTCGCTTCTAAATACTGTGCATGACTATACACGGCAAGCACATGGGTGTGTGCTAAGACTCTGCTTCTTCCCCCAAAAATTCACTCCCCCTTTCCATCTAATGCAACTGTGAAATCACCAGAGCAAGACGCAATAAATCTCTGCCTATAATTCCTCTATGCACACAGAGTCATGTTTTCACATTAGTCCCAAAACGAAATTTCTTTGCCATTTTTAAAGCACACTTACTGCTCTTTTTTTTTCGGGGCAAGTGAAAATCACTTTTACAGACTGACACATTATGAAACCTTTTTTTTTAATTTATTTAATTGCACTTGTCCAAGCTGTTTTTTTCAGACCACCACCATGTGTATTCGCGGTGACTGCCTACACTCCAGCAAGGGCAACCAGCCTTAGTGATGCTGAATGTATTTGCATTACAGACTTAAACCTGAAAACCCCACTCGCTTGTAAATACTGTGCATGACTATACATGGCAAGCACATGGGTGTGTGCTAAGACTCTGCTTCTTCCCCCAAAAATTCACTCCCCCTTTCCATCTAATGCAACTGTGAAATCACCAGAGCAAGACGCAATAAATCTCTGCCTATAATTCCTCTATGCACACAGAGTCATGTTTTCACATTAGTCCCAAAACGAAATTTCTTTGCCATTTTTAAAGCACACTTACTGCTCTTTTTTTTTCGGGCCAAGTGAAAATCACTTTTTACAATTGGAAATCACTTTTACAGACTGACACATTATGAAACCACTTTTTTTGATTTATTTAAATGCACATGTCCAAGCTGTTTTTTCAGACCACCACCATGTGTATTCTCTGTGACTGCCTACACTCCAGCAAGGGCAACCAGCCTTAGTGATGCTGAATGTATTTGCATTACAGACTTAAACCTGAAAACCCCACTCGCTTCTAAATACTGTGCATGACTATACATGGCAAGCACATGGGTGTGTGCTAAGACTCTGCTTCTTCCCCCAAAAATTCGCTCCCCCTTTCCATCTAATGCAACTGTGAAATCACCAGAGCAAGACGCAATAAATCTCTGCCTATAATTCCTCTATGCACACAGAGTCATGTTTTCACATTAGTCCCAAAACGAAATTTCTTTGCCATTTTTAAAGCACACTTACTGCTCTTTTTTTTTTCGGGGCAAGTGAAAATCACTTTTACAGACTGACACATTATGAAACCTTTTTTTTTAATTTATTTAATTGCACATGTCCAAGCTGTTTTTTCAGACCACCACCATGTGTATTCTCTGTGACTGCCTACACTCCAGCAAGGGCAACCAGCCTTAGTGATGCTGAATGTATTTGCATTACAGACTTAAACCTGAAAACCCCACTCGCTTCTAAATACTGTGCATGACTATACATGGCAAGCACATGGGTGTGTGCTAAGACTCTGCTTCTTCCCCCAAAAATTCGCCCCCCTTTCCATCTAATGCAACTGTGAAATCACCAGAGCAAGACGCAATAAATCTCTGCCTATAATTCCTCTATGCACACAGAGTCATGTTTTCACATTAGTCCCAAAACGAAATTTCTTTGCCATTTTGAAAGCACACTTACTGCTCTTTTTTTTTCGGGCCAAGTGAAAATCACTTTTTACAATTGGAAATCACTTTTACAGACTGACACATTATGAAACCACTTTTTTTGATTTATTTAAATGCACATGTCCAAGCTGTTTTTTCAGACCACCACCATGTGTATTCTCTGTGACTGCCTACACTCCAGCAAGGGCAACCAGCCTTAGTGATGCTGAATGTATTTGCATTACAGACTTAAACCTGAAAACCCCACTCGCTTCTAAATACTGTGCATGACTATACATGGCAAGCACATGAGTGTGTGCTAAGACTCTGCTTCTTCCCCCAAAAATTCGCTCCCCCTTTCCATCTAATGCAACTGTGAAATCACCAGAGCAAGACGCAATAAATCTCTGCCTATAATTCCTCTATGCACACAGAGTCATGTTTTCACATTAGTCCCAAAACAAAATTTCTTTGCCATTTTTAAAGCACACTTACTGCTCTTTTTTTTTTCGGGGCAAGTGAAAATCACTTTTACAGACTGACACATTATGAAACCTTTTTTTTTAATTTATTTAATTGCACTTGTCCAAGCTGTTTTTTTCAGACCACCACCATGTGTATTCGCGGTGACTGCCTACACTCCAGCAAGGGCAACCAGCCTTAGTGATGCTGAATGTATTTGCATTACAGACTTAAACCTGAAAACCCCACTCGCTTCTAAATACTGTGCATGACTATACATGGCAAGCACATGGGTGTGTGCTAAGACTCTGCTTCTTCCCCCAAAAATTCGCTCCCCCTTTCCATCTAATGCAACTGTGAAATCACCAGAGCAAGACGCAATAAATCTCTGCCTATAATTCCTCTATGCACACAGAGTCATTTTTTCACATTAGTCCCAAAACGAAATTTCTTTGCCATTTTGAAAGCACACTTACTGCTCTTTTTTTTTCGGGCCAAGTGAAAATCACTTTTTACAATTGGAAATCACTTTTACAGACTGACACATTATAAAACCACTTTTTTTGATTTATTTAAATGCACATGTCCAAGCTGTTTTTTCAGACCACCACCATGTGTATTCTCTGTGACTGCCTACACTCCAGCAAGGGCAACCAGCCTTAGTGATGCTGAATGTATTTGCATTACAGACTTAAACCTGAAAACCCCACTCGCTTCTAAATACTGTGCATGACTATACATGGCAAGCACATGGGTGTGTGCTAAGACTCTGCTTCTTCCCCCAAAAATTCGCTCCCCCTTTCCATCTAATGCAACTGTGAAATCACCAGAGCAAGACGCAATAAATCTCTGCCTATAATTCTTCTATGCACACAGAGTCATGTTTTCACATTAGTCCCAAAACGACATTTCTTTGCCAATTTGAAAGCACACTTACTGCTCTTTTTTTTTTCGGGGCAAGTGTAAATCACTTTTACAGACTGACACATTATGAAACCACCATGTGTAACTACAACAAAAACAATTCCCATTTCTATTATTCATTTCTTAAGTTACCACATACATCCCCTCTCAAACTGTAAACTCACCTTTAAAATTAGTTAGTTGTGAAAGAAATGTGACACTCAAACAGCAGATTATCAGAGCCAGGATCTCTGTTGTGTTCACCTCTCTCCTCTCAGCAGAACCAGATAATGGCAAACTTTCCCTCTATTTTTCCACACATATACATGTAAGTTTCAAATCTCAGTGCTTCCCCCTTTTTTTCAAATGTAATCACACATTTCTATTGGTTGAAAACCAACCCTTTTCCAAAAGTACCCTTCCCCCAACTTGACTTCTGCCTAGTACCCTTCCCCCAACTTGACTTCTGCCTGCTACCATAGCAACAGCTCATGGAACACTGCTGTGTAGAGTTAGGTCAGAAGTTCGACACACAATGTTTCAATTCCACAGAGCAAGAGTGCTTGACTTTTCAAACCTTACAGCAAATCCATAGTACTGTTCTTTGGTTACACATTTTTTTGTACCAATACAAAACATGCTTCTATTAATTTACACATACAGCCTAGTTTTTATTCTAGAATGGTATGAAACAGCCAATCAGTTCTTTTTGTTTTGAAAAAAATATGTATGCCTCCATTTCCAAACTGTCTTTCTTTTCATATTGCCATTCTACTGAAAGACACCTCCTGAGTGCATCCAGTTCTCCTTTGAAGATGTTCACAGTGTGGATTGTAGGGCACAGCTATGTCTTCTGGAGTGAAAAGTTTGCAGAGAAAACAGGTATGGTGAGAGACCTTGCTTTGCCAAATGTAGACATTAAATGGATTGGTCAGAGAGGGTTAAAGTGGCACCAATTGATGCCATTGGTGAAATCCTTCATTCAAATCCAACACCCTGACCTCATAATAGTGCACTGTGGTGGCAATGACCTAGGCACTTTGACTGGGGTAGGTCTGGAAATGCTTATGAAGGACACCTTTGCACAACTGTTTACACTTTTCCCTAAAACTGCCTTTGTGTTTTCCAACATATGCCAAAGGCAAAAATGGAACTGGTCCAATCATTTCTGTCCGCAGATTGACAAAGCAAGAAAGCACGTCAACAAATCTGTTTCTGCTTTCCTCCGTGACTATGGTATGGGTGCCATTTACCACAACAACTTGCGTTATGACATGCAAGACATTTATAGAGGAGATGGTGTGCACTTCAATGATGAAGGGAACAGAGTCTTCCTCTTGAACCTTAGACTCTGCATCGGTACTTACTTGTAGGTACCACTAAAAAAATGACTTCATAAACACAACAGCTCTTTTTAGAGCTCCCTAATTTCTAAACTCTTAAATCTGCTTTTCATTTTTTTATTTTTATTTTTTTTACCGTACGCTTACCGTAAGCTTACGGTACGCGTACCCCGTGATTTTTTTTAAAATCAATAAATGTTTTTTTTGTACTTTTCTGTCCTTCTTTGACCCCCTTACAAATGTTAGGGGGTCTGTAACTCTCCTCATTGCCCCCTTTCCTTGTTTTCTCTGTTTTTTTTCTGAGTGAAACACACAAAATGGCGGCCGCCGCTTCCTGGTTTCGGCCGATTCGAATGTTTACTAAGATCTATGGGCCAATCAGAATCTCCTTCGCGCACGCCATGTTTCTTCCGTACGCTTACCGTAAGCTTACCGTACGCGTACCCCGTGATTTTTTTTAAAAATCAATAAATGTTTGTTTTGTACTTTACAGTCCTTCTTTGACCCCCTCACAAATGTAAGGGGGTCTGTAACTCTCCTCATTGCCCCCTTTTCTTGTTTTCACTCTTTTTTTTTCAGAGTGAAACACAGAAAATGGCGGCCGCCGCTTCCTGGTTTCGGCCGATTCGAATGTTTACTAAGATCTAAGAGCCAATCAGAATCGCGCTCGCGCACGCCACCGTACGCTTACCGTAAGCGTACGGTAAGCGTACCGTAAGCGGGCTCAGATATATATATTGATTTAAAGGCTATTTTCTCAGAATCTACTGAACAGATTTACACCAAACCTACAAAAGGCACTTCCTTGACCTAGGGACTACCTCTCTGCCAAATTTTGAGTAATTCTGTTCAGCCGTTCGGGCTGTAGCTCGTTCTAAAGGTCCTATGGAAAAATGCATGGGAAAAACGCGTTTTGGGACCCCCCTTTTATCTCAGCCCCCGCTTGACGGATCCCCCCGAGACTTTCAGGGTAGGAGCGGAGCGTAGCGCCCCACCTATTTTGAGAAATTCGCGAGGATTCGTCGACCGGCGCCAAAGTTATTCAAAATAGAATGTTGAGGTTTTCCTATGGAAACGTGGTCCTAACTATAACTACCTACTGGCGACCGCCAGTAGGTAATATACACATACATATATATAAATGCATATGCATATATATGCATATATATGTGCACACGTGTGCATGTACTGAGGTGTAGAGGCAGAGGTGTAGAGGTAGAGGTGTAGAGGTAGAGGTGTAGAGAGTAGTAGAGAAAGAGGTAGAGAGAGGTAGAGAGAGGTAGGGAGTAGAGAGCGAGTCATAGAGAGTAGAGAGTGAGTAGTAGAGAGTAGTAGAGAAAGTATCAGAGAGTGAGTAGTAGAGAGTAGTAGAGTAAGTAGTAGAGAGTGTGTAGTAGAGAGTGAGTAGTAGAGAGTGAGTAGTAGAGAGTGAGTAGTAGAGAGTAGTGTAGAGTAGTAGAGAATGAGTAGTAGAGAGTGAGTAGTAGAGAGTGAGTAGTAGAGAGTAGTAGAGAGTGAGTAGCAGTGAGTCAGTATTAGAGAGTAGTAGAGAGTGAGCAGCAGAGTGAGTAGTAGAGAGTAGTGGAGAGTGAGTAGTAGAGAGTGAGTAGTAGAGATTAGTAGAGAGTAGAAGAGTAGTAGAGAGTGAGTAGTAGAGAGTAGTGGAGTAGTATAGAGTGAGTAGCAGAGAGTGAGTAGTAGAGAGTAATAGAGAGCGAGTAGTAGAGAGTAGTAGAGAGCGAGTAGTAGAGAGTGAGTAGTGGAGAGTGAGTAGTGAAGAGTGAGTAGTGGAGAGTGTGTAGTAGAGAGTAAGTAGTAGAGAGTGAGTAGTAGAGAGTGAGTAGTAGAGAGAGAGCAGTAGAGTGAGTAGTAGAGAGTAGCAGAGTGAGTAGTAGAGAGTAGTAGAGAGAGAGTAGTAGAGAGAGTAGTAGAGAGGGAGTAGTAGAGTAGTAGAGAGTGAGTGGTAGAGAGCAGCAGAGAGTAGTAGAGTGAGTAGTAGAGAGTGAATAGTAGAGAGTAGTAGTAGAGAGTTGTAGAGAGAGGGAGTAGTAGAGAGTGTAGTAGAGAGTGAGTAGTGGAGAGTAGTAGTGAGTGAGTAGTAGAGAGTAATAGAGAGTGAGTAGTAGAGTAGTAGAGAGTGAGTGGTAGAGAGTAGTAGAAAGTAGTAGAGTGAGTAGTAGAGAGTGATTAGTAGAGAGTAGTAGAGAGTGATAGTAGAGAGAGTAGTAGTAGACAGTGAGCAGTAGAGAGTAGTAGAGCGTGAGTAGTAGAGCGTGAGTAGTAGAGAGTGAGTAGTAGAGAGTAGTAGTGAGTGAGTAGTAGAGAGTGAGTAGTAGAGAGTGAGTAGTAGAGTAGTAGAGAGTGAGTAGTTGAGTGAGTAGAAGAGAGTAGTAGAGTAGTAGAGAGAGAGTAGTAGAGAGTCAGTAGTAGAGTAGTAGAGAGTAGTCAGTCAGTGTCAGTCAGTGTCAGTCAGTCAGTGTCTGTCAGTCAGTCAGTCAGTCAGTGTCAGTCAGTGTCAGTCAATCAGTGCCAGTCAATCAGTGTCAGTCAGTCAGTGTCAGTCAGTCAGTGTCAGTCAGTGTCAGTGTCAGTCAATCTGTGTCAGTCAGTGTCAATCTGTCAGTGTCAGTCAGTCAGTGTCAGTCAGTCAGTGTCAGCTAGAGCAGCTCTGCTGACCTGGTTCTCTGGCTCTAGAGCAGCTCTGCTGACCTAGTTCTTATGCTGCAGAGCAGCTCTGCTGATCTAGTTCTCTGGCTCTACAACAGCTCTGCTGACCTGGTTCTCTGGCTCTAAAGCAGCTCCGCTGACCAAGTTCTATGGCTCTGAAGCAGTTCTGCTGGCATGGTTCTCTGGCTCTAGAGCAGCTCTGCTGACCTGGTTGTCTCCCTCTAAAGCAGCTCTACTGACCTGGTTTCTCTGGCTCTGCAGCAGCTCTGCAGACCTGGTTCTCTGGCTCTAGAGCAGCTCTGTTGACCTGGTTCTTAGGCTCTAGAGCAGCTCTACTGACCTGGCTCTCTGGCTCTAAAGCAACTCTGCTGACCTGGTTCTATGGCTCTAAAGCAGCTCTGCTGATTTGGTTCTCTGGCTCTAGAGTAGCTCTGCTGACCTGGTTCTCTGGCTCTAAAGCAGCTCTGCTAACCTGGTTCTCTGGCTCTAAAGCAGTTCTCTGGCTCTAAAGCAGCTCTGCTGACCTGGTTCTCTCCCTCTAAAGCAGCTCTGCTGACCTAGTTCTTAGGCTCTAGAGCAGCTCTGCTGACCTGGTTCTCTGGCTCTACAGCAGCTCTGCTGACCTGGTTTTCTGCACTCACAATGCACACACCCGACTTCGCGAAAATATATTTAAAAATAATATAAGTTTATTGTAAGTACAAATATATTATTTTGATGAATATCTTACATAATCTCTTGCCTTAATATGTATATTAAAGACACATACATATCATTTTGGAACATAATTTCTTTTTGCGGGAGTCGCGCACCCAGCACGCCCCAGCATGTATATGATGTCACGCGGTACCCACAACCGCGCAAACATCTCGTACCATAATGCGCATGTGTCGCGAATGCACGGGAGCAGGAGTCGCAGACTGGTCGCATACCAATCGCACATATAACGTGATATTAAATGTATATGATGTACTGAAAAACACGCAGCCGTCGCACACCATACGCGGTTCCTTCATGACTCATGCTCTAGAGCCAGAGACCCAGGTCAGCAGAGCTGCTCTAGAGCCCGAGAACCAGATCATCAGAGCTGCTGTAGAGCCAGAGAAACCAGGCCAGCAGAGCTGCTTTAGAGGGAGAGAAGCAGGTCAGCAGAACTGCTTTAGAGCCAGAGAACCAGGTCAGCAGAGCTGCTCTAGAGCCAGAGAACCAGGTCAGCAAAGCTGCTTTAGAGCCATAGAACCAGGTCAGGAGAGCTGCTCTAGAGGCAGAAAACCAGGTCAGAAGAACTGCTTTATGGCTAGAGAACCAGGTCAGCAGAGCTCTTTAGAGGGAGAGAACCAGGTCAGCAGAGCTGCTCTAGGGCCAGAGAACCAGGTCAGCAGAGATGCTCTAGAGCCAGAGAACCAGGAAGCAGAGCTGCTTTAGAGCCATAGAACCAGGAAGCAGAGCTGCTTTAGAGCCAGAGAACTAGGTCAGCAGAGCTGCTTTAGAGCCAGAGAACCAGGTCAGCAGAGCTGCTCTAGAGCCAGAGAACCAGGTCAGCAGAGCTGCTCTAGAGGCAGAGAACCAGGTCGGCAGAGCTGCTCTAGAGCCAGAGAACCAGGTCAGCAGAGCTGATTTAGAGTTAGAGAACCAGGTCAGCAGAGCTGCTTTAGAGCCAGAGACCCAGGTCAGCATAGCTGCTCTAGAGCCAGAGAACCAGGTCAGCAGAGCTGCTTTAGAGCCAGAGACCCAGGTCAGCAGAGCTGCTCTAGAGGCCGAGAACCAGGTCAGCAGAGCTGCTGTAGAGCCAGAGAAACCAGGTCAGCAGAGCTGCTCTAGAGCCAGAGAACCAGGTCAGCAGAGCTGATGCAGAGCCAGAGAAACCAAGTCAGTAGAGCTGCTTTAGAGCGAGAGAACCAGGTCAGCAGAGTTTCTTTAGAGGGAGAGAACCAGGTCAGCAGGTCTGCTTTAGAGCCGAGGGACCAGGTCAGCAGAGCTGCTCTAGAGCCAGAGAACCAGGTCAGCAGAGCTGCTGTAGAGCCAGAAAAACCAGGTCAGTAGAGCTGCTTTTGAGCGAGAGAACCAGGTCAGCAGAGCTGCTTTAGAGGGAGAGAACCAGGTTAGCAGAGCTGCTTTAGAGCCAAGGGACCAGGTCAGCAGAGCTGCTCTAGAGCTAGAGAATCAGGTCAGCAGAACTGCTTTAGATCCATAGAACCAGGTCAGCAGGGCTGCTTTAGAGCCAGAGAACCAGGTCACCAGAGCTGTTGTAGAGCCAGAGAACCTGGTCAGCAGAGCTGCTCTAGAGCCTAAGAACTAGGTCAGCAGAGCTGCTCTAAACCCAGAGAACCAGGTCAGCAGAGCTGCTGTAGAGCCAGAGAAACCAGGTCAGCAGAGCTGCTTTAGAGGGAGAGAACCAGATCAGCAGAGCTGCTATAGAGCCAGAGAACCAGATCATTGGAGCTGCTCTAGAGCCAGAGAACCAAGTCAGCAGAGCTGCTTTAGAGCCATAGAACCAGGTCAGCAGGGCTGCTTTAGGGCCAGAGAACCAGGTCAGCAGAGCTGCTCTAGAGCCAGAGAACCAGGTCAGCAGAGCCACTGTAGAGCCAGAGAAACCAGGTCAGTACAGCTGCTTTGGAGGGAGAGAACCAGGTCAGCAGAGCTGCTCCAGAGTGAGAGAACCAGGTCAGCAGAGCTGCTCTAGAGCCAGAGAACCATGTCAGCAGAACTGCTTTAGAGTCATAGAACCAGGTCATCAGAGCTGCCTTAGAGCCAGAGAACCAGGTCAGCAGAGCTGTTGTAGAGCCAGAGAACCAGATCAGCAGAGTTGCTCTGTAGCCTAAGAACTAGGTCAGCAGAGCTGCTCTAGAGCCAGAGAACCAGGTCAGCAGACCTGCTGTAGAGCCAGAGAAACCAGGTCAGCAGAGCTTCTTTAGAGGGAGAGAACAAGGTCAGCAGAGCTGCTTTAGAGCCAGAGAACCAGGTCAGCAGAGCTGCTCTAGCTAACACTGACTGACTGACACTGACAGATTGACACTGACTGACACTGATTGACTGACACTGACATTGACTGACTGACACTGATTGACTGACACTGACTGACTGACTGATTAACACTGGCTGACACTGACTGACACTGACTGACTACTCTCTACTACTCTACTACTCACTCTCTACTACTCTCTCTCTCTACTCACTATCTACTACTCATTCGCTACTACTCTCTATTACTCACTCTCTACTACTCTCTACTACTACTCTCTACTACTCACTCTCTACTACTCTCTACATCTCACTCTACTATTCTCTACTCTCTACCATTCACTCTCTACTACTCTACTACTCACTCTCTACTACTCTCTACTACTCTCTCTCTACTGCTCACTTTATACTACTCACTCTACTACTCACTCTCTACTATTCACTCTCTACTATTCACGCTCTACTACTCTCTCTCTACTACTCACTCTCTACTACTCACTCTACTACTCTCTATTACTCACTCTCTACTATTCACTCTCTAGTACTCACGCTCTACTACTCGCTCTCTACTACTCTCTACTACTCACTCTCTACTATTCACTCTCTACTACTCTCTACTACTCACTCTCTACTTCTCACTCTCTACTACTCTACTACTCTCTATTACTCTCTCTACTACTCACTCTCTACTACTCTCTACTTCTCACTCTACTACTCTCTATTACTCTTTACCACTCACGCTCTACTACTCTACTACTCGCTCTCTACTACTCACTCTCTACTACTCACTCTCTACTACTCTCGACTACTCACTCTCTACTACTCACTCTCTACTACCCTCTACTACTTACTCTACTACTCACTCTACTACTCACTCTCTGCTACTCGCTCTCTACTACTCTCTACTTCTCACTCTCCACTACTCACTTTCTACTACTCACTCTCAACTAATCTCTACTACTCGCTCTATTACTCACTCTCTACTACTCTACTACCCTCTACTACTCTCTCTACTTCTCACTCTCCACTACTCTCTCTACTACTCACTATCTACTACACACTCTCTACTACTTGCTCTCTACTACTCTCTACTACTCACTCTACTACTCACTCTCTACTACTCTCCACTACTACTCTCTACTACTCCCACTCTACTACTCACTCTCTACCACTCTCTACTACTCACTCTCTACTACTCTCTCTCTGCTCCTCACTCTCTACTACTCTCTACTACTCCCTCTCTACTACTCTTTTTTTTTTTTTTTTTTAAGATTTTATTCATTTTATTGCAAGCAAATCAGAAACAGAATACAGTTAATATGAATATAAAAAATAATCAGAACATATATCAATATAATGCATTGTCCAGAGAAGCATAGAACAATCACCAGAAATGTTTTTTTTTTTTTTTAGACAGCCAATTCTCCCTGAAGCCATTGCAATACCGGGGCCCATATTTTTTCACCCTGCAGTCTTTTTTTACAACTTTTTTACTGCATAGATAGCATGTTCCAAATTATATTTTGCCAGAAGACGTGCCCTCCATGTATAAAATAGCGGAGGATCTGGGTTTATCCAATCCTGAGTAATACAGGCACGAAAAAGAGACATGCAAATAAAGATCAGCTTTTTCCTGTCAACATCCATATTGTCAGATGAGATCCCTATAAGTACCAATTCTGCAGTTAATATAATATTGCTATCAAAAATTTTAGACATAAATGTTTGTATTTCAGTAATTATTAACGAAAGACATGGACAATGAAAAAACATATGACATGCGTCAGCTGCTTCAAGTAAGCATCTCTTACAGGCCGTCCCGGATGTTGCACCCCATTTAAAAAGTTTTTCCGGAGTATGATATAGATCGAATATAACCATATAATGCTGGGTGCGTGATCTGCCTGTCAATAGGATAGCATTGGCCATATGAATGGAGTCCTCCACCAACACCTTTGTCATACCCAATTTATGTGCCCAACGATCCAGTATTAACGGGATATCATCCTTACGGAGTTCAATTAATTGATTATAAAAAAAGCCAATCCTTCTTTTAATATATAGAGATTCAATCAAGGATATTTTCTTTAACCCTGAACACTCACCAGGTGATAGAGTTTTAAGATAACTATGCAACTGAAAATATTTTAAATAATCAGATTTTGGAACATTAAATTTAATTTGAAGAGTTTGAAAAGAAATCATATCATGATTATCCCATAGATCACCTAGATAGTTAATTCCTAAGTTACTCCATTTTTTCATGATATGATCCCTAAAGATAAATGGAAAGATATGTTTGGATATGAGAGGAGTATATATCGTAATTTTTGGGATCTCCACATATCTTTTTATAATTCTCCATGCCCGATATGCAGCAGTTATAGTCTTAAATTTAATTTTCTTAAAGTAACTAGGTTCAATATTCTTCAGAAGACAGCCACGAGCTTCGACCCCCAAAAAAAATTCATATATGGAAGGGGAATGTGCATCATTAAGTGGAGCTTTAGAGCCAATAATTAGGGGATTAATAAATTGGAGTATAGAAGCTAGATAATAAAATAAAAAATGCGGAGTATTCCAACCTCCTCTGGCCTTTGGGAGAATTAGTTTTTTAAAGGCTCTTCGATGACGTCTATATCCCCATAAAAATCTCCCAGCCATGCTTTCCATTTGTTTGAAAAATTTTATAGGAAACTCCAAAGGTATTGTTCGAAAAAGATACAAAAACCGAGGAAGGATTAACATTTTTAAAACATTGTTTCTGCCATGCAAAGAAAGATGTAAATGATCAATACGTTCCAGTGTTGTATTAGCTTTTTTAAGGATAGGGATAAAATTAAGTTTAGGAATATCAGAAATCGGGGTAGTAATTTTACAACCAAGATAGGTTGCAATGGAGACTATGTTGAAATGTGTAGGTGGGTTCTGGCCAACAAATAAAATCTGAGTCTTTGAAGAATTTAGCCTATAGCCCGAGAAAGTTCCGAACTCGACTGCTATCTCTTCAACTTTAGGCATTGCACTTGTAATATCTGTAGTAAGGACCACTACATCATCGGCATAAGCCAATGCCCTATATGAGATACCTGCTACATCCACTGGTTTTATTGCCCTCTCTTGATTTAACTTATTGAGATAAATATCAATATATATAGAAAACAGTAATGGAGATGATGGGCAACCTTGACGGGTGCCCCGAAAAATACCAAACGGCCTAGAGATGTTAGATCCAAGTTTTACAGATGATGCTGGTGATTGATATAAAGCTTTTAATGCAACAATCATTTTTGGCCCAAAGCCTTTCATAGCCAGAATATCCCAAAGATACGGCCAGGCCACCCTGTCGAATGCCTTTTCAGCATCCAACAGGGTGACTCCCAGTGGCGTGTTAGTAGCTTGTGCCCTGTCCATCATAGCGATGACTCTTCGGACATGGTCCGCCTTATCCCTATTGGGGATAAACCCATGTTGCCATCGTGACACAATAGATTATATCACTGTTGACATGCGAGTGGCCAATATTTTAGAGAAAACTTTACTGTCGGCATTTATCAGGGATATTGGTCTGAATGACGCTGGGTTCAGGGGTGGTTTATCCTTTTTAAGAAATGCCATCAGGATAGATTGGTTCCAAGAAGATGGTGGATGCCCCCTCTGAGCTTCCTGAATTGTGGTCAACAAATCTTCCTGTAGGATATTTCTAAAAGTCCTAAAAAACTCGAGAGGCAGGCCATCAGGTCCCATAGCTTTTCCCATAGCCAGAGAGAGCAGTGCTGCTTCTATTTCCTCCCATGTAATATCTGCTTCCAAAGACGAGATTTGTTGGACAGACAATTTTAAGATATTATTTTCTCCAAGAAAATTTATTACTAAATCCGGAGAATATACCAAGCCATCATCTTTATAAAGATGAGAGTAAAATTGCCGGAATACCTCTAAAATTTGATCCGGATGGCTATGAATCTTACCGGCTTCATCTTGTATAGCACTAATATTATTAGAAATATCCTTCTCTCTGGTTCTTTTAGCTAGAATTTTACCAGCATTTTCTCCCGTTTCATAGACTCGGGATCTAAATGTTGCTACCTGCTCCGCGAGTTTATCTGCAAATATTTCATAGACCTTGGCCTTATATATCTCAAGGGTAGTCTTAATTTGTTCAGTGTCTTGATGACTAAGAATGGCTGTCATTAATTTTTTTCCCATTCTCTTACTAAGTTAATATTTTGATCTATTTTCTCTTTTATATGCCGTTGTTTCCTAATTGAATAGGAGAGTGTTTGGCCACGCACACCAGCTTTAAAAGCATCCCACACAATCTGAGGGGATGTGCTCCCTCTATTAAAGAGAAAAAACTCTTTAATCCATTTCTTCATTGTATCAATATAGAGTGGGTCTACTAGCAGTTTACGGTCAAATGACCAGGATCTTATTGTTAGATTAGGACTATCCTCCGGAATTATTTCTATTAATATCGGATTATGATCCGATATTATTCGAGGAAAAATTTCAAATGTAGTACTGCTAATAAATCTAGGATCTAAAAAGAAATAATCTATTCGTACACATTTCTGATGAGGATTAGAAAAAAAAGTGAATCCAGGTGATAAAGGATTTTTTACATATCCTACATCCCTTAACCCATACTCCGAAACTAGGCCTTTTAGTGCTTTAAAGACCCTCTTTTTAGATCCAGAGTATAATGAGTTGCCAGATATATCTATCCCCCCTTCAAGATGTATGTTTAGGTCCCCACACAATATGACTGACGGGGGCCAATCAGCTAATTCTACACTCAGGTAATGCAAAATCTCAGGATCATCTGAATTTGGAGCATAAACTGAGCATATTGTCCATACTACTCACTCTCTACTACTCTCTCTCTACTACTCCCTACTACTCACTCTACTACTCACACTCCACTACTCTCTACTACTCACTCTCTGCTACTCACTCTACTACTCTCTACTACTCACTCTCTGCTACTCACTCTACTACTCTCTACTACTCACTATCTGCTACTCTCTCTACTACTCTCTGCTACTCTCTATTACTCACTCTCTACTCTCTATTACTCACTCTCCACTCTCTACCTCTCTACCTCACTCTACCTCTCTCTCTACTACTACCTCCCTCTCTACCTCTCTACCTCTCTACCTCTAGCTCTCTGCCTCTCTCTACACGCACACATATATATATGCATATGCATTTATATATATGTATGTGTATAAATATAAATGCATGCATACATATACATATACATATATGCATACCTATGCATGTTATGTACATGAAAGTTTGAATAACACTAATACAAGCAAAGCTAAAAAGCCACCTAATTACAAACAGAATTGCTATAACTTAAACGAGGGCGAGACCTATTGCATTTTCAATGCTTGTTTACTTGGTTCCATCAAGAAGGCAGTCAGATGTATCACACGTTTGCCATAAATTCTGAATGGTAGCACTCTAGTTGCTCATTAGATCACTGTAGTAAAGCTACTGCTCACCAGGGAAGTCTGTTGCTGGTATTCAAAGTGCATGTTTCAGTCTGCAAGTCAGAATGTTTTTAATGAAATAGAAGAGGATTTGAGAAGTCAAAATGTGCCCTAATTTTTCTTTCTGCAGCACTAACCATAATTTCTATGGCAAAATGAACCCCCTCATTTTGTTCCTTTGCAAATTAAATGTTTTAAGTGTTACCACTTTATTCCAATCAAGATGGCTTCAGGTGTGCCATACTTTTGTAATAAGTAAGCCTGTTAGCGCTCTAGTTGTTCTTTAGAACACTCTGGGACATTCTGTCATTGGGCTATACTTGGGCTACATCTGGGTGATATTTGTGCTACATTTGTGATTCTTTGTCTCTGGTGGCCATCTTGGGAGACTTATTTGTTATGAAGTTTCCTAATTTCCTCATTTACTACAGTCTCCTCAGTAGGAATACTTTCAGTTTTTTATTTTGATTCCATCAAGAAGGCATTCAGATGTGTCACACATTTGCCATAAATTCCGAATGTTAGCACTCTAGTTGCTCATTAGATCACTGTAGTAAAGCTACTGCTCACCAGGGAAGTCTTCTGCTGGTATGCAAAGTGCATGTTTCAGTCTGCATGTCAGAATTGTTTAATGAAATAGAAGAGGATTTGAGAAGTCACTCAAAATGTGCCCTAATTTTTCTTTCTGCAGCACTAATCATACTTTCTATGGCAAAATGAACCCCCTCATTTCGTTCCTTTTTAAATTAAATGTTTTAAGAGTTACCACTTTATTCCAATCAAGATGGCTTCAGGTGTGCCATACGTTTGTCATAAGTAGGACTGTTAGGGCACTAGTTGTTCTTTAGAACACTCTGGGAAGCTGCAGTAGAACACAAAGGAATCAAATGACATTCTCTGCCCTTGTTGGATGTACACGTTATACTGAGAATGTCAGACTTAATTCTCACATGACTGAGAAAGATAATGTGAATTTACAGAAAATATGCTCTCAGGTTAGCTTATAGATCACCTTCCAAACCTGCATGAGAAAATATTTTTCTCTCAAACATGATTCATGATATCCCAGCAGAAGGCTTTTTCACATGGTAAAATCACCTTAGAACACACCAGAATTCCTAAAATGAGTATGATACCATCAACAAATGATTTATAATGTAACTAAAGTCTTAAAACCTTCTATTAACTGCAATGCTTTTTAATGAGGTGCTATCATGTATATTGGTCCCAAAATCGCTGCCAACACTTCTTGGATGAAGTGCTGACAGCCAATCAGATCTCACGATGAGATGTGTGGTTAGGTTCCGCCCAGATATATATGTGATTTTGATTTTGATTTTCTCAGGAACTGCTGAACAGATTGACACCATTAAAACAAAAGGCAAGAGTCTGAACTGAGGACTACCTCTTTGCCAAATTTGGTGTAATTCCGTTCAGCAGTTCGGGCTGTAGCTGCGGCTAAAGGTCCTGTGGGAAATTGCATGGGGAAAACACGTTTTGGGACCCCCCTTTTTTCCTAATAACTCTGGCGCCAGTTGACGAATCTTCGCGAAATTTTCTAAACTTTTGGCCAACTCCGTTCCGCTCCTATCCTCAAAGGCTCCGGGTGATTCGTCAAGCGGGGGCCGAGAAAAAAAGGGGGTCCCAAAACGCGTTTTCCCATAGGACCTTTAGTCGCAGCTACAGCCCGAACTGCTGAACGGAATTACACCAAATTTGGCAAAGAGGTAGTCCTCAGTTCAGACTCGTGCCTTTTACTTAAATGGTGTACTCTGTTTACCAATTCCGGACAAGAAAATGTGATTTGGTAATATGCATGGGATGGTGTTTGTTGTCTAGAATCACACTGAGAGTCTGTATGCATTTAGGAACCATTTAGAGAGAAGGTTTTGGGTACTTTATGTCTTTGCATACACATAACTGCTTAAAAACTTCTAATCATTTAGTCAACACCCAAGTACTCATGCACTGATCCAGGCCTTTGCACATGGATTTATTCAAACGCCTATCCACTATGCATGCAGGCCTCTAACTACCTACACACTTGTCTTTCACACCTTCAATACCCCAGTCAGTATTCATACAGTTCCCGCAAACACCCTGACACTCCCCTTACACTCCTCCAGTGACTCATTCAGCACCATGTACTTATGCATTTACTGCGCCAAAACCCAAACACTTATAAATTCACCCAGGCACTCTCCTTGCAATACTCTAAACATTCAGTCAGTACCCAAGTACTAATGGAGTGAGGCAGGCCTTAGCACATGCACTGCTTCAAACGTCTATGCACTATGCATGCAGGCCTCTCACCACCAACACACTTGTCTTTCACACCTTCAATACCCCAGTCAGTCTTCATAGAGTTCCCGCAAACACCCTGTCACTCCCCTTACACTCCTCCAGTGATTTATTCAGTACCATGTAGTAATCCATTTACTGCGCCAAATAAACAAACACTTATAAATTCACCCAGGCACTCTCCTTGCAATGCTCTAATCATTCAGTCAGTGCCCAAGTACTAATGGAGTGAGGCAGGCTTTATCACATGGATTGATTTAAACACCTATCCACTATGCATGCAGGCCTATAACCACCTTCACACTTGTCTTTCACAACTTCAATACCCCAGTCAGTATTCACACAGTTCCTTCAAACACCCTGTCACTCCCCTTATACTTCTCCAGTGACCCATTCAACACCATGTACTAATCCAGTGACTGCACAAAAACCCAACCACTTATAAATTCACCGAAACACTCTCCTTGTAGTACTCTAATGATTCAGTCAGTACCCAGGTACTTATGTAGTGAACCTGGCCTTAGCACATGGACTACTTCAAACGTCTATCCACTATGCATGCAGGCCTCTAACCACCTACACAATTGTCTTTCACACCTTCAATTGCCCATTCCATATCTATAAACTCCAATAAACACCCTGTCACTCCCCTTGCACACCTCCAGTGACTCATCCGGCACCATGTACTAATCCATTCACTGCGCCGAAACCCAAACCCTTAAAAGATTCATCCAGGCACTCTCCTTGCAGTACTCTAATGTTTCAGTCAGTACCCAGGTACTCATGCAGTGAACCATGCCTTTCCACAAGGACTGCTTGAAATAACTATCCACTATGCATGTAGTGGTCTAACCAGTTTCACACTTGTGCTTCAGGCCAACAATTCCACAGTCACTATGCATACACTCCAGCAAACACACTGTGACTGCTGTCGCAAACCCATAGTGAGTTTTTCAGTACCATGCAGTAATCTATTCAGTAAAGTAAAACTCAACCAACTATGAATTCACCCAGTGTCTCTCCTTATAGTACTGTAATCATTCAGTCAGTAAGCATGTACTCTTTCACTGAGGCAGGCTTTAGGGCATGAACTGCTTCAAAGTAGGATGCACTATGCATATAGTGGTCTAACCACCTTCACACTTGTGCTTCAGGCCTATAATGTCTTAGTCAGTATTTATATAAAATGTGTTTGTATAGTAATAGAAAAGTATAATTTATAAAGATATTAATATACATTTATTTGTGATTCATTTTTACAATTACTGTTTATTACCATTAAAATAGAGAAATCATGCCAGAAAAAGTAAGAAAAAGAAAAGAACAGAAAAAAGGACAGTTAAACAAATCAACCACAAGTATTGAATGAACAACATAGTGTGGCTAAAAAGAAAAAATCTTCTGGTAAGATCACAAAGCAATTTATTAAAAATGTTTGTAGGACAAGACAGAATGTACAGAAAGCTGAAACCTCTGAGAATGCTTCAACTAGAAAAAATACTCAAAATATTAGGAAAAGCAAAAAAGCAAATGGACAGTCAAAGGACACGAAGTATGGTAAAAGAAGACAAAATCAGTATAAAGAAATACGCAAAAAATTATTTTACAAGAGAGTTGTACATAATTTGCTGAAAGATAAGAAGAAATATAAAAAGAGAGCTCTATTTTATAAAAAGAAGAAGCATATTAAAACCATTGTTGAAAAGGCTTTTGAAGTATGTTGAAAAGGCTTTTGAAGTAAAAAGGAAACTATTCATTTTAGTATTAAACAGAATTCGATCACTAGATAAACCAATCCATTTAATGAAGGCCAAAAGTAAGAGGAAAAGAATAATTAACAGAAAAAATTTTAGTGATTTTTTTTGGGTGAATGGAATCACAGTTCTAGTTCAGAGCCTTTCTTTAATGAAGAGAGTTATTTACAGAGCAATAATTTATTGCATGCAGTTGACACCAGTGGTCGAGGTTATGAGGTTAGAAATGGTTCTCCAATTGACAAAGAGAAAATGGTTCAAAGAAATACAGAAGAAGTGATAGCTGATGAAGTTCTAGGGAGACGTCCTAAAGACCCTGTGTACACTTGGGATTGCAGTAGTATTTGTAGTGTACGACAAGAATCTATTGATAAATTATGCAATTTCTTACGAGCATATAGTAAAAAATAGTGTTAAACAAACGATTAAGGTGTTGCAATGACTAGACCCTTGCAGAGTGAGAAAAAATACTGGTTTGCAAGGTCATTCTCTGGCTTGTCTTTCTAGGAAAGTTTGTCAAAGTGTTTTTCACCATTTCAGGATGTTGGCAGTACATCATACTCAAATGCGAAAGTTAGTGAGAAGATTGCAAAAAGTCCAGCACTAAAGTTAAATGAGTTGAACAGTGCTCTTTTGCGTTGGTCAGTATCAGATGTGAAGAAGGTTTGTGATGATATTGAGTTTTGTTACTTTGGTCCTCAGCAAGAGAGTGCAGAAACTGACACATTAATAGAACAAAATGTTGAAGACAATGTGAACCCATGATTACAAACATTTTTGAAGATCAAATCACAAAGTTTAAGGTGATTTCAGGTGAAAGACCAAATGTTTCTTGTATTTGTTGTCAACGAACTCACTATAAAAATCAGACTAGGAGTGTCAATCTGTATTTAAAAAGTGAAACAGAAAATAATGATAAGTGGAAGGAATTTGCAACTTATTTGTTGGTAGAGGATTGTTTTGATTTGGGTTCTGACCAGCGTATTTGCAAATATTGTTATAACAAATTAGATGAGAATAAAATGCCTGCTAGAGCTGTTCATAATAATCTAGAGTTGGTTGCTATTCCTCCAGAGCTGATAGATTTAAATAACTATGAGTCTATTCTCATTCAATGTGCCACCCGTTTCAGGCTATTGTTCGTATGGAGCTTAAAACAGGTAAATTGCCTCCATCAGATTTACAAAGAGGGTTAAAAGGAAGAGTTGTGAATTTACCATTAGATTTAAAGAAAAACATTGAAACTATTGGTGTAGACCGTGCAGAAAATGAACCACTAGTTATTCTAGTTAATGGTGTTGCTACTAAGAATAAGAAAATCTGGCAAGAGTTAGTGGATGTTAGAAAAGTGCAAAAGGCAACATTGTATCTGATAAAAAATAATGAGTACTATAGAAATGTGTTTGTAGGAGAAGAAGAAATAGATTTAGCAGAAGATACTGAAACGTCAAGTGGATAAATTGAAAAAGTGGACATTTCCAGATGTGAAGAAATCTATGAACATTACAGTGTACATCCACTTCATTCCAAAGAAGTGATGGGGAATACGATTGAGTTATTCCAAATGAAAAAAGCAAAAGGAAGTCCCATGTGTGTATGGGAAGAGAGCTTGGAAGCTCGTTGTTTCCCGCAGTTGTTTCCAACAGGAAAAGGTGGACGATATGATGAACGTCCTGTGCAGATCCCTGCATCTGAATATCAGACAACAAGATTATATGCAGAAGATCCAAGATTTCGACAATGTATCCCTTATATGTTTCATCTTCTGTTTGAAAGTGACTTGTCTGGACCTTCATATGCAGTAAATCACGTTTTAAACACTGGAATGCATCTGCAAAATGTAACTGCAAAGGATTTTATGGATAAAGTGCATCAGAGAGATGATCATTTAGAATCTCAGTTGATTAATCTGATGGCATGTCAGCATGGGACTAATGAATATTGGTACCGTCGTCATGGAGAACTGAAATATATGATACGGAACTTAGTAACTCCTACATGGTTCCTTACACTAAGCTGTGCTGAGTGATGATTTACTTGAATTTCTTCGAGAGGCAAATTCCAATATAAAAAATATTGAATACAAGACACCTGGAGAATTGTGCTCTTTGGATCCTGTTAATGTATGCAGATATTTCAATCATAGATTTGAAGCTATGATGTCTTTCATCTGCAATAAAAAGAATCCTCCTCTTGGAGTAGTTGTGGATTTCTTTTGGAGAAAGGAGTATCAAGCAAGAGGTGCTCCTCATATACATATGTTGTTATGGATCAAGGACGCCCCCAAATTTGGAACAGATTCAGATGATACTGTTTTGTCTTTCATTGAAGAATATGCCACATGTGCTGTACCCAATAGCAGAGAAGATAAAAACTTAAAACAACAAGTCTTACGATTCCAAAGCCATAGATGTGGAAAATACTGTCGACGAAAGTACGAGTCTAAGGATAAGTTCTATACCAAATGTCGTTTTGCATTTCCACGTCCTGTATTATCCAAAGGAAGAGTGAACAGTTTTATGTCAGCTATGCGACATACCATCACAAGAAAGTCGCCGAAAAATACCTACAACTTAAGAAGAAGCGAAGAGTCAAAATACATAAATGACTACAATCCAGTTATTTTATCCATGTGGAACGCTAACATGGATATTCACTATGTTGCGGACAATTCCATTGCTGTTGCTCGATATGTAACGTCCTACATTACTAAATCAGAAAAGACGGAATTGAAAGAAATGTGGGAAGAGATTTCTCACGAGAAGACTCTAAGTAAGAAATTATACAGTTTCAGTTTGAAGATGTTATCGCATCGAGAAATTGGTGCATATGAATGCTCAGATCGGGAATCATCTGCAAGTCTATACTCCAAAAGTAGAAGAATCATTTGGGTGAGTCTAGGTCTTGCAGCAATGCAAAATCGGGTACTGAAATCTGTTCAAGAAATTGAATATTTAGCAGAAAAAGAACCAGAAAGTACAGATATTTTGAAAACGAATATGTTGGACACATATTATCCAAACAGAAGTCATCATCTTGAGAACATGTGTCTCTATGAAGTGCTGCAAAACTACACTTTTAAACAGAATACTACAGAGTACATCAATGATGGAAAATATGAAGTCACTGGTTCTGAAGGATGTTTGGTGAAACAAAGGAAAGGAAACTTGATTAATCACAGGAAGCTGAGTTGCGACACTGCTGATAAAAGTGAATTTTACTATTTAGCCCTTTTGCAAATGTTCAAACCGTGGCGTTCAGAACTGGAATTACTTGGAGATTTTCAGAGCTATGAAGATTCATTTAATGCTTGCAAAGATAGCATACAATGCAGTGCTTTTGCAAATTATGTGAAAATGTTGAATGATGAAATTGATCAAGAAGCTACAATTGCAGCTGAGATTGCTAGAGACAGTTCTCAAGACAGTCAAAGTTCTGCTGCACTGAGTCAAGATCCACTAGGACAACCAATTGTTGCAAATGAAGCAGCAATTGCCATGAATGAGGTGGAAACAGCAATGCATCAAGCTCAAGTAGATGTAATGGAGTTAGGAAACTTGGAAGAACAACTAAATGTTGAACAGAAACAAATATATCAGCAAGTGAGACAAGAGATTGACCATGGATTACTTCATGAAAAGAAAGAGTGCTCATGCACATCATTTTAACCAGTTTCTTAATTAAAGTAATTACAAGTTATCTGCAGAAAACAACTGAGTCGTATTTGTCTTGTGTTGTCACTGCTCCAACTGGGTTGGCAGCACATAACATTAAAGGAATTACTTTACATCATTTACTAATGCTACCAGTAGAGCATGAGAACAAATTGGAATACCACAAGCTATCTAGAGAAGCTTGTTGTGAAGTTTCAAGAGTCCTGAAGAAAATGAAAGTTCTCATTATTGATGAGGTAAGCATGGTTTCAAACTTAATGCTTGCCTTTATGCATTTAAGAATGCAGCAAATTCTTAAAACAGAGTATGACGTGTTATTTGGAGGAAAACACGTCATAGCTTTTTGGAGATCTACTGCAACTGACTCCTGTAAAAGGACAACCAGAATTTAAAACACTTGTGCATGAAGACACCAGAAAGTGTCTGGGTAGTGTTGGAAATGTGAACATTTGGTCATATTTTGAATACAAAGAACTGACGAAAAATATGCGACAGGCAAATGATGATGAATATGGAAGTATTCTTCAAGATATAAGAATTGGACTTCTGACAGAACATGGCAAACAAGCTTTGCAGAGTCGATTACTTTCCAATTTGTTTCCAAATGAAAATGTAGATCCTGAGAAAATATATATGAAAATTGCAGAAAATAAATCTGTAATCTGCTTAATGCCAAAACTGCGCGAGTGTTCTATATTCAACGAAGAACTATTGAAACTGGAAAATGAAGAAATTATAAAAATGGAAGCCATCGATAAAATAGAGCATGAAGGAATCACTATTATTTTGACTGGAAAATTGAAAACAAAACTGGATTCTTCAGAAAAAAGATATCTAAAACGGCTGGTTTAGAAAAGAATCTATATACATGTATAAACTGCCGGGTAATTTTAAGGCGTAATTTGGATGTAGAAAAAGGTTTAGTTAATGGAGCAATGGGTAAAGTTGTGGATTTTGTTAATTATCAGAAAAAAGATGGAACTGAATTTTTAAAAATTAAATTTGATCAGATTGAAGAAGTTAAAGAAATTGGTCGTTGTTCAGTTTTGTTTTTTGCTTGTTAAAGATTTATATGTCCGTAGGAAACAATTTCCATTTTCTCTGGCATACGCAGTGACTATTCATAAATCTCAAGGATTAAGTGTAGACAGTGCATTGGTGAATATTGGATCTACTGTGTTTAAAGAGGGTATGGCATATATTGCTTTGTCGCGAGTCAGAACATTATCTGGTTTGTTTTTGATTGATTTTGATGACACAAAGGTTACTGCAGATGCAAACTGTGTAAAAGAGTATAATAGGTTAAGAAGAGCGTATGCTCCCAATTTAGGTCAATATCCTGTATTTGAAAAGCGTGTGGTTGGTCGAAAAAGAAGGTATGAGCATATCTGTACTGAAGGAGTAGAGAAGGGAAAAAAACAAGATAATGTTGTGGTTGCAAGCAAAAAGAAAAAGGACACTGTTGAAGAGATTGTTGGTTATCAGTTTGAAAATAGTTCAGGTGTCAACTGCTATGCTAATGTAGTGGTCAATGTTGTTTTTTATCTTGAAGGTTTGCAACAACAAATTAGGCAGAATTGGGAAAAAAGATTTTGTTCCTTGTTGCATTCTGTTTATGAAAAATTGAGAACTGATACAAGTAAAATACAAACTGTTTCTGATGTTCGTAATCTTTTGGATGTATGTTCTGGTTCTACACAATTTACGCAAAATATCCAACAAGATGCTCAGGAATTTTTAATGTATATGCTTACCGTTTTTGAAAATGAAGGTGTAGAAATAGAAAATATTTCTGGCCTTTGTTACAAATGGGAACATCATTGTGAAAATTGTATGTATACATCTAGCACTAATGTAGACACTGAAAGATTTCTATATTTAACATTACTGGACTGTAAATCAGTGTCTTTCAATAAATTAGTTAAAGCTGCAAATCAAAATATGGAGTGTACCTAATGTAAATCTGAATTGTTATCAACATTATTTTTACAAAGATATGGACAATATATAATTTTAATGATGCAACGTTGTACAGCTGATGGAAGAAAATTAGACACTTTAATTAAACATTTTGTAGCAACACAACTATCAATATCAGGAAGGACTTTTGTAGCAATTGCAATAATTTTCCATGATGGTCCTTCCACAACATCTGGACATTACACTGCCTATCTAAAATGTGACAAAGGCTGGACACTTCGTAATGATGCCCAGTTGGTTTGCAAACAACGTTTGCCTTGTGAATTACCAAATTCCTACCTAATGTTTTTAAAGCCAAAGTTTTAGGAAGATAATTCAGCCTCTGAGGAACTTATTATTATAATTTAATAGGATTACCATTGAACAATTTATATAAAAAACAGTTCAAAATTACCATTTGGCCTTAAGGAAAGGTATATGTTTCACTTATGGACTTTTTCTTACACATTGACTTGGTGTATATTTTAAAGCGACAACATTTACAGTTTTTATAAATTTTACTTATAAAATTTTGTTAGCAGTATGTATTTTATATATGTTTGATTTGTAATTTCTGGTATTTTACTGATTAATAGATTCTTGGTTTTTTTTAAACAATCTTTTTGATTGGTTTTTTTTGCCCGCTGTTATGTGATTAGTACGATTGAAATCACTATTTCTAGTGAAATTCAATATATTCTGAGAACAGCAAAAAAGGTAAACAAATTACTTTGTTTAAATTATGCTGTGTTGTTAAAAATGTATTATTACATGTTATAACTATTTTTTCTTTTCTTTCACAGATCCTAATTCTAAAATAAGCAATTTACCCAAATTTACATTACAAAAAACATCTGAGAAAAATGTGTACCATTTTTTATTTCTATTACTGTGAAGGTAAGTTTAACTAAGTATTAATATGCACAATGGGCAGATCTGCAAGAAGCTACAAAGTTTGAATACGTTTTTCAAAACACGCTGTTTATATCTATGTAGTTTTGGAATGTCCCTGTCATAGGATATCATGTGACCTGCAAAAAACAGATTTGATTGGTTCATAATATTTCCCATTGTACCTATTGAAGGACCGCAATGATTTCAATCATTCTTCTTTGAGCATCTTTGCAGACAAAACTCTGTGCTTACCTCCTATCATTCCCAAGTAATTTTCCAAACAGAAATATGTCACTTTTTGTAACATAGTTATAGCGCAAGACACTCTTTCATATTTACAAAGAGAGGAAAAGGCACTCTGTGTACCTTTTCTTCTCCATGTAAATACGACCATATCATACACACCACTTTGCGTGGAAAGGGCGTTCTATAAGTGTTGCTGTGCGTGATTGCACAGAATACTCATAGAACAAGACACATCTCCAGATTTATCAAAAATCATAAATCTGGACATGTGTGTGAATGCTGCACCATTCTCCAATTGGTGTAGCAAGGCACAACAAGGAGAATTGTTTTCATTTCTCCTCATTTTTTAACCTTCAATACATGCTAAAATGCTCAGCATACATTGAAGGAGAAAAATGCCTTTACTGATTGTTTTTGTGCAGGAAGGTGTGTCTTCCTGCACAAAAACAAACTCCACATGACACAGATATCCTTGCACCATGGTGCAAGGGTGCCTGTGTCACCACATGGCTACAGTTTAAGCAGCCATGCAGAGAGAAGCATAGACTTGCAACATATTTATGTAGATATGTTGCATCTCTGTGATTCGGAAGTACCACAGCACACTACAGTTAAAGAGGTTACTGTGTGATGCTGCAGCACTTTCTCATGGTTCTGCACTTATACATTCACCATACACTACTAATGCATTTGTTCTATCAATTATGCACTACACATACATTCATCTACACTTTCACATACTAACATACAAATATAGCTCTTTTTTAAACCAGAAAAGTTAGTTCTTACAAGAACTTTTGTTTTCTTCTTTTTTCTTTTATATTATTTTTTTTGGTTTTCTGAACAATTTTTAATTTTTTTGGTTTTTCTGGAAAAAAGGAAAAAACAGAACTGGAGGAACAAAACAATGAACTTCAGGGGAAAAAAAAGAAAAAAAAAACTAACAATGTTGGTTTTCTTGCATCCTGCAAATTAAGTCAATAGATTGTTCTCCATAGCATAGGACTGCATTACACTTCAAGCAGTGGACTTTCAGTGTGGCAAACTGAGGACGGATGTCCAGATGTTGCTCAGATGGATCCGTGCGAGAAGTACTTGGATGTGATGTTTGTGTCAGGTTTATAGGATGCATAGTTTTAAAATGTTTCTTCATGTTGGCTGTACCACATGAGTACTTCTTTGCTGGATCTCCACGCGACAGCACTCTCTGACATATTTTGCATGTCACTTTGGTGGCATTTGTCTTGGTTTGTCCCTCTGGAAAAGTAAAAAATTTCCAGACAACAGATGAATATCTTTCTGGGCGTGGGGGTTCAGCCAAAAATTAATCTTCTGATGAATGTTCAGATAATGGTGATGCCTGCTGCCATGAAGCCATTGTTTCTCAATAAAAATTTTAACTAAGTGTCCACTTAGCCAGAAAAAGGTTCTTCAAAGAACAGACATGCTCCTCCAAAGAAGGTCTAAGAAGAATGATTGAAATGGGTGGGGTCTTTCAATAGTTAGAGTAGGAAGTCTAATGAGCCAATCAAATCTCAGGTCACATGGGATCCGCGCACCCTGCGCATAGGCAGCACGCACCGAGTGCGAATTCGCGAAATTGCATTTAAAGGTAATATAGGCTGTTTAAAAGTAAAAATATATTAATTTTATGAGTAGCTTAGATTATGTCTTCCCTTAATATTTATATGAAATACATATATATATATGTTTTTGACATTTAAAATATTTCGCGGGATTCGCGCACCCACCGCGTCAAACATGTATATGACGTTTCGAGGAAGTGCGCGAGCGTCGCGTTACGTATTTCGTATGTGTCGCGTATGCGCCTGGAGTCGCGTACCGGTCGCATAGCAATCGCGCACGTAAATACGTACCCAACGCATACCCTACGCGGATCCTACACAACAATCATAAAATGGCGACTATGTTCCACGCAGGAATCGAGAAAGGTACGCATTGGGTGCGCGACTCCAAAAAATAATTGAAGAAAAAAATATATTAACAATATAGTTTAAAAAATATTTAAAAAATTAATAAAAAAATAGAGTTAAAACATTTTTACAAATATTTTCAAAAAATATTTCATTAAAACCATGTAATATTTATTAATTAAAAAAAACATTAAAAAATAATGAAAAACAGTATAAAAACATAAATAAAGCAATTGATTCACTGAAAAATAAAGATTTAGAAATCCTATGAAATAAATTCAGTAAAAAAACATAGTTTAGAGATAAGTTATAGATAGCAATTAGCATTTAAAAAACCTTTGAAATTCACTGAAAAAACCATAGGTTTCAGACACGTTATAGTTAGGAATTAGCATTTAAAAAACCATAGAAATTCACTGAAAAAACCATAGGTTTCAGGGGCGTTATAGTTAGCTGGACATTTCCCTCATACAAAACCAGTGAAATTCCCCCGTTATAGTTAGTTCAGCTAACTATAACTCGCGCCCCCGCAATGCACTGCTGATGAAGTCACATACTACATCACTCATGACATGGTCAGTGACATCACTGATGACATCTTTAATGACATCACTGATGACAACACTGCTGACATCATCCAGTGTCTGTGTGTTTCTGTAAAGTTTAAATATGTGTATTATATCTTGGGAAAGGCATAATGAAGAATGAGTGGGTGTATAAGTGTGTGAATGGATGATTTTGTAGGTGCGTGACTGACTCTATAAGTGAGTGATTAAATGTATCTTACTGAATGCATGGGTTAGTGACTAAACTGTGTGAATGTCTATATCAGTCTGTCTGCTGGTGTGTAAGCGACTGCATGGGTTTGCAAATAGCTACATGATTGTCTATATGATTGTCTATATGGGATATAGATCGGTTGTCTGAGTATTCTGTATGGGTACCTGAGTGTTTGTGTGCGTGGAGTATGTGTGACTCTGTGCATAGATATGTGAGTGGGTGATTCACTGGGTGCATGGTTTCAAGAGTGCATCTGTGATGGACTGTATGCGTGGGTGAGTGTGTGTATGGTTGTGTTAGTGAGTGAATGTATATTTCAGTGGTACATGTGTGATTTGCTACACATGTGTGAAAGGCAGTATATATGTGTGTTGGAGTACATAAATGGCTATAAGTGAGAGTGGCTGATTATGAGAGTGGCTGTATGGATGAGTGTATGCTTGTATCATTGATTGTATAAGAGCATAAGAATGTGCTAGTATTTGTATGAGTAATTGAGCTAGTGTGTGTATAACTGTATAGGTGAGTAAATGGCAGTGTGATTAATTATTTGCATGACTGACTAGGTGTGTATGTACCTCTATGGATGAGTGGCGGTGTGTGAGTGTCTATATAGGTGTATGAGTGCATATGATAGTCCTGTAGTGAGTGACCATAAGTATTAGTGACTGTATGGGTGAGTGAGTGGATGGGTGTGTAGACCTAAGAATCAGTGAGTGGGTATGTACTTATTGGTGTTGGAGTGTCTATGGTTTTGAAAATGGCAGTATGTAATTTAGAGTGGGTGTATCAAAGGTTATATTAGGGTGTGAGAAGATGCATCAAATTATCACATGGAGGATGTCATCAGTGATGTCATCAGTGATCTCATTTGAGATGTCATCAGTGATGTCATCAGTGATGTCACTGACCATGTCATGAGTGATGTAATATGTGACGTCATCAGCAGTGCATTGCGGGGGCACGAGTTATAGTTAGCTGAACTAACTATAACGGGGGAATTTCACTGGTTTTGTATGAGGGAAATGTCCATCTAACTATAACGCCCCTGAAACCTATGGTTTTTTCAGTGAATTTCTATATTTATATATATATGTTTTCAAAAGTCACTGTGAGCAGCCGCTCACCCTCCTAACGACGCCGGTGCCAGCAGCGGACACAGTACCGCTAATTATATTTCCACAAGGAAGTAGCCATTCAAGAGTAACGAATAACTTCCAGAGGCACACCAAAGGACGAGTCCAATAAAGATTTATTGTCTCAAAAACCAAACAGTAGGACGCGTTTCGGCGAAGCCTTTGTCAAGTGAGTTACCTGTGCCTAATTACCCTTAGAAATAGGGGTTATGGTTTGTAGACAGTGAGAAAATACTATCGATATGTCGGCACTTTTTGAAAAACAAATGAATTGAAAACACAATGCACAAAGTTTCTTCATAATTAAGAAAAAAACAAATATATAAAAAATACAGATGTATAATGAATACAGTCTCCTATAATTACACCCAATAAATAGGGCGTTATGCAAAGAGTGTTCAATATCAATAAGGTTTTTAGCGTGAGGCAAGTGCCGTTTTTCTGAATGGTCACCTAATGACATTTCATTGTTACAAGTTGGCTAAACCTTATAACTAGGCATAGAGAAGTACAATGTGAATGTAAAAACGTGTTCTCCAATCGTGCCGTACCTATTATATATGATGGTCACTTTTATGAATACATAAAATACAATCAAATCATAAACACATGATTAGCCTGTAAATGACGGGTAATGTACCCAACTATTCCATAGTGCCAATGTATATACTAGATCATATACAAAATAATGTACAAATGGTAAGGCACCCAGCATTCATGTCCTAAAATACGGACCATCAAGGACCCTCATCGTAGTTGTCAGTTCGGGCGTAGGTGTGTTTCTGTTTGTGATACAAATGTGTAAATAAACAGTGATTCTACGGTGTGTGAATAACAAGAAAATTAATAAAAAATTATGAACAAAATTCTCAAGGGGAGAGAGAAGGTTGTGACTCGGGGTTAGGCTGAATATTATTTAATCATAATATACATGCTACCTACACTAATCCTAGTGTGGTATGCCGGGGTTCTGGGTTGAATCCTAATTATCTGTCATTTATACTACAGAATCCCTTACCCAACGATTGGACACAATAACTGAACAGCCCCTACTATAAAATGTGATAAAGTGAACTAAAACAGCAAAAGCTGAAAAGTATTCTGGAAGATAAGGAAGGCGGAAGTCTTTCAGAGTATCAAATATGGCCAATATGCGTTGCCAATTCCTCCCCATAATTCATACCATTCGGGATTTTCGTATTTAAATCTATGATATACTTAGATTCTGTAATTCGTAACAATTTTTCCCGATCTCCCCTTCTGGGGTGTGGTAGAATTCTGTCAATGCCATAGAATTTGAGTAAATCTGCGTTGCCCTGATGTTTCTCTTGGAAGTGTCTTGCGACCGGGTAATTCAGATCAGCATTGGTGACAGCCCTCATGTGTTGTAGCACCCATGTTTTTAGTTGTAATTTCGTACTACCCACATAGTTTAAGCCGCAGGGGCATTCCAGGACATAAATGCTGAAGTCACTGGTACATGTTATGAATTTGTTGATTTCTTTTTTCTTTCTTTTATCCTGCCCTATAAAATAGCTGTCTCGATTTACACTATGTTTACAGGCTTTACAGGAGTTACACTTCTTGAAGCCCCTAGCCCTTCCTAACCAAGTGGTAGTGTTGGATGTTTGCTGGTAACTGTGGACCAAATGGTCTCGAAGTGATTTAGATTTTCTATAGGTTATTGCAGGTGCTTTCCCCACATTCTGACCAATTACGGGATCCATCTCTATAAGTCCCCAATGTTTTCTCATGATGTTCCTTAACTGATTGGACCTTCCATTAAAGGTAGTAATTAGTCTGGGTGCCCTGCTGCTGTCTGTGGATCTCTTTATGGTTGAAAAGAGTGCTTCATTGCGGGAAATGGCTTTGACTTTTTTGTTGGCAGCTTCAATGGTCTTATATGTATAACCCCTTTGTCTAAATCTTTCTGTCATGGTGTGTTGTTCTTTTTCAAAATTATTGTTGGTGCTGCAATTCCTTCGAGCCCGAAGGAATTCACCATAGGGGATACTGTTTTTTAAAGGGACAGGATGGTTACTTCCGGCATGGAGTAAAGTATTTCCAGCCGTTTCTTTACGGAAAAGATTCATGGTCATTTTACCTCCCTCAATGGTGATTGCGACGTCCAGAAACTCTCAATCAGAACGGCTGATGGACTGCGTGAATTTCAGATTTAGATCATTTTTCCCAAGTTCGTGTATGAACTCCAATGCCAGATCCACGGGGCCATCCCATATCAGGAACAGGTCATCAATATACCTAATCCAGATAGGGATGTGCTCGGTGTACCTGTCATTAGCCTCCACCCAGACTACACCCTCCTCCCACCAGCCAAGGAAAAGATTCGCCAGACTGGGGGCAAAGCAGGTACCCATCGCGGTCCCTGCCTTCTGACTGTATAAGGTCTTATCAAAGAGAAAAATATTTTCATTTAAGCAGTAAAGCATCATGGTTCTTAGCATTTGTGTATGATCCCATAGGGAGATGTGTCTTTCCTTCAGGAAGTACATACATGCTTCTACTCCCTTTGTTTGTTCAATGCAAGTGTATAGTGAACATACGTCTAATGCTATCATGTGATAGTTGTCTTCCCATGTGATATCGTGAACGCGACGTAGGAAATCTGCACTATCGCGGCAATAGGATCTTAATCTGGTAACATAAGGTGACAGGAAAAAGTCCAGGAAAATTGAGGTGTTTTCTAGCAGTCCTCAATTGGAGGATACTATTGGCCTCCCTGGTGGTGTAGTGGGATGTTTATGTATTTTGGGGAGTAGATAGAAACATGGGATTCGTGGACTATCCGTTTTCAAAAATAGGTATTCCGCTTTGTCCAGCATCCCCATCTCCCACCAACCCTTCAGTAAATCGTGATATTTCTGGATAGATATCCTGTATGTGTCCCAGCTGATCTCTTCATAACAGGAAATATCACTTAGTTGCCTTAATGCTTCCTGGTTATATTGTTCCATATCCATAATGATGACAATACCACCCTTATCTGAGCGTTTTATAATTATGCTTTCATCATCCATTAAAGTCTTTAGAGCATTTCTTTGGGACATGGATAAATTGTCATATTTCGATATTGGATATTGTTCCCTCATTGTATTGATTTCCTGTATCATTACATTGTTAAAGGCTTCAATGTTATCATATGGAGCATTCGGATTAAAGGTTGATTTCGGTCTCATCCCCGTGTGATAAGTGGCATCTGGCTGAAAGCCCAAAGTCATCAATGTTCTGCTTTTTTCTCTGGGGGAAAAATCATTCATGTCCTCCTCCTTTCGGTGTAACTCTAACAGGAGATTGGCATCTTCCAGATTTAAATTTGATGCTTCTTCCGTAAGATTACATCCAAGTCTCGGCATCTTTGTTTTTATAGCAGTCTTGTATAGTTTCATCAGTTTAAGCTTGCGTACGTATAGAAATAAATCAATACGTGTGGAGACAAAATCCATATCGCTATTGGGGGAAAATGATAAACCTAGTTGTAATAACGATTTTTCGTGCTTAGTGATTTCTCTGGAAGACAAGTTAATAACTGATAGATTTGTGATACCAGTGGAAACTGCTGCGGTACTGGCAGAGAAAGTTCTACCACCTCTTCTGCTTCTCATTCATCGTTTTTTCTGAGTGTTCCTCTTCCTCTTCCTCTTCTTGCTCCTCTGCCTCTTCCCCTCTTTCCTTGTGGTTTCTCTTCTTGTTCCTTCTTCTGTTTCAGGATTTGAAATTCGTGGAGGAAAGTAAGGGGCCTTGCGCCTAAAGGGATGCTTCAGGCTTCCGTATCAGAGCTGAGTTCAGAGCTTGAGTCAGTTGACACAATCGTCTGTTCCCTTTGTCTTTGAATAACGTGTAGATTTCTTTGAGCCCAGTCAAATCTTTTAGCATATGTTAGAATGTGACCTTCAGCGTAATCTTTCTTATCCCTCAAAAATTTGCGTTGTTTTTTTGCTTTTATAGCGTCTTCATAATTTTTCAGTTTGGTTTCCAACTGTTTTTCAAAGTCCGCGACTGTTTTGTCGTTCTTGACTTTGCTCAGTTCCTGTCTTAGTTCCCCCAGTTCCTTTCTGGTATTGTCCAAATCAATTTGAGCATATTTGACCAACATTTCCAGCATGCCCCTGCATGTTTTGGCCATAAATGTAGCCCACTCCTTCAATAAATCTGGGTTTGGATTTTCGTATGTGGGAATAATCGTAATTCGAAGCCCCCGCGGTACTCTGTTAACTTCAATATAATTCGTTAGCGAAGTGATTTCCCACCATTTATTAATCTCTATTTTGGTTAGTTTCTCCAAGAGAAATAGTTTCTGTTTTAATGATGGTTCCGTCGCGGTACCCCCACTATTGGGTATCAGTTCAATTTGTTCTGTTCCCAGGTTCTCATCGAAGAGTGAGAGAGCTTCCACCTTCCTCGTTGTCTCCCACTCACTCATATTAGTATAAAACACAACGTAGTTGTTGACGTGTCCTTAGACGCCCTCGCTTAAATCATAGCATGGGCGTTGCGTCTGCTCCTCATTTCTTTATAATACATGTGTAATTTCGAATGGCAGCTGCTGCACTGGGGAGGCAAGGCTGTTGGCACTATCAAAGAAAACCCCCACCCTCCGGTGCGATCTTCCGATACGTCCCCCAGTCAGCCCCCAGTGCCCGCTTACCCTGCTTGTCACACAATGTAGATTCGGAGCGGCGGGAACAGCTTCTGGAAATGTTTTCAAAAGTCACTTATATATATATATATATTATCTACTGGCGGTCGCCAGTAGATAGTTATAGTTAGGACCTATTTTCCATAGGAAATCCGCAACATTCTATTTGGAATAACGTTGCCGCCGATTGACGAATCTTCGCAAATATTTACAAACTTTTGGCCAGCTCCGCTCCTACCCTGAAAGTTTTGTGGTGATTCGTCAAGCGGGGGCCGAGAAAAAAGGGGGGTCCCAAAACGCGTTTTCCCCATGCAATTTCTCATAGGATCTGTTGTCGCAGCTACAGCCCGAACTGCTGAACGGAATTACACCAAATTTGGCAGAGAGGTAGTCCTCAGTTCAGACTCGTGCCTTTTGCTTAAATAGTGTAAATCCGTTCAGTAGTTCCTGAGAAAACTAGAGTTAAAAGTACATAAATATCTATGGCCGGGGAGGATCCGAGGACCCTACCCGCACCGTAAGCGCACCCTCCCCGAACCAAGCGCGCACCCTCCCGATCGCGCGCTGAATGCTAATTGGCTGCTAACACTCTGAATCAGGAAGTGTTGGCAGCCATCTTGTGCCTCGGTAGAACCGAGATCAGCACTGGAGGTAGGCTGGGGGCAGTAAAGCTGAGCCTCTATTAGATTGAACAGTAATGTTGCTAGTACTGCACATATTATTTAGGAGAACACATTTTGAAGATACAACAAAAAGTGTCAAAGGCTGTTTTTTTGCTTGAATTAACTATATTTAATAGGGTTTCTTAAGAAGTTTTGAACCTTCCTATTGCCAAAGCAATTTTTTAAAACAGGGAATCAAAAATTGGAAACAACGAAGCGCGGACTCCCTGTGTGGGGGGGGCTCGAGCCCCCCCCGCATGCCCCGGGGACCGCCACCTCCCCGGGGCATTTAAAAAACCTTTGAAATTCACTGAAAAAATCAAAGGTTTCAGGGGCGTTATAGTTAGGAATTGGCATTTAAAAAACCTTAGAAATTCACTAAAAAAACCATAGGTTTCAGGGGCTTTATAGTTAGCTGGACATTTCCCTTGTACAAAACCCTAGAAATTCCCCTGTTATAGTTAGTTCAGCTAACTATAACTCGCGCCCCCGCAATGCACTGCTGATGACGTCACATATTACATCACTCATGACATGGTCAGTGACATCACTGATGACATCACTGATGACATCTCAAATTACATCACTGATGACATCACTGATGACATCATCCAGTGAGTGTGTAGTTTTCTTAAAAGTTTAAATATGTTTTATATATTTATAGTGAAAGGCCTATGGAAGAATGAGTGGGTGTATAAGTGTGTGAATGGGTGATTTTCTAGGTGCGTAACTGACTCTATAAGTGAGTCATTAAATGTATCTTACTGCAGACTAGCGACTAAACTGTGTGAATGTCTGTATGTGTCTGTGTGTTGGTGTATAAGTGGCTGCATGGTTTTGTGAATAGCTATATGAGTGTCTATATGGGTTATTGATTGGTTGTCTGAGTATCTGTATGGGTGCCTGAGTGTTTGTGTGGGTAGGGTGTGTGTGACTCTGTGCATAGATGTGTGAGTGGGTGATTCTATGGTGCATGGTTTTAAGAGTGCAACTGTGATGGACTGTATGGATGGGTGAGTGTATGTATGAGTGTGTTAGTGGTTGAATGTATATCTCAGGTGTAACTACATATGTGAAACACAGTGTATATGTGTGTAAGAGTATATAACTATCTATATGTGAGAGTTTGTGATTGAGGGAGTGCCTGTATGGATGAGTGTGTGCTTGTATTAGTATTGTATAAGAGTGTCAGAATTTGTTGGTATTTTTATGAGTAAGTGAACTTGAGTGTGTTTAACTGTATAGGTGAGTAAATTGGACTGTGTTTAATTATTTGCACAACTGACTAGGTGTGTCAGTACCTCAATGGATGATTGGCGGTGTGTTAGTGTCTATATAGGTGTATAAATGCATATGATAGACTTGTACGGAGTGACTGTGAGTATGAGTGACTGTACAGGTGAGTGAGTGGAGGTGTATGTAGACCTAAGAGTCAATGAGTGGGTATGTAGTCATTGGTATTAGAGTATCTATGGTCTTCAAAATGGCCATCTGAAATTTTGAGTCGGTGTATCAAAGGTTATATTAGGGTGTGAGAAGATGCACTAATTTATCACATGGATGACGTCATCAGTGATGTCATCAGTGATGTCATTTGAGATGTCATCAGTGATGTCATCAGTGATGTCACTGACCATGTCATGAGTGATGTAATATGTGACGTCATCAGCAGTGCATTGCGGGGGCGCGAGTTATAGTTAGCTGAACTAACTATAACAGGGGAATTTCTAGGGTTTTGTACGAGGGAAATGTCCAGCTAACTATAACGCCCCTGAAACCTATGTTTTTTTTTGTGAATTTCTAAGGTTTTTTAAATGCCAATTCCTAACTATAACGCCCCTGAAACCTTTGGTTTTTTCAGTGAATATTATCTACTGGCGGTCGCCAGTAGATAGTTATAGTTAGGATCGTGTTTCCATAGGAAATCTCAAAATTCTATTTTGAATATCTTTGGCGCCGGTTGACGAATCCTCGCGAATTTTGCAAAACTAATGGGGCGCTCCGCTCAGCTCCTACCCTGAAAGTCTCGGGGTGATTCGTCAAGGGGGGGGCGAGAAAAAAGGGGGGTCTCAAAACGCGTTTTCCCCATGCATTTTTCCATAGGACCTTTAGTCGAAGGTACAGCCCGAACGGCTGAACAGAATTACTTGAAATTTGGCAGAGAGGTAGTCCTCAGGTCAGGGAAGTGCCTTTTGCAGGTCTGGTGTCAATCTGTTCAGTATTTCCTGAGAAAATAGCATTTAAAAGCATATAAATATCTATACGCGCGCACTGTGCGCGCATGGTGCCGTGCGCAAGCGAAATTCTGATTGGTTGATAGATGTCAGTAAACATTCGAATCGGTCGAAATCAGGAAGTGTCGGCCGCCATTTTGTCTGTCGCACTGAAAAGGAAAGGTGGAAAAAAGGTGGAAAACGTGAAAAGGGTACAGGGAAGAGAGTTCCTGACCCCCTAGCCTTTGTCAGGGGGTCACAGAAGGACCCCCAAGGGTGAAAAAAACATTTTATTATTTTTGAAAAAAATCGCGGGGTGCGCGCACGGTGCTTGAAGCGCACCGTGCGCCCAAACGCGCGCGCACGGTGCGCGCACGGTGTACAACCTTGAAAAAAAAATTATTAATAAATACATAACTTAGCATTTAAAAAACCGTACAAATTCACTTAAAAAACCATAGGTTTCACATACGTTATAGTTAGGAATTAGCATTTAAAAAACCTTGCAAATTCACTTAAAAAACCATAGGTTTCACACATGTTATAGTTAGCTGGACATTTCACTCGTAAAAAACCAATGAAATTCCCCCGTTATAGTTAGTTCAGATAACTATAACTCGCGCAACCGCTACTCTATCACAAGGATGATGTCATCAGTGATGTCATGAGTGATGCCACTGACCATGTCATGAGTGATGTAATATGTGACTCATGAGCAGTGGATTTCGGGCGTACGGCGTCGGGGGATAGTTCTACAGTGGAAAGTGAATCTGAAATGGGGGCACGCAACAAAACAAGGACAAACCCCCGCAGACACTCACTTACTGATGAAGTTGATTTTTTATGTTTGGAACGCCTACAATCATTAAGACCAAGGAAGCAGCAAAACAGTGGAAATCGGGGAAAAACAAAAAACGAAGAGAGAGAAGAAAGGCCAACCGGAGAAGGAACAAACAAAAAACAATTGAGGAAACAACCGAAGAAATATTGGAAGAAATAGGATGTCCTAACTCAACTGAAACAAGCGAAACAACGGTAATCAATCTAACGGACCTAACTCTTAACAGGGCGGAAACACAACTACTGGCCCTAGGACTCTCTTTTTGCCCTGAAAGTTCCTTCAATTATGCCAAATCCCGAATTGACATTTACAAAAGCGTCAGGAAATTGAAATTAATGAAATTCCATGAACAATCTAACAAATCAGCGGTTGGGGCAAACTTGATTACTCAAACATTTATAGCAAAACCGCTAGATGGAAATGAGACGACGATGGACTCACAAGAGTTAGTAGATACTCTTTATGATTTACAACAAGAAAATGATCTAACTAGTCTAACTAGTCAAGCAGCCATAACAAACTCATCACAACAAAATACAGAACGGGCAGGTAAATGTCAAACTCCCTTCAAGCCACCGTCAAAATTTTATCCTTTAACCATCAAGGATACAATTGACAGCTTCCAAGAGCAGGTAATTGCTGATTTGAAGAATCTCAACAAATTAACCTGCAAGGCAAAGCAAACCAGGAGAAAAAATATCAAAGAACTGCAATACCACCAACTAATGAGAAAAATCAAAAACACCAAGGAAATAGTAATTCGCAATGCAGACAAAGGCGGTAACGTGGTTTTATTAAAAAGAGAAAATTACCTGAAAGAAGCCATGAACCACTTAAACGACAAATCTTGCTACGCGACAAGTAATAGAGCAACGTGGAACTCACTAAACTCAATATACCGAGTGAAACTAATGGCCTGGCGAGAGATGGGATTGTTAACAACTGAAGAATACAAATATCTGTGGACTCAAAAACCAGTTATCCCCATTCTGTACTTCATACCTAAAATACATAAAGATAAAATCAACCCGCCGGGGAGGCCAATAATATCGGCATGCAATAGTATATTTGAAAAAACATCTAAATATGTAGATTTCTTTTTACAAGACTTTGTTCAGAACCTGGCTTCATACATTAAAGACACGGGCGATTTTCTAATGAAAATAAGGGACCTTGAATGGCATGAAAACTTTCTTTTGATTGCGTTGGATGTAACCTCACTGTACACATCAATCAAACACAATGATGGACTACGAGCATTGAAATATTACTTAGCCAGAAGAGGAACCACCTATGCTGAGCATAATCAAATGCTGATCAACATGGTTGAACTATGCCTGACTAATAATATATTTATGTTCCAGGACGCGTTATATCAACAATTACGCGGGGTGGCAATGGGTACAAGCTTCTCCCCCAGCTATGCATGTTTACACATGGGCTGGTGGGAGGAGCTTGTACTCATGACCAAATATCATGATATCTTTAAAAACAATATTCAATGTTGGTTTAGGTTCATTGATGACCTGTTTGTGGTATGGAAGGGAACAGAACAAGGTGCAAGGGAATTCATTGACCAACTTAATATCAATGACCTTAACCTAGAATTTACTTCCAATATCAGTAAAACGGGGGTGATATTTCTTGATGTGGAGGTGTACATAGAACAAGGGAGGGTAGAAACAAAACTGCATAGAAAACCAACGGCAGGAAATTCAATCCTGCATGCAAGCAGCTCCCATCCCAAGCACCTCATCCAAAGCATCCCTTATGGGGAAATACTACGAATAAAACGTATCTGTAGTGAAAGTGGATCCCTAAAAATAGCACACCAGGAATGTATCAACCGCTTTAAGTTGCGAGGTTACAGCAACAAATGCCTAGAGAAAGCCCTTACCAAATGTAACCAGGTTGATAGAGATATGCTGATCTGTCCAACCCCTAAACAAAATGCCTCTGACGATGAATTAACTGACAACTTTAGATTTATCTTTCAATATAATCGTCAAGAGCGAGCAGTAAGGAAAATACTCAACAGAAATTGGTACCTTTTAAAACAGGACCCCATAATTGGTGAAAAGATCCCCAAACGACCAGCTATCACATATAGACGAGGAGTATCTATGAAAGATATGTTGGTGGAAAATGACCCATGTGGGGTGGGAGCCAAGGGATCTTGGCTGTCACAACGACGGGGATTCTTTAAATGCAAGGTTTGTAAGGCCTGCGAATACGGAGTCTCCACAACAAATTATACTACACCTTTTGGGGGCCCTAATAAGGAAATTACCAAATCATTGAATTGTAAAACTGACCATGTAATATATGTTTTGGAGTGTACATGCAAATTAAGGTACATTGGGAGTACCATTCTCCCGGGGCACAAGAGAATACTCCAACATATACGTGCAATCAAAAATCATGACCAGGCGTATCCAGTGGCGCGTCATTTCCAAGCAAAACATGAGGGTAACCCAAAAGATTTAAGTTACTTCCTCATTGACTCTGTCCCTAAAAACAAAAGAGGGGGCGACAGAGAGAGAACATTCAGAATATTAGAAATGTACTACATTTTAAATCTTGACAGTAAACACCCACATGGACTAAATAGCTCGGAGGAGCTACACGCCAGTCTATAATTGTCACACTTATGTCAAGGGATCTAACTCCACCATTTACATATTTACATTTATTTTTATATTTTACAAAAATGTGTTTTCCTTGCTGAAACCTGATTTTAATTTGGGGTTGATAATTAGACTAACCTGTACTGATTGCCTGCATTTTCTTTAAGTTCCAGCAGTATTTTACTATTTATATATCGGCCGATATTATAGTAACTACTGAGCTACTATTATTTCTAAAACTTGCTTCCCTTCTCTCTTATATATATTTTTATATATTCTACAAGCACTTGTCACTTTTTTTAGTAGTTTTAAATTTAAGCACATTTTGCACAACAATTTAAATATTAATTAAGACACAAAAAAATGAATAAATCAGTTAAAATTACAAAAATAATTTTAGTGTGATGAGCTATACCTGGGGTGATTTCACAGTGGGCAACCTGATCTGTCTTTTCTTAGTCTTTCGAGTTTATGACCATTAAATGTAGGGAACCATTGCTCTCAATAGGTCAGCTTCAACCAGTTAATGGTGGTCATGACAGACAGAACGAATTTTAGGATTGTATTTGTAATAAATAGTGCAGTAATATACAAATCATGTACTCAGAATTTTATACATTTGTGTGATTTTTATGCATTTATATATATTTATATATTTATATATTTATATATTTATACAGGATTTTATCTTGGTCATTGTGACATGGGTAATGTTTTTATAAATTTATAGACTACTCTATTTATTTATGTATTTATATATTTATTTCCATTAATGAGATATGATCTGTTTAAACATGACACGGTGAGCACAAATATAATCATTTTGATATTTAAATCTGTATAAGGTGATATTAGAATATCTATACCACTGGGAAAGAACTAATATGGAAAAGACATATGGTAAAAGTTAAACCAAACAGACTGTGAATAAAGTTTCGATGTTTTATTTTAAAAAAACTGTTGAAACACACTATGCCCTACCCCCTTTAAAAGTGCAACACAATTGGTGGTTCAGCGTCATGTGATCAAGTCCCCAAGCAGGGACGAAACGCGTAAAGGCTGCTACTTTGTGGATGTAACCCAAAGGACATTAAATACTATCGGTATCAAAGGATTGTGGTCCGTGCTCTTTTTCCGTGGCTGGTGGCAGAATCGCGGAGTGGAAGAGTGCTCGAGGATATATATATATATATATATATATTCACTTAAAAAACCATAGGTTTCACACAAGTTATAGTTAGCTGTACATTTCACTCGTAAAAAACCAATGAAATTCCACGTTATAGTTAGATCAGGTAACTATAACTTGCGCGCCCACAATAAACTGCTGATGACGTCACATATTACATCACTTATGACATGGTCAGTGACATCACTCATGACATCAATGATGACATCTGAAATGACACATTGTGCATTGCGGTCGCGCAAGTTATAGTTACCTGATCTAACTATAACGTGGAATTTCATTGGTTTTTTACGAGTGAAATGTACAGCTAACTATAACTTGTGTGAAACCTATGGTTTTTTAAGTGAATTTGCAAGGTTTTTTAAATGCTAATTCCTAACTATAACGTGTGTGAAACCTATGGTTTTTTCAGTGAATTTGTACGGTTTTTTAAATGCTAAGTTATGTATTTATTTTTAATTTTTGCGCGCACGGTGCGCTTCGCGCACCGTGCGCGCGCTGTGGGCACTCGGTGCGCTTCTGGCACCGAGCGCCCACGTTGCGCATTTCGTACCGTGCACGCCTCGCCATTTTTTACAAAAAATCAATTGTTTTTTTCTCCCTTGGGGGTCCTTAGATTTATATATTAAATGTGACTGTTAATTCTTTTTTTTTTAATTTTTTTTTACCGTACGCGTATGGTAAGCTTACCGTACGCGCACTCCGCGATTTTTTTTTAAAAATTATTAAATTTATTTTTCATACTTTTTGGTCCTTCGTGAACCCCCTGACGAACGCTAGGGGGTCTGCAACTCTCTTCGTTGCCCCCTTTTCATGTTATCAACCTTTGTTTTTCAGTGCGAGAGACAGAAAATGGCGGCAGATACTTTCTGATTTCGACCGATTGGAATGTTTACAGTCATGTAACCACCAATCAGAATTGAGCTCGCGCACGGCACCGTACGCGTACGGTAAGCTTACCGTAAGCGCACGGAGCGCGCTTACAGATATATATATTGATTTAAATGCTATTTTCTCAGGACCTACTGAACAGATTTACACCAGACCTGCAAAAGGCACATCCCTGACCTGAGGACTACCTCTCTGCCCAATTTCAAGTAATTCTGTTCAGCCGTTCGGGCTGTAGCTCGGACTAAAGGTCCTACGGGAAAATGCATGGGGAAAATGCATTTTGGGACCCCCCTTTTTTCTCAGCCCCCGCTTGACGAATCCCCCCGAGACTTTCAGGGTAGGAGCGGAGCGTAGCGCCCCATTAGTTTTGAAAAATTCGCGAGGATTCGTCAACCGGCGCCAAAGTTATTCCAAATAGAATTTTGCGGATTTCCTATGGCAACACGGTCCTAACTATAACTATCTACTGGCGACCGCCAGTAGATTATATATATATTATCTACTGGCGGTCGCCAGTAGATAGTTATAGTTAGGACCGTGTTTCCATAGGAAATCCGCAACATTCTATTTGGAATAACTTTGGCGCCGGTTGACGAATCCTCGCGAAAGTTTCAAAATAGGTGGGGCGCTCTGCTCCGCTCCTACCCTGAAAGTCTCGGGGGGATTCGTCAAGGGGGGGCTGTGAAAAAAGGGGGGTCCCAAAACACGTTTTCCCCATGCAATTTTCCATAGGGACCTTTAGTCCAAGGTACAGCCCGAACGGCTGAACAGAATTACTTGAAATTTGGCAGAGAGGTAGTCCTCAGGTCAGGGATGTGCCTTTTGCAGGTCTGGTGTCAATCTGTTCAGTAGTTCCTGAGAAAATCAAAAGTAAAATCATATATATATGTGGGAGGAGCCTAACCACACATATCATCCTGAGATCTGATTGGCTGTCAGCACTTCATCCAAGAAGTGTTGCCAGCCATCTTGGGACCAATATACATGATAACACCTCATTAAAAAGCATTGCAGTTAATAGAAGGTTTTTAAGACTTTAGTTACATTATAAATCATTTGTTGATGGTACCATACTCATTTTAGGAATTGTGGTATGTTCTAAGGTGATTTCACCATGTGAAAAAGCCTTCTGCTGGGATATCATGATTGAGAGAAAAATATGTTCTCATGCTTTTCCCACAGAGGTTTGGAAGGTGATCTATAAGCTAAACTGAGAGCTTATTTTCTGTAAATTCACATTATCTTTCTCAGTCTTGTGAGAATGAAGTCTGACATTCTCAGTAAAACATGTACATCCAACAAGGGCAGAGACGTTCAGTTGATTCCTTTGTGTTCTACTGCAGCTTCCCAGAGTGTTCCAAAGAACAACTAGAGCGCTAACAGTCCTACTTATGATAAACGTATGGCACACCTGAAGCCATCTTGCTTGGATTAAAGTGGTAACTCTTAAAACATTTAATTTAAAAAGGAACAAAATGAGGGGTTTCATTTTTCCATAAAAAGTATGATTAGTGCTGCAGAAAGAAAAATTAGGGCACATTTTGAGGGACTTCTCAAATCCTCTTCTATTTCATTAAAAAATTCTGACATGCAGACTGAAACATGCACTTTCAATACCAGCAGCAGTTTTCCCTGGTGAGCAGTAGCTTTACTACAGTGATCTAATGAGCAAAAAGAGTGCTAACATTCTGAATTTATGGCAAATGTGTGACACATCTGAATGCCTTTGGAATCAAAGTAAAAAACTGAAAGTATTTCCCACTGAGGAGACTGCAGTAAATGAGGAAATTAGGAAACTTCATAACAAATAAGTCTGCCAAGATGGCCACCAGAGACAAAAGAGCCCAAATGTAGCCCAAATATCACCCAGATGTAGCCCAAGTATAGCCCAATGACAGAATGTCCCAGAGTGTTCTTAAAAACAACTAGAGCGCTTACTGTCTTCATTATGACAAAAGTATGGCACACCTGAAGCCATCTTGATTGGAATAAACTGGTAACACTTAAAACATTTAACTTAAAAAGGAACACAATGAGGGGGTTCATTTTGCCATAGAAATTATGATTAATGCTGAAGAAAGAAAATGAGGGCACATTTTGAGTGACTTCTCAAATCCTCTTCTATTTCATAAATAAATTCTGACATGCAGACTGAAACATGCACTTTTAATACCAGGAGCAGACTTCCATGGTGAACAGTAGTTTTACTACAGTGATCTAATGAGCAACTAGAGTGCTAACATTCAGAATTTATGGCAAATGTGTGACATATCTGAATACCTTCATGATGGAATCAAAGTAAAAAACTGAAAGCATTTCCTACTGAGGAGACTGCAGTACATGAGGAAATTAGGAAACTTCATAACAAATAAATCTCCCAAGATGGCCACCGGAGACAAAAGAGCCCAAATGTACCCCAAAATCACCCAGATGTAGCCCAAATATAGCCCAATGACAGAAGTGTGCAAAACACTTATTATTTTGTGTTTTTGCAGTGTTATATAGTGCAGACTTGTCAGGTATTGGAGTGCTTTACATGAGCATTGGTTACATCACACAAGAACAAATTCATTTTGGTTGTAGACATGGGGAGACTAAGTGATTTGACCAGAATCACAGAATGTCGAGCTGAAGCAGAAACTCCAACCTGGTTCCCCAGTTGCAAAGTCTGCAGTTCTGGAAGTAACACCACATCCTCTCCCCTAAGTGTAACATTTAATCAAGTGGTCAACTGGATAAAAAAACATAAAGGTAACAAATAATTTAAAAGTGCTTTCTCGCTATTTGAAAACTCAGAAAATATGTCCTTATTTTAGTCTTTTAGAGCACTAACCATAATTTTGATGCCAATAAGACCCTCTCATATATGTAATTTCTAAAGGAAATGCTCTAGGTATTACAGTTTTGATTACATCAAGATGACGTCAGGCGTTCCACACTTTTGTAATAAATATAGAATGTTAGCAATCTAGTTGTTCATTAGGATACAGTTGAGAGGCAGAGGCCAGGGGCACGGACTCTGAAAATTGAAGGCAGGTAGGAGGGTGCAAAGGCAACAATTTAACCACACTGAGCAGTCAGGAAGGGCCGTGGCAGCACAACAGACTATGGAGGGCAGTGGGAAGGGGGGCAGGGGCAACAAACCAACAATACAGGTCTTGCAAGAGAGGCTGTGGCAATTTAATAGACCATTGTGGGCAGAAGGAAGAGGCAATGGTAGTACAACCATACATGCCAACAGACCCGATTCAGCCAGGAAACGTCCAATGTTTTTAAGCTCAAATGGGCTTTATTTTATCTGTCTCCTGTCTACAATCTCCTCTTTTTCAATGTAACTCAAAGGGGTAAATCAATACCCCAGTTTTTTTTCAAAATCTCCCTCTTACCAAGTTCAAAATGTTCGCAAGTATGGTACATTGGATCATGGAAGGAAATGGGGTAGGGACATGGACTTGGATAACAGAGGACAGGAGGGACATGGAGAGGTGCACCAAACTGACCCTGCAGGGCAGGCATCAGGGTTTGCAGCAGCACAATACACCACACAGGGCATGCGGGACGGGAGGGCAGTACAACAATCCATAGAAAGCAAGAGGGAGGGGACAGGACCATGCACATGGACAACAGAGAACAGAGGGGCAAGAGGCAGGACCATAATGGACAGACAGGAGAGAAAGCTGCAGCATAACATACCATAAAGGGCAGGAGGGATGGATCAGGGGCATTACAATGGAACAGACAAGCCAGGAGGGAGGGAGTAGGGGTCTGCACATGTAAACAGAGGGCTGGGGGCAAGGGGGAAGGGCAGGAGCAGCAAGATGGCCATGGATGTCAGGCAGGATGGGCACTAGAAGCAAGACACACCATGAAGAGCAACAGTGAGACTGTGATGGCATACACACAGACCATGGAGGGAAGGTGGGAGGGGTTCAGGGGCAGCTAACTGACCACACAGGGAAGGTGGGAAGGGCCATGGCAGCACAGAAGACCATGCATGGCAAGTGGGAGGGTTAGTGGTAGCACAATGGCTATGATGGGCAAGAAGTAGGGTGCAGGGGCATGCACAAAGGACGATGGAGGATCGAAGGGAGGGTCAGGACCTGTGCACAGACAAGAAAGTATGGGGGAAGGGGCCTCACAACAGACTGCACAGGGCAGGCAGGAGGAGCAGTTGCAGCACAACAGACCAGGGAGGGCAGAAGGGTGTGGCAGTACAATGGACCATGTAGGACAGGAGGAATAGGATAGGGGCATGGCATGTGGACAGGCAGGGTGGAGGTGGCAGGGACAGTTTACAGTCATCTGACAATGCTAGGCAGGTGGGAGGAGAGTGGCAGCTCAACAGAACACTCAGAGTAGATAGGAGTGGCAGGTCCATGGAACATGGTGGGCAAAAAGGATGGAGCAGGGGCATGCACAAAGACATCGGAGGGCAGGGGGAAGGAGAATAGGGACAGCAAGCTAAGCACAGAGTTTAAGCAGGAGGTCAATGATGGGGCATAGAATTGGGCAATGGAGGGCAGGAGGAGTGGACTGGTACATCATACTAAATTGAGGGCAGTGGCAGCACATCAGACCATGCATGGCAGGAGGTAGGAGGCTAGTCCATGGATTCACACAACAGAGGATAGGGAGGAGGGGGATGGGGCAGCAAGCTAACTGGTCAGAGAAGGCGGGTATTAGGAACTTTATTGTTTTTAAAACGTGTGTCTGTGCGAACTACTTAAAATATGAACAAGTATGCAGCATAATCTCACTTTTATTCAGGAAGAAGAGGACGTTTGTGACTGTGACTCGGGGATCACTTGGCAGAAACACCCCCTGACCCTCCACCCCCTATCGCAAAATGTAATGCCCGTGAAAAGGGTAGGTGAACACAGTGTTATATAGAACATAGTCCTGAGAGCACGATTGAGAATGAAAACTAGATATAGTGTATGGTATAAACTATGCACCAAAAAGTGTGATATAAGATGAACCGGGAGTGAAATATAATATGCAATACATTGTGCGCAATGACAGATTCATTGGAGAGCGCGAGATAGCACAGGCACTAGCGCGTGCTATGCGATATGCGCCTTGGAGTGTAATATGCACAGGGCAGTGTTGTGTAACCTAACTAGTCTCTAAAGTTGTAATATAAAATATGTGCTGGGGAGTGTAACGTTGCATATGCACTGTGACAAAGATATGGATCCCAGATTGTAATATGTATGGCATAGCACTGTGCGTTATAACATAGGCATCGAGGAAGGCACGTTAGATGGGGCAATATAACCCGTGCGAAGACAAGTGTGGCATGACATATTCACGGGGTGGTGTTACAGTGCACATGGGCTAGAGAGTGTCATAGCATATGCACTAGCTAGTGGAATACAACACAGAGGTGTGTGGCACTCAGCAGGCAATGGTGGGTGTAACACAGCATTGGGCTCTGCCAGGAGCGCGCTGTGACTCTCAAGTGATGTTCGTCCCCTTTCCAGAGAGTAAAATAAAAAGTATTACACATCCGGCAGTGGATGTGTGTTTTATTAACCGTGAGGGGGCTTTCTTGCATAGTTTTGGTTGAATTTTTGTCGAATCCCCTTTGAATGGCTTGGTGTGCATGTGTATTAAATGTGCCCGTCAATAGCTACCCATGTTTGTATAAATAAACGACAAGGGTGTCTACCGGGATTAGGCACGGTAGGGCATCAGACATGTCAGAGCTTCACTAGTGGTGTAAATACATTCCACGTGGATTCATTGTATGCATAGTCGCATTTTAATGAATATCATGCAAATCGTCATGGTGATAGGTACGTACGGTTTGTCCAGCATGTCCTAGGTGTGTCTATAAATATATATTTTTTAAAAATAATAAAAAACAGTGGCCGGCTCTGGGGATTGGGGTCAAAAAAATATAATTAGGAGACAGGCCCTGGGGGATGGGGTCATCAGGGCCAATAAATTAGAATAAGAAGGGGAACCACACAGCCCCCCTTTTTAAAAAATTAAAATAAATAAAAGACTGGCATCGTGCCGGAGGCCACGCCCCCTCCTTGCAGCACTCTGCAAACGCGCCCCCTGGTGAGTTGTAAGTTGGGGAATTAATTCCTCTTCAATACTGAGGGTCCCTGAGGGCCAACTAGCCCAACAGGCATCTCCAGTATGCACCAGGGAGCTGCGCTGCAGACAGGTGTTCTGAGGCCAAGCCCCTTTTTACATCTCTCTGCAACGCAGCTCTGTGGCGCTTACTGGAGGTACCTAGTGGTCTAGTTTGACCCTAGGGACCCTTAGGATTCAAGGGGACTTAATTTCTCAACTTAGAACAGCCACAGGGCGCGTTTCACAGTGGTGAAGGGAGGGGACGGGGCCTGAGGTGACGTGTGCAAACACGCACTATGGCACGTTTTAAATTGGGGATATAATTTTCCTTCAATACTGAGGGCTCCTGGGGGCTAACTAGCCCACCAAGTGCTTCCAGTAAGCGCCACTGAGCTGCATTGCAGAGAGGTGGTCCAGGCCGTGCCACTTTTTACACCTCTCTGCAACGCAGCTCTGTGGAACTTACTGGAGGTACCTAGTGGGCTAGTTGGACCCTAGGGACCCTCAGGATTCAAATGAACTTAATCTCCCAACTAAAAACGGACACAGGGTGTGTTTACACAGTGGTGAAGGGAGGGGACGGGGCCTGAGTTAATGTGTGCAAAAACACCCTGTGGCCTGTTTTAAGAGGTAGTTTTAATCCCCCTGCCCTATTATATACTAGGGGCTTACAGAGGAGGTCATGCTAATCACAGGGGGACCCCAACGCATAATGTTCCCTAGTGTATGTAGGTGTTTTCACTGTATTCTAAGTGTCTTTTAACATAGCACTGGCTCTAGGACTGGTTAGTCAGACTCAGTTACCCCCAGTATCTGTCTGAAAAAGTTGAGGGTACAGGATGATTTTGCAACAAGGCTTCTTTCTGCTCTTCTTTTTGTTCTTTCTGCATGTTATCCTTCTTTCTGCACTTTTCTTCATCTTTGAGGACTTCTGTTGCTTCTTTCTGCACTTCTTTTTTTTCTTTCTGTGCATTTTTTCTTCTTTCTTCACATGTCCTATCTCTGTAGGTATAGTTAGAAATTAGCATTTAAAAAACCTTTGAAATTCACAGAAAAAACCATAGGTTTCAGGCACGTTATAGTTAGGAATTAGCATTTAAAAAACCTCAGAAATTCACTGAAAAAACCATAGGTTTCAGGGGTGTTATAGTTAGCTGGACTTTTCACTTCTACAAAACCATTGAAATTCCCCCGTTATAGTTAGTTCAGCTAACTATAACTCGCGCGCCTGCAATGCACTGCTGATGACGTCGCATATTACATCACTCATGACATGGTCAGTGACATCACTCATGACATCACTGATGACATCACTGATGACATCATCCTTGTGATAGAGTGGCAGACCTCCTCTCACCCTAATATAACCTTTGATACACACATTCAAAAATAGAGACTAAACTTTTCAAAACAATGGGCATACCAATACCAGTTACAACAACCTCTTCAGTAATTCTAAGATCCACATACACATCCACTCATTCACCAACAGTCCTATACAGTCACTCATACATGTATTCACTCATCATATGTACTCATACACCTATACATCCTGTTACACAATGCCACTCATCCATAGAGTTACTCACACACATAGTCACTCATGCTAATAAAGAATCAAACATACATTTATTTGCATATACAGTTATACACACACCACCACACTTACTCCTACGGAAACTTACACATACTTAGTCTTTTAAACAATCACTTATAGAAACACATACTTATTCATACAGGAACTCTTTCAATCTCTCACTCTCACATATACTCACTTATATACACCAATAGTCACATGTACTAGTTTAAAACATATGTAGTTACTCATAAAGACACTATTGAGACAGTCATTCACTCACTAACACACCCATACACACACTCATCCACCCATACAGTCCTGCACACATGCTGTCTTCAACACATACAAAGAGTGAGTCACTCATTCATGCACCTATGCACTACGTAATACCCCCCACCGAACCATGCAGACACTCAGACTGATACTCAAAAAACCAACTAATAACCTATATAGATACCCATGTAGCTACTCACCAACCCATGCAGCCACTTATACACAAAGTGAGAGACTGATACAGATATTTACATATTTAAACATTACTCGCTAAGCCATGTATTCACTATGATACACTTAATCAGTCAGTTACACAATCAATTTTTCAAAAACAAATCATCCATTTAGACACTTATATACCCATTTATTCTTCTATCGGCCTTGAGATATACATATATAAAACATATTTAATTTTCAGAAAAACACACATTCACTGGATGATGTCATCAGTGATGTCATGAGTGATGTCATGAGTGATGTCACTGACCATGTCATGAGTGATGTAATATGTGACGTCATGTGATCAAGGCTCCACGGAGACGAAACGTTATGACGACAGCCTCATGAATTAATTAAATTAAGCACTTTACGAAAGGTCCGTGTCAGCGAGTGTTTTTGGAGTTACGGATGTCTACTACGTCTTCCATGCACCAGCGATTTCTGGATATATATATATATATATATATATATATATATATATATATATATATATATATACGTATGAGAGAGAGAGAGAGAGAAAGTGAGAGAAAGAGAGAGAATGAGAGAAAAAGAGAGAGAGCAAGAGAGAGAAAATTGGTGCACTTCCATTGAATGCTGAAAAAAGTACTACTATAAAGTAGTCCCATCATTTCAGCAGTGGAAGAATCTAAGTATTCCAATCAGAACTGATGTAAAGTAGCTATGCTCCAAGGGCGGGGCAAGAGCAAAAATAGGGAGCAGAGTAGGGAACTGAGATAGACAAAAAAATCATGAGCAAGGGGCTCACCCAAAGCCCACTGTGTAAATTGTATTTTCGTGACTAAGACTACGACAACTGGTGAGACAGAAACTTTCATGATTCATGTATAAAAAAAGCACACTTAGCATGGTGTAATGCATCACATATAACATTAGACATGAAATTGCATTAGACATGATATATCATCAATATTCACTTAATGACATCCAAATATAAATAACACCAGGAGTTCATGACTTCTTAAATAAATTTTGTAGTATTTGGTTTATATTTTGTTGCATGTTGGTTATTAAACTCATATGCCTTATTTTCTTTTTGCAGTCATCTGTATTACCTTAATCATAGCTTTGAAATGAAGGGCATATGAACCTCAATGTTGGTTTGCATATTAAAATATGCATTTTAAATCTTCTATTAATATGCATATATAATATACATTGCAAAAGCGGTTTATGAAATAAGACTGCATAGGAGGGCAGGCCCATTCGCTCTATGAACGAGTAACATCATTGATATTATCTGTTCTATCTTGCACAATTTTCCAGGTCCGTTAATTTCCAGTGTCGAGATCCGGGCTTCTGCCTCCCTAATCCTTACTTCGAACTGCTAACAGGACTTCGCAACTCTACAGATAGAGTTTTGTAGTTTACGGCATGTGCCTTGGGTCCTCAGGCTCTCTGTCCGCGTCTCCTCACTGTGAGCAATGATACTCAGATAAATGATGGAGAGCGAGATTTCTTCTGGATTTTCCTATCTCCTGGCCCTGTGGGTGCCCCACCAGCAACCACCTCACTGCTATCCAGATTATGGGAGAAAGAATAATCCCAATCTAATGACCCGGCCGGGTCTTTAGACTTATTTGCGGAGATCTTCCTGTGCTCTCTATGTTTGCGGACCGTTGATGGAGTGCCTTCAGAATTACCACCTGTGTCCCCCTCTTCCAATTGCAAGCTGCTTGCATCACTCTTATCACCGTGGCTTAAATCATCTTCTGCCCAGCCCATTCCCAGACTCTCGTCCCCAGAGGAGTTAGAGGGATCTGACATTGAATAGAACTTGTCCCCAGAATCCGGCTCCTGTATAAGTCCAGACTTGTCATGGCCTTCTCCTTGCTCTCCCAGCGGGGGGATTCGAGCTCCCTATTTTTTCTTTCCCCCTAGATCTTCCTCCATGGTTTCTGTTGATTGCTCCCTTATCTGACCCGGCGTTTTGGAGGCTTCCAGCCTCCTTAAGGGTCTTATTGACTTCATTATTTACTGCCATTGCACCCCCTCTAGCATGCGGTGCCATAGCCATATCTGAGATTTCCCCAGACTCTATAAACTCCCTACAGTCCTCCCCTGTCACCCTACTTCCAGCACTCACCTCTTTGCCATTGAAGAGAGATATTGGAAAAAAATAGCCTGGGTGAGTGTTTCCTGGGGTAACGAAGGATCCTCCATCACAGAGCCTCTGACTGTAGTCCCTCCATCAGCCTCCATCTCTGTAGCCTGTTTGGATCTCACTGCCTGTGCCTTGAAGAGTTCAGGCACTGTTTGCTTACCGTGAGCATGGGCCCTCCTTTCCCTACCTGCTCTCCTGAGTCTGGAGACACACCACCAGCCGCGCTCCGTACTCCAGCGCCGGATCCACTTCCACCACCAGCTACCTTCGCGGAATTCACGGGATGCATTGCTCGGAGGCGGTCCGTGGATCTGTGCGCCTCTCGTTGACGCCTTTGGTGGCATCGGGCGTGTTGTAGAAGCCATCCACATCCGGAGGAAGAGGGGACCAGCGTGGCAAAGTCTTGAGCGTGCCGGCGGGTCACAGCACATTAACCAGAGCTGCCAGATCATACCGAGTCCGATTTCATAAAGTGGGGGAGAGGTTCACTCAGAGGGTATCAGTCAGCCAGCTTACTCGTCCGACAACGCGCCCGCCATCTTGCCCCGCAAAATACAGCTATTTTCATCAGTGGAATATAAAAATTTCCTGAATTTCCAATAATAACGTGATTATGCCCACTGGCGAAATTAAGAATAATTTTGGGGGAAAATCCTACTGGAAGAGCACATCTAGCAAGCAAGAAAGGCTGCTGATGCTATGCTATGTTGCATTTAGCATTATTATCCTAGTGTAAAATGCAGTCTTGCATCCATTTTGGATGCAACGGGAATTTTGCGCTAAGAAAATAGCTCTAAATGCAGAATTCCTCTTCTCATGTAATTCTATGCAACCTTGTGGACTATATGGGTAATTCCGCTGTGATTATGATACATGGAATTATGCAAGTTACGCCCACCCCTAGTTCAAAGCAGGGCAGTTAAGATGTACTGTGCTGTTAATTGGTGAAATACAAAAGTATTGAATGAGTAGCCTATTCTTTGCTCTGGTGCTTTGGGCTTCCTGGCATTCCACGGCTCAGGGTATCCTACGACCCTCACTGGACATCTTTTCTCTATGGAGTTGCTCAGATGACCTGTGGTTGAGCCCCACCAATAATTTGGGCAATCAGTCTCCGATGAAGTGAAGCCACCACAAACAGTGAATCAGCAAAGCTTAAATCCTTCCAGACACACTTCCGATGACGATGAGCACCACTACCCGAATGGAGGAAAGACAAGAAGAGGTGTAATGGAGATGCACTTGGCATCACCGGACAGGGACCACAGAGGCTTTGTTGCTCTGCACAACAACTGGACACAAGGTGAATGTAATCCTGAGCAACCTGGCTATGCCATTGTTACAACCGGAGCCATATTTTCATCTTATCACGAGGAGTGAGATTGGAGTACACCATGGACTGTCAAACATCCAACTATCCAAAATATTTCTTGCAAATCATAAGCATCTCTTTTTATGTCTGTTTATTTGAATCCTGACATTAAGCTGACTTACGGGTAGATGTTTAAGCATTTTGCCCTGGGTTAGGGGCACAAAGATTGATGCTAACCAGCACAAAATGTTTTATACCAATTTACTTCCCAGCACAAAACTTGTTACATGGGCAATCCCATTGGAACCCGCCAATGCCTTTTGACGTAAAATACTATCTACAAACAATTGTAGACAGGTTTTAGTGCCAAAAGTTAACACCATCTGAAAAGAGGCGTTAAGAAGAGAATTATTTTTACTTCTCCTTTCTTTTCCTACTTTGCATGCATACTGTACTGTGCAGCACACATGCAGAGTAGAAAAAGTGTTTGAACTTGTTGAGGCATAGTACTTTGTACAGGAAGGGTACCCTTCCTGTACAAAACCTATGCTAGACTCAGGCGCGCACAGTAGCGCTATGGTACTGAAGTGTGTGCCTGGCGCACAGCAGCTGAAATCAGTGTTGGTGCTAGGGAAAGGGCTGTGCAATGGGTGTTGCAACAGGCTTTCCACCACCCCAACCATTGCTTTTTGATGCTGTTCCACAAGGATGTGTAAATCTGAGGCAGCGCCAAAAACTAACGCCATGCAAGAGCAGGCATTAGAATGTTGCAAAAATGGGAAATACCTTTATTTCTCCTCGTTATTGCCTTTTCTATGTGTGCTGAATTCTGCAGCACACATAGAAAGAGCAAAACGCCATAATAATTGTTTCTGTGCAGGAAGGTGTCCCTTACTGCACATAAACACTCATTAAATAATGATGATTTGCTACTTCTATGTGTGCTGCATTCTGCAGCACATATAGAAGTTCCAAATCACCATTTTGTATTGTATATTTGCAGGAAGGGATACCTTCCTGTAAAAACAATCATTCCCTGCAAAGCAGGCGCCCTTGCACTATGGTGCAAGGGTGCCTGCATTGGTGCTAGGCAGCTAATTTTAGCGCCAGCGCTCGGTAAAATGCAGCAAACTGTGGCAGGGAGGCCATATTTACAAGGTGGCATTTCGCCGCTCAAAGTGACTTGTCGTTGCCTTGTAAAACTGGAGCAGGGCAATGGGCTACTGGAGTGTCGGAAAAAGTAACGCTCTTGTGGCACAATACCCTTGTAAATATGCGCCAAATGTTGCTCATAGACATCGGATCAATGCCTAATAACAATATAATGTACCATGATACTGTGATTTGAGGAAAAATAGGACTTGAGGGTGACAGTACAAACCAAGTCAAATGCTAGACTATGGGGCGCTCAGGGGACCACAGCATAGGTGTAGCAGAGAGTGTGGCAGGTGCCAGGGAAGGATAGCGCTGCTACCAAAAGCCAAGGTAAAACGAGAGCCAGTTATATAGACAGGGCGGACTGGAACCAGGCACTAAAAGCAGCAGTACTGTGGAGAGGGATGGACGGAAGCCCAGTGATGGGTGATAATGGTGCTGTGGAGAACGTGGACTGAAACCAGTGAAGGACAATACATGGGTAGGCAGAACATTAAAGTAACCCCTTCTTGAAGCATGATCATGCAAATGTTGACAGTGAAACCCTTTCGCAGCTAGCACCTAACCTAATATCCCCAACATTTATTTAAAAAAAGAGGGAAAATGCCCCAAGATGTGTGCACACAATACAAGCACCCACTGTCAAGGTGCGGTCCCACTGGACCTAACAATGTTCAACATAGAGATCAATCGGTGCACCAACACATCAATAATATAACAAATATGAAGTCTATGTCCAAAGTTTGCTCTTTATGGGGCATATCGCTGAGATAGCGTGCTATTAGCAACGCTTATCTCAAAAGCGATAAAATTCCCAGCGCTAACTGCCAAATGTGAGATTATCGCTGGAAATCCAGCGATAATCTCACAAAGTTTGGTGATAGCTTGATGATAGGGCAAGGCATACTTAGCCATGATATCCACCTTACATAGGATATCATGGCTAAGTCAGTCTTGAAGCAGGTGTAAGGAAAGTAGCGATAACAGAGGTTATCGCTACTTTGCTTGTCGCTCTGCAGGTTAGCGTTCCCATTGATAATTGGAGAAATGTCGCTTAGCGACATTTCTCCAGCTATGTCAGGGCAGAAACGCCCACTTTGCATCTCATTAGAGATGCAAAGATGGGCGTTCAGTAAACAGGCGATAATGCAAGGATTCACGCGATAGCGTGACCTTGCAGATAAGGCGATCAAATTATCGCCGCTTTTTGTCTGAAAACAGATGCAAAAGCAACGATAATTTTATATCGCCTCCTTGATGATATGCCCCCAAGTTCTCTTTTTTATTGGAAACACAAGTCAAGTAACAGGTAGACCAGTCAACGCGTTCGTCTAATACAATGAACTTCTTCAGGGCGAAAGCATGTTTGTCTCAGAATAAGAGGCCGATTCTATCTTTGGTGAAAAAAGATGACTGGAAACCGGCCAGGTCAATCACTCCGGGAGTAGTATAAAATAGTTGAAAGCAGTTGTGTACTAGGATCAGATGCCAGGAATATTCAAAGCATCAAGAATAGGTGAAAATCCAGATCATATAAAATGGAGAAGGTCCCAAGTTGCTATCTCAAAACGCTCAGCACCATATATGGTGCCGAAATCAGAAACACGGGGACTAACTTTCCATCCTAAATTGGGGGGAAAGTGGAAATCTTGAGCTTTCCAAGATTAAGAGCTCACTTTAGAATATAATGATATAACCAGTGAACCGCCGTGCCCGGTGTCAGTGGAAACAATCCAGATAAGGAATCTCAATCAACTCAGCGCCATAATAAGCTCCGGAGTTGAAGCAAATAGGAATTTACTCCCCATTGTGGATTAACAGGACTGTTTCTTGACTTGTGTTTCCAATAAAAAAAGAAAACTTGAAGAGCAAATTTTGGACACAGACTTCGTATTTGTTATATTGTTGATGTGTTGGTGCACCGATTGATCTCTATGTTGAACCTTCTTGAAGCATCCTTCTAGTCACAACAAGCAGGCGGCCCTTCTCGGTAAAGTCCCTTTCACCCTTTCTATCTCCTGCCATCTACCTATCTATCATTTCACGATCTATCTATTCATTCATCTGTCTATGCGTGAACATTTTCTTTTCTTCACCCACCCACCCATGCTTCAGTCTTTCGTGTACAAATCCATTTTTTTATGTATCCACCGAACATTATCTTCATGTACTCATCAATCCATCCTTTCACCCATCCATCCTCTCACTCTGCCTCATCCATCTGTTCTTTATCCTTCGATCCTTCCATTCATTCACTCTTTCATTTATCAATCCTTGAACTCTTCCACCCATCCTCTTACCATCCCGTACATTTATCCTTTCATCTAGCAATCTTTTTATTCTTTAACCAATCCTCAGTGTCCCATGCATTCATCCTTTTATCTATCAATCCTTTCACTCTTTCACCCATCCTCTCACTGTCCCATCCATTTATCTATCAATCCTTTCACTCTTTCACCCATCCCCTCAATGTGGTCATGCGCCCGTTTATTTTATACCATTGGGCGTGCCCGCCCTCCGGGTGCTTGCAATAGCAACTATGTATAGTGCGGGCCGGGTGGCTCCATCACTACATCCCTCCTTTTCTTTAGATGTGAAGGTGCATAGTCTCTACATGGCTTATTTGGGCACACAACATACAAAGTCTTGGAGTCTCTGACTGGGAGCGGGGTTCGGCCAGAGACCATACTTCTGTCTCCGGGAGATGGTGGCATTCCCTGCCCCAGCCGCGTCTTCTGCATTAAGTGGCGGGTTGGTGACTCTCCAGCTGGGGGTACGAACCCCTCCAGATTCGCAGGGATGTCATCAGCATTCCTCACCGTGGTGCCCAGTGATGCCACTTCTTCCACGACGCTTCTCTCACTCTCCATGATGCTTCCACTTTCCACTTTCTTGAACCAGGATGCATTCCTGGCAACAGTGCGAAGCCCACATCTGCCGGAAACCATTGTTCCTTTCACCTCTGTGACTTTCCATACATCCGGCTCATAGGGAGTGTGATATTTCCAACCAGGATGTCGGTCCTTCATTATGACTCGGTCTCCCACTTGGACATCTGTCACCTTAGCTCGTCGCACCAGGCTTGCCTTTTCATTGGTTGTCTCTCTCTGGGCCCGAGTGGTTGCTGTATCCAGATCCGTGGGACGCCACAATGAGTCAGTGTGTAGAACCGGCTTTTAGAGACCACTCCCGACTGGAGGGTCAAAGCCAGCGGTGCAGGGGACACCTAGAAACTACGGGTTCACCTTGATTACTCATGCATTACCAAAGAGACCAGGACAACTTAGCTGTGGAGGAAAGTAAATTTAATTTATTAGCTCGAGCTAAGGACAGGGTCCCAGAATGGTACAAAGACAATTCTACAGAGACTGCTGCTTCACTCCGCAGCGCACACATAATTATAGCACTAGCCACACCCTTTACACATCCAACAAGTTCCTCATCAGTCTCAGGTGGCGTAATCGTGGCCAGAGAGCGTCAGTCTCTGATTGCACAATGTACACAGCCTCTTGCTTCAGCGCCCAGATGGCGTGGTCATGGAGCACAGCTGATGGTGTAAGAGGCTGAGTTACCAACAGTGGACAGGATGTGGCTAAGTCTCTGGCACAACCGGGGATGGGGGGCGAGGTACACAAGCAGCTTCTGGAATCGGCTCAACCGCAAGGAGCGAGGAGGGTTAAGCAAGTTCTAACAGGGACATAGAAAGCAATCCTTCACCAGGTTGCCGAGAGCATGGCAACACGAAATGGAGTCTCAGTGGCCATTTTAAGCATAGTTCAACAAGTGGGAATGGAATCCCGAGAAGCCCTCCGGAAAAGCAGGTGCCATGGGGCGCACTGGGTTGTGCAATGAGGTGTTTGGCGATAGGCGCTCAGGAACTGATGTAAACACTGCTCTGCGTCATCTACCTTCTCCACTCTCCGATTTGCAGGGCACGGTTCAGTGTCCGCATAGAGCATTCTACCTCACCGTTGGCCTGGGGCCACTGCGGTGTGATCTTTCAATGCTTGATGCCATTGGACGCCAAGAACTCTAGGAAATCGTGGCCCTGGAAGGGAGAGCCATTGTCTGACCAGACCTCAATCCGGAGCCCCGTCACCGCAAAGATCTTCTCCAGGGTGGTCTTTACTTGAGGAAAAGCAGTGGACCCCATTATCTCCATGCCAGGGAATTTGGAGTGAGAGTCAATGAGGACAAAAATGCTCCGTCCATCTGGAAATTACCGGAATGACCGGAAATGACTCAAGGCAGAGATACTCCGTGGTGACAGGGTGAGGACTTAGGTCACTGCTGGTGATGTTGCACGAGTGGCAGGAGCAAATGGTGTCCCATACCAGGGCATCCATGTCCAGAAACCAAACTTTGCTGCGGAGACAAGCCTTTGTTTTGGTGATCCCCTGATGCCCTGTATGTGCGAGGTGGACGACTCTCTTCTGCAAACTTCTAGGGATCACAATCGCGGATCCTCGCAGAACCACTCCATGCGATCCTTCACTCAGCTCACTTCGAACTCTCCAGAGGTGTTGGCGCGATATTCTTTCTTCCTCCCTCAAACCCCTGGATTCATCCAGGAAATGCTGCCAGCTGCGGTCGAGTAGCATCTTCTTTACTTTGGCAATATTTTCATTGTCTCGGGTCTCACTCCCGAGTTACTCCAATGTGAGCGCCACTGGGCAGGCTTCTTGAGACACCATCTTCAGAAATTCTTCTGTGTGCTCTTCTTCAGGGGCCTGGCTGTCCAGCGCAGTCCTGACAGGGTGTCGCGATAGGAAGTCAGCGGGGTTGTTAGAGCCAGGACGGAACACCACGTCAAACTGGTAGGCTTGCAGCTGTACTACCCACCTCTCGATGCGGGGAGGCACCAGCCAAGCGGTGCCGGCGAAGAGGGGTATCAGAGGCTTGTGGTCTGTCACCACGCGAAACTCCTACCCGAACAGGTACAAATGAAAGTGATGACATGCCCACTGCCGCCCCCTCGATCTGGCGTATCGCATCTCGGTGTCCGTCAGGGCTTTGCTAGCATAAGCTACCGGGATCCACTCCTTAGCTGATGTCTCCTGAAGGATGGCAGCCCCTAACCCCACCTGGCTGGCATCTACCACCACTTCAGTACATCTGTTAGGCTGAAAGTAAGCCATGGTCGTCTTATCCATAAGGGCCTCCTTGATGGCGTGGAATGCCGTGTCCTCTCTTCCGGTCCACTCCCACGGGGTACCGGCCTTTGTCAATCTTCGAAGGGGCTCGGAGAGTGATGCTAAGTCGAGGCTGAAGCGGCCACAGCATGTGGCAATCCCCAGGAAACTGCGGACCTCAGTGACGGAAGTAGGTCTCGGAGCAGAGCGTATGGCGGTAGGCTTCTTAGGGTCGGCTTGCAGGCCGTTCCTTGAAAATATGTAGCCAAAGAATTCCAATGACTCCTGATAGAAGGAACACTTGGCGCAATGAAGGGTCAGTCCATTATCCACCAATATCTGGAGCGTGTCCGTCAAATGAACGTGGCGTTCTTCCAGAGTGTTCGAGTACACCAGGATGTCGTCTCTCAGATTGATGACCCCCTGGAGCACTGAGAGTGTTTCACGGATGGCGTTTGAAACACTGCAGCGGCTGATGACAGCCGGAAACTCAGCCTCTTGTACCTCCTCAGTCCGACATGTGTAGAGAATGTCGTGATGTTCCTGCTCTCCGGGTGTAGTTCTAGTTGATAGTAACTGGCGTTAAGGTCTAATTTAGTGAACCACTTGGCCACGTTGAGGTCTGCCACTATGTCGTCCATGGTGTGCGTGAGATGTCGTTCACGCTTCACTGCCATGTTAGGGAGCCGCATATCCATGCCCAGCTGGATGGTCCCGGGCTGCTTTGGCTTTGGAGCGACGACCAGGGGTGATACCCATGGTGTGGGGCCACAAACTTTCTCGATCACCCCCAGTTTTACAAGCTTTTGCAGCTCTTTCTCGACCCGAGGGCGTAGATGGAACAGCACTCTCCGATGCCAGAGCGCAGTCGGCTTGACGGTGAGGTAGATGTGTAGTTTGAATAGTTTTCCTTTGAGGCATCCCAGTCCCCTGAATAGCATCGGGAAGTCCTTGAGAATGTCATGAGTGTGGAGATCATGAACCTGGTTGGCAAAAATCCCAACACCAAATCCTCTGCCGTGTGACAGCGGAGGAGCGTCCCTCTTTTCCCTTCGGTGACATGAAACTTCATTCGAAGGCGGTGCCCCTCGCTGGCTACCTTGACCTCGATGAGCCCTGGCAGGGGAAGCGACTCTGTAACTCCATAGGTGTATATCTTGGCTTTCAAGGGTGACAGCTGTGGCTGCGGAGATAGTCGCTTGTACTGGTCGCTGTCCATGACATTCAACGAAGCTCCCGTGTCTATGAGCGCCTGGACGGTGGACCCGACCACCACGATGGGGCACATGGGCGGAGGCCGGCGACGTGGGCCATCCCACCTCACAAAGGAGACTACGAAGACGTCATCATCGTCTTTACCTAGTCCGAATCCAGGATAGGGCAGAGTCCGTTGGTGCCTGCGCGTGCCCCAACGATAGCTGCCTTACTGCTGATGACACCCATTGCTGCCCTGGGGTGGAGGCTCTGGTTTGTCCACTGCGACACACCTTTGTGAAGTGTTTGATCTCTCCACACCGTGAACAGGTCTTTCCTCGTGCAAAACAATGTCCTGTCGACGGGTGCTCCAGGCCGCAGTTGCCCCACATGCCGCTGCTCGATGGTTTCCGCATCCCACGAGACGTTGCGGGGCGCCTCTGAATGGCATCCACTCTCTCTTCTTTAATTAGGGGTGGCCATGGTGGGCTTGCGATGTTTGGGTGACGGTTGAGTGCAGCCTCCATCTAGTCTGCTTGAGCATTCGACAGCTCGTGGGATCTTGCGAGCACCAGGATCTCGTCCAGGGTGATTCCCGGTTGCCTTAGTATGAGGCGGCACAGCATCACTGACCTGCAGACTTGGATAATATGTGCTCTGATTTCTTCCCTCTGGTCAGGAACTGTACAGGAGCTTGCCAGTTTCCGTAACTGTGCGTAGAAGACGCCGATCGATTCCGTCTCTCCTTGCCTTGCCTGGCGGAATTTAAACGTCTCGAAATCAGGGTTGATCTGAGTGTCAAAATGCCTGTTGAGAGTCGCCACCGCTGCATCATAGTTATCATCAGCCCCAGTATTCGGTAGTGTTTCGAACAGATCATATAGCTCGCCTCCCCCGTAGTACATGAGTAAGGACCTCTTGACTCTCCCATCTGTCTCTCTCATGCCAATGAAATAATGGCGGGTCAGCCAATTTGCTGAATGGTGGCAGGGGAGCTGCCGTGGTGTGGTCTGGTGGTTGAGGGGCTTGCTGCTGAGCTGGTAGTGGAGGCGCCGGGGCACGCGCCCCATCTGGGTTCTGGACACTCATCCTCTCTGTAGCATGTGCATGATTGTTTGGGCCTGAATGTCCATGGGCTAGCGGCTGTGCAAGCTAGAACTTTGGATGGTCTCAGTAGTGATGGCGCATCTGAGTGAGGGCACACACCACTGGGTCTCCCTTTGTGTCCATGTGACTCAGAGAGGAGGCTCCCTCTATTTCCGGCTCTGTATAGAGCTATTGCTGTGGCCAAGGCATGTTTGCTGGCTAAATGTTTTCCGTGCACCTCTTGAACTTGCCAATGCTTTGCTGTGAATGTTTGTGCCTCGCTCTGAGGCGTGACCTGCTATTGCTGTCGTGGCGATGGCACTCGATGACGGTACCAGGATGGTGAGAGTGCTGGCGAGTGCATGCAGGTGGGTGGGAGGAGGGGCACGGCTTCACCTCGGGCATCCTTGCGTCTCCGTCTTTCACCCTGCTGCCGTCCGATAGGCGAGCCCCGGAGCGGGTCTCTCGCTGCAGTCTTCACGACTCCCTGTTGTCCAGGAACACCGCAGGCGGCGCTCTTTCTCCCGCTGGGTTTGTAGGGTGGGCACCTGCAGCCTCGGCATCGACTCCTTGGCCGGGACACAGCACACTGCCAGGGACGCGGGGTAGGCACCCGCAGTATGGACATGTCCGCGGTGTGTTGCAGGGCCTGGACCACGGGCACGTGCGTGCACGGTGGTGTCTTTCCGCCGCACCTCGCAGCAGCGGGCAGTTTGGCCGGACCGGATGCAGTCAGGCGAGGAGTGGGTGGGACTCACCTCGTCGCCAATGTGGTGACTGGCCATGGACAAACTGACACGCAGCAGTATAAGGTAGACCTTATCAATAGCAGGAAACAAATGACACCAGCACTCACAGATATAGTATGGGCCAAGACCCCGAGCGGTCATGCGCACATTTATTTTATACCAATGGGCGCGCCTATCCTCCAGGTGCCTGCAATAGCAACTATGTATAGTGCGGGCCTCAAATGGTTGGACGACGTTACAATGCAGACATTTACCACTCATTTTGTACAATGCATGCATCTGCCTTTACCACCCAGGTAAGTCTAAGTATGGTAAGTGGAAAAAAAAAATATATATATATATTTTTTACCTATAGGCAGTCACCAGTAGGTAGTTATAGTTTCTATAGGAAGAGCATTTTTTGATTTGCCAATAACTTTAGCGACGTTTAACGAATTACCGCGATATTTTCAAAACTATTGGGGCTGGCAGTTCAGTTGCTGTCTTGAAAACTTTGGGGTAATTCGTCAAGCGGGGGCTGAGAGAAAGGAGGGTCCCAAAACGCCTTTTCTCTATGTTAATTTCCATAGGAAACTTTAGACACGGCTACAGCCTAGCCCTAACTGCTGAACGGAATTACACCAAATTTGGCTGAAAGGTAGCTCTTGGTTCAGAAAGCCCTCTTTTTGTTAAATGGTGTAAATCCATTTAGTAGTTGCTAGGAAATGTAATGAAATTCCCAGTTGTATATCTAGGGACACGAAGAATCCGCAAACCGTCCCGATTCCGTGCCTGACATCTGATTGGCTGCCAACTCTTCAAACCCAGTGTTGGCATCCATCTTGTGACTCGGTTTGGTTAAGACACAAGAAAAAGGGAGCAGGGTAGAAACGCCCTGAGCCCCTAGGCCTGTTTAGGGGGTCCCACTGGGATCCCCAGGGCCCAACAAAAGCATTAAAAAATATATATTTCGGCGGGAGTCCGCGGGGTATTAAGGGTTCCCCCTGGGTCCCAAACACTGGAAACTGGGTGCCCTGTGTGGGCTCCAGGGCACCCAGCATGAAAAGGCCTGCCCTGTGGGATGGGGCCCCAGGACCGAAAACGGCCCAGGGAGGGGGTTACATGGCCCCTTCCCTTGGAAAAATATAAAACCATGTGTCTCCCTTTTAATTACTATCAGTGTGTAAATGTCTACAATCATCTGCAAACTCCGCTCGTTTGGCCCTGCCCCTTTCCTTAAAAGTATGCCAAGGTCTTCCCACCCTTTCCCACATTTATGGACAGCTAATCAAAAGCCCCCCGAGTGCTTTTCTTGCCGATTTAGGTGACAAGTTCTTCATACAGCGGAATATGAGGCCATCTCCACAAACAAACAAGCACATACTGCATACAGTTAGGAGGAAGTACCCTTGTTTGCAGGAGATTTACCTCTTTGTAGTCTTGTCGTCTTATCTTGATGAGGATTCATGTTATCACAGATTTGTGAATGAAAACACTGCAGGAACAATCACATTTTCGAAATTACATGCACAGAAGGTCACTGGAGACATTACCTCGTGGTCATTTACGCAGCTGTAGTGAAGAACATGCACTAGAAATGTACCCAATGAGGTAGCACTTTCTAAGTAACCAGTAGAAAGTACTTAAGTTGGGTAGACATTTTTGGGAAAACTATGGACTTTTCTTGGAAAAAAATGATCTTCCATTCTGGCCCTGCTGCTCATTTCACAGAAATGAAACCTCAACGGGAACCACTTACAAATATAAACACAGCAGGTGCACCAGTTGAAGCTCCTCTTCTGTAAAGCACTAATGATCTTAACTTCTTGGGCTTTGCGAAGGCAAAGCAAGTGTGTTTCCTCTCGAAATTTCATGTTGAAAAACAATCTGAAATTCTTAATGGAGCTGAATGCATAGATCTATTGGAGCACAATCTGACCTGTAGTGACTGTGACTACATCCACTTCCAGACCCATACAACCACTCTCACACTCATTCACAGTCACACAACCACTCACACACCCTCTCACACACCCACACAACCACTCACATACCCATACACAGACCTATTCAGCCACTCACACACCCACAAAACCCCACCCACACATCTACTCTCACAGACATACAATAACTCACACACATGCATACACCCACACACACACAACACTCACAAACACCCACCCACACAAGTACTCACACATCTACTCACACACCCATACAACCACTCAAACAGCCACACACACTCAGATAACCAGTCAGAAACCCATTCACAGACCCATAAAGCTACTCACATACCCACTGACAGACCTATACAGCCACTTACACACCAACTGGCAGATCCATACAGCCACTCACACACCCACTCTCACACTGATACAGAAAGTCACAAAACCACTCAGATGACATATGTTAGAAACAGTTTCACCCAGTAGTACAGTAAGACTAGTACTTTAACTTATGTTGTAGCTTAGTATATATCTTTAAGTCTATCACATGATTATGAAATACTTACACTCACTGGGTGATGTCATCAGTGATGTAATTTGAGATGTCGTCAGTGATGTAATCAGTGATGTCACTGACCATGTCATAAGTGATGTAATTTGTGAGGTCATAAGCAGTGCATTGCGGGGGGCCTAAGTTATAGTTAGCTCAGGTAGCTATAACTGCTGAATTTTACTGGTTTTGTGTGAGTGAAATCCGAGCCCAACAATAACGTCCTGGTAACCTTTATTTTTTTCAGTCACACACATATACATACATACCTACTTACCTTAACTACACCTACCATGCTTAGTAAAGATATACGTTCTAAACGCATGCATGGTGAAGGCACTGCGTGGCTAACCACGCGTTGTAAAGGATGTTTTTCCCCTCAAATAACCTCAATTGCACCAGTGGCCATATCGCAAGGAACCCCTATCTCTAGCAGCATGCTTGCTAACTTTGCAAAAATGATGAGTATTATCTGTGTCATGCATCAAATCACTTCAGCGACACGTAGAGATAGAGAAAATGGAAACTGAAAACCAACAATTTTCTTTTGTAAAGCGGGGAAATAGTTTCCTTTCTAGATTAGAGCTCATTAGGCAGCAACGCTGCTCCGGCCAGATACCATGAGGTTAAAAGATAACTTTGTATGGAAATTTATCAGAAATGTGATGCTGCACATTTATTCACATTGCGGCTGTAGCAATCATCTTAAATAAAATGCCCCAAGGGCCACTTTAGAGGGATTTTGGCCACCTCCTAATTTTGTACATTCTGTGGAACAGTATTTGTTTTAAAGCACACATTCCAGTAATATTTTTCACCGCTGGTTAGACCCGACAGATGGACTTTATTTAGGTTCTGTGGGCGTCACCAAAGGATCGTTTTGCAAATATGCATTTTTAACACACAAAGGCCAGTATCAATGAAATAACCTTTTAAAAATGCAATTTAAAGCTATCCACAGGTTGGCTGGGATTTTGTTTTTTCTCTTAAAAGGATATTGCATCTTAAATGCTGCTGTTAAAGCACACTTAGGGGGGTCATTATCATGGCAGAAGGTCCACCACCGCCAGCAGTGCGGTGGCGATCTTTCCGCTATCAAACGTGGATTGACCACCCGCCAGATTAGGATGGCGGGCGGATCCACAACCGCCACAGGCAATCAGACCGATTTCCTGGCGGGGCAGTCTGCATGAATAAAATGGTGGCAGTGCCTAGCAGGCACCGTCCACCATATTATGATGCAGGCTGTGATCCCGCCTTTGCATGACAGCAAAACCGTCATGAAAAGGCTGGTGGAGATTTTTTTGGGGGGCCCGTTGCTGGCCCCCAACATGTGGTGCCTGCCACGTAGTGCACTGAAATGCACAACATGCTCTTTTAACATTGCAGCGGGTGATGCTGTCAGCAGCACCTGCAGCAATGTTAAAATGCAAGATGCCACCGCCATGGTGGCGGTCGCATCCTAATTTGGTGTGCGGAACCGCCGCGTGTATTGCGGATGGTCCCGGTCACCACCACAATGGCGGACGGACTCCAGTCCGTCCACCATCGTCATTTTTTTTTATCTCGATCCCCTCATGTTCAATTTTTAAATAAAGTATATTTAAAACGGAAGTTATACACACACTCAAACAAAACAGGATTGGGTTATCCCTGCATTGTGGGGGCTCCTTCCGAGTGGCTGACCTCTCAAGGGTACTAGCTGAATCTTCCAAGTGTTTTTCAACTGCTGTTTAAAGGGTCAGCATACGGGCACGCTATCAGACCCTATGCAGTGGTCACAGGGCAAACAAGGGCTATTGGGCTCCAACCAGGAGGTTTCATGTCGTTTGCCAGTGGTTTACTGAGCCCCGTCCTAGTATGACTCTTCAAAAGGGACCAAGTATCACCCTCTAGCCTCTTAGCTCTCAGGGTAGCGGGGGCAAGAAGTCACAGCTGTCGAGGGAGGCAGCGTGGGGGACAAGAGCTCAAAACTCAACAATCACACAGCTTCACAATAACTGATTCTCCAACCCAGTGCTTATCTTTATGAAACAGAAAGTACTTTCAATCCCACAGCAAACCTAACTAATACTGTACAATTCAATAGATGTGACGTACAGGGTTGCTGAATGCTAGGTTCTACAACCTCTTCCATTCCCAGCAATCTTCATCCTTACTGTGTGGAATAAGATTCCTGCTATTACTCATGGACGTCATTTAGGGGCCAACAGGAGTCGCAGCTGGGGCCCCCAACTTGCCCCTTGTGACCTCTGGCACTGCCTTTGCGAACCCTGGCCTCAGAGGTGGCAAAATCAGTGCCAGGAATACAGTGATAGCTTGTCTTTACGGACGTTGGTTTAGGCTCCGCTCGCTTTTTTTCAGTCATTTTTTATTACACCAATAGTGAATATTACATTAGTCACTATTGGTGCAATAAAACATGGAGTACAATTAGGTTAAACATGACATTCCCTAGGAGCTGAGGTGAGTAGCAAAATGCTTTAAAATGTCTATTGCGCAGGTGAGGGTGTGTTTATGTGAAGGAAAGGGTATATTAGTGAGAATGAGAGTGTGAGTGAAAGTGAAGGCCAAATCGCATGTGATTTCACTTCCACTGCCCCTGCCATCTTGGGGAATTGACCTCCATGCTATTACTGCCCTTCCCTTTCTCTGGGCTTTGGCAACATTGGGCTCAGGTGCAGTTAGGTCAAATGTTCTAAGTGTTTCCCAGTCCAGTCCAACAGTTTATCAGCCCTTTAGAATGAAAATACAATTCCTCATGGGTGTGGCAGATTGGCCCACATGCCTTCATGCCTCTTGTCCTCTGGTGCAGGCTAACTGTGGTTGCACCATCCCATATCTTCAGAGAGTCGACTCTTCAAAGCTGGACTTCAATAGCAGACATGCTAGATGGCATTGCAAAGGGAAGTCGGGGAGGTGGGGTTTCAGGGCAGTGCACACTTCACCAGCAGCAGTCCTCATAGTAGGCTGTGGGAAGCTGCTCAGCAGAGGTAGTTGAAACTGCCTCTGCTGAGCACCTGCCCACAACCCAGCAAAAGGGCTGCAGCTGGTGATGTTGAATCTTCTTAAGGTGATATAGCCAAGCAGTAGCTCTCCACTTGGTAGTGCTGTTGTCGTTCACTCCTTGGGATGGTGGCAGCATAAGGTGAACAAACCTGTGGCCATTTTTCGAGTGAAACGTTTCTGACACAACTTAATAACATTTTTATGTGCTTGAGATGTCAGCAGTACTGCTGTCAACTCACTATTTGTTTAATTAGTTCAGATAAGCTACATCTGTTTCTATATCCCTTTGTTATGACAATAGGTGCCCACAGGACTGCAGTTACAACTTTGTTTTTCATGTGTGCTTCACTCAGTACTACTGCTGCTGTGCTTCCTCTGCACTTCATGCAGGTGGTAACTGCTCCATCCTGAGGGGTGAAGGGAACACATAACCCTTCCACCCTCGCCTAAGGATACACATACACTCAGCATTCGGTAAAATGGACACGTTACCCCTGCAGCTTGCAGCCCAAGCTGGTCTATCTCTCTACAGCCATACCTCCCCAGCATTTATTTCACAGCCGTGCTCTCCTTTCACTAGCACCTCCCTGCCTCTCTCGCTGCATTACCTCAGTGTCCCATTTAATATTCATGTTTGATTACAAAAGTATTCAGTGCTGAAAGTCCCTAGATGCCAAATGCCTTTGTAATCAGGATATATCAGTGTTAACTGCTGGAGATAAGAGTAAACTTGTGGGTGTGCAAGTGTTCACTTAATTATGCGTGTGATACCTGCAACCTCAAGGTGAGTTGACAACTCTACCTTAGTATTTAAGTCTTCTATTTCCTGTATCTGAGACCATCATTGATCATTCAGTCCACCATCAGTTCTTGTTTTCTTTTTTGTTTTTTTGTAATGTCAATTCATACATAACCCTCCTGGCTCATGCTAATAGCTATACCATAACACTAAGGGCCCGATTACGACTCTGGTGGTCCGAGGGCTGCCAGACTCGTGGTGGCACAGTGGTGGCAGTCTTGTGACCACCACATTACGTCCCGAGTGGTGGTGCCTGCCTGGGACCGTCGAATCCACCATTCCCTGGCAGTTGCGCGGTGGTCAAGAGGCTGGGAAACATCCATTACAATGCGGGCATTGCATCGTAATGCCTTTACATCGCGGTCATTACAATGCAAGTTGTTACAACGACTTGCGCTGGATGGCGCTCTAACCTAAGGAATAATATGATTTACCATTCCAACACCTTCCCTACTGTACGTAGACTGGAGTTGGAATAGTAAATAATACTGGGCCCGATTCACAAAACTAACTTAAGACAAAATCCTAAACTTACTACCATTTTGGTATTCACAGAAGGCACTTACTCATTTCGGTATTCACAGAAATTAGGAGTCCTAACTTTAGGACTCCTAAATGCCTTCTGTGAATGCCGAAAGTCTTAAAGTTAGGATTTTTCTCAGTTTAGGAGTAGTAAAGTTAGGACTCCTAACTTTAGGACTCCTAAATGCCTTCTGTGAATACCGAAAGTCTTAAAGTTAGGATTTTTCTCAGTTTAGGAGTAGTAAAGTTAGGACTCCTAACTTTAGGACTCCTAAATGCCTTCTGTGAATACTGAAAATCTTAAAGTTAGGATTTTTCTCAGTTTAGGAGTAGTAAAGTTTGGAGTCCTAACTTTAGAACTCCTAAATGCCTTATGTGAATACCGAAAGTCTTAAAGTTAGGATTGTTCTCAGTTTAGGAGTAGTAAAGTTAGGAGTCCTAACTTTACTACTCCTAAACTGAGCAAAATACTAACTTTAAGACTTTCGGTATTCACAGAAGGCATTTAGGAGTCCTAAAGTTAGGACTCCTATTTCTGTGAATACCGAAATGAGTAAGTGCCTTCTGTGAACACCAAAATGAGTAAGTGCCTTCTGTGAATACCAAAATGGTAGTAAGTTTAGGATTTTGTCTTAAGTTAGTTCTGTGAATCGGGCCCATAATTCCTAAGTCCAGCGCCATGCAACGCAAGTCGTTGTAACGCCTTGCGTTGTAACGAACGCGATGTAAAATACCGAGTTGTAAATGTATGCGTAGTAACGTCACACATTCCTATATGCTTGGAGGGACTGCCGCAGTCCTGTCAAGCATATTATGACTTTCATCTCTACCACTGATTTCATAGAGGCCTTTACTCCATGAAAATTTTTATAGGCACCACTGTGGGAACGGCAAAGGAAATGCCCGCCAATGACAAAAAAAGTCATTATAGGGCAGGCAGTCCTCACGCGGGTTTGGTGGTCCCACCTCCGCACCGTCAAACTCCTAATTGGGCCTTTAGTGGTTTGGCAGCTGATTGTAGTTCACATGAGCTTCATGATAATCCCCTGATAATGCTTCAACTCTTACACTCACATAAAGAAAAAACTCATATGGTTCATGTCCATCACCCAGTAATGTACCAGTCCAGAGCATTAAACCACCAACCTCCAAATGAACAGCCATGGAATAACTGAGGGGATCTGCCGCATGCTGCTGGCCAATGGAGAATTTAATTCAGTCAAACAATGCAGGCTCTCAACAAGCTACACACAATGACCACGTCTTTGCATTTTATAATGACAATTAGATAAGGAAAGATAGGAAGAAATACCATCCCAGCAGATTTGTCCTCCACTTCACTCTCCGACTTATGCCTCCAGAGGACCACACACTTTAAATACAATACCTCAGAATGGACAATCTAGTGCAGGAATGAAGTAATTGGACTATGATCATAAGATCCCTTATGAAGGGATCTGGAGAGCTGCTCAAAACTGCCAGCTTGCAGAAATCAATTAAATGCCTGCCTGTCTAAACACGTCTTCATCCATCGCACTGCTGAGTGCTGACTCACGCGAGGGATGGAAACACTTCCCACACAAAGACAACATCCTTCTAGCCAACAAATCCTACATGGTGTAAAATGCTGCCTATTTAGAAAAGCACAGCAGC